>NW_026606756.1:739375-1478750 GCF_029890125.1 Rhinichthys klamathensis goyatoka
TGACTGAAAAAAATCATTAGATATTAAGTTTCTTTAGAAAAAAAACTTGAATAATTAACAATTATAACAACTAATTAATAATTCACTTATTAATAATTCACATAACACCTATGATTTCATATACATACTTTTGTGGGAAAGCAATGTCACGTGGTACAAAACCATTTTCAGATTTTTTTTTTTAAAGCCAATTCCAGCTTAAACTTCCAAGACTATCTCAAGATTTTTTTTTGCAAAGTCCTCATCTGTGTTACCAGTTAGATAATGCAACATATTTTGGTCCACACAATTTTTTCAATGTATCAGAAAAATGTTTTTGTTTGTGAGACAAAAAGGAAGATGTATTGAATATAGGAAGACCCTGAGCCATCCTTATTGCTGAGCCATTATTACTATTTTGATATGAATGAACTACAGTGGATATGTGTTCATTTTTGAGAGAGCTTAGGGCATGATTTGTCTTTTTCAGGTGTGAAGCCTTGGACGTACCTAACAGATATCCTGTCTGCGAAGAATGGATCAGACACAGAGCTGCTCATCTACACTATGACCCTCATCAACAAGGTACTACAACATGGATATACTGACATTTATTAATCTACAACCATAATCTACATCAGCAGTTACCAATGCTGCACCTCAATGCTCTTGATGTGAATTTATTCCTCTGTCCTCTCAGACTCTGGCAGCGCTTCCGGATCAGGACTCATTTTATGATGTGACAGACTGTTTGGAGCAGTTAGGAATGGAAGGCATCATCCAGAAACACATGGCTAGCAGTGGCACAGAGGGTGACCTTAAACAGCAGTTCACCATTTATGAAGTAAACTCTCAATGCACCTCATACGCTCCATATGGCGTCTTTCAACTTTTTTTATTCAGCAAAGAGATGATTAAAATGATCAAAAACTATAATGGTAGTTTTCTGTTTTCAACAGTTGCATACTTAATTTCTTAAGCAGCAAATCATCATATTAGAATGATTTCTGAAGGATCATGTGACACTGAAGACTGAAATCATAATGATGCTGTAAATTCTGCTTTAGCATCACAGGAATAAATAACTTTTTAAAAGTTATTAAAAATAGAAAACCGTTATTTTAAATTGTAATTCTATTTCTGTTTTTTGATCATTTTTGATCATCAATGCTGTCTTGGTGAGCATGAGACTTCTTTCAAAAACATAAAACTTTTGATTGAGATTGTAACTCTAAAAATACTGAATGTTTTCTGCGTTTTGTATATTTTGTAGAATGCCCTCAGGAATGAAGATGACGAGATGGATGATGCAGCACCTCACATCCGTAGAGACAGAAGGAAACTGACCCCCAGCGAGCAGGACGGCAGGAGGAGCCGGCGGTCATCTTCTCACAGTCTCCCAGATAATTCCTTTCGACCCGCTTCCCCAACCGTATCCGTTTCTTCTAATAGCCCTACACTAGGTATCTTCAATTCAGTCTCTCTCCGTCCCCGTTCTTGTACCTTCTGCTGTCCACTGAAGGTTGTTTGGCTTGTTTCACACATCCAGTGTCTGTACATCACTGTTTCGGATCCTATATAGACAGATTATAGCATTAACACTTCACTTGCATTATCTGTGTTTCAGAGGTGATGCGCACAGCCTCCCCTCAGCAGTCAGATTCCTCTTATTCTCCTGTTCCTGGCAGTCCTGTGTTGACCAGCCCATCTTCTACAACATCTGGCTCCCTAACTCCACCCCTCGCTCAGTTGACTAGCGGAGCAGAGACTGTTGCCACCTCTGAGCAGGAAAATAACTTGTGAGTATTAACAGTGTGATGTGTTTTTATGCATTATTACACATTTATAAACAAATCATAATATGTTTTGTTATACAATGCCTTTCAGTAACCAAAAGAGAAAAACAACAGTAAATATGCCCCCAATGCATTATAATGTTTGTCCACTTTGGGGTAGTATAACCTAAGGAGACTTTTTTTTTTTATCTCTGGCACTTTAGGACAGAAAAGGTTTAATGAAGGATGATAATTAGGTTTGATTTTTAGTTACACTATTGTCTCAGATGAGAATCCAGTCTGAGAAGGATTGTCCAAAGAAGGCAAAGGCGTGTCTCCCATGTTCTCACCCTATAATGCCAATAATTCAAAAACAAACAAAAACATGTTTTTTTTTTTTGCATGGGTTCATGTTCATTCATGTTCATACTGTAGGAAAAAAGTTGCTTGTGTATCGACTAGGAAATCAATCAGTAACAGTTTTACTATTTTGTATAATTGACTAATTAATTTCCACACATACCCACAGCAGTGTTATTTTGGTATTATATACTTAGTATATCATAGTATTCATTAATATTTTGAATTGGCTATTTTTATATTTTCAGTTTTATTTTTAGTAAAACCTGACCCACAGTAAACAAACTTACATACCTTGTTATTTGACTGACAGTAGGGAATTTTACTGACCAAACCAAACATTCCTTCCATATTTGTTTATTCTTTGGTATGCGTGTTTGTGTTTGTCCTGTGTGTATGGTTGTGTTATAGAGATAAACACACATCCCTGCACTCTTCTGCTCTCTTCTTTATGCAGACATAAAGCTATTAATCACACTCTAATGGTAATGCTTGGTTGTCACACATGATGGAACACTTGATGAGTAATACCTACCTACTTCACCTACTTTTTGCAGCTTTACTGCACAGGCATTATCAGAGTCTAAAAAGGTTTTACACATGGCCAGATTGGTCAGTGGTTGATGCAGTACATGGAACATTAGTGGTAAATCGAGTATTAATTCTCCAGACTGTGCAGGTAAAGTAAGTCCTTATACAGATGACCTAATTACCTGGATTCATAAGTAGATGCTCATTTTATTTTCTATGTTCTGTGAGTCTTACTTAATTACCATGTGCACCCAAGATTCAGCACAAATTAAGTACTGACACTCAAACAATCCATCATTCTCATTATTTATAAGCCATTTATATAAACACAATTATTTGTGCATAGAAAATATACTATTTTGCTTATGCAGACTTATTGGAGCAAAAAAAGAAAGAAAAGTATTTCCATTTGATTGGTAACACAGACCTGCATCATACATGAGTGAAAGGCATTACTTTCGCTTAAGAACTTGTACATTTAATTTAACATTTTCATATTGTCAGGTGTTCCATGCAGGGTTTTATAGATGGGTAAACTAAAAAAAAATAAAAAAAATAAAAACCAGCCAACCAAAACTTCTCACATACCCCAAGTCACAATAAGACATTTCACTCTTTGGCCAAATGCAACACTTGAAATAGCACATTGAGTCAACAGTCCTTCCTTGCACATATATGTGGAAAGTGAATGTTTTATTTGGGAAGCTTTCTTCTCTGCGTAGGGCTACAGGAATGTTTTGTAAGGTTGGACAGGATGTGTTTGGTCTTTAAGGTCCTGAACTGGGCACAATTGTTGACTGCCTATCAGCTCTCTTGATCTGAGCTTGTTTTCCTCAAAATGTTTTGCCAGTTTGATGTGATGGGGAACATGGCCAGTCACAAGCACAGATCTTAAATCCAAAAACACCCCAATTTATATTTTAGTTTCCTAAATGATATGTTCATTTTAATGACGTATGCATATTTTTATATGCATAGTGATAGATAACTAAATTGCATAATATAAAAATAATTATATACAATACATAAAGTTTGCATTATTTCTGAAATAGCCATGTGTCATAAATAATCCTTTAGAGTAAGTGTGTGAAATGTTTGTTTAACACTGGTGACCGATCACTTTTGGTGTCCTTAATTTTAACCATTTCTATTCATATGCCGTTTTCCTCCTCTTCTAATTCAGTACTGCGTTATTTCTCTATGACTCTGGGTGGTGATGACTGGGACTGTTTTTCTCTGATTCTTGCTGATGTTTTGGTCCTGTCGACATATTAACCCTCTGTTTGTCCATGTAACCACCATCACTGTTCCACCTCTTTCTCTCCATTTCTTTTTCTTCCCTCCCACGAATCCTTGGTCATTCACTAGGGGGCGCTCTTTTATGAGTCAGTACATAGCTCACATGGGGATTTCTAGACGGAGGTTAAAAAAGGAGAGGTCAATAACTGAGGAAACCTCAAGCATCTCCAACAGGTCTGTATCACATTTTACATCACCTTCTGCTTTTGGCCTTTGACTAATTATTTGGTGTTTGTTGAACTTGTCCTGGCTACTGATGCTGATACTGATACTGATGCCAGTTTAGAGTTCATGTCATACATGAAATAATCTGGATTTTTGATTATAGATCCAGGTGTTCGGTCAGCGGGCCAAGGTAACTTCAACAAATTCATCTCATTTCAAACTTTTCTTAACTAACAATTACATTTTACACCTTTTTTTTTGTCTCACTAACATTAATATCTGACATTAGACAAGGTACATCACAAACATAAAAGGTGATCTAGTCGCTACATATAACAATAATACAGAAACGGAGTATGAATATTACATAATAGTCGGGGAGACGGGGACGGGGACAAATAGAGACGGGGAGGTTTTTGGCAGTGGCAGAAGTATGTAGCACACTAAAGAAGTCCTGAAAGCTGCTCTCTTGAGCAGAACCGCAGAAGAAGCCTCTCACAGTTTTCTGCTCACTGCAGCAATGTTGTCAGCTCGTCTGCGAAATGATAAATAAAAGTGCTTACTCTAATGAAGCAACAGGGTTCAATGTGATCCATCTGAAGAAACATCGCATGTTAGATTAGCTTACTGGTGTTACAGCTGCCCAGTGCTGATAGTCATTTATCAGTTTATGGAGTGAAACTGATATACTTAATAATTATATGAATTAATAATAATAGTTATAGATGAAGAATTATAGAGTGATGTATTTTTTTGACAGTACAACAAGGTTGTTGTTACTTAGTTTATTCATTGATGTCATCTACTAAAAAAAATATTTTTAACTAGGTTAATGTTAATTTATAAATATACTGTTACCATACACTACCATTCAAAAGTTGTTGTTGTTTTTTGGAAGGAAATTAATATTTCTTCAGCAAGTATGCATTCAATTGATCAAAGGGGACCATAAAGACTTTTACATTGTTAAAAAATGCTGCTCTTCTGAACTTTATATTCATCAGAGAATCCTGTAAAACAATTAGCACGCTTTACCGAAAATTATGCAGTTTTCGATAATATTAAGAAACGATTTTGAGCATCATATCAGCATATTAGAATGATTTCTAAAAGATCATGTGACACTGAAGACTGGAGTTATGATGCTTTGCATCACAGGATTTTTTTTAAATTAAAAATAGAAGTTATCTGAAATGATGATAATCTTTCACAATGTTACTGTTTTTACTGTATTTTTTATCAGATAAATGCAAAATATGAACGTTATCTGTTGATTTATAGAATAAAACAATGCGCCTTCAAATGTGTGTTTAGGAGTGAATGGAGAGAGTTTTCTGGCATGCACATTCTTTTTGTGTTTGTGTGGACCTGATCACATGAAACTGCCCATACAGTGCTATAGCCTTGAGCTTGCTCTGACTAACTGTCTCTCCGCAGAGCGTCTTTCACAGAAACGGACTCTCCTCAGGAGATCCCTGCCCAGCCAGCTGCAGAGCAACCCAGCCGGACAGAGGGAAAGAGAGTCTTCAAGTAAGTAAACAACTGATGCTCTTATAGGAGGAATGAGGGGGAAAGGCAGAGGAAAGAGATGTGAAAGGATCTGTAGGTATTAGAGGAGGCAGGGCGTGGGAATATTTTGGGAACAACTTGAAGGTCTTGAATGAGTTGAAGGGCATGAGTGAACAATGTGAGCTGTGATAAACATTTCATATGAGGGACCTGCTGCAATAACTGCAGTTATAGGAAAATAGGTACGTTTTCACTTTTTGATGTCTCAAAAAATATTGAAATTGGCGTTTTAGTCTTCAGACTTTTAGTTAAATGCTGTTAACTTGTAAAAATGTCTAAACTGAGGATTAGTCCTCCTGTTTGAATAAGATCAGGTGCGTTTCTTGCTTTGATCTTTCGTCTTTTACTCAAATATTCTTTGCTTGTATTTGTACTTTTTTAGAACAGATTTGCTTTCTTCAGTTAATTCTTTGCCTGTTTTTGTTCTACTTTTCTTTCTGTTTTTGCCAAATACCTGATTATGTTTTCTCTCTGTCTCTCTTTGTGTGTATTCTCTCTCACTCCTCTTCTCTTTTCCCTCATAATATTTGGCACATCTCCTAATCTCTCTCTCTACTTCTGTGGCGCCCAACATTCCTGCGCTTTGCTTCTCTCTCTCCTTTTACAGACAGCACCAGGCAGACAGTTTTTGGTGAGTAGCTGCAGTGTGGCCAAAGAATGTGGCTTTTGGAGGTGCTAGCACTTTAAATCATTGTGATGCTTAGTCATTTTGAGGAGACAAATTCATAAGGAGGGAGGGTTGGAGGAAACAACTGATGGCTGGCTGCTTTAAGAATAAATTGGATCAATCCATTAAATCCGCTAACGTGATAAGACTAATCCACAATTTGTTTTTGAATGCAGTTATTTTTAAGTTTTAAGTTTGTTATTCTCTTCAGATGTTTATTATTTTTGATATTTCAGACAGAACATTGGTGCATAATAAAAAAAAAAAAACTTTTTATTGTCGTAAATGGACACTATTGCTTTCCTGTCTGACTCTCTCTCCCCCCCTCATTATCATTCTTTATTCATGGGAAAAGTAAAGTTCTTCTTTTATCTAAAGTTGTTACTCAAAGATGACTATCTCTTGTTTTTGTGGGCTGCAATCATATCTCCATATTCATGGAAAAATTTGCTATTGTAGAAAACGAGAAAAAATCTTTTTTCCTTTCAAAGCTTTAAAAGCTCAAAGGATTAAAAAGTAGTTAAAAGTTTGTAAAGGGTCAAAAAAATAAAAATCTTAAAGGAAAAACACTTACATTTCTAAACCGGATGTGGTGGAATGTGCACAGTTTCTTCTTAAGGCATTTTCTATATGTTGAATGAGACTTGTGCAGTGAAGCTAACAGGAATTGATATGGACATTGTGTGTAAACTGAAGTGTTTCTCTTCAGTCCAGAGAGTGTGAATAGAGACTTGCCGGTTCTGAGGAATTTAGAGTAAGTATACTGCCGCTCTTTATGTTTACAGGCTCTCTTTCTGCATATACAGCATGCGGCCAGGTGTTTGGGGACTAATTCAGCTGCTATGCTCAGAAACTGAGGCTGTGTGGGTTTGTGTGCTGTATGTGAATGTTAACCTTTAATTTGTCTTTGTAAATTAATTTTTAATTTCATATAGTGTCATTCTTGTAATATTAACGATTCTATTATGGTGACAAACTTAAATGAAGTTTCAATGCAGTGGAATTGGGTTAAAAAAAAATATATTATTGTATAATTTGCTGCCTTTGTCAGCCAGCTTTAAGACAAACAAAAAGATTTCATGGTGACTAATTCATGTGAAGCGTTTCATTCTTTTACACATGCCTCGGTGTAACTGAGCTTTTACCACAACTCTTCTGATGGATCACTGTGGGGAGAGTTAATGCTTGACTCTAAGTTAATCAAACCTGATCGGCTTTGTGGTAATTGAAACAAGAACGAATCATGCAGTGTGTTCTACATCATCTACAGGGAAACAGTGGTGGCTTGTGGTTTTGGGGTTGTAAGGGACAAGCGGCTTTAGTGGTGGTGGTCTTTGTCAGACACTGGGCAGTATTTATGTGGTGGGATGCAATAGATTTGTAAAATGTATGTATTTATTATGCAACATTGCCTTTTGTTTTTGTGTAATTGAATATGTCTGATCTATTGTCTCTCTGAAATATAACTGCACATTTTCAGGAAAGTGTGTATTAACCTTTGAAATAATCTCTTTTTTGTTGAGTTTATTTTACTAAATGGAAGAAAAGTGTGGACAAACCAAAAGGGGTTCAGTCCATAAAGCTTAAATTCAGTGTATGCCTTTATAATTTGAACTAGTTTACCATTTCACTGTATTCTGCAACCACTCATTTCAGAGCAGGTCTACTATATAACTTATCCTCAGAATCAGAACATTTATTGCACCCAACCCTCCATTTACAGCTCAGTAAATGAGTGCTTCTTCTCCGATGGCTTTATAGAGACAAGTTCTTGCGTTCTCTGGCTGTGTCCCAGTGGGAGAAGAAAAAGAAGTCATTTGGCGTACATGAGAGGGAGAGTGTGGCGTCTACAGAAGCAGAGACGTCTACTGAAGCCGAGCAGCCGGTCTCTAGCTCAGACACCACAGGTGCTGATTCCTTACATTGTCTTATTATTATATTCTCCTTTTCAAATATGTATCCTGATTTCTTTCTTTTGAACCTGCTGCATTCTATCCCTCAACTTCTCTTTTTGTCCTGTTACGCTCCTTCTCTTCCTCTGCTTGTCTTGCTTTAAATCGTCGAGGTTCCAGGTTCCAGATTCAATGTTAATCTCTCTGCTTTCCCCCTGATCATTGAAGCTTTACTAAACCCGAATGCATATGAGTGTGTGTGAGAGTATTTGTGGTCATTTATTAGTCTGTTTGCTTGTGTGAACTGTTTCTTGAGCTTGTCTACACTCTGTATGTCAACTCCTCAAGGTTTTTGCACATACTGTTAATTGCCAATTGTGCTCTGATTGGTCTAGAGCAAGTTTGCCATGATTATGTAATGTGTCCTGCTGAGATACATACCTTTTAGCAGCATTCCAACTGTGATGGTTTGACTGCTTATTGAAACTGCACACTTTTAATTACTGCTTTTGTCATCTGGTTTGTTTCAAGCATAAATAGGAAGTTGCTCAACTTGATTGATGCTGTATGGTTGAGATGATTTGTTTACGTGTGTTCTTCCTCTGGAATCGTAGATCTTGCAGGGTTGAAAGTTTCTAATTTAGTAAGAGATGATTTTTTGTTATGGAAGCAGAAATTATAGTTGGACTACACGTATGTAACCACTAGTCCAACATCACTGCTGCATTTGTCTTCAACAGTAAAAAAAAAAAAAAATATATATATATATATATATATTAAAGGAGAACTCCGGTCAATTTTAACATTGAGCTAATTTTTTTGTACATTTGGAGTGCTGTCAGTACAGACAAAAACGACAAAAATCGGTGTTGCCTACACCGTGTTATCCTCTTTTTAAAATTCGCACCCTGTTGACTTCAATGGGGCAAGTTCTAAACCTGCTTTTAGCCTCTTAACAACCTTGATGTGTCATTACAAGTGCACAGCCATGTGAGTGGTGTTATTAAGAGTGACCACGGTCAATCTGACTGCAGTAGATGTGCAAGATATTAATAAAAATGATGTTAATTCAGCCAGCCCACATACCTGTATTTACTTCCTGTTTTCGTTCGAAGTCCACAGTAGTCGATTGTCGAGTTCGCGCGCGGGATCATTGGTAATTGGCGAATTTTAAAAAGAGGATAACACGGTGTAGGCAACACCGATTTTTGTCGTTTTTGTCTGTACTGACAGCACTCCATATGTACAAAAAAATGAGTTCAATGTTAAAATTGACCGGAGTTCTCCTTTAATAAATTGTTGTATGCAGGCAAATATCTTGTGAGATTTAAAGGGATGGTTCACCCAAAAATGAAAATTGTCATGTACTCGCCCTCATGCTGTTTCAAACATGTGTGACTTCCTTTCTTCCGTGCAACACAAAACATGTTCTGGAGAATGTTTTGGTGGTCATTAGCTTCCATTATATGGACAAAAACACTGACACATTTCTCAAAATCTGTTCTTTTGTGTTCCACAGAAGAAAGAAAGTCATACAGGTTTGGTTTCTTTGTGAGATTGTTTTTTTTTCTTCAATATGTGTATGTGTGTGTGTCTTGCAGGATCTATTAGTGGTCAGGAGTCTCGGGGGGTAAACTTGACCAGGCACACACTGGAGCAGCAAGAGGACACAACGACAGCCCACAATGAAGCAGGCAAGAGATTTATTCCTACCACCACCCTCCATCTCTGTCGGCCCAAGACATGAACATGAAGTTAATCATCAACAATCCAGGAGTCACTCTTAAACATGAGCTCAGTTGTATTTTCAAGCAACTAACTACAGCAGACATAGCTTTTTGAGACGCACTGTGTACAATTAATTGAACTTTTTTCCTCCACTTGGCATTTATTGACCCGTAGATTTCTTTAACTAGCTTCCTGCTCAATAAAATTCTCACACACAGAGATATAGTCAGACTATTACTTCTGTGTGAGGGCTTCTTTGGGAAGTCAAGAGCTTAATTTCAAACAAAAATCTCCAAAGTGGAAATATTTGAGAGCGATTCCATCTCTTCCTCTAGTGGCCGTGATCCAAATGAGACAGCCACTAACGGGCCTTTCGTCCAGGGAGAGTAAATTAGCTGAAGCAGAGGGCAGATATAAACTATTTAGATTTCGAGATGGGAATCTCCCCTGACCAGTTTCCGTATTGCTTACTGAGGATTTAGGCAGCACTGATGGTTAAAGGGCTGTTAGAGCTGAGAAGAGTAACTGCTTCAGTAACCCAGTGCACACTAACAGCAGAGGATGGTAGCGTGTGGGAACAACATGATCTGTGCTTGCACTGGGCATTTTGAAGGTAGGATGTCTCTTTAGCATGCTGCTATTATACTTCATACTGTATATGGATCTGGAATGAAGATTACTGCTTGATTTTAAATCCTAAATTCTAATGTGAAGTGTTATATATATTTTATATATATATATATATATATATATATATATATATATATATATATATATATATATATATATATATATATATATATATATATATATATATATTTATATATATTATCAGGAAACATTTACACAATCTTTTTTTCCCCCCAAAACGATACATTTAGTTGGCAAATCTCACGAGACAATTTTCTATACACGTCATCTGATCGGCCTTTATAGAGGCCACCGATCAAACTATATAAAGCCATTATCGGCCGATAACGATCTGCGCCCGATCAATCTGAGCACCCTTTATATATATATATATATCTCAACGGATACTGATATATAATAATCATAAAAAATTTTTTTTATATTGGCCAGTAAGCTATATGGTACTGATATATTGTGCATCGCTAATATTTTCCCTTCAGCACTGAATGATTTGTTCATGTTTCTCTAGAGGGTGGTTTGCAGCGTCAGGGCAGTACAGCGGAACAGCACAGCACCCTCTCTAATGACAGGAAGTTCATGTTGGACATGCTCTACTCCAAAAACAACATCTCCTCTGGAGGTCTAAAAAGTCCAAGTCTGGAAAGTGCACTTGAGGATCATGGGATCACCAGTATGGCCGGACGGCTCTCCAGACTGCAGTCGTGCTCTTCTCAGCCCACAGAGGACACGTCCAGACAGGCAGAGCTGGAGAGCCTCGGAGGTACTGCTCAGGCCGCTCGCGCCAGGCTAGCAGAGGAACAAATGCTCAAGAAGCTGCGTCCACAGTACAGTATCGAAGCAGAGACTCATTCACAGAGTTTGGAGAAGACGATGATGACACCATTGTCCAGGGGTAATCAGGATGCCTGGGACAAGCTGCAGCCCAGATCCAGACCTCTGCGGATTAAAGATCTGGACTTCTCTGATCTGATGGAGGAGGAGGATATCGATGTGCTGGATATAGATACTTTTGACACCGCTTTGCCTAATGGAGTACTGCCACCCCCTCCTCCAGTGCCAGGACAGGGTTCTGCCCCCCCACCACCACCACCACCACCACCTCCTCCTCCTGGATGTGCTACTCTGGCTCCACCCCCTCCTCCTCCACCTCCTCCTCCTCCTGGAGGTTTGAGTGTGCCCCCTCCTCCTCCAGGACTCCTTCCTCCATCCCCGTCTCAGGGGATTGATCCGGCTTTTCTAAAGAAACGGAAAACGGTCAAGCTGTTTTGGAAGGAGCTTAAGCAGCCTGACAGCCCCAGGAAGTGCAAGTTTGGGCGGGGCACAGTGTGGGCTTCGCTTGATAAGGTTGCAGTTGATACAGCTAAGCTGGAGCACCTGTTTGAGTCCAAGGGCAAGGAACTTCCAGTAGCAAAGGTGCGATGGGCGAACCGGTTTATTTTTTTTCCTGTTTTATTCATTTATTTTATTCATTTCCTTTGTTTGTTTTTTTTTTACAAATTTGTTTACAGATTGTAATCTTATACAGCAAAGGTACTGTATACAGTCTTATGGATCTTACACATACAGATCAAGAAATACAAATAGAGCATATGTAACTTGAAAAATTATGTCAAACAACCCAAACTGGCAAACCTGTTTATGAATAAATCATTTCAGGTTTACACAAAAATACCAATTTCTTAATGTACTAAAGCGATTTAAACTCTTTTTAATTAATTATTATTAAAGCTGTCGTATTAACCAGAGATCAGTGATTGCCATTGAATGTATCTATGAGTTAATGTTAAAGCTACAGCTTTAGTCTTTTTTTACAGTCAGTGTGAGTGCATGCTATAAATGATTTAGGTTTGTTTCTGTAAGTTGAATTTATTTCTCCATTTCATACAGAAATGTGCTGAGGCCAAGAAAGCAGCAATTTCAGTGCTTGATCCTAAGAGAAGCAATGCCATCAACATCGGCATGACTGTTTTGCCTGCTGTACATGTCATCAAGAGTGCCATCCTCACCTTTGATGAGTTCGCCATCAGTAAAGAGGGCATTGAGGTAATGTAGCACTAGCATCCAACAGGGGGCAGTAGTAGCTCACGCATTTAGCATTCATTTTTTTTCCTGTATTGAGAATAAATATCAGTAAGTCTTTTTGTACATTTTCTTCTTCCCTCTGCCTGTAGAAAATCCTGACCATGACTCCGACAGATGAAGAGAAACAGAAGATTCAGGAGGCACAGCTGGCCAACCCTGACGTACCGCTGGGTTCAGCAGAGCAGTTCCTGCTCACTCTGTCCTCCATCAGTGGCCTTTCAGCCAGATTACAGCTTTGGGCCTTTAAGCTGAACTATGAGACACTGGAGAAGGTCAGAACTTTTTCCTAATTTTATACTCAATTTTTATTAAGAATGAAAATCCTGTTTGCTCCAATAGCTTGGTCAAAATAAAATCATTCACCTAAGCAGTTACTACTGTATCCTAGACTAGTATTAATCTAGGTTATATCACACCATGCATAGGTGATCATGTGATCAAAACCTTTGAGTCTGTAAGATTTCTCTTTTTTTAAAGTCTCATACTCACCAAGACTATATTTATTTGAACAAAAATAAGTACAAACAGTAATGTTGTGAAATATGATTACAATTTAAAATAACCATTTTCTATTTTCATATATTTTAAAATGTAATTCATACATGTGATGCAAAGCTGAATTTTCAGCATCATTACTCCAGTCTTCAGTGTCACATGATCCTTCAGAAATCATTCTAATATGCTGATTTGCTCCAGAAACGTTGTTTTTATTATTATTATCAATGTTGAAAACAGCTTAATATTTTTGTGGAAATCTGCAGGATTTTTTGTTGAATATAAAGTTAAAAAGAACAGCATTTATTTGACATGGAAATCTTTTGTAACATTATATAAAACTATCACTTTTTTAATCAAATGAATGCATTTTTGCTGAATAAACGTATTAGTCTTAAAAAAAAATCTTACTGACCCCAAACTTTCAACGGTGGTATACATATATGATTAATAAATGTAACTATCGATAGAACACGTGTCTTTTGTCATATTGCTGGTGTGACCATGTTGAGATTCTATTTATTGTTTTGACTTTCTTTATCCAATTTCAGACTTATTCACAGTCCTGTTTCAGTATTGCATTCTGACTGGTCGCTGAAATACACATTAATGGAATTTAGTAATTTAGGCTTTTTTAATTCAGTTATGTTGACCTTGATTGGTAATGAATGTATGTTACCAATGAGACATTCATTTCCAAACATTCTTTCTCAGTCTGTCTCTTCTTGAATGTTGCAGGAGATTGCAGAGCCTCTTTTTGACCTCAAACTGGGTATGGAACAACTTGCCAAGAACAAAACCTTCAAGCATATCCTCGCAACACTACTGGCCATTGGCAACTTCCTCAATAGCTCCAATGTAAGTGTTCCATCTCCTCCGCAGTCCTAGAAGCAGAGTTACATTTAAAGCACCTGTACTAAGGGCAGGTGCACTGGTCTGAAGCTTGATGGTCACATGATTAGTCAGAGCAGCCCTGTGATGATGCCTTAATCCTTTGCTGTTGCCTGTGGGAGATAAGATATGATTAAGACCGCGCATGACACATTTTCTATGCTCTAGTATGTGACGACCTCTTGAACTCTACAAACATATGTGTATAGTATTTAGGCTGTACTACCATGCATAGAACCAGGGCAGTCAAAATATATTTTCGATTTCACGGAATAGTTTACCCTCAAAATTGAAACTTCTTTCATCAATTCAGACTCCTTTAAAGGGACCATGAAATCCAAATGAACAAATCTTATTTTTTTATTGGAATATTGCAGTATATATTTTAAATGATGTATCGGTGCACATCATTATTTTGATATTGTTTTTAATTCATGTACCCTCATAATCTTAAATAAAAAAATAACTTCCCCTCCCATTTGTAGCAACATTTGTTCTCTGGTGTGAGAGCGGGACAACCTGCCACTCACATGAGATCACAGAAAACCACAACGGTCCAATCAATTCCCGATGGACAAAATCAAGTCCAGCCTTGCATTTTTTTTCTCTCGTTCAATGAGCTGTTTCACTTGGATATACATCCCAGTATAGAAGAAAATACTTTTTAAAAAATGTTTATGCTACACTAAGAATAAAAGGCTTTCTGAACATCGCACATAATTTAATATGTGGGAACACTTTTCTTTCGTGAATCATTCATAAAATGTCATCGGTTTTAATGAGGTCTTTACAGCACTACCACTTCTTTATCTTGATGTCTGTTACAGTGTCATGTTCAAAACAAATCTTGACAGTTAGTAGTTAATAACTGTTCAGAACATGATGTCCTTTAATTTGTGCCACTCTATTTAATGAGTAGCCATCTTAATATGCTTTTCCTCACAAATTGACAACAAAGCCAATGTAGTAGTTCACTGAACATCACATGACTTTAATTGGCACTTCTCATCTCTCTTGCAGGCTAAGGGCTTTGAGCTCAGTTATTTGGAGAAGGTAACTGAGGTAAAGGACACAGTACACAGGCAGTCTCTGCTTCATCATACTTGCAATTTTGTGGTGGAAAATTACCCAGATACGACAGACCTTTACTCAGAGATCCCTGCTATTACACGCTCTGCTAAAGTATGTGCCTCAGAAAATTCTTTATATGCATTTTTTGTGATTTCTTTGTCCTGTTTGTTTTTTATCTTCATTACATTATTATACATTATATGATTAATTTGTACCGAAATGTTAAATGCTATCCCCCCTTTAAGCTTTTATAGTACCGTAGTTGTTTTTTTCTTGTAAAGGTTTTATTTCTGTCCACATGAGTTTCTTTTCTGTTCTTTTTCTGCCATTGAAGGTGACTATCCAAAGAACCCTTTAGCATTCATCGTCATCATTTATCACTCCCTCCTTTCCTTTCCCACAGGTAGAGTTTGAGCAGTTGTCTGAAAACCTGATTCAGTTGGAGAGAAAATGCAAAGCCTCCTGGGACAACCTGAAAGTAGTGGCCAAACATGAAACGAAACCTAACTTGAAAAACAAAATGACAGAATTCCTGAAAGACTGTACTGAAAGGATCATCATCCTAAAAGTAGTGCACAGACGCATTATTAACAGGTAACACCCCCCCCCCCCCCGCCCCACACACACACACACACACACACAAAAGCACTGTAACCTATTTTAACATGTTATATAAAAAGATTACAAATTCATTTGAATGCTTCCCTACGACGAGTTGACGAGCTTGAATGATGACTGTGCCTCACTTTTCAATTAGGATGAACTTGAGCATACAATATATTAAGTTCTACTTCCTCCACTTTGCAGGTTTCATTCCTTTCTGCTATACTTGGGCCAGCCCTCACACTCAGTGCGGGACACTAAAGTAACTCAGTTCTGTAAGATCATCAGTGAGTTTGCCCTGGAGTACCGCACCACTCGAGAGAGAGTCCTCACCCAGAAACGCAAACGTGCTGTCCACCGGGAGCGCACCAAAACCCGGGGCAAGATGATCACAGAGGTGTGGAATGAAAGCTCTCGAGAAGAATCATACATTTAAAGCATACTTTGCGTACAGATATCCTTTTGATTCTGTGTTCTACTACTCTTATTCCATCATGTATAAAGTTTAAACTGCGGTCATTTGTTTAAACATACCTTGCAGAATCTGTCAAATTTGAGCTAGGATCATAAAAATTGCATATTTTTGTTTTATTTTATTTAGTACTGCCCTGACTTAGCTATTTTATATATCGGATGTTTACATAGTCCTTATTCTGCGTGTCATGTTTTTATGGGATAGTTGTTCATGATTCCCCATTGTTCTTCAGAAAAATATTCCCCGTCCTGCACATTCTTTGGTTTTCCAGCATCTTCTGCATAGTTGAACCCTTTCCAGTAGTGACTATGATTTCAAGATCCATCTTTTCATATTGAGGACAGTTGAGGGACTGTACATAACTATTACAAAAGGAGCAAACATTCACCAATGCTTAAAGAGGAAAAAACACGATGCACGACTTTTTTTTAAAATACAATGATCAGGGTAAATTGTACTTGCATGTTTCCCAGAAGACAATAAGCACCTTATATAGCTTTTAAATGGCAGTATGAAATGAAAATATATGATATATATATATAAAAAAAAAAAAGAATCATCCTTTCAGTAGATTTTTTTTTTTCATTGCTATTGCTAGAATTCCCAAGACCCAGACAAAATGGTGGTCTTCAAACACTCAGCAGTATTAAGTATAAAGCATTTAGCCAGCCCATCTCGGACAATTTTCTCAGCCATTTAACAGTTAAGCTCTATTGACAACATTTGTGGCATAATGTCGATAAGGGCCGTCGTAAGAGAAAACTGTTTCATGGCCTTGTCCACAACCCCACTGTATCACCCTCAGTCGTCAAGTAGATTGAGACAAACCATTACCAGTAACTAATTCTACTCTCTGAATCTTTTCACAGACAGAGAAGTTTTCTGGAGCAGTTCCACAGCTGTGTCTGGAGGACAGCCTATCCCCAGTTTCTTCAACAATAGAATCAGAGCCAGCCCAAGAGGAGCATGAGAACATGAAAAACCTGCTAATCACCAACGACGACAACAGCAAGCTGCGCAGGAGCCGTGCTGTCCGAAGTAAGAGACCACAACGTTGCATATCCAGGAAATAAGTTAGAGTTTAGCTGTTTAGACCAGTCACAGTCCTGCTTTGACCAACCTTCCTGTGGAATTTAGTTCCATCCCTCCTCTAACACACCTGCTTTAGAAAGTTCATTAGCTGATCTCCAGAAGCAGAACCAAGGACTCACTGAGTTTCAATCACAATTAGTTTAGTTGCTCAACACAGATGATGCTTGGTGTCTTAACTTTTTTGTTTGTTTGTTTAAAATTGAAATAAAAATTATTATTATATATATTATTTTTTTTACCAATACAATGATTTGTGAAGTCCAGCCCAGATTAAAGGACAATTTGGTTTAATGAATTTGTTGTTATAATTATTATTTATTAATTATTTGTATTTATTTATTTGGGCGTCCTTTTATAGAGATTCTGACCACTGGTGGTGACACTCTTCCAATTTCACCAACCCTTCAGTGGAGTGATGAAGGTATAGAGTTTGGAGCATGGATGTGTGCAAAGCACTTGTGCAGCTTTCAATATATGATAAAGCTTTTGTAATTTATGAAAGCATTAAGGTTGGGTCATTTAATCTCACAGAGGGGCCTTATGACTCTGACTGCTCTCCTACTTCACCAGTAGAGAGCCAATCAGCACAGGATGATGATGATCATGAAGGTAGAGCTATCGCACAGGCTGCATGGAGTGGGTTAGCTCAACTAACAGATTTATTATGGACTAAATAGTAAATAATGATGTATTTTTGAAGTGATTGTAGAGGGCTAACTGTCAAGACAGACATAAGAAACCTGGATGAATAAGCCATGGATTCCAACTTCACAACCAATTCTGTATTTGCCTGAATATCTATGACCTTTTTACAAATGATTGATTTTCATCAGCTTGCCAAGAAGTAGAACCACTGCCTCACTCATTTTAACGCTTTCCTTGAAGGATCTTGGACCTGTTTCTATTGTAATTAAGCAAAGATTTGATTGATCTGTTGTACTATTTCTACACAGGTTTAGGCAGGGTTAGCGCACCCATGTCTGTAGCCAAAGAGGACAGCGCCAGCTCACAGGATGATGCCACAGATGAGATCATGGATCGGCTGTTTAAGTCTGTCACCCAGAATCCCACAGAGAGGGCGTCTAGTCCAAAAACACGGAAACGTTCGCGGCTTAACCGAAAGTCATGTGAGTACATTTTGACTGTCAATGCATTTTTTATTTGTTTGTTTTTTTGACCACTGAACTTCATAACCAGTTCTGAAGGTTGTTTTAGCCCTAAACCTGTGGGATGAGATTAAGGATTTAGTCACTGTTTGCATTCAACACTATCTGTATCCAAAACACAATGTAATCTGGCTTTTACCATTGCTTGGCTTTCAAAAGCCCCTAAATCTCCCTGTCAGATCCATATCGTGCCACCTCTTTACTTCTGCTTGTACCGGATTGAACTGCTAGACATCTCAGAATTCGAACACCACAAAGAGCCTTTTGTAGGGCACATTCTTGCAACTGTGCTTTTAAAAAAGGAGAGCGAAAGCACACAAACCTCCAAACCTGAAAAGCCTTTTGGGTTTATTTATATTATTCTGAAGTGCATTACGGTATGTCTTAATGTGCAGTCACATTTATAGCTGTTCAGAGAATTTTCACGTGCAAACTCCAGTAATTTCAGTAAAAATCCATGTAATCATTTTGCATAAAGGGCGAAAGATTTTTGCACGCCTAACTTCACATCGGTTTCAAGTGAATTTGCTATGTTGACCAAAAGAAAGCTGCTTGGTTTGAAAGTGACTTCTGTGTGAGCGGTGCATACATTGCTACATTATTGACAAAAGACAGTGGACCATTTTTTGCAAATTCGCTAATGTGTTCACACCTTCACAGTTCCAGATCATTATTTCCAGTCTTTATACATGTGCAAGTGGCATTATATGGATGTCTGACATTGAGTGGCTTGTTTTATTTTACAGTATAACGTAATGTGCATTGTGTGTTGCAGTGCGGAGGACTCTAAAGAGTGGGCTAAGTGTGGATGTGGTGCAGGCCCTTGGCCTCGGCAGTCCTAACGGGAAGGTCTGAAGCTGTAGGCTTTTGGCTGTGGAAAACTCTTGCAAGGCAGAAATGAGGCCATGAGGAGAGCTGTATTCATGATCGGAAGAACTGCGATAACAAAGGGATCTTCACTGAAGAGGGATCCCTGCATCTAATTCTGTCCGCCAATCTAAACAATTCAGTGGATGAATCATGTGCTTCCAGTTGAAACAAACAGCTGCGTTACTGTACAAATACCTGAAGTGTGTGCATGATATCTATTAGACATATTATGATTTGATTGGTACAAACTTTATTTGCATAGTATTAAATATCAGCCTACGTTTACTGATGAAGAATAAATGTAAAGTGCTAAATATTTTTAGCAGATGGACATATATTATTTTGTATAGAGACTTTAGCATAGATTGGAGAACAATTTATCAGTCAAAGACATGTATTTAAGGGTTTGAAAGGTTTTAAGTTAAAACTGCATTTTTAAAGACAATTTTTATACTTTCGCCATATCTGTTATGATGGCTCGGCTCAAGGTTAGGATTGTGGAAGCCAGTTACTGAGATCAGTGCAATAGGGTAACTCAAACACACTGTTTTCATGGGCCCATTAATGAAGCCGGACCCTGGATTAAACTGCACTGTTAGTAATGATTGGCCATTAAAAACTCTTTAGTCCTGGACAAGGTTTAATTTGTGTCTGGAAAGCTGACCCATGTGCACCTGGATAGTGTTCAACTGAATATCCTGACTACCAAGGAGATCTTGATTAGAGAGGACATAAACTAGGTCACATGTTTGTTTATCTTTTATTTATCACAGCGCTTTCTTGATAGGTTTGTGGATTCTACAACACAGTCGTGTATTCTGCTGTATTACATTTCTGTCCTGATATTTATTAATGTGCTCATAGTCGAGAGAAAGGCGGGAGATTATTTTTTCAACCATTCTTTCACATTTTCAGTTTTTGACGTGTTAGTTTCACCCTTTTAGTTATTCCATTGTTATGGTGTTATAAGATTTGTGCATGGACCACTCTCTCGTTAAAGAGAAATGTTGCGTTAAAAAGCAAAACATTTTATCTTGCCCTTTATTACTGTTACAAGCACATATTTTAAGGATTTTCTTGGTATTGCTGTTTTTGCACAGGGGTTTATGCTATAAGAATTTAGAGTCACTATGAGTCACTCTGTTGTTTTATGTATGACCTTATTACCTGTCTGCATGAGTGCATGTGTTCTTCACTCTGAATGTATCACTATTAGCGTGTCCCCGTCACTACTCTCGACACCTGCACAAATAAAGTTTGTTTGCAAAGAAATTGCAAGTACAGTACTTCTAATGTTAGACATTGTATTCTGATTCAGAATTGTTTTACAAAGACATGTTGGCCTCGAAACCCAAGACAGTGCTCTGTTTAAAATTAAAATAAATGTTTTATTAGACTTTTTCTGTTATTATTCTTTATTTGCTTAGTGCCACAGTCAAACCATCTAGGAGAGCTGTTTTGATCTCCTGGAGGCGCATCTGTCAATTCAATTGACGGCTTCTTTTAGTGATCTATTAATTTGAATATACTGCTTAAATAACTAAATCGACTTGTTGTTGATTCTGCCATAACTAGCTATTTATTTCTCATTTATGTCCCTTTTCATTGCATGGCACATAAAACTAGGCTGATAACGCGAGTTTTGGGTGCGCACTGTCTGTTTGATGAGGATGAGTTACGGCTCTTTAATAAGAACCTCCTCGTGCAAGAAAACGAATCACGTGTCCCTATCCTATGGTCCCTATACGCCAGCTGCACCTTCGCGAGTTACCGGCGAGTGGAGTGTGTGTTGATGTTGTAAACCGGTAACGGGGCGTCCCGTGGAGGGCTTACCATTGCAACAGGAGTGTATAAAAGAAATTGAGATGACACGCCGTTGAACACGCCGAAAAGATGCGGTGCTTGAGTTTGCTTCTGTTCATAAAGGTGGCTAGTGATGCAGCGACTGACCTTTACGTGACAGGAGCGTCGCTCGCGCCAGAGCCAGGGGTAAGCGCCGCACCTGCCGTCACATCCCCCGTCGCCTCCCGCTATACTCCAGCCCGGGAAGAGTACGGGCATCCCGGGATTGCGCTCGCCCGGTCTGCGGAGGAGCCGTCGGCGCCGAGCACGGAGGACGGAGAGTCGTCTCAGCACCACGGAGGAGGGTACAATATAGTGCAGTGGGAATGGAGCTACGTGCAGACACCTTACATTATAGCCAGCTGGCTTTTGGTGGCCAGTGTGGCAAAAATACGTAAGTTCTGTTATACAATCTTACGAGCTTTGTTTTGGATGTAATATATAGGCCTAGTAGTGTTTAAAAGAAGCTTCCGAGCTCACTCTGGCTCTTGGACTGATACACCTTAAGTGCAGGAAGTTGATTGTTGAGGACGTGAATGTGTAGTGCGTTTTATTAAAGTGGGCCTTCGGTGCTGTGAGTGTTGGTCAGATGGCTGTAAAAACGGTGCGTAAAAAGCGCGAGCCACTTGCGCTTCCCTTCCGCATCCACTGTCATTAAGTGACAGACGCTGGTGGTTGCCATGGCAATAAAGCCCATACGTTTCCTCTGGGACATTTTCATACAATAATAAAATGGGCTTTTAGCTTCACTGGAGATGAGCGAACAGCGTTAAAAAGACAGTAGTGTACATTAGGATTATCATTTTGTACCTGTAATTTTCGTAACTTTTTGCAATCCGTGCTGTAACGCCCCGCGAGTATTTCTGTCGAGTGTGAGCTCACCGTGTTCCCGCCATAGACCATGCCATAGACGGCTCCCGCCGATCCGGGAGTCTCCGCGGAGTAGCGACGAGCTCTGATTGGCTATGATGACTCATCTTTCCATCATCATTCTCACGTTTTGGCTGTGGTGGTGGGAAGTTCGATTCATGTCCGCGAATCGGTTCTTTCGAATAGTTTACTACAAATAACAGGACAGGTTCAGAAAGCTATTCGGTTATTCTTGTAGGCCTACGTCACCTGCTATCATGTGGTTTGATTAATAATACTGTTTATATAGCTACATATATATTTTCCCAATTTCAGCTTGTTGCAGGCTTTGTTTTTTATAAACCGAATCATGTCTGCGAAGTCATTTTGAGCCTAAATATAATTTGCATTTACAATGGTAAAATTAATTTATATGTATTAGCTTATATGTAAAACGTGCATTAATAAAACTCTCATAACATCATGTTGTAATAGTTTCCAGTAGGCTCCCAGACAGCAACAGTGTCGCCCAGATCTGGCCCACATCTGGTACAGTGTGGAATCCACACGTACCAGATGTGGCCCGGATCTGGGCTGACACTATGTTGCTGTCTGGACTACCGGTACTTTAAATTATTATTAACGTTTCTGTTAAGTAACTTTTCATCAAATTCATCAGTCAAATTCCCGGTTCACTCCAAATAGGCTTCTGCTACAGCATCTATTCTCTGCTCGTTACGAATTAAATGATTCTCGGTTCGTGAGTTTAAGAGTTCACTCGAGAAACGCTCGATTTGTCCTATTCGTGAACGATTTTTGACGTCTTTTGATTCACTTAAAGATCCGAATCATGAGAATGATTTCTTCATGTTGAGAGGTCTATTTTACAGTGGCCGAGAGAGCTCAATGCGCTGCAACTGAAGAAAACATGCAAATAGAAAAACACCCGCAAATTAAGAAAACATCTTCATCAGTTTCACAACACATGTGTGCTCCAAATACTCGCAACACAACCAAATACAGAAACGCTCTGCAAATAGCACAGACCACAACGGAAATGTTTCCAGGGGACCCCAATAGGTGACGAACCCGGCTGGGACATGCATGCTTATTGCTCGTGAGCATCCCTATGCCCTACTCCCTTCGAAGGGCAGACGGCAGAGCCCTTAAACTGGGGACTTTGGAGTGAGTAGGGCACTTGTGTGCCGTTTGGTGCTGCGTTCCAGTCCACTTTTAGACATGCACTTGCGAACTTCCCTAAGCACTTCCCCTCGGGGGAATCCCTGAATTCGTGAAGTGGACGATGGAAGTGTATATGGACAGACCCTCGCTCCCTCGATTTTGACCGAAGGAGCGAATCTACTTCATATGTACACTTCAGGCAGCTCCATATACCACAATGCAACACGATTGTGACGTCACCGCAGATCTCGTCTAATCACCACCACCACTCAATGATATATAAATTGTGTTTAGGTTGTTTAAAAAAAAAAAAAAAATCATATCTATATACATTTGGATGCTGCATTAAACATAATACATTTTTTTACATAATAAATCAACTCCATAGCTGATTCCAAGTGATCAAGGGCTTAGGACGTTCCAATTCAGCCCATTGCAGTTTCCGCCAGTAGTGGGCACTCGTGCAACATAAGCAATGACGTACATCCGAGTGAACGAGACGGGGGGGAAATTAGCGAGTGAAGGGCATGACAATTTTGGACTGGAACACAGCAATGGTAGCCGTTTGGAACACACTTGGGCCCTGTCCCAAATGGCGCACTTCATGCGGACTTTCGGTCTCGTGGACTTAAATTGCGCGTGCTCGCCGAGTCTATGAGTCCGTAGGCCGTCCCATTTAGCATTTTAACGCTCTGAAGTGTGCTCAACAGCGCCCCCTTTGTACCCTTGAAGCAGTCTTCCGCGAAGCCCGCATAGATGCAGGCTCCACGCACTTTAACTACCCAGGAATCCTTGCGAAAGGCCAATCAGACAACGGATGGGAGGAGATTTCGCTCACGGACAATTGTTAACATGGCTGAGAAGAGAATATTTAAGTGTAATTATCATTACGGTTTTTATGACAAGTTTATACAAACATTATGATCATCGACCAGTGGTTGATGTCTCAAACATAGGCTAATAATAGCGAGCTGAATAATACGATCGCATTATGATTCATTAAATAAATAGAACAGAATGTCAGGGCTTTACTGAGTCATATGTAAACACAACAACAATAGGCAGCATATTTCCCCGAACCTGTAGCTCCTGTCCATAACAACAATCAGACCTTCTTCCTGTTTCCGGCGTGACGATCGAGTCTGTCCCAAAAATACCTCTCAATGCGCCCTCGCGGACTCGCGCTAAGGGCCCTGTAGGTCTGCACTACATGACGTCACCGAAGTGTGGACTCTGAGGAAGTCCACAAGTCCGGAGTGTGCCATTTGGGACAGGGCCTTGGTGAAGGGAGCAACGAAAGACAACGTCATTTCCTCATTATTTTCACCTGGGATGTTCCCATGACAACGCAGCACGGTGTCCATCAGCTGAATAGCTGTTATAATACCAGAAATATCTTATTATTGCTGTTAACATAACTATTGCAATAAATATACATTTTATACATAAAAGTTTTTAAAATATGTGTTATATATCTGTGTGTGAGTGTCTCAACTTTAAAACTTGCCGTCTCATATTTGGACCCTGCATTACCTAACATTTCTTATGAAACTTATTTAAACATAACATGACACAAATTTGTACAATGTAACTGATGTATATATTAATATCTTTCCCTCGTGTTCTTTTACTCTATCTTTGATTCGGACACAGCTATTGTTAATACATTTTGTATATTGTATACAAAGTTGTACGTTATAAACATGTCATCTCTGTATGTTTTGCAAAAAAATTAAATAATAATAAAATAAAGTAGACTTTGAGCTGTAAGCACCTGGTAAGCATGTCCCAGCCGGGTTCGTCACCTATTGGGGTCCCCTGGAAACATTTCCGTTGTGGTCTGTGCTATTTGCCGCGCCTTTCTGTATTTGGTTGTGTTGTGAGTATTTGGAGCACACATGTGTTGTGAAACTGATGAACTGATGTTTTCTTAATTTGCAGGTGTTTTTCTATTTGCATGTGTTTTCTTCAGTTGCAGTGCGTTGAGCTCTCTCGGCCACCGTACTATTTTGCGCTGTAGCAAAGCAAAAGCTCACAATCGTGCTCAGAAGTTTACACCCCTTGCAGAATCTGCAAGATGTTAATTATTTTAACAAAATAATAGAGATTATACAAAATGCATGTTATGTTTTAGTTAGTACTGTCCTGAAAAAGATATTTTACATAGAATATGTTTACATAAATCCACAAGACAAAAAAATAGCTGAATTTATAAAAAATTACCCCGTTCAAAAGTTTACATACACTTGATCTTAATACTTATACTTAATACTTAAACTGTGTCGTTACCTGGATGTCTGATCCCTTTTTTTCTTTTATTTTTTTTGATGGTTCTTGAGTCCCTTGTTTGTCCTGTGCCGTTAAACTGCCCAATTTTCGAGATGGTCCTCACTGCAGAACACGAAATCCAGGGGGAGGAGTTGGATCCAGATCCAACTCCTCCCACCTTACATATACCTAAACCTACCCATCTCCGCCCCCTGATCCCTAACCCCACCCCTAATCCTACCCATCTCCGCATCAGATATTTAAAAAAATAAATAAAAATTGGACATCCTCATCCTGTTCAAAAGTTTTCACACCATGCTCTTAATGCATAATGTTTCCTTCTGGAGTATCAGTGAATGTTCAAACCTTTTTTAATAGTTGTGTTTGAGTCCCTCTTATCCTCAATGTGAAAAGATGGATCTCAAAATAACATAGTCACTGCTGGAAAACTTTTGAATAGGGTAATTTTTATAAATGCAGCTATTTTTTGTCTTGTGGACTATGTGACCCTGATTTAGATATTTCAATATTCGGCCGAGATACAACTATTTGAAAATCTGGAATCTGAGGGTGCAAAAAAAATTGAGAAAATCGCCTTTAAAGTTGTCCATTTATGTTCTCGATTGTGCTGCATTTACTCACAAAAATGTTTTATATATTTACGGCAGAGGTGGGTAGTAACGAAGTACATTTACTTCGTTACATTTACTTGAGTATTTTTTGGGAAAATTTTTACTTTTAAGAGTAGATTTAATTGTGGGTACTTTTACTTTAACTCGAGTACATTTCTAATGAAAAAACGGTACTTTTACTTCGTTACGTTGGGCGACGTTCCTCTCGTTACTTTATTTTAATGCAATATGTTGTTAAAAGCGTAGTTTATTCCAAGCGCGCGCTCTCTCTTTTTTTCTGGGCATGAGCGATGCTCAATTCACAAATGAATCACTCTTTTGAGTCGATTCTGTTCAAAGACTTCATCAAACAAGTTGGGCAGATCTGTCTAAATCGGTTCGCGAATCAGTTTGAATGATCTGTTCAGTTTCCTGCACGCACTGAATCATCTCGGAGTCGTAACAGAAAGATTACATCAACATCAAGATTACATCAAGAGCGTTGTATGAAGTGGCGGTCCACAGTCTACAGTACAGTCTAGAAAGTAAATCTGCAAATGCATCATATTTTTTGCCAGCGATGAAGATCTTTATTAGTTGAACATCTTCGTATGTTACTTCGTAAGCTGTCTGTGAATGAATTATTCCACACGACGATACATTTGATTTCATTTCATTCAGGTAATACATTTTACAACCAAACAGATTATTACGCCATATAGCACTACTACAAAGTATGACATTACCCTTTTTTTGGACATATACATTAATTTATACATAAAATAAGCCATCATCCAGTTTATGAATGTGTGTACACACACAATGTGTGTATTGCGCAGTGGCGTGCGAACTCGACTTGAAAACGAATGCCTTTGCCTGCCTTATTAGACACAGTTAACCAGTTTAAAGATGCTTTCACAAATATAGCCTACATTTAAATACATTTTGGAGAACAGACAGAAGAAGATCCGTGCATTTGATCGTTGGTTGTGTTTGGCATGACATGACTGCGGGCACATGTGCAGAGTTTTAACACTTTCTAATCTGTGTCAATGGTTCCCACCCCTTTACATGAATGCAAAACTCCATAGAGTCACTTTATTCCGACATTGTCTAATAATCCAAATGTAGTTGTATAAGTTATTATACTATTATACAAACCAAAGGACAGGCAATGGTTTTCGGGCTATAGATATAATATACAGATATACAGAAATAATGTTTGTCTCTTCTTGTTTTTGTTGCAAAGATAGCTTATCTAATTATGATAATTTTAGTCATTAAAATAAAAAAATATCTAAATAATGTCATGTTATATATATATATATATATATATATATATATATATATATATACACTCACCGGCCACTTTATTAGGTACCCCATGCTAGTAACGGGTTGGACCCCCTTTTGCCTTCAGAACTGCCTCAATTCTTCGTGGCATAGATTCAACAAGGTGCTGGAAGCATTCCTCAGGGAGTTTGGTCCATATTGACATGATGGCATCACACAGTTGCCGCAGATTTGTCGGCTGCACATCCATGATGCGAATCTCCCGTTCCACCACATCCCAAAGATGCTCTATTGGGTTGAGATCTGGTGACTGTGGAGGCCATTTTAGTACAGTGAACTCATTGTCATGTTCAAGAAACCAATTTGAAATGATTAGAGCTTTGTGACATGGTGGAAGTAGCCATCAGAGGATGGGTACATGGTGGCCATAAAGGGATGGACACATGGTCAGAAACAATGCTCAGGTAGGCCGTGGCATTTAAACGATGCCCAATTGGCACTAAGGGGCCTAAAGTGTGCCAGGAAAACATCCCCCACACCATTACACCACCACCACCAGCCTGCACAGTGGTAACAAGGCATGATGGTTCCATGTTCTCAATCTGTTTACGCCAAATTCTGACTCTAACATCTGAATGTCTCAACAGAAATCGAGACTCATCAGACCAGGCAACATTTTTCCAGTCTTCAACTGTTCAATTTTGGTGAGCTCTTGCAAATTGTAGCCTCTTTTTCCTATTTGTAGTGGAGATGAGTGGTACCCGGTGGGGTCTTCTGCTGTTGTAGCCCATCCGCCTCAAGGTTGTGCGTGTTGTGGCTTCACAAATGCTTTGCTGCATACCTCGGTTGTAACGAGTGGTTATTTCAGTCACTGTTGCCCTTCTATCAGCTCGAACCAGTCTGGCCATTCTCCTCTGACCTCTGGCATCAACAAGGCATTTCCGCCCACAGAACTGCCGCTCACTGGATGTTTTTTCTTTTTCGGACCATTCTCTGTAAACCCTAGAGATGGTTGTGCGTGAAAATCCCAGTAGATTAGCAGTTTCTGAAATACTCAGACCAGCCCTTCTGGCACCAACAATCATGCCACGTTCAAAGTCACTCAAATCACCTTTCTTCCCCATACTGATGCTCGGTTTTAACTGCAGGAGATTGTCTTGACCATGTCTACATGCCTAAATGCACTGAGTTGCCGCCATGTGATTGGCTGCTTAGAAATTAAGTGTTAACGAGCAGTTGGACAGGTGTACCTAATAAAGTGGCCGGTGAGTGTATATATATATATATATATATATATATAGGCCTATGTGATCCAAAGTAACTAGTAACTAACTACTTGAGTAGTTTTTTCATTGGATACTTTTTTACTCTTACTCAAGTAACTGTTAAGATTATTACTTTTACTTTTACTTTGAGTAAATATTTCTATAAGTACTTGTACTTTTACTTGAGTACAGTTTTTGGATACTCTACCCACCTCTGATTTACGGTAGGAAATTTACAAAATATCTTCATGGAACATGATCTTTACTTAATATCCTAAAAATTTTTGGCATAAAAGAAAAATCAATAATTTTGACCCATAAAATGTATTGTTGGCTATTGCCACAAATATCCTGTGCATCTTGTGACTGGTTTTGAGATCACATATGTAAAAAAAAGAAAAAAAAAAGTAAAATATCTTATTCAGGACAGTACGACACAAGTGCATTATCAGTTGGGAATGAAAAACATGACATGATGTTGTGCAATAATCAACTCAGATTGATTATTGAAGAATTAGGATTTGAGAGCAAAATGTTTAACAGAGAAACTGGTTGTATGTTTTGTGGTGTAGTTCACGAAAATACATATATAATACAGTACAAACACAAAATGCCTATATTTGCATGTGTGGGTGTCTCTCAGGCGTCCCTCCAGCTTGTATTTTTGGCCAAGACATGTAGTTACATCAGCTCATTTAGCTCAATCATCTGTTTCTCTATGATTCAATTGCCACGGTAACGCCATAAAAATTCATTTTGAATATATGTCTTGCATCCGGAGAAAGTAGCATTATCTGAAGCACCTGCGCACGGTTTTCAGCTGACTTGAAGTGCTGAGTACACACAGCCTGAATAGGTGAAGGCAATACAACATTTCGTTGTGTTACAGGTAAAGTGTTTTAATATTATCCTTAACCTATAGCATCATAGTACTGCCATAACATTGCATCCGTACGATAGATAGATAGATAGATAGATAGATAGATAGATAGATAGATAGATAGATAGATAGATAGATAGATAGATCATTGAATTCAGGTGTTCAAATCACTTCCATGGACACAGTTGTATGAAATCAAGCACCTAGGCATGCGGACTGCTTCTACAAACATTTGTGAAAGAATGGGTCGCTCTCAGGAGCTCAGTGAATTCAAGCGTAGTACCGGGATAGGTTGCCACCTGTGCAATAAGTCCATTCGTGAAATTTCCTCACTACTAAATATTCCACGGTCAACTGTTAGTGGTATTATAGCAAAGTGGAAGCAATTGAGAACAACAGCAACTCAGCCACGAAGTGGTAGACCATGTAAAATCACTGAGCGGGGTCAGAGTATGCTGAGGCGCACAGTGCGCAAAAGTCGCCAACTTTCTGAAGATTCAATTGCTACAGACCTCCAAACTAGCCTTCAGATTAGCTCAAGAACAGTGCGTAGAGAGCTTCATGGAATGGGTTTCCATGGCCGAGCAGCTGCATCCAAGCCTTACATCACCAAGGGCAATGCAAAGCGTTGGATGCAGTGGTGTAAAGCACGCCGACACTGGACTCTAGAGCAGTGGAGACGTGTTCTCTGGAGTGACGAATCACGCTTCTCTGTCTGGCAATCCGATGATAGAGTCTGGGTTTGGCGGTTGCCAGGAGAACGGTACTTGCCTGACTGCATTGTGCCAAGTGTAAAGTTTGGTGGAGGGGGGATTGTGGTGTGGGGTTGTTTTTCCAGGGGTTGAGCTTGGCCCCTTAGATCCAGTGAAAGGAACTCTTGATGCTTCAGCATACCAAGACATTTTGGACAATTTCATGCTCCCAACTTTGTGGGAACAGTTTGGGGATGGCCCCTTCCGATTCCAACATGACTGCGCACCAGCGCACAAAGCAAGGTCCATAAAGATATGAATGAGTGAGTTTGGTGTGGAGGAACTTGACTGGCCTGCACAGAGTCTTGACCTCAATCCGATAGAACACCTTTGGGATGAATTAGAGCGGAGACTGCGAGCCAGGCCTTCTCATCCAACATCAGTGCCTGACCTCACAAATACGCTTCTAGAAGAATGGTCAAAAATTCCCATAAACACACTCCTAAACCTTGTGGAAAGCCTTCCCAGAAGAATTGAAGCCTAAACCCTACGGATCAGGAATGGGATGTCATTAAACTTTATGTGCATGTAAAGGCAGACGTCCCAAAACTTTTGGCAATATAGTGTAGATAGATATAAGAGTACTAACTGACAGTTGTGTTAATATGAAGAAAAAAAATGACACTGCCCAATCCCCATTAGTAGAGATGATTATGACCTGCCCTGTCACTTTAACACTCTCATTTACCAGATGGTTGCATTCAGAATACACTCTTCTCAAACATCTAAACTCGCTGAGTTTGAGTCATGGGAGTGATACAAGGCAACATCCCATTCTATACTGCACACACTTTAACTAAATGATCAACCTGTTTTAATAAATATAAACATAATGGGATGGCAATCCACTCTATGTTCATAATTAACTGTCCCAAGTTCTGTCTCTGTCTGTCCCTGAAAATGAAGGGTGTTGGATTAATTGGATTTAATAATCTTTCATTATGGCTGTAATTATATGTGGACTGTTGTTGAAAAGCTTAGGGCAAGTCATTTAAAAGCAGGAGATCTTGTGATAAAAACGATTCACACATAAGGTCTTCTCTATTGTGAGGTTGGAGTGGCACACAGGTATCAGTATGCATAAATGAATGGAATTAATCTCTAGCACTCATTAAAACATATTTGTCTGTGTGTATTTTTATGTGTATGTAGGCATATGCATCCGAATATTTTTTCTTTTTTGTTATTTAGTGTTTGTGTGTGTGTACACATGCATGTGTTTGTGCAGATGTCTAGTATGCTTTTTTGGGTGTATGTCAGTGTTTTTCTGTCCTTGTGTGAATGACTCATGGTGAGCGGTGATTGTTATGCTTCTTGATTTTCCTTCCTCCACAAAATTACTCTGATCATGGAAACTAGATCATGCCATTAGAATCTCTCATTATGCCATAATGTGTTGTGATTTTACACATTTCATTAGGAATTATTTTATAAATGGAGGCCAGTCTGTGCCTTGATTAGCTTTTTTAATTAGCCTTATTAATCAACATCATTTTCACTAATATATCCCCATTGAAACATCTTATGATCTATCAAATCCCCCCCCCCTTTTCCCATATAAACACTACTTTAATGTGGTTTCTGCACCTCATGCTTCAGTGTCCTGATCCAGTGCAGGAACCTGAGCATTGGGTTATTGCGGTGGGATTGTTCCTCGTCTTATAATGCTTTGTACAGTAATGTGATATGTCTGACTTGTGAATAGACACGGGTCATACTGCATTTCCCAGTGGAAATATTGTGATGAATTCTAGCAGATGCTCCATTAAACCACAGTAAAGTCCTGGATTGTATTGGTGAATTTAGTATGCAGTCACCTTGTTCAGTCATCGGCAATTTGTGCATTTGTGTATTTAATACTCCTTTCTTAAAGCTGCAGTATGAGATGATGTTTTACTGTGACTCAGTATTTGTCACTGGGAGTCATTGTACGTTAGATTGGTGTTGTGCAACATTTCATCTGAAACCATGGTATGGAATTACAGCACCTGTAACTGATAAACTACTCTTTAAATGAGGTTGGTTGGCTGCCGTGGGCCATGAAGATACGTATGCTCCCTATATGCATTGTTTAGTTTGTTTTATTCTATGCATTTGGTTGTCTCTGGCATGTGCATCTTACTGCAATTAACTCAATAAAGAGGTTCAAGTTAAATTTCATAAAGCTATAGTGAAATTACAATGAAGAACATTTACTATGTTTGCATTCACACTTTTTTATGATAGTGCATGGCAAGATAATATCTCTCATCTCATGCTCAATCCATGTTAACCTTTTTTTTTCTCTGTTGTCTCTTTTCTCTCCTCTGCAATCTTCAGTATTCCACTTCTCTCAGCGTTTTACCACAGCGGTCCCAGAGAGCTGTATGCTGATTCTGCTGGGTCTGGTTCTGGGTGGAGTGGTTCTTATCGCCAGCAAAAAGCAGCCGTACCAACTGGACCCAGGGCTATTTTTCCTCTTTCTTCTGCCAACTATAGTGGGGGATGCTGGGTATTTCATGCCAGCACGGCTCTTCTTCGACAACCTGGGTGCCATTTTGATGTACGCTGTAGTAGGCACATTGTGGAATGCCTTCTGCACTGGATTCTGTCTATACGGAGTCAAGATGGCAGGGGCCATAGGTGAGTTATTATGATGGGGTGTCAGATCGAACAAATTAAACCAAAAATGAATTCTTAAATTATCATAGATCATACAGTGCTTCTTCAGTCATGTAGGTGGAATATTTCCTCTGGTACTTCTGATGTACTGATGACAAAGCTGCTTGTTTTCAAACTTTTTATTAACATAAATTAGGAGTGTGTCAGTCTATTAAAACAATAAACCTTGATAATCCTTCAATAAAACAAGCTCTGTTGAGTTGAGGAGACAAATTAAAATATGAAATATTATGTGAGTTTATGCATTTTTAAAATGCTTCCTTGGAAGTTCACTGATACCCCCTAGTGGGTCCTGATCCCTGGTTGAGAGCCACTGCCTTTAGTAAAGCAATAAGCAATTTGAGGCCTTGTGTTACTGTGATTTTCATTTTCATTCCTTAATGCTTTCATATAATATATTGACAACTGCGATATTATAAAAGACAGAAATATTCAATATACAATTACATGCATTTTTATCACTAAAAACTTTTTTGCCAAGTTATTTAGTTAATAAACTAAATACTGGTTATGCTGTATTAATATTGCATTGACTCATGAATTATTAATGTGTATATTGTTTATGCATAGTGTTTATATATAATTTATATATATTTATATCTATTATCATGTATGTGTATATAATTAATTGCATCTAACATACAAGTTTTTGTTTATATGATATATTTGTATACGTAAATACCCACATTTTATAGATGCGATTAATCGATTTGACAGCACTTATAAATAAAATCAGCTTTTTTTTGCTACTAACATGACTTGTCTAATCACATTCAATATTCTTAACTATTTATTTTATGAAAATTTTTATTTTGGGGAGTCATCGCTGCCTAAAAATTGTTAGTATTGCATAGGACTTAGATGTGGTGTAAAGTTTGTTTTAGACCCAAGAAAGGGTAGGGCACTTTCATCCAAGGCAACATGGAGTAAACTTATCACAGGGAAAATCCCACTGGAGCATCCTGGGTTAAAGAGCCTGGCTCAAGTGCACAAGGCAGTTTATGAATCGACCATTGCAAGATTTGAATTACCTTTCCAGATCTTTAACCACTGTCTGTACCACACCACTAGGCTGCATGTGATATGATCAATTTGGTTGTAATTATTGACTGCAGCTTGTTTGCGTGTCTGTGTGCAGATGAAAAAGTAGATGCAGGTTTGATGGAGTTCTTGTTGTTTGGAGCTCTGATCTCGGCTGTGGATCCGGTAGCAGTGATCGCTGTTTTTGAAGAAGTCCATGTGAATGAGACACTCTTCATCATTGTCTTTGGCGAGTCACTGCTCAATGATGCTGTCACTGTGGTGAGTCCGGACTTTGTTAATCATCAAAATGAATTGTTTTTACTATTTAAAGGGTTAGTTCACCCAAAAATGAAAATTCTGTCAGTAATTACTCACCCTCATGTTGTTCGAACCCCGTAAGACCTTCGTTCATCTTCTGAACCAAAGTTAAGATATTTTTGATGAAATATGAGAGCTGTCTCACTCCTTCATAGGCTGCTAGGTAATTTCATCTGCCGGCCCAGAAAAGTTAGTAAAGACATCGTTAAAATAGTCCAAGTGACTACAGTGGCTCAACTTTAAAGCTGCCGTCGGCAACATTTTTTTTATCATATTCAGTGAAATCGACACTATAATCTGACAGAACAACATAAATAAAGTGGTTTTAGAAAAAAACCTGAGCTTCTAACTCCACCTGGAGCGTGTTATTTGTTTTGCAAAAATCCACAGCTCCCGGTTCATCATGTCCAATCAGCGTAGGGGGGTGTGAGATCTGACTGTCAATCACAGATCGGGCACACGACACGCCACCCCTCGCGCACGTTACAATCACATGCACACGCCTGAAGTTCGCGGAAGTTCGCGCAGTATCGAAGAGTGATGGCGGAAAATCAAGTAAGCTCATTTAGAGTATAAATGACGTTAGCAATTGTAATCTATTGGTAGATTAGCCAGGACAGCATACCTCCAAATACTCCATGGCGTTGATGGATGCTGATGAGACGGGCGCGTTCACTGAAAATCTGGTGCACACGCACTGACGAGCATGAACTCGGTCACGGTGGGAGGGTATCCGTTGATAGTGGGGGAGGGGCATGAGAGTTGTAAACATTCAAAATTTTCCTAAATCCACTCAATCTGCCAGACTTGCCGACTGGAGCTTTAAGTTTGTCAAGAGACGAGAATACTTTTTGTGCGCAAAGAAAACCCAAAATAACAACTTTATTCAACTATTAATTGTCTTCCGTGTGGGCCTATGAAGGAGTGATCCAGCTCTCAGATTTCATCAAAAATATCTTCATTTGTGTTCCGAAGATGAACGAAAGTCTTAAGGGGTTGGAACAACATGAGGGTGAGTAATTACTGACAGAATTTTAATTTTTGGGTGAACTAACCCTTTAAGCATGTCTGCATGGCTAACACGCTACTAGCAGAGTGTAAAGGTCAGTGCTGTGAGTGAGGAAATGCACTACTCTTCAAAAGTTTCAGGTCGGTAAGTAAAAAAAAAAAAAAAAGGGTTTTAGAAAGAAGTCTCTTATGCTCACACAGGCTGCATTTATTTTAATTAAAAACACAGTAAAAATAGTCATTTTGTGAAATATTATTACAATTTAAATCAATACAATGTTTTCTGTTGTAATATTTTTAATATGAAATATGATCCTTCTGAAATCAGTCTAATTTGCTGATTTACTGCTCAAGGAACATTTATTATTATTAGACATGTTGAAAGCCGTTGTGCTGTTTAATGTGTTTGTGGAAACCATGATACATTTACATTAATAGAAATTTCAAAAGAAATATGAATGAATAATCTTAAAATACTAATCTTTTGTAAAAATGCAAAAGCCTTTACTGTAATTTTTACCACTTTAATGCTTGAGGAATAAAAGTATTAGTTTCTTTAAAAAAAAACATTTAGAACAGTAGTCAATTAAAAAAATCAATACTTAAAACTTTATTTATTTATTTATTTAATTAATTAATTAATTGTTTGTTTATTGAGAGTTGGGGTTAGCTTGGGGGGTTTAAAGGCTCAAGGAAAGCTCTGTTCAATCGCATATCTGTTGTTATGGTAACCTTACACCAGAAGACTCTGTAGTGCTGACATGATTATGTTATAAGACATACCCAAAAGTCATTTACCTGCTCTGGAGAAGCAAATCGATAGTAAATGACTTAGGCTTAGACATTGCCACTGAATTATCCAAACCATTTCCCTTTTTCCCCTCGTATTTTTTATATAACTATACTCTAGGGTCAAACAGTAGCTTCTGGCTAGAGATAGGCTGATTTAGTGTTAATGGTTTATACTACATAATGTTGTTGGGATTAGATCTAATCCTCAGAAATATCAATTTCGTGCTTGAGCAAAGTTTGGTTTGTGTTGACTTGCCTGTATGTTCACTGGTATAGCAGGTCAGTCCGATTCATTTGTAGATGTGTCACTTGTTGACCCATGTGTAGAAGATTATGCCCAATGACCAACCATCACTAACACATTCCCCACATACTTCTACACATTCTCCCACCCTACAACATTTCAACATTACCAACATTATTCAACATACATCTGTGAAAGCATGGACATAGCCATCTATGCCATAATGTCATTCATCAGATTATTCCTCAGGTTTACGCTCAAATTCACTTTTGATTTTGAGACTTTAGCGGTGCCAATGTAGGAATAGTCATTTTTTTAAAGGGATAGGCCACTCTCTTCTGAGGGACAGTGTTTTGTTCACTGGAAGTCATTGGTAACCAAAACTGTTTGGTTAAGAATCACTCTTCAATATGTCTTCTTTTGTGTCTCACAGAGGAAAGAAAGTCATATAGGGTTGGAACGACATGAGGCTAAGGAAATTATGTCCGTATTTTCATTTTTGGGTGAACTGTACAGTGGTTCTCAACCTTTTTGACTCTAAGCCCCCATTTGTCCAAAACAATATTCAAAGATCCTCCTATCTAAGCTGATTTGTGTGTATATCTGTTGTAATATAAATAAACAAACATTACAAAAATTACATTTTTGCTTTTTAATTACGATTGTTAATGTACCTACTAATTTTTTTTTTGACATATTGGTGCCCCCTGGAAGTTTGCTGAGGCTCCCTAGTGGGCCCCGTCCCCTGGTCTAAAAAGTATGTTTACATTCTGCATGTGTACATTTTATTTTTAATTCGATTTGCCCTAGGCATGTTTCAATAAATAACTTTTTATTAAGCTCAATCATTGTCTTTTGTTCTCTTTATGTTACAAGCTTTTTGAGCCAGGTTATTACAAGATTTTTTTTTTTTGCTTAAATCTCCTTTTTATGCATCAGATTAGGTGTAAAGTTACCACAGTCACATTCTAGGGATTCTGAACCACCAGGTTCCCACCAGGCTTCAGTGTAGAAGTGGCTGCAGATTATAGAGTGATTGTGTGTGTGTGTGTGTGTGTGTGTGTGTGTTTACTGGAAGGTCAGCACTTGAGGTCGGGTTAGTCAGAGTAAGACTGTGATCACTCTCTGAATATATACCGATAAATGTGGTCATGACACTGATCGAGTTGAGAGCCACTATCTCAATCTGTCTAAAATGCAGTGGAAACCACTCAAACCAGCATGCACTTAACGTCTAGAGCTTGTTACTGAAGATCCTGCTTTGACTAATCTATTGTTAATTAAAAGCTTGTTGTTATTGATAGGCACTGAATAGCAGACTGAACAAAAGTCTTATCAACAAAATAAGTAGAATTGCTCATGGTGAACAGGGGGAAGCCTCTTCTTTTTGCATTTATTATCAAAGCTACTGGATACCATCATTCATTTAGTTATGTTCATAGAGGAGTGAAATGTAAGGCTCAGTCTCTTGTGTTACTTGTCTAATGGCCATATTGTAAGACAGGTTTATTATTCAAACCAATCATGAGAGCCTTCAGATGGACAATGCTCTTCACAAAATTGCACATCTTCAGTTTTGCTGCTGAGCTGCATATTAATTCATCTGATGTACACAATAGGAAATCTACTATTGTGGGGAACAATTGGAGATGCACTTTCAGTCTGTCCAAGCTCTTTCGCCATAGCTTTAAATGTACTTTTAACTCACTTTGAATACATTAATACTTTTTAGGGTGCATTAAATTGATCAAAAGTACTTTGAACTTTCTATTCATCAAAGAATCCTGAAGAAAAATGTATCACAGTTTCCACAAAATTATTAAGCAGCACAACTGTTTTCATCAGTGATAATAATAAGAAATAAGAAATGTTTTTTGAGCACCAAATCAGATCATGTGACACTGAAGATTGGAGAAATGGCTGCTAAAAATTCAGCTTTGCCATCACAGGAATGAATTGAATTTTAAAATCTATTTAAATACAAAACAGTTATTTTTAATTGCAATATTTCACAATGCTACCGTGTTTACTGAATTTTGATCTAATAAATGCAGCCGTGGTGATCATTTTTGAAAAAACAGACTTCTTTCAAAAACATTTTTTAAAATCTTGCCGACCCCAAAATTTTGAACAGTCGTGTACTATTCAAAAGTATAGTGTTTTTTATGTTTTAATGTTTATTGTATTTTTATCTTTCAGATTTTTAGTATTGGAGAGATGAATTTATAATTGTCTCAACAGGTCTTATATAAAGTGTATATATCCTTTGTGGAAGTGGGACCAGGGAATGTTTACACCGCAGACTATTTTAAAGGAATTGGTAAGTACAAAATGTGTCAGTTGTTTCTTTCACACCATATTGTTGAGTATAATATTTAAATGAGTTAATATTTACATGAAACATCTACTTTTTTTCATTCTCCTGCAATCATTCCAGTCTCCTTCCTCATTGTCAGCATTGGAGGGACTTTGGTTGGTCTCATCTTTGCTGTTATTCTGGCCTTTGTCACTCGTTTCACAAAGAAGGTGCGCATCATAGAGCCGCTGTTCATCTTCCTGTTGGTTTACCTGGCCTACCTGACGGCAGAACTCTTCTCTCTGTCTGCCATACTTTCGTGAGTTTTGCCACTGCCAGTATACTCATCTTAATAATTTGAACATATTTGAAAGTGAGTCTGCATATTTGTACACAAACTTGAAATGAATTCAAAAGACAAATAATAAACCAAATTAAGTATGAGTGAAATTGTGAAATGCAGAAAGATTTGTGTGAGTATAAGGAATAGAAATATCATTACCGTAGTATATAAAATCAGAAATCAATGGAATGTCCTCATCATGATAGAAACAGAATTGTGTGTCTATGCAGCTTTGTGACAAACACTGTGGTGGCTGACATTTAAAACGATGAGAAGTTAAATGACAGGATTAATGCTGAGAGGGAAATGATTCATGCCTTTAGAGTACTACAGTGAAAAATAGAGAGAAACATATGAGCATAATAGAGAAAGAAGAGTGCACACATCAGGGTCAGGGATAAATATTACATTGAATGAGAACTGTTGAGTGTGTTTGTTTGTGTGAGCTGTGTATCTGTGCACATGACGCTGAAAACATGTAGTTTATGAATATTTCCATGGCCAATTTGAAGAATTTTTCAGATCGTTTTCAAACCATGTGTGCAGAGCCGTAAATCTCAGTAGTTTTTGTGGCGGTCATAAATCACATAATGAGATTATGAGCAGAGGAATTAGATTATTAACCCATTTTAGTATTGCTTAGCACAGCAATAGAACAGATTTCAAGATGCAGAGTCATGCTTGGATACAAAAGATGAATTAAGGACAGGAATCAGTACTACTAGATATACTCACATTTGAATTAAAGTAAAAAAAGCCTGTTTGTCGGCTGATTTTGTAAGTATATACTAATGCAGTACTTGGAGCGCCCCCTCATGGCTCTTCATCACACTTTCTGCACAAGGTGGTATGGAGTTAGAAATGAAATAAGCCACAATAGGATTTAAAGAGAAGGAGAAAAGGTCACTAGAGACTGGATTATATGAATAGAATACAATATCATCAATATAATTCTGCTCTTTTCCTTTTTTCTGGTCTGTTCAATGAGTACTGCAGAGTGACTCATATATAACACAATGAGCAAAGCGCAATTCCTGTCTAAAGCTAACTTATGTATATGGAATGTAAATATAGGGATATCTCTGTCTAAATATAGACATCAATCCAAAGGTACAAAGGTCAGAAACAATTCATAAGGACAATAACAACCTATCTATTAAACTCTAAACTATTATATTTATGATTTTGACATTTTTATGTATAAAATACATCCATTGCATTCTATTATTCTATCATCATTCTTTATGTTATTGTTGATTCATGACAGGATGACTTTCTGTGGCATTGGCTGCAACAAGTATGTGGAAGCCAATATATCCCAGAAGTCCCGGACCACCGTGAAGTACACCATGAAAACCCTGGCCAGCATTGCAGAGACAATCATCTTCATCTTTTTGGGTATCTCAGCTGTGGACAAATCCAAATGGGCCTGGGACACTGGCCTTGTTGTCAGCACACTCATATTTATCTTAGTCTTCAGGGCCATAGGTAAGATAGAGTTCTGTTCTATTCTATTCTTTTCTATTCAGAAAACATGGTAGTCACATTGTATTTTTTGGTACTTTTTGGTTACCGAAGTTAAAAACGAAAAGAGAACTCTCACTAAAATTTCTTCACTCACAGCTTCACAATTAACTTTGACTTTGGCTACATACATAAAATAGTGTCCGAAACCGTGTGAGCTGAAAATGTACCATGTATTTTCATCTGATATTCATTTGATTACTTTTGTCATTTATAATGGGTTGAGATGCCAAATTAGTCTTGCACTATACATTTACAATGTTTAATAGCCTCGGCTCTAACACTTAGCATATGTATTTGCTCAAAATGTTATTTGCAGGTGTAGTAGGACAGACTTGGTTCCTGAACTGGTTTAGACTGGTTCCGCTTGACAAGATTGATCAAGTGGTGATGTCATATGGCGGTCTCAGAGGAGCTGTGGCCTTTGCTCTGGTGGTTCTTTTAGACAAAAAACATGTGAAGGCTAAAGACTACTTTGTGGCAACAACCATAGTTGTGGTTTTCTTCACAGTCATGTTTCAGGTAAATCTTTTAGAAATTTCTGTATTCCTTCCTATTTGCGTTTTCCCTCCCCTTCACGTTTACAGAATAATTTTGTGGTGATAGAAGTGTTCTTTCTTTTCTTTCTGTTTCATCTTTCCTCAGGCTGTGATTATTATCATTACTTGTATGTGTGTGGGTAGCATACAGGTAATAGCCTTGCAGGGATGACATTTCCCCTCGGCTGTGTTAAATTGCTGTTATTTCCAAAGCTATTCTGAAACAGAGATGCTAATTATGACGAATGGAGTGATTTTGATTTTGGTACTGCCTATGTGTAAGTGTCTGTGTGTGGCGCCCATCTGGCCAGTGCCAGCCTTTTTACCCTATTCCAATTTCATCTATTATTCATGGCTGCACAATTTCTATAGAGTGTCTATGCGTGTGTTGTCAACGTCATATTAGTGTATTCAACATGTCACAGAATATCTGACTGCTGAAATCATCAGTATATACTGCCAAGCTTTGGTTAGGAACTTATCTTTCCACAGATCCTACAAATATGCACGCTTGTTAGACAAGTATGCATTGTTATTTTTTCTGTAACAGGTAGTTGTGGATAAACTGTATTGAGTTTTTTTTTTAAATTGAGTATAGCTTTTAAAACATTAAATACATATAAAAATATATATACAAATAATATACTTTTTTACACTGTCAGTCTGTGTCAGTGGTGGGGATTTTTCAGAGAATCTTTCTACAGCTTACATCGATACGCCAGTAGGTGGCAACAAGTGACTGTCTTTACGAGTGAGTCACTGAATCATTAATCTAGCTGATTCGTTTAAAAACACTGATTCATTAAGGAACAAAAGAAGCGACTGCCTGAATTCTGAATTGCATATTAGCTACTCATACTATTTCTACCATACACATTTATGCGATTCAGAATTTAGCCACTGTCTTTATGAGTGAGTCATTTGAATCATTCCCTCAACCGATTTGTTTGAAAACAGTTGCTGAATTTGGAACCACATACAACTATTACTTTTTTTTTTTTTTTTTTCATAGAACAATATGGTAAAAAAAGGTAAGTACAATTAAATGTTGATGCTTTTTTTACTTTCACTAGTATTTATTTATTTATTGTTTAAGCTAGGGTACTTAAGATTTTTAATTGAGTACATTTTTTGATATATTTTTTGTATTTTACCTTAGTACAGTACGTTTCTCAGTATGTTTCACACGCTTGTTATTTATACTAAACTTGAATGAGTGAGTCTTTGAATCATTCACTAAAATGATTTGTTCAAAAACAGTGATTTATTCAGGTATGAACAGTGTTGGGGTAGTTACTCAAAAAAGGTAATTAGTTACTAGTTACTAGTTACTTCTGTAAATTGTAATGAGATTACTTTACTAGTTACTGCGTTTGAAAAGTAACTTCACTACTTATTACTTTACTTTCCTGTTTCTTAATTTATGGACAAATATCATAGCCCTATCATCACTTAGCCTGTCTACATAGTGTTTATTGTATAAATATATACAAAATAGCATGTAAAACCATATGAAAGAACAATATCCCTGTCTGCACAAGGAAATATATCTCACTGTAAAATCCACAAACAACAGGATAAAGGAGGCTATGGTGCGGCCATTTTAAAATGGGGTCAACACACAAGTTTTAAAACACAGGCTTTGGGAAACATGAGAATAAACTCTTCTCCTGAGAACAAAACAAGCTTTTTATTCGACTCATGGCAATAAAAAAAAAAAATGAAGTGGTCAATGAAAAATAATAAAATAAAGGTCACTTTTACATTTTTAATCTTAATTTAAAATGCATTTTTCTTGGCGATTCAATAGTCGGCAGGGGAAGCATTCCTCTACAATGAACCCTGCAACAAGCCTGTTCATTTTGTTTTGTGTTACCTGCTGTGCTCCAAGACTTGAGAAGAGTTTTTGTAACAGCGTGCGCGGCGCCGAATCCGAGGATGAACGACTTCAAGAATTAAGCCGAATCTGCCCAAGCATGTAGCCTACGTCTCACCGTGACCGCACCGGCACACAGTTTGCGTGTCTAAATCAGTTGCTTATGTTTACAAAATGAGCCTACAATAGCATAATAAGCATTTTTAATAGAAAGATCCATGTTTTATAAAATGTCCACGAAACTTAATGAAATGTTTAGTGAAATTAGAAACTATTTAAGAGATCGTTGATTTAGTTCTATAGTCTACATACATGTTTTTATATCCACATTTTGTTCTAATGTCACAAGTAATAATCTCAGGGTTTACTGGATTTTACGTACACGATTCTTTTTGTAGTGTTATTGGTGGTGATGTAGCCTACTAAAATAAACACCATCACGTGTGGACCTTTCTTCTTCTCACCGTTGATTCCTGATGGTTAAGAGGACAATTACTCGAGTCGCCCCGTCGTTTCACAGAATAGTACAATGGCGAGCGCGTCGAGTATAAACGCCTCGTCCGTTTGGGGAGGTGCGCGTGCAGTCAGCGGAGACTCGCGCTGCAGAGACCCCCTGTCTCCGTCTCCGTCTCCATTTCCCTCTCTCCTTCGCACCGGCAGCTATGTCACTCAAATCGATCTCTATGGCAACGGTGCGCACGCACCACTAGACAGAACTTTACACACAAGCAAACACGGCTTGGGTAACGCAGGAAAGCGCGTTCCTATAGTATAGTAAAGTAGTGTAGTTACCGATATTTTTAGTGTAATGCGTTACTTTACTTCGTTACCCAAAAAAGTAATATCGTTACTGTAATCCGTTACTTTGTAACTCGTTACCCCCAACACTGGGTATGAAACACCCCTATTGTGTCGCTCAGATGCGTAACAATTTGATTTTGCTTGTGCTTCATTTAAAACTTCTTTCACTGGTGGAGCAAAAATACACAAACTATCTGGCAATATTGTGTCTTAAATGTAAGTTTCTCAGGTTTAACTTCTTGTTTAGTGAACAGGTTTAGTGAACAAGCTTGTTTTGTTGCAAATATCACACTCAATACTCAATATCACAAATGTACAATATTAATTCTCAGTAATCACGCTGTTGGTCTAAATGCTGGTGTAAACAATTACAGCTGAGCTGATATTTGTAAAACAGCATTTTTTTTTCTAGTGTGATATTGCTTAATTAGGTAAAAGTTTATTTAAAAGACCAATTTTATTGCTTCTACCAGAAAAGTGAGCTGTGATATTTAGTTAAAATAATTTAGATGGTGCCCTCTCTCTGTTTTGTTGACATTTCCCAAATCTTCCCTCCCAGGGTTTAACCATCAAGCCTTTAGTGAAATGGTTGAAAGTCCCACGCAGCACAAACAGAAAACCTACCATCAACGAAGAGATCCATGAGCGTGTGAGTCAATACTGCTTCCAACACTCTCACCTCTCTTCCTTCTCTGTTTCTCATCACCTGTCTCCCTCTGTCCCTGCCTGACTGCCTGTGGTGAAATGTGTGAGTGATGATGTTGACCTTGCTATCTGTGCAGTGCTTGTGATCTGATGACTGAAACAGCAGCATTGCCACAGACAGACTGACGTTAGACTCTTCCCTCCAATGAATTAATCATCAGAGCTCCTTTTTTTTTGTTGCCTTTCCACAAATAGATGTGCACACATAGGCAGACGTCACACAGCGCCTTGCCATTTGCCTCATCCTCTTTCTGAAGGCCTTACACACTCTGCTGCTCTATGCACACTTGGGGACTCAGGACTACCTGCTGAGCTCTCTAAAACCTGGGCTAAAGATAGGCTGTAGTGTAGCTGAGCTGACAGAAGAGATTTGAAATGATAAAGGAGAGATTCTGAGAAAATAAAGGAGGATAGAAGAGACATTCTCTTGGAAAGCAGCAGTTTCCCAAAGTTGTGTAGACCAAACAGATTTTAACACCACACAATTTAAGATAGAATAGTGTTGCATACTTTAGACTGAACTGCTCACCAATTGCCGGTGTCTAGTTTATTTACAAAGAAATATTTTGAAAAACACCCATGTATTTTTTTTGCAAATGTCTGCAAAAGATGTAGGATTTGATCTCAAGTGCACTTAAAAATAGCCATGGATGCTAATAAAATAAATACAAATAAATAATTCAAATAAAATAGCCATAAATAATTTACAGAAGCACTGAACTTGTCTGTCTTTCTGTTTTCAGGCCTTTGACCACATTCTGACAGCTGTGGAGGACATTGCTGGTCTGAATGGCTACCATCACTGGAGAGACAAGTGAGTGGCACTTAGCAAAGATCGCTAGATAACTGTCTATTCTCATGATGAGAGATGATGTACTCGTCAATATACAAGAGCTAAACAAATGCAATATTGTGTTATTAAGTCTCATTGTTTTTTTTAGGTGGGAGCAATTTGACAAGAACTATTTGAGTAAGTTGCTGTTGAGAAAGTCTGTGTACCATAAGAGTGAACTGTGGGAGGCCTATCAGAAAATCAACATCAGAGATGCCATCAGTGTCATTGATCAGGTAAAAGGCTAATGCTGCCGTTTATCAGGTACACAGTTTGTTAGCATTATTTTTTATAAGGAAGGTTGCTGGAAAGTTTTCTCAGGGTGAAACTGGGTTAAGATTTTCCTAGGATTTGCTTTTCCTGTGTACCATGGTGTATACCATACTGGTGTGATGCCATCTACCTTTTTTGTAAGGGGTTCCATCAGTATTATTGTTGTATTCAAATTGTTGACCACTAGATGGTGCCCACACTCAGGTAAAATCAGCACTGCTGTGCAATACAACAATCAATCTGCTTTAAAACCACTATTAAAACTACTTTTATTTTCAGCTGCTTCTACTTTCTAAAGTGTTTCCTCATTCAGACTCACTCACTCAAACCTATGGATTTTAGCCAAGGTTTTCAATGAATTTTCATTTCTAAACGTTTGAATGAACATTCATCATTGTTGTAATGTTAGTTAATTTTCTTAATAAACGTTATACTACAGTTTTTTTTAAATACTTGGGTCTCTGTGGGTTGACTGAGAGTCTGGTTGGGGGTCCCTGGGCCTTTAAAGAGTGAAAGCCCCTGGATTATAGCATTGAGCAGAGGAAGCATTGAGATCTTTTCTGAGGCTCAAGAGAGTCGTTTGAGAAGAGCAGAGTATAATTCCTCCCTTTGTTAGTTACCCTGACGCCACTGTGTCTCTGCCAATACTGGTCCTTTGTAGGCATCTGATACCTGTCAGCTGCAACATCAAACATATCTACAAAAATACTGGCTGGAGATGGCATCATACAGAGAGAGTTAAAGAGGAAAGAGAAAGAAGGGCCTCCAGTAGATATTTTAATATGAATATATAGACATGCACACCGCCCACTTGATTCTTCTTTTAGTTAGTTTGTTTGTTAGTAATAATTCGTTTTTTCTCATGTTATATTTCAAATAATTTTTCTTCACGTCTCCAAAGAAACAATGTGCTTGATCAGAAAATGTTTATAACACCTGGACTTTTAGTCATGCATGACTTTTGTCTTCCAGCAAGTTCATTTCCTGTACCCTTGAGTTTCAAAGAGCTTGGCTTCCTGAGAGTAGTTATCAAGCTAATATTAGCACAAGATTGAGAGATAGAGAAACCTCTGTTCTCTTTCAGACCACCCAGTGAAAGAGGCACAGGATTATTCATTTCATTTTAGAAGGAAAAAAATAACAACAATTTATCAGCTATAATAATTAAAAAACATTAGTCTCTATATTAGTCACATTTCTGCATGTCTTTCCCATGGTTTTGTACTTACTTTGTATATATTTTCAATGCCCTGTGAAATAGGGCAAAACAGACTGTTTAAACCATTATGCTTAATTGCTTATGTATATCAAGAAAGATGAGTCATTAGCCATATGCCAGAGATATTTGTAGTAAGATAAACCATCTATATGGAGAATGAGCGGAGAGCTGGGTTACATCCACGCTGAGACTGCTGAATTATTGAATATAAAAGTGCACTTTGCATTGTATCTGTAATACCACCTGAGCATTAATTTGCAGTAATAATGGAGATAATAGGTGATACTAAACTGTAGCTACTTACATATCTGGGCATTTAAGGAACATGAATCAATAGCCTGATACTTTATGTATTAGCCAGTCAGGATCAAGTTTAATATTTGGTGCTATGTCTCTCTCTCAGGGTGGGAATGTGTTGACTTCTGCTAGACTCTCTCTGCCTTCCATGGCCAGCAGAACCTCTTTCCCAGAGGTCACAAATGTTACCAACTACCTGTGAGTATTTTGTGTTTGTGAACATCACAGAAAAAAAATCTTAATCAGCAATTTGATCTTGTTGCCCTTTAAAAACTCCTTAAAAATGTCATTAAAAAAAGATAAATATAAACCACCAAATATAAACTACCATTCAAAGGTAGTGTCTAAGATTTTTAAAATGTTAAAAAAAAAGTATCTTATGCTCACCAAGGCTGCATTTATTTAATCACAAATACAGTAAAAACAGTCATTTTGTGTGTACAATTTAAAATAACTGTTGTTGTATTTTATTCATGTGATGGTAAAGCTGAATTATGATAAATAGAAAGTTCAAAAGAACAACATTTGTTTGAAATAGAAATCTTTTTTAACATTATAAATGTATTTAGCCACTTTTGATCAATTTAATGCAACAGAAGTATTCATTTCTTTAAAAAAATACTGACCCCAATATTTTTAATGGTATCATGACTTGAGAAGATTTTTCTTACCCCTTTGGCAAATCGTTTTTTTTATCTCGTTTTAAGTGCTAAATAAATTAATAGAGATTTGTGCTCAAAACAATATAAAACTGTTTGAAACATATATACACTTGTGTTATATAAACTTAATACAGAATACCAAGGAAATGTTTCTTTTAAGAATGTTTAGACAAAGCAATATAAAATACTGATTATATTTTAATTAATACATAATAAAAGATAAACTATGTTTAGCATTTCTTATTTTCATAGGACATTTTTTGAATGTGTGTGCAGACATGTTTTTGTGCATATCTGTGGTGTAATTGTACATGTGTTTCCATGCATGTTGGTTCCTGTAACTCTCTGTGTCTCTCAGGAGAGAGAACGGCAGTGGGGTGTGTCTAGACCTCCAGGTGATTGACACAGTGCCAGGAGCCAAGATAGAGGAAGAGCTAGAGACACATCATGTGCTTGCTGGAAACCTCTACAAACCCAGGAGACGGGTACAGAACGTGCCACACGCACACCCTCTCACTATAAAGTGCTCTGAAGCATGATATTGCATCAGTAAAATGGGTGATACTTTGTATGATGTGTTTGCTTCAGTTGACATCTCTTTCTCTGTACCTGCAGTACCAGTCCCACTACAGTCGCCACTTCATGACAGTGGGTGAAAAAGAGAGACAGGATAGGGAGGTGTTCCAGAGGAATATGCGCAACCGTCTGGAGTCCTTTAAATCCACTCGCTACAAGCGTCACAAGAAAGACCGCAGTCAGAAAAAGGCAAGGGCTCAAAACTGCAGAAAACCACACTTTACAGTTTTTCTCGATTGCTTAAACACATTTCTTGAAACTATGCCTCGTATTCTCAAAACAGTAAACACAAATCCATAACGTCTCACCCAATTCCCCAAACATCCTATTTTCAGGTCAAAATGAAGCTCTACACTCAAAACCATTCACTCTTGCTGAAAAAACAAACTTTGCCCTCAGACAGGACACACAAGCCCTCTAAAACACACACACTACAACATAGTCTTACACACTGGTGCTATAAATTCAAAACAACATTTCCAAAACTGGTAAGTCATGTTGCTTGTGGTCCATCCATCTTTTTTTTTTTTACTCGCTTCTACTCAAGATGTGTGTGAGCATCATATGACAGTAAAAGAGCACACACAAACCTTATTCAAATATGGAATTGTATTGGAATGGTAAAGAGTGTTGGTATGCCTCCACTCAAGGATACAATATGATGAACAAGTCTAAGAATGTTCCACATATGGTTGAAATACCATCATTGGCCTAGAAAGATAACATTCTGGGAGTCAAGACTATAAAGGAGAAAGGATGCCCTCCCTTTACTGTCACACTCTGCAGCCACTCTGTGTGACTGTACGACTGCTGGCCTTTTCTTGCAAGAACATAAACCTCATCAAAGACAATTGGAAATGTTTGTCTCTTATTCAGTGATAGAAATCTGTTTGCCACCACACCTCCCTGAAGGTTCTGATGATGGTGAAGCGACGTTCAGGCGACGGTGAAGCGACTCAAATTTGTCTGTACTCGTTGCCCAGCCTCCCTCATAGTCATACCATGGACAAGTACATGGCCAACTAAAGTGGCTTGAATTTCATCCGAGACTGCTTGTCTTCTTGCCCTTGCCCTTCCTCCTCCTCCTCCTCCTCCTCCTCTTCCTCCACCTCTTCCTCCTCTTCCTCCACCTCTTCCTCCTCCTCCTCCTCCTCCTCTTCCTCCTCTTCCTCCTCCTCCTCCTCCTCCTCCTCCTCCTCCTCCTCCTCCTCCTCCTCCTCCTCTACCTCCCCCTCCTCGACCTATTGCTTAATTTCTCTGTGGATCCATTGTTCCAAAACTCAGTAAACTGATTTTTATCTTTTATAAAAGATTGTATAACCTTTTATCTATCTATTGAAGGATCTGACTGATGTGTGTTCAATTTGGACTCTTAGTGTTTTCACCTGGGTAATTGTGTGCTAACTGAGCTGAAACTGAGCTGACTTGAGCGAACAATTTTGAATGCTAGTGCTTTCTAAATGACCACGAGTTGTAGGCAATGAGAAATGAAGGGATTTGTGTGTAGAGTTTTGCTGTGACAGTTCAACAAATCTGACTAATGTGTCAAAACAGGGGAATAGTGTTCATAGTTCAGTGAAATGGGTGTGCTTTTTGATAAATGGCATTATGGTTTTGAAATTTTAGTTCAAAAGCCTGGTTATAGTGTTTAAGCAATCGAGAAAAACTGTAATTGAGTTAACTGAACCTGAGGGAGGCCATGGTAGTGTAGTACTGACAAGTATCCATGTATGTAAGGTCAATGTAGAGACAAGGTTAAGGTTTGTAGTTACTGATATATATCAAGACTCATGAGTGATGGCTTACTGCTGTGTGTGTGTGTGTGTGTGTGTGTGTGTGTGTGTGTGTGTGTGTGTATGTGTGTGTGTGTGTGTGTGTGTGTGTGTGTGTGAGAGAGAGCAGCTTCTTGAGCAGATAATAATGTTCCTTGAGCAGCAAATCAGCATATTAGAATGATTTCTGAAGGATCATGTGACACTGAAGACTGGAGTAATGATGTCGAAAGTTCAGAACTTTGCCATCACAAGAATACATTACATTTTATAGTATTCAAATATATTAAAATAGAATTGTAATATATTTTATTTGATATTGTAACAATATTTCACAATATTACTGTTTTTTCAAATAAATGCAGCCTTGGTGAGCAAAAGAGACATCATTAAAAAAAATCTTACAGAGATACTGTATGTATATGTATTTAATTTGTTCCTCTGATACATTCACTTTGTTTCCCCAAAATGTAAAAAATATTGATAATATCGTATTACAGCGGAAAGGGTCAGATGCAAAAGAGCAAGACGCCAATGAAAAACCCAGACGAAATGTCAGCTGGCAGGACAAAGGTTGGTCATTGGATCTGCTTGGTGATGATTATCTTTTAATGAAACTATTTTCTGATACTTAAAGTTCCCAGTGGATTGTGTAACATGTTTTTGCACATATGTCTGTAGACCCAGTTGTGGTTCCAATGGCACCTGAGGAGGATATACATGATCCTTCTGAACCAGATAAAGATGATGATGTGGGCATCACTTTTGTGGCTCGCAAAGCCCCAGAAACACCAAAGGAGAGACCAAAATCAGGTGAGATATGAACACGATTGTGGTAAGAAAAGTGAGAACTGATTGCTACCCATCTCCAACATTTTTATATCTTCTTGTGTTTATTTTTGTTTTCTCAGTACCAGCTGCCCTGGATGTTTGTCAGAGCCCGGTTGCCGCCCCTCCCTCACTGACATGTGGAGAGAAAACCCTGCCATGGAAAAATGGTGTGGGTTCTCTCCCTCCCTGTGTGTCTGTGGAGGCCACTAAAATTATCCCAATAGACCTGCAGCAGGCTTGGAACCAGAGCATCTCCTCTCTGGAGAGCCTGGCTTCTCCTCCAGAGCCCCTGCATCCACGTATTAGCGCCCTCTCGAGGCTGGGAGGACCCCTGCGGACCCCTGCGAAGGGAAAAAGTGGTGGTGGATCAGGAAGTAATACAAGTTCCCCAAGTTCAGGGCCGTTCAAGTTCCCTGCAGGGAAGGATGAAGAGGAGGAAGGCGCCCTCTCTCAGCAACAGCAAGAAATGCAGCCGCTAATGATGTCTTTGAGGCCACCGCCGCCACCTCCTCCGCCACCTGCTGCGCAGTCCGCCGGAAAGAGAAGGAATCCCTGTGTATATCTTAGGAGTCTGGTGACAGTGCCATCTTCTGGTGGGGAGCCACAAAGCAGGAAGCCAACCCAACTGTAGAATCACTTCCTTTAATCATCTTACTGCTGGCATTTACTTCCTCGGGCCAGAGTTTATTTTTAAGTCAGTAAATTCATTTCTAATGGTAATAGGCGACATGGGTTTAGACAAGGTTGGGTAGTTTGCTGAGGATCCAGTTCTTTTTGTGTACAGAGCTGTTCTTTCACACAGGAAAACCGTTCCACTTTCTATGTTTTTTTTGTTTGTTTTTTTTTAGTTTGAAGTGATCTGCCCTGTATTATGTACCCCTGTATGTAAAATGTTCAACTTCTGAACATATATAAGGCTAAACTACATTCCAAGGAGCCACTTTCCTCCCTCACTCACACATAAAAGAACAGCAAATCATTTAATTGTTACTCTCACAGAGTTTTAATCTTTAAATGACTCAATCCATCTTAAAACAAGAATGAATACTGTAGTACTGAGATATTCCCTTTTCAGACTGGGATGACAAAGTAACACTTTTTCTTGCAGCACATCACAGAAAGCGCATGAGGTTAGGGCCACACATCTTCAGTCACAGCCATTATCTCTCAATGGGCTTGAAATATGCATAACAAATCCCCACACACTACATTGGATGACAAATAATCCATGATGATTGTCAGGAGCATTTATGATGTGTACAGGATACATAAGCTTCTATGCTGCACATTACCTGTTCTCTGTTGTGTTTGGCAAGAAAATAAGGTCTGTTAATTTATTTTCTATTTATGTATCAACTTCATGCCTTTTATTCTTTTGCTTTCCGAATAACATGGTTTTGTGAATCTGTATTTTAATCTACAAAGCTACAGCTGTTTTAATAACCAAAGTGTTTAATGTTAATGTTTAATATTACATTTTTTGTCCGTCTTTACTTCATTTTATGACACTATATTTATAATCATGAATAATTAATTATGGATCATTAGAATTTGATGTGCTTTATCAGTTAGTAGTAGTAGGCCACAGACTCATCAATGTAATCTAATGCACTTTCTAAAATTGCTTTCAATTTGTCTGACAATGACAAACATATAGCATACTGTGTACATCTCATGTCTACTCCAAGTCTTCAGATGTCTTCATCCTTTAAGGTTCTTACTATACCATAAAAGGGTATACAGAATTTGGGTTTTGCACTTAAAATGAAAAGCCATTTAGGCCACTGTACCTGTGGTGTTCTTGAAGCTGCTGGCCCTTTGTTTTGTATTGCTGTGTAATTCTGTGTATGTCCTGAGGATTGTTGTGCCTTGAGAGGGGCGGTGTTAAATGTTGAGAAGGAGGCCTTGGTGATCTCTATTGTGCCTATATGAACAGTATGGAGTGGGTCAGCATTGTCTTACTTGAACTTGTCGTGTTAGCAAAAATGTTGCCCCAATCATTTGACCCCATTGAATTTGAATTTGAATTAAATGATCCACCTATTAAATTAAAAAGGAATTTTCAGATCTTTTCTCCCATGTGTTTTTTATACTATAGGTATGTTTATGTGGTGTTTATGTGCCAAATAGTGAATTTGAACAGCTGCAGGAATAAAGTTAACAAAAGAGGACAGCGCTTTTGAATGCCAGTGTTTGTCTCGTCATTGCATGTTCATTTTTTAATGTTAGATGAAAGCATATTCTTTATATGTTTTATTCTGTCATATTTAGCTGGTCTCAGCTGGTACTGTATTTCACCCGTAGGTAGATCCTCAGGGCCCGGTGAAGGAAACCTTTGGTGAATAATAATGAAGTTACATTCCCCCTTCAACCCAGGAGTCCCTGTGGTTTAGGCAGGGCTTTCCTAGACTGCCCTCAAAAGACTTCAGCGCATTTATGTGCTAATGTGCCATTTTCCCTTCCTCAAGCCCTGAAACAGATCCCAACCAGCAATGAAGTCATTGGCGAGAGAAGAAAAGATGGATTTGAATGTGGAGACTTTAAACTGATTCCACCAAGTGATTTTCCCACCTGACTAAATATCAGGGTTTGTTGTTTTTGCCCCTCTTTAGTAATCTAGAGATTTCACAGGCCATGTTCATAAATAACCATTTTATAGGCACTTTTGACATGAGTTTCATAAAATTAAACTTGAAATTTACTACAAATGTAATTTAGCGTCCAACAGTATATATCATTTTGTTAAATCTTTTCCCCCCGACTTGTCATTTTCCTGAATCAACAAATGTAATTTCCATCACATATCAAATTATGCTGAGCATCTTTACGTTCTTCAATGGTGGTGGTGGTGGTGGATATGACATTTTAAAAATGTGCAACTTTGTTTTGTACTTGTTTTGTTAAGGCTATTCATAGCTAGCATTTTATATATCCTACAATTAAATAACATTGTCATACTTTTTTGCAGTAATGTGGCAAACCTTCGGGTTTATTTTGGAAATACATTTTTTTTGGAAACAACTATTTACCATGATCTTTCATTATTTTCTTCACATATAATGTGTCATATTTCATCTCAATATGCTCTTTACTAAAAATGAGGCCTATGTATGTACTAATAACAAATTAATGGGGGAGGGGGAAATGGCAAATTTCTCCATTTAGCTTTTTTTTTTTTTTACAATAGTTTTTATGTTTTTATTATGTTTGTTAGCTATTTATTACATTTTAAAACAATTTTTTTTTTTTTTTTTTACAATCCTATAGGACTTGTTAAAAAAAACTCCATTTACTTTGCATATCTGCATAAAAATTCTTCCGCCAAGTATAGGTCGCTGTTTAGTGTTTCAAACATAGACAAAGCTACATCGCGCATTAATATTACGACAACGACAACGGCTTCGGAGTTTCGAGGAGGAGGATCATCGGAATGTGTAGTCCGAACTTTCCGATTAAAGATAAAGATAACGTATTAGACAACAATCTACAATGTTTTAGGCACTAACTAGCAATCTAGCTAGTTAGGAATAGAGAAAGTGAACTTGTTTTGGATTTCTGTCAACTTGTAAACTTATGTTTACCGCAGATCGCCTCAGGTAACGTTAACATAGCAGCTGTCAAATCCACAAAAAATGTCTTACGATAACGTTAGTTCACGATAGTGCAAGTGAATAAGCAGGCATATCCAACCTGCAAAGTCTGTAAGCTAAACTCATTAAATTTAAATGGGGAAAGTATGTTTTACAACTGGTCGCTGGTCTGAAAGGGAAGTTGTTTAGCAGCTAACGTTACCCGTAAAAATTGTGAAATCTGAAAATCAGGTGGCATTAGGCCACAACCTCCTTGGGACTTAACTCTTGTAAAGGTGTGGAAAAGGCCCACAGAAAATGTTGGGACTAGGGATGTAACGTTAACTGTGCTAGGAGAACCAGACAAAAGAGCCACATATACCCCTTTTCCACCAAAAACGAACTGGTTCGGAACTGGTGCTGGTTCAAAGTCGTTTCGGAGTTGGTTCAACTTGCGAACCTTCTCAGAACCTGTTTGTTTTTCCACTGACTAGAGCGCCCAGCGAACGACGTCGTTACGTCACTGTGTACGTCGCCATACATCTTAGCTAGAAACGCTTTCAAGTACAACATTACTTTGGGATTAGGCCTATCTCTAACTCGTGAACCAAGAAGGCTTTAAAAACAATTGAAATATGTAAGTCTTTTAATCTTTTCCTTTGATATGTAATATTTTCTGATTAGTTATGTACTCCTGTCTTGTGTCTTTTTTTCTTTCCATTTATTTGTTCTATATTGTGACTGTTTTCTCCTTTGCTTACATAACTTTTTCAATAAAAAAATAAACTAGAAACGCTTGCGCCAACTTTAAGCATAACAATTACAATGGCGGACTACATCGTGTTTCTGCAAATGTTTCTCCTGGCTTTGCGATCCTATATTATGTCAGAAAATATGTTATCTAAACCCGCCCCCAGCCCCCGACGTAAGCATGACGTGGTAAAAGAACGGTTCTAGTCCAGCAAAGAGTTGGTGCCGCTTGGAACCAGTTTTCCTGGCCGAGAACCGGTTATTTACCTGTCGAAACACAAAGAACTGGTTCGCGCGCAGGCACCGGCTCCGAACCGGCTCTCAAATACCCCTTTTCCACCAACGCATTTTGAGAGCCGGTTCGGAGCCGGTGCCTGCGCGCGAACCAGTTCTTTGTGTTTCGACAGGTAAATAACCGGTTCTCGGCCAGGAAAACTGGTTCCAAGCGGCACCAACTCTTTGCTGGACTAGAACCGTTCTTTTACCACGTCATGCTTACGTCGGGGGCTGGGGGCGGGTTTAGATAACATATTTTCTGACATAATATAGGATCGCAAAGCCAGGAGAAACATTTGCAGAAACACGATGTAGTCCGCCATTGTAATTGTTATGCTTAAAGTTGGCGCAAGCGTTTCTAGTTTATTTTTTTATTGAAAAAGTTATGTAAGCAAAGGAGAAAACAGTCACAATATAGAACAAATAAATGGAAAGAAAAAAAGACACAAGACAGGAGTACATAACTAATCAGAAAATATTACATATCAAAGGAAAAGATTAAAAGACTTACATATTTCAATTGTTTTTAAAGCCTTCTTGGTTCACGAGTTAGAGATAGGCCTAATCCCAAAGTAATGTTGTACTTGAAAGCGTTTCTAGCTAAGATGTATGGCGACGTACACAGTGACGTAACGACGTCGTTCGCTGGGCGCTCTAGTCAGTGGAAAAACAAACAGGTTCTGAGAAGGTTCGCAAGTTGAACCAACTCCGAAACGACTTTGAACCAGCACCAGTTCCGAACCAGTTCGTTTTTGGTGGAAAAGGGGTAAAAATGCGTTGGTGGAAAAGGGGTAATTAAGGTCATTATGAAACCGCATGATAGGTGATTTAGAAGAATGTAAATGGAGGACATTTAGGACAAAAGACACGGGCTCAACCAGGAGCCTTATTTCTTAGACCACAGAGGCCTGTTAAAGGTGGATTAACTTGTACATTTGTACAATTATTTTTTCCATTTGCTGGCAGTGCATTGTCCTCCACTCCTGTGTAATGACAGTTGCTTGTACACCAGGTTTTTCTTGTTATAAGATATGCAACAATAACTATATCAACTGTTTTTGCCTTAGTGGACATGTTCTTTTATTATACAGGCATAGACGGCACAAATATGACGTTGCAATGCAATTTCAGGGGTGTGTCTTCTGAGGAGGCAAGGGAGTTAGTGCCTCCACAAGAGCGGAATGGGCTATATGCACGCATAACTTCCGCGTTTGATGCAAGGATGCTCTTACGTTTCCGGTTGGGGAGATTTAAAGCGGAGAAAAACCGAGGAAAACGGGATTATGGCAGAGTCTTCAAAATGTACTGTCCTCTCGTCTTTGAAACGAAACTTTAATACGTTTAGTTGTAATTTTATATATAGTTATGTTTATTTAATATAATAAACAAAGAAGCATAAACAAAACGAGGGGTGTCTGTTTTGTCTGTTTTTGCGACTAACGTTTCTTTAATATAGCAATAGAGTATAAAAACCAATATAAATTCTCGGTATAGCATTGGACTCTACGATCGGCGGAAGTAATCCAGCATCCTTAGACCTTCACCGGAAATACCGCCGTGCATAGAGCCCATTGAGAATGAATGGGGGCAATGCGTCCATAGCGTTATGATTGGATTGGTTATGATTGAATATAATGTGATTGGTTAGTGCGATAAATCCCGCCTCTTGTTTTCGAATTTATGAATTGAGTTATGAAAAAAAAAATTGTAAGGACACTGCCTCATATATATATATATATATATATATATATATCAACTTACAATGTCCCTGATAATTCCATTTTTTTCAATGACTGTGGACAATCTGGATTTACCGACATCATTTAATTCATATTACTTGACCGACATCAAGTAATATTGTGGTCTAAAAAAGTCTGGAGGGTGTACCAATTTTCGTATTACCTTGAACTTCATGGCTTAACTGATGCAATTAACCTGCCAGGCAGGTTAACTGCAGTTGGCAGGTACCTGTATAAATCACTCACTAATTAAAGGGTGTGAGCATGCACTTTCATATGTGTGTAAAGTACAGAAAGAAAGTACAGAAATGTGTAAATAGCATTTCTTTCTTTCTTTCTTTCTTTCTTTCTTTCTTTCTTTCTTTCTTTCTTTCTTTCTTTCTTTCTTTCTTTCTTTCTTTCTTTCTTTCTTTCTTTCTTTCTTTCCCAGAGTTATTTTGATGCAACTTTTTATGCAATTATATATCAAATATTTAATTAAACAATATAATACATAATTTAACATTTTTTTTCCAGAATGGCAGTTTGTGGGCTCCTTCTAGCTAGGATATTCTGGTCATTATATTTGTGTGATTGATAAATAACCTGCATCACAGACTAGGAATAATAAAAAAAACATTGTCGCTAAATCAAGCAATGAATCCCAAAACTTTCAGAGCACTTCCATTGGTAGATGCTGTGTTCCTGGTGCACATTAAAGTGATCAAAGCTGCAGTAGCTGCCATCCCTTGTGGAGAAGTCCAAGAACGACGCTATTCTTTCAGGGCTTAATTGTGGGGCTGTCCGGGGTAGATTAGAAGGTAGTGTTCATACTGCTCTCTCCTTATTGGCTGGGTGAAAATTGTTCCCCCGGGTGGAAAACCTGCTCACATTCTTAAAAGACACTTTGCATTGTCACTGTGCAGCAGATCATCCGATATCTGGCTGATCTGTCAGTGGGATCTCCAAAACCGAGAACAGGAATTTTCCATGTCAGGCTGGAGCACTAGCTGATTAGAGCTCCACGAGTTCTGTGAATGGGCCCCTTCTGGGTAATCACAATTATAATCATGTGTGTTTTTCCTGAATAGTGTGTCATATCACGTACATAGTTTTTATTAATGGCTAGTATACCAAAGCAAATGACATCAGATGAGGTTTTGCCACCCTGTCTTTTGCATTGATGAAACATTCATGGTTGTCTGTGCCAAAACATTCACAATTAATCGATATGTCAGTCTTGTACAAATGTGTGAAAAGAAAATGATTCTCAAAACAAAGTAGAGCTATTATAAAATATGTTCCGTGATTTTAAAAAGTACAGCCTCTGGCCTTTTTTGACATGACATAATCACTCTTTTTTTTTCAGATTATTTTCCAGCATGTGTGTACTTGCTGGATAGGAGCATTTTGTAGATTGCACAACTGTCTGCTCATCCCCCATTCCTTTCAAAGAAGAGGTGGAGATGAAGCACTTTTGATTCAAAAGAGACATACTATAATATTTGAAAGTGCCCTGGTCACGTTAAACCAAAACTTATCTAATGCTAAGTATCTATCTATCTATCTATCTATCTATCTATCTATCTATCTATCTATCTATCTATCTATCTATCTATCTATCTATCTATCTATCTATCTATCTATCTATCTATCTATCTATCTATCTATCTATCTATCTATCTATCTGTCTGTCTGTCTGTCTGTCTGTCTGTCTGTCTGTCTGTCTGTCTGTCTGTCTGTCTGAATATTTAGGAACAGATTCTCAGTAGATTTTATAGCAGTTATGTGTGTGTGTGTGTGTGTGTGTGTGTGCAGTTAAATGGGTTCTGTGGAAAATGTTGTTTTTTATTTTCAATTGAATCAGATGAATAACAGAATCTAGCATTTCCACAAGAACATTGGATTAGATCAAAAGTAAATTGTCAGTCGAGAAGGAGAAGGAACTGTGTGTTACATTTCATACATTTGGGCTGATGATGTTGTTGTTTTGGCAATTGGCATATAAATACACATTTTGAACTGAAAGCGATTGGCGGATGGTTTGAAACCGGTTGGTTGTCACTTTAAAATAGAGTTAATGTGAATGTTAATTGTTGTTGGGGTTTTTTATGCTCTTTTGAAAGCTCAGGCACATAACGTGTGATTGTAGAATATGGCTGTAAATAAGGGTTCTGTCCACTGGTGTGTGTCTGTCATAAGCCTTCATATGTCCTTCAGAATGTTTCAAGCTGAACTTTACGCTGTTAGTAACATCTGAAGTCTAACACAACGGACCAAAAATGCTTGTTATACACGTTTAGTTTGATGGTTAGTTAAGTATTTTATGGCGGCCAGGTTAAATCAGCCAGATCTCATGCACCAGAACTATGTTGAGAATGTGTTTGTTTTCTTCTTTCAAAAGTGTCTGATTTCATAACTGTGCAACAAATGTGTTGAAGGCTGTTGGCGCATTTCTAGAGATTTAAATATGGGTGTATGAGTCACAAAAACAGTAAAGCATTTTTGTTGTGTTAGTGTAAAATTTTTGATGTTTCACAAAATGTGTGCGGTCACAGTAGCGAAACTTCAGCTAATATTTTGGGCAAAGTAGGTCCATTGTAAATATCCATAAACCAACAAATTTGCGTGTTAAAAGTTTAACAAACTTAAATCCGATTAATCCATGTGGTGAATTTTTTCTTCTTGTGAAATTCCCGATTACTTGGATTCCTATTGTTCTGATTTCTCTGTCCTTGTTGGTTATTATTCGGGGTTTTTTAACGTGTGAAACTTTAAAATTATGGTGAGAATAAATGAATAACACGGAGAAAACTGGAGCCATCAGCATGTCTATAGATACCCCAGACAGGAAGCACACTTGACACTAGATCATGACAGTGAATCTCTCATAAGGTAAAGATGACATTCTGATGAGTGCTCTGAGTGTTGTAGCGGATCCGGAGTAAAGGGGAAAAGCAGGACACACTTTGTGCCACAGGAGACCCCTTGTGTTAAGTTCAGACAGCCCAGTTGTCAGCACCATCCGCCATGATGAGCGTCCTGAGTATTCTTTTACAGAGTGAGAAACTGAGTAGATTTAATATGTGTTTTCCAGACCAGCTTGTGCCATCACTCTAGTTTCCCTTCAGTAGCTTAACTCCAGTTGAAAGAATAAGCATATTCGTGTTCAAAATAGGGATGTCAGTTTATATAAATTCCCATAATCGATCGTTGTTTAAATTAACGATCAATTAATCGATTAATCATTAACGTCTTAAATCTGAAGCGGGGGCGCTACTATATTATCACATTACTTAACCACTTGCTTGACCAACACTAAATAGGTGTCGTTTAAGCTTAGAAGCTTAGCTTTACGGTGAATATAGGGAATACGACCATCACTTATCAAGTACTTTTTAATTTACTCACATATTAGAAGTGCTCTATTTTCATAGTGTGAAAAAATAACTGCATTACATGAAAATGTGATCTGTAAAATCATCGTACATAACAGACTTGTCATATATTGTTGAAAAGATCTCCACTAGCAGAATACATCAAGCATATTTGTTTGTTGGAGACCAAACTATACCAAGTATTTGTATAAAAAGCACTGCCGATGTACGTATATGTGTATAAGCACCAGTGTTGTGCCTGAACGCGTTCATTGAACGATAGTTCATGAACTCGTTCATATTTTGGGCGAACGTGAACTGAACGTACTGTATTACTGCCTGATGAACGTTACTGTGAACGCGTTCATTCTGGTGTCTGTGAACGCACGCTCTCTCAGTTTAACTTCGTTCAATAGGGTGCCAGATTTCTAGAGAGACTTCCAGGCGAAAACCCGGCTAAAACACACGTAAACAGGCCTTAATATGTAGCGAAAAAAACACCCAATCTGGCAACACAAGCCACCAGTGTCGCACCGCGGCCGCCGCATGCGTCATCAAGACAAGAAGCAGCATGTAGTCGACAAAGCATCGAGGAGGCGTCGCATCGTAAGAACTATGAACTAGTTAATTTTTTGGAACCGTGAACTTAGTTCAAAATTGTGAAGTATGAACAATGAACTGAACTAGTTCATTTTAAAATTTGTGAACTAGTTCATGTAGAAAGTGAACTTTCCCAACACTGATAAGTACACATTATGTATTTGTACCACGCTTTTTGTTTGTAACTTGAAACAAAAAGTAAACCATATTAGATCGCATATCTTTATTTAGAGCACCTGATCTTGAACGAGGCCAAACACAACATAAGATAATGCGTAGATCATGGAGTAACATGACCTGATGCTTGGCTAAAGCTATAGGACTTCCGGGATCCGATCACGTTGCGATCCTGACGCAGTGTTTTCCAATGAAAGTTCAACCAATGGAAACTGGATCTCGGGTATGGTGGATGGGTATAGTGTGGGTTAGGGGTGGGAATCTTTTACCATCTCACGATTCAATTCGATTCCGATTCTTGAGGCCACGATTCGATTCAAAATCGATTTTCGATTCAAAAAGATTTTCGATTTAAAACGATTCGATTTTATCCATAATGATTTCTAATCGGGTTTCTGATCATGATCTACTCTCATCTGCTTTGCTATACAGAATGACAAACGGAGACCAGTGTTTCCTCTAGGATTTTTTCCAGCTGTTGTGGCAGGCCCATTTCGCCAAGGGGAGGGGGCGTGGCCCATGAGTGATATTCCCATTGGCTACGCCCCCTTACCCCAGGTGTTTAAACCTCCCCTAAGCATTATAACATTATAACATGAAAGGCTCGAATAAGAGCGGCAAAGCGATTATGCGTATCCCGTGCGCAGAATGATGCACTTGAAGCAACGCGAAGTCACAGCGCGCAGCGCTCCGGATTGAAAAGTTCAAAGCACAAAACGAAGAGATTATATCTGTCTATCTATGCTTAATGTATTATATATATGCAACAGTTTATTGAGCATTTTCTTTTAACAGTTTTAAATTTCAGTTACAGTGCGCATGAAGAACAATTCATAGCGCTCTCCAGTGCTGTAATCTAACAGACACCCAGGAGAAAGGATTATGATTTAGAAAACGCTATAACGCGACGCGCTGTGTGAATGCTGAATGGAGAATGACTGAGGAGAGATGAGTTTCTATTAACTTTAACTAACGACTTAAATATTCATTTTTACCTCACATTATGCTATTGAATGACTTTAGAAGTCTTGGAATATAGTGCGAACACTTTATGGTGCTTTACAATGTTTTTTTTTATGCCTTTAGCTTAACAATAACACAATAGTATACACATTAATATCGGACCTCACTGAGAAGCTGCAGCCGTGGCGGGATTATTTTAGGTGTGGCGGCCGGCCACGGCAGAATGAATGTAGAAGCATCATATTTAGAAGCATCAGAAGCTTCATAGAAGCATCCATATTTGCTTCCTTTGATTTGCCGCTCACGTTCAAAAACCGGCTGCGTGCATGACGTCCGGACGTCCCGTATAGGCTATAGTTACAAAAATGGAGGCGAACAGCCAGCTGATTTTATTTATTTATTAAATCGATTCTTGGACATTTCAGATCGATTCTGAATCGTTGCAAATGAGAATCTAGATTCTTCTGTGAATCGATTTTTTGGCACACCCCTAGTGTGGGTTGGGATGATGTGTAGAGACCAATCGGACACTCTTACAGCTGGAGTGCGCTTGGATTGGTTCTATCGGTTAAAGGACGTCTGGACTCCAGGCTGATATTTCCTGCCTGTATTCTGTTCTGATGACCTTTAGCAGAAGGATTTATGTGACATGTCTGGTTTAAGTCAGTGTTTAAGCAAGCTTCAACAGATCTGAGAAAAAGCCTTTGTTACTTATTCTTTGTGTCTCTGTGTCACATCCACACCTTTCATGGGCAATTTCTGTTGACATAAAGAGGTAGGTCAACCTGTTCTGTCAGAGTTCGAAACCGTTCCATCCGTTTTGTGATCCATCAAGTGCACGTCTTAGTGTTGTTTACATCATAAGCTAATGGGAGATCTATTTTCAACAACATCAGACTCTCTGTTTGTAATGGCTAGGGTTGTTTCTCTGACATGATAATTTGATAATGCATTGCAAAATGATTCTGTAGAAATACAGGAAGTGGCTATGGAAAAATTGATGCTGAAGTCATTTCCACCAAAAGTCATTTTTCAAAACCTTTCAAAGATACAAAGTTCAATGTTAAATAACATTCCCTGAGCTTTTTTATTTTCCTTCATTACCATTTATTTTCATTTGGCACGGTTTCCATCCTGCAGCCTAGTGGATTTCTTGGTTGTGTGAAGGCAAGTGTACTTTAGGGCTGTTTTGTTAAGGGTTGTATCAAGATGTCTTGTGGCTATGAACTTTCCAAAGACCACAAATTGTATGGCGTAATTTGAATATGAGTATGTTCCTCTGGTTTCAGTGCACGTTTTTTGGCATGGCTGTATGTGTGTGGGTGGTTGGTTGTGAAAGGCAGTGCCGTGTGTGTTTGTGTCTTTGAAGTAACTCTTATTCTAATGTCGAAGTCTTCCCTACTCAATCATACTGTTTTAGATAGGAAAGTCTCACAAGCTCCAACTGACAGATTTGGTAACAGTGTAGGGAAAGAGACAAATAAAGTAGTTTACTCTCCTTGAGAGAGAGAGAGGAGAGAGAGGAGGGGGGTTACAGAAGGGAAAGGGGAGGAGTTTTCCCCGGCTGAGTTACCACAGTGACAGACAATCTCAGTGTGTGTGTATGAGTATCTCACAGGGTGTTTTGTTTTTTTCTCTCACATGCTGTCAGCATTACCACGGAGGGTCTTCAGAGACTGGCTGTTTTCTGATTAGCGTGATCTTGTAGGACTGAAGAAGACTTTGGATTAGTGGAGAGCTGCTGTATCCGTCGTAGTGCAGAATCTACTAGGGGGTAAGTGACTCTCAGATTAAACATTTTGTCTGTCTGTTTCTCTGTCTCTCTCTCCACCTGTCTCTGGAATTCTGCCTGTCCACTTACTCAGCCTGCAGTCACAGCTCTCCATGCCCGAGCAAGTCATCCTGAAAGTTTCTTTCCCCCACTTCTGCGTGCCTTCACTGTGTCCTCCCCTCCTTTCATCTCTGAACTGTAGGTACCTCTGCAATATTTTTCTTGCTCTCTGAATTTGGAATGTTAGTACTGTAAATAACCTGATCTTGATTTTTTTTTTATTCGATTTTTGGTCAGAATGTGCAGTATATGGATATATAATGAAAAATGTGTATACTAGGTGTTGTAACTGACTAAGATACCTTTTTTTTATTTTTTTTTTTATAAAATATTTGAGACTGTAATTAGCTTTTTTTTTTTAGGTAGGTAGGTTATTTTAACAGATAAATTACTCATAATACTCTGCTCCTAGATCAGTGGTCCTCAACCTCCAACTCCAAGGCCCCACATTATGGACAATAATATTCGAAGGACTCCTTTTTTTCTTTTTTAAAACTTATTTTAATCTATGGGAAGTTGGGAACTCATAGTTCATGTACATTAAAGAAGTAGCTGCAGAAATTAAAATTCATGAAATTTCAGGATTTCAAGTTTTAGGAGCTAATTGAATTTAATATAAATAATATAATTTTTTTTGTAGTCACAATTTCTATCTGATAAAATATTTTAGAATTTGGCATAACTAGAAATGTATATCCATTATAAAATGGCCCAAGGAGTTTTAGTAATTTACATGACTTTTACAGGTCTGTAAATCATATGCCTACTTTTAAAATTAAACCATGTTATATATCCAGGGTTTTCAAGAACGTGGAACCCTGGTTCCTCAAAAGATAAAAAACGGTGCATGGAGGGCTAAATGTATTTATTTATTTGAGTGGTTTTAGTTTAACTTAATGCCTGTTTGTGTTTTGTCTTATTTTAGAACATTTTAAATGTAAGGGTGCCCCCTTGGAAGTTTGCTGAAGCTCCTAGTGGGCCCTCTGGTAGAGAACCACTTCTCTAGATCATATCGATACCTCATACATTTGTTATTCTATTTCTATTTTTAATTTTGGACCATTCTAATACTTGAAAAGTGTTTGTTCGGTTCTAATATAAACCTTTTTTTACTTATACATATATGTACAGAGAGTGATAGGTGGCGTTAATGTTGTGCTTGTGTGTGTGTATGTGTGTGCGCGCACTGACAGATGCCTGCACGGCTCAGTATTTTTTTTAAATAGCCCTGTTAAGACTTTGTGTGCCGTGACTGCATTGAGTTCACACACCATTAACCTCACACATAAATAAGACCGTTCTTACATCAGCTAGGTCAATGAGGAGTCCAGATGAATGGCTGTTGAACTTTTGGGCTGGCAGGATGAATGTGACTGTTGATTTAATAGTGCTGCAGCCCATTTGACACCTCAGTCCAAGCGCACTTTAAATTTATCATTACAAAGTGTAGGAGGACTGAACTGAACAAATTCTTCAATTTTTGGATTATCATCGTCGTCTGTCTGTTATGTGTGTAGCACAGAGTAGGATATAATAGTAAATACCCCTGACTGCCTTGTCACAAGAATAGCCACTCAAACCTGAACTGACAAACATAGTGCCCCGACCAGATCCCTGTTACCCTAGACTGAACCCCTTTTGAGTTGCTGCATGTTTGATTGATGATTTATTCTTGAAGATGAACCTTTAGATCAAATCATTAAGATGGCCAATTGGTGAAGGTTTATTACTCTAAGTGAATTATGTTGAGACCCCTTTGTGAACCCTGTTCTAGTGTGTGTACAGTGTGGTGCCGTCACGGCTGGGTGCTTCTATGCACTACAGCTGGACCTGAAGGTACAATGTTTGACCCAGAGGGCACTGAAAGTGTGGGAAACAACCCCACACTATTGCTCTGTCCTGCAGACTTCTTATCATCACTCCGAAATGAGGAATTGATCTTATGTGTGGCAGTGAAAATATTTTGGAGTGCTTCATGGATAAGTCTTACCAAGTGAAAAGTATGTTTTATGATATAAACTTTGTTGCAGAGAGATTGTGGAGGCACATGAATGTATTTATGTCATTTGAAGGCATGTGTTATACTGCCAGCACCAATTGAAGTAATCAGAGATTGGCCTCAAAGTAGATGTGTAAGACCTCTTGACATTTTTATCAGTGTCATGTGGGTAAAATAAGCACTGCCTGGTAGAGCTGTCACTAAAATTCACAGGCCCAGGACAAAATGTTTATGGGTGGGCCCCCTCTCTACCATAGAGGACCCACCTCACAGGGCCCCAGACAACTGCTGCATGGTATTATGGGTGATTATGAGTCCGTTTTTAGCTTGAACAGAAAAGAACAGAGAGGGGAAAAGAACCAGGGACAGGATATTGCAGAATGTCTCTAGCAGAAAATAGTGAACATTGCCTTAAAATTCAATTTCCTCTGTTGAAGCTCCAACCATCTGCCTTCTCCCATCTATATCCCTAATACTTATGTGCTCATGGATTGCTTACACGTAGATATGAGAAAGAAACTGAAAAACATTGGCGGTTAACTATGTGATGTGATGAAATTAAGCACTAGGTTAGGGAAGTTTTTCTCTGACACCTAGCCCTGGCTCTGGATTCTCTGATTTTCATAACATCAGGATATACTCTTCACTTTTCTATTCAAATCAAAAGCATATCTTATCTCTCTCTCACACACGCATTGTTTCTTTCTCTCTGAATATCATGTGTTTCATGTTAAATTAGACAAACAGTCTGGTGATTTCCCCAGTGATGGTATCTAGGTCTCATTCAGTTTGCTCAACGGGGGAAGATAGAGTGGGTCCAGAACAGAGTTAGCATTAGCACTCCACTATGGATTTAATGTTGAAATCAGGAAATGATTCTCTCACAATGTCCATTACATTTATTTCAGTAGTGTTTCATTTAGTTCCTTGAACATGATTACAAGAGGTTTTGAACATGCAGTCCTTGGCCTTTTTAAATGAATTCAGAATGGTGATGCTTGGATGAAAAAAAAAGAAGATCTTAAGCGATCTTTACACATACATTTTTTTAGTTGTCATTGTGGGATGACAGTTGGATAGGAAAAATATTTTGACCTCTTTTCTTGGTGGTCAGACTGTAATATTTTACAGAACACCTTAAAGGTGCTCTAAGCGATGTTGGGTGATGTCACTTCTTGTTGACGTTCGAAGTATTGTCAAACAAAACGGAGGCTAGCTAGACCCTCCTCATCCTCATCCCGTCCCCTCTCCCTGTAGTTTTAGTGATACTTCATTCAAGGTGTAATGTCGCCAAGTTAGATAAATGCTTTCATATAATGCAGAACAGAATGCAGAAAAAGAAACATTACCAGAAAAAGACGATAAAACGTTTCGCCACCCGAGGTTATAACTTTAGCTCCCATACAAGGACGCAATAATGGCAAGTTAACGTTAGCTTCGCGTTTCCCAGTGAGCATAAACAACGGCTCCGTCGTAAACAAATTTAGTCAAAGTTGTCAATAGGCTATGAATGAACATTCAAATTCATAAACAGTTGGTGAAAACAATCATTCACACAAACTGTCGCCCTACTGTGAGTTTGCTTGATCATTTACAATAGAGATCGATCGCTAGCTGCTAGAAACCTATATGTTGTATTCACCAAAGTTAGCGCTGACTGCATTGTTCTAGCTAATTATATCCTTGTGTTTGTTAGGCGAACATGAAAGTCCATTTAGAAAAACCAAACTGGATTTACCCACCTGTCCAGCAAAAACAGAGCTACCTGAATGTCGGATTGGAAGCCCTTCTGCTGGCGGAGTTCTCGCCACCTTTCAATGGCTTTTCCAATGTAAATTCGGGACTTCGCGCATTCCTTTTCCTTTTCCCTCTTCTTTACATTTTTGCAATCTGTTCATCGGAACGTCGTCTCTTTGGTTGTGTGTCTGCCATATCAAACTTAAAAGAGTTATAATTCTAACTTCCCTCTTCATGTTTCTCTCTCCTCCACACCCCCCTTCATGTGTACGCGCACTAACCCCACCCCCAAACCCTTCTTGTCGGTTATTGGCTGGAACACTGTTTGTTATGTTTCGTGGTGCGGGTTGCCCCAGTTTGTTTTTGTTGCTGTTTATGGAGCCTGGGCTGTCTACAGAGACCGCGTTTTTTACAGTGTGTTCAGGGGACATGCAGCTAGCAGATAGTGAGGTGACGTTTGCTGTATGTGACAAAAAAATGTTTGGCCTAAAAAACGTGTGACATCACTTAAGACACGTTTAACTCTTGTTTACATCCACATGTTGTTCAGTTTCTCCACATCGTTTATGAATGGGATATCTGATAAGAACTAGCAGTGTTAAAACAAAAACAGATGCTCATAAAACCCAGATCTGGTTCGAATCTCTCCTGCATCGCAATGAAGGCCTGTTGTTTCCTGTTGTCTCCTGTTCATTTAGTGAACCACTTAAGGATCTGTCTGTCTCTTCTGCCTAAATAATGTTTTAGATAACAAAATAAAGATAGCGGTAACTAAGAGGGTTGAGGTGAAGAGAGAGCAGTCGAGAGAATAACACTGAACTTAGTGACTAAAGCCACATATATTTAATGCTCAGTTGGGCTTGGGTGGACCTGCTCAATCCTGCAGTGATGTAACACTAAGTCTCTCTCTGCTGACTCTCAACATCCCTTCATCCCTGTCACCCAGTGGTTAAGAGGTTAGAGGAGTCATAATCCTGTTTTGCCAATTTGTTTTCTTTTTCAGAAAGTTTTCACTGTGAATAATTTGAAGATTGGTGTATGCATCATGTATAATTTTTTCCCAAAAACCCTTATTCTAAATGCATCCTCTCTTTTCATTCACTAAAGAATAATGTCTTGAAATCATTGTTAAGGTGTGAGAGGCCCGGCTTGGATAATAACATGAACGCTTGCTGTCTAGGGCAGTTGTTCTCAACCAGAGGGGGGCATCAGAAAATGAAGAAAGTAATACATTTTTCTAGTTTTGTCAAGCTTTAAAATATTTTATCAGGTAGAAAGTGTGAGTGAGAATTTTTTTTTTAATTAAACAAAATGTTGAAGACAACAAGTCAAAAAGGTTGAGGGCCACTGGTCTAGGGAAAATAGACTAGCCAGAGCATCTGCTCGTAATTTAAATCAATCCCTATGGGATTAAAAATAACATTGGAGTCAGTTCAACAAAGTGTATGCACGTGTCTGTGTTTGTCAGATTGGAGATTCCCATTTTAGGTAAACTTGTGTTCACGCTGTAAGGCCTAGGGTGTGACTCAATCAATCAGCGCACTACCAAGTAATCATGTTGCGGAAAACCTGAGTCATCGGTGATCCAGTTACTTGGATCAAGGTCCTTGCATTGCCCAAATTTGGGGTATAAAAAGGAATGAGGAAATAGTCTAGGACAGGGATGGGCAACTTCAGTCTTGGAGGGCCACTGTCCTACAGAGTTTAGCTCCAGCCCTGAAAAAATCACCTGCCTGTAACTTTCTAGTAATCCTGAAGACCTTGATATGCTTGTTCAGGTGTGTTTGATTAGGGTTGAAGCTAAACTCTGTTGCTGCGTCCCAATTCGCTTACTTATACTACGCCCTAAAAGTATGTACTCTTTTTGTGAAGAAAAGTACATACTTTTGAGTGTGTAGCTAAAGAGTAGGCAAGGTTTGGGACATACTATCACGTCATCTTTAACGGACAGCTCTGTCGCGTGCTGCGTGCAGCTGTCACCGTAAACTGCCCTGTCAATTATCTTGTCACAGTTAAAATCCTCCATTCAATCTAATTTGATTTCCTACCGTTTCAGAGAGCAAGACCCAGTCGTGGGTCTTTCATCCGGATACTCTCCTCGTGTTTGCAATTTGAATATAATGATGCATTTAAAAGTTAATGGCTAAACGTATCTTTACAAAAGTTCACAATGCTGCTGCAGATGCAATATAATGTGGACAACATTGAATAAATTCATTTTCGTCAGGTTAGATAATGATAATTAATCACTCAAACCTCTTTATCTAAACCTCTCTACATAACCGCGGGACTCACGCGTCCTCCATGTCTGTAGTTTTTTAACACTTTTTACTCGTGTTTGTAGTTCTAACCGAAACCTCGTCCAACGCGCGATGGGTTGTGGGCAATATCAGCCGTTAGAGTGTGCATCGATCTACACTTCGGATTCTGACCGGAAATAGTAGACCATCCGGGTCTCTTTGGGACACTCATTTCAACATACTACGATTTGGGACGTACTAATTCTATTTTCGAATACTATTTAGGACAGATAGTATGCGAATTGGGACGCAGCATGTAGGACAGTGGCCCTCCAGGACCGAAGTTGCCCATCCCTGGTCTAGGACATGGTGAAGCAGCATGCAAAAGCACCCTTCTGATTAGACACAGGTGAGTGAAGTCATCAGGGCTCCACCTGTTAGTGAATTTCTATCCCTAAATCACATTACTAATACACTTCCTAACAATAATGTTCAGCCCTTTAATGATACATAATTTGTCTTTGGCTGCATCCAAAATTGCATACTCTCTGAGTAGGTACTTCTTTTTAATACAATGTACTTTGCGAGGGAAACTAATTTTCTTTGAAGACTGGATCATTTATTCTGTGAAGCTGAGGTTAGGGGTAAATAATGTTGGCGAGTCTTAGGCTGCGTTTACACTTGGCATTAACATGCGACCTGTATCCGGATGTTGTCCACATACACATTGAAAAGACAAGTGTAAACGTGCTTCTGATCGGAATGTTATCCGATCAGCATGTCCAGGTTCGGAGGTAGTCGAGGACGCATTGTGATCGGATCTCAGTGTAGTGTAAACGCAATCCAGCCACCGTGTCTGCATTCACAGGTGGACGTCATATAAATCCCCGCCCAGTCTCCCCGCGTGGCTGTCAGAAAATAATGGTCAGACGCAGTTTAGACAAGAAATTAAACTTATTTGAACCTTACAATAAACGTCAATCTTTAAAACAGTTTATTTAGACTTACATGATAGGCTACTATGGCCCCGTTTACACGAAGGGAAAACGCAGATATTTCCCTGCGGTTTGGCCCCTCATTTACACGAAAACACCGTTTTTATCACAGAAAACGATTATTTCTAAAAACTCCGGCCAAAGTGGAGATTTCTGAAAACGCCGGTTATGCGTTGTTGTGTCAACTGGGAGAAACGGGGTTTTAGGTTCTCTCTTGTCGATTCTGAGGATTCTGATTGGCTTGCATGGCTTTATCCTTCTCCCTACACTGCCGAGTGCCGCCCATAGGTTTGGCATAGTTATGATGGCGCTCGACAGCGTATTTATGTGGGTGTGTGCACGATGTTATTATTGAAAACGGAGAGGGGGGGAAATATTCGTAATATTCTAAATACCCGGCTTTGTGTAAACGTGGCCTATGTGTGTCATTTTTCATTTTAATTGTGCAACATTATCTGAACGAGGCGATCGCCTGTACAATCACAGTCAGTCAGGAGATCTTAATGAAGAGCTGCACGCTGCTTTGCAGAGGAATAATCGGAATCGGATTTGTTTTTATGTTTTATATGTTGAATGTTTTATTGTTTCAGCATGTTTATCAATCTCCCATTTCTGTCAATATAGTCATTGCAGGGTATAACCTTAAACCCAGATTAGGGCTGGGCGGTATGACGGTATATATCGTTACCGCGGTAGAAAATGTCAACCGTAACAGATTTTTTTATTCCGTGTATACCGCGACAAGTGGGCGTGGTTAACTCGCGTGCAATGTGCGTGAGACTGAAACACAGCGAATTGCAAAAAGAAACACGGAGAAAGCAGATCAAGAGGATCCACAAAGGAATTACATTTTCTAAAGGGTTGTTGTTGTTAACGTGATATTTTCGGGGGGAAAGGCGCAGCAGTCACTAGAGCAGTGCAGCACCCAGGCTACAGATTAGTGCACGCTCGTAACGGGGAAAGCTGGACAACAACAGTTCATATATCAATATCGTAACGAATAGAAATAACCTTAAATAATGTATAGTTATCTGCATCTTTCCGTCTCTTATGTATAGTTTTTAAACACGCAAACAGTTTGGCGCCCTTGGTAATGAACATCCTGCTTGAACCTGTTAACCTTCACCAGTGCGTGGGCGCTCTGAAGCGTTTTTTTTTTAAATAGTTCAAAGTTACTATCATATTTAATGTTATTAACTTGACAAACTATACATCATTAAAACGATATAAGACTCAAGTTTCAGTATTTGACCACTATTGTATTCTGAGAAACTTATAGTGACAGTTATGTCTTAATTTGTGTCAGGAGTTATGAAATTAAAAAACGAGTCGTTACCTTTAATATGAATTATGAGCGTCAGCTGCTCTCATTCAGAAAAAAACTCCCGTGCGATCGTCATGACAGTGCTTGACAAAACAACGTCCATCAGGGCTTTTAGCTCAAACATGTGCAGATTTGGAGAAATATTGATAGATTCTCATAAGTTTACATCAGATTTCTATAGACAGGAATAATATTTATTGAATTTATACCCAAATGCGTCGATGTAATCATTTTGAGCGCTGGATACTCTGATGTGTGTTATCCATTCATACTGAAGTCTGAGGGCGCTGTTTGCACAGTAAAGTCCATATATGGATCACATGAAGAAGAGCCATAATCATGTGACATTCAGGAAGTCCTGACACATAAACAAAGCTATCCGAGATCGCTGTAAAGTGCAGATAAATATGTTTTGAAGACAATAAACATGATTGCAATGATATTTGATTTACCTGTGTTCTTCGAGTCATGTCAGGTATTTTCATAATAATAGATTATATGTATAATGTAATGCTAATCGAGATAGACTTTCAAATTGTGCAGAATACAATAAAATAATATATTTTCTATCTGATTTTTTTATCTGAAGCCAAATCAGATTACAGAAAGTTATTTAAAACACTCGACTTGCGCTGTAAAGTAAGTTTGGAGCACAAACATAGTTTTATTCTCATAAATTGTCGTGTATTGATGGTGTGCTAAGCTAACATGCTAGCTAGTACTGAGCACCTGCTACCTAACTTCGGTGTAATTTTTATGATTTTTTTTCTAAATAAGAATGCTTACTAAAATGTTTCGTTTTTCAAAAAGGGCATTTGATACAGTTTCACTGTGAAGTGAGAACTTTTATAAAAGAAATGAGGGATTGAAACAGTGTGAATTGCTAGTCGTTAGTGATTATAATGCAGACAAAAGAAAAGCATATTTAGAGCAATAAACAGGCTGGAGAGGTGTGAATATGTGCAGGGGAGACTGACACTGAATGGGGCTCGTTTTTGCATCACAAAACAATAGAGGCAATAGACTGAATAGATGCTTATAAGATGACAATAAACACCAGTCTAATCAAAATAAAGTCATATGACATGATCTTGAAAAACATTGAACTAAATACAGAGTTTTAGACTTATCATCTTCAGATTTTAAATATAACATGGTCAGACATGTGGCTTTAGCTGCAGTGCATTTCTAGATTGCTACAATGCCAACTTCAATTTTATTTTCATGAAGATGTTTCATAAAAATAAATGTATAATAATTTTACAAAACTTTGAAGCTATTTATAACTATTTTTTTTCATTATGACAATAATTAATTCTACATTTACAATAAACTTCCAGGTGTCAGCTTTCAAATGAGATCTTACTTGTGCTTTTAGTACAAAGGGTTCATGAACTGTATCTGTTTCGGTTTGGGAATGCCATATCTGGGGATTTTTCAAAAATGGGGTTGCAGGTTAACAGGTTAAAGTGAATGTATAATCCTGTAGCCTATCTGAGGCAAAATTACTAAATATGCATCGCGAGTTATATATTTCTAACTCCAAACAATTGGCCACCGAACCAGCTGATAAAATCTTCCTTTGATTCGATACGTGATAGTGATTACAACTTGACACTCAAATTAACCGATCGCATTTTACTGATGCAGAAGACGCGCGCGTGCTGAGGGAGCGCGGTGTTCACCGGGCTATGGTCAAATAATGACGCAGTTACAGGTGTGTATAATTTAAACTAGGCTACTTTGTCAACACTAACTGTAGCTGCTGTTCGGTTTTCAAACTGCTGCTCTCCTTCTAGTCACTTGTGACGGGTTGCCAGATATCACAAAAAGAGCAAAACAAGCCCCTTAAAAACGCAGTGTAGCCTAAGCAGACATGGCAAAAATGTACCGGGGAACACATTTAAACATAACTAGTATTACTATCCTACAAAATTAAAAGGAAATTACTCATTTATCATAAATAAAATAGTTCAATATAAAATATTCAGATATTATAAACTGACTGATGAAGTAAAGCATAAAATGATTGAAAAATTATTCAGAAACACTTTATTTAAAATTTAATTGCACCTATGAGTTGTATTTAATATCAATCAGTTGGGGGCAGTTCATCTAAATGTTGATGAGTGTGTTTTGTTTATATTTAGCTATCTAAATAGTTTACCAAAGAAATAATTGACCAAATAAGAGAAACAGAAAACAATGTGAAGTACTTTTCATTTCTAAAGTATTTGGGTTTATTTATTATACAAAGCCCTTTTTGTCGATTTTTCGAGAATAACTACATATATAAATACCTATATCGTGAAATATATCGTTACCGTGAAATAAAATTAGTCATACCGTGAAATAGAATTTAGGTCATACCGCCCACCCCTAACCCAGATGATCGATGATGTGACTTGTTTACCATGATCAACCCAGTTATTTTTGTATGATCAACTCTGGAAGTATCCCTTCGTTCAAAGGGGTATGTTAATGCATGTTAATGCCATGTTAATGCCAAGTGTAAACGCAGCCTTAATGGCTTTTCGGCTGAACTGACTGAAACACTGATTTGTACAAATAGTCCTTTTCAGTATTTGACACATTTTACATGCCCATGTGTTTGCATGCACAAACAGTAACCCAGTAATATATTTACTAGTAAATTCATCAATAAATCACTATTATTATTATTTGTATTGTCATTATTATTATTGTGCGTAATAATTTTTACTTGGCCGAAGCCAACTATTTTTGTTATATTGCCTAAAGCAGTGTGATAATTTATTTATTTATTTATAAAGTATTATAATAGGAAAGCTATTTAGTAACATTGTAGAAACATTTTGAAATATTTTACATTTACTTCTGACAATTTTTCTTATGTTTTAAAAGAGAACTAATTTTTTCAGCCTGAGTTTGTTGTTTCTAAAGTAAAAACTCCACATCATTCTGTATAATGAACACTTCAGTTCACTTCCTGCACAAAAGGTTTCATTTAAACCTCAAACCGCTCATGTGTTTCCCAGAATGATTTGAAAATGTGTTCAGGGTGTGTTTACTCATGTCAAACATAAAAACACTGATGTTGACTCAATAGGTGACCGGTCATCATTTTTTACCTTACCTTAGCTTGGTGTAAATAAAAGAAGCATTGTCAAGTGCTTTATTAGTAGGGATGTCCCGATCCGATACTCAGGATCGGTATCGGCTCCGATACTGCCATTTTTGCGGGATCGGGTATCGATCAGACATCGATCAGACGAGGCCGATCCAAATCCGATATTGTGGGTATACTATTATGTGTTATTGTTAAGCCCCACAAAAGGCACAAAAACATTCTAAAGTACCATAACGTTTTCGTGCACTCTATTATAAGTGTTCTGAAGCCATTATGTGAGAGAGAAATTAATATTTAAGTCATTAAATTCAAGATCACGTAAACTTTTCCCTCTCGCGGCTGTCAGTCATTCTCCATTCAGCATTCAAACAGCGCGTCGCGTTCGGTTACAGTCAATGATGAAACTATCTTCAAGATGATTCAATGTTAATACTATTATACTTGATCTGTAAGATAAAGGTCTATGTTTTCGCATATAACAACTTTATCTTGCTGGACTTTATTGCTGTAACTCAATCGTGTTACTCTCTACCGGGTGTCGGACGCTGTCGGTTTGATCCATAGGGTTTGATCACAACTAGGGATGCACGATATAGGATTTTGGCCGATATTCGATATGCCGATATTTTCAAACTAATTTTGCCCGATGCCGATACCGATACCGATATATTTGTATTTTTTTTAAGTGCAAAAAAAGCTTATTAAAGCTTCTATTAATGTTCTCAGTCAAGAGCAGTGAGTGATTTCCTCTGTGTTTTGTTGTTTTATTAAAATTAACGGGATAGTTCTCCCAAAAATTTAAATTGTCATCATTTACTCTCTCAAGTTTCTTTCTTCTGTTGAAATTATAAAAGTTATTTGGAAGAATGTGGCTAACCAAACAGTTGCTGTACTCCAGTGACTTCCATAGTATATTTAAGCACAAGAAAGAAATGAATCCAGGTTTGAAACAACATTAGATAGACAGAATTTTTATTTCTGGGTGCAGTATCTCTTTAAAGACAAGCGGCAGAATATTATTACTTTCTCTTTAAGAACTGCACGCGAGGAACGCGACGCGTCTAATATACACGCATTTGACAAGCAGATTTTCTCTGTTTGCTTTCACTTTAGACATAACCAACTTTGTTTATGTAAACCTTGTGTGTATTTGACAGTATCAGCGCAATAAGACTCGAAAGATTAGTCCAGTATGCAGGCGCTGTGACAGGCTTTTAGTTCCTGTGAGCGTCGGGTGTAACGCGCTCAGAAAAGCGGATGTTAGAACAGCGCATCAGCACGTGAATGACATGTTTACCTAGCAAGACTTTGACGCACATGCAAACAATGAACTTTTGTGAATTGCGGTGTCCCGTGAGTGTAACTCTACCTCTGCGTTTACATGTGATGTGATGTGAATGTACGTCGCGTTGTACAGTATGTTGAGATGAAGGCGCCAGAATTGAACTGATAGAATGCACGATACTATGATTTTTCTTCAAAAGCAGATCGTGGAGACATTTTAATCGTCCACGATCAAAAACCGTGAGACGCACAGCACACCCCTAGTTGGAAGTTTAAGTTGCTGGCGCTCATGCTTCGTTCACGGTCGTCACGTGCGCATAGGAAACACGCCACCCTATCGGCAAGACTCATCGGCAGAAATATTCATATCGGCCGATGCCGATGATGGTCATTTTAAGCTTTTATCGGCCGATACCGATGTTGTCCCGATATCATCGTGCATCCCTAATCACAACACTAGAGTCAGAGCACTATAATTGTTCTTCACGCGCACAGTAACTAAAATTTAAAACTGTTAAAAGAAAAGGCTCAATAAACGATTGCATAGATAGATACTGTATAATACACTGTCCATCAATATGTATCTCCGTTGTGCTTTGAACTTTTCAAAGCGGACTCGACGCGCTGCGTGCTGTAACTCCACGTGGCTTCAAGCGCATCATTCTCCGCTCGGGATGCGCATACGCGCTTTGTGCCGCACTGTATTGAAGCCTTTCATATCATAATGCAGTGACGCAATTAAAGCTTATTAACATTAATAATTATTAATGTTGCTGCCTCATTAAATAGCTGTGCAATACACTTAAAACATGTCTCAATTTCATGATAATCTAAAATAATTATCTTTTTCATTTTTGTTACCCTTGTTTTTCATGAATGTATTTTACAACAATAAGAAGAGCAATGTGTATTATCCACTAATAGATTATGATCATATATTTTGGGGATTTGTTGTTTATCTTTATAATGAAGCTGTCTGTATTAAGTAGATTGTGTTTAACACACACAAGAGTGATAATCAGTTTAACACAGTTATAGAAATTCTACTTGATTTAAAAAACAAAAACTGTACTGGTATTTACAATGTAGAATGCTGCTGTTTAAATTGTTTTAACTTTAAACCTGTTGGTAGCTAGCTAGCTTTAAGTACTGAAGTATCTGTATTTTCTTTCATTTATATATTTCTTTATTTTTTTGTAGTGTTTGAATAAAGGGTGGCAATCTTTCATAATCAAATGTTGTTGTGGACTATATAGGAGGTATATTTTAGGTGGCTAATTGAGAAAATTGCTATATTTTTTATTAGTTTAAGAATAAAATAAAAATATCAGATTAATATCGGTATCGGCAAAAGCCAAAGCTGCGGCATCGGTATCGGTATCGGAAGTGAAAAAGTGGTATCGGGACATCCCTATTTATTAGACTTGTATGCTCTGGTTTTATTGAACTATTCAGACTACAGGTGCACTTATGAGCATGTGTGGACTTAGTCTTATTATTTTCAGTGAGGATTTCTCGTGCTTATGTCCACAAAAGGATGTCTAGCTGTGGTTAACCGTCCATTCATTAAACACTTAGTGGCACAACAGGTTAAAAAAGATGGAGCTGAACTACTCTTATGTAAGGAGATTTGGTAGTAAATCGTTATTTAGCAGATGCTACTGCACTTATTAAAGGCACAGTTGCCTCTAGAGCAATCTGGTAGACCCACAAAAAATATGAAAGATTTGTATTCCATTTTAATTGACAGAATTCGACTAGTATAACATTCTAGAAGCATTAGATTGCTGTTGATTTGACTTCAGGATGCAGTGTAACTGTTAATAAAATCCGTCTGTCTTATGTGATGCTGGTAGAATGATTATGATAGCACATTTTTAATCTAGTCTTTGTTGAGGCTGTAGCTGACAGGCGCACAGAGCGGCAGTGATTTACAAAGCTAAAGTCAATATTAAAGACTGGTGTAATGCCATCAGCACACAGTCACAGTTTTATCTGGGGGAAATCCTCTCTCACAATGGACTGAAACAGGTTTGCTTTTAGACAAGTTGTAGGAGTCGAACCGAAAAGCATCAACCTTATGCTGATGAAGAATAAATATTTGTGGCAAATCCTCCTGCAAGAGGTTTTACACTTCTGTGTGTGTGTGTGTGCGCACGCGTTTGGGGTATGTGGCGGTCCTGTCCTTCTGCTGACCTTAATTCTTAAGGTTCAGAATTTGGGTGAATAATTAGAACAGAAGGGCAGTCATGGCCTAATGGTAACAGAGTTGGACTGGTGACCCAAAGGTTGCTGGTTCGATTCCAGTACCGGCAGGAATATGACTGAGGTGTCCTTGAGCAAGGCACCTAACCCCCAATCGCTCCCCGGGCGCCACTCAAGGCTGCCCGCTGCTCCGGGTGTGTGTATCCACGTTTGCAGTGTGTGTGTTCACTACTCACTACTCTGCTCCTAATGTGTGTGCACTTACTTGGATGGGTTAAATGCAGAGGTCAAATTCCAAGTATGGGTTACCATACTTGGCCAACACGTGTCACTTTCACTTTCACTTTCACTTTCACTTTCACTTTCACTTTTCACTTTCACTTTTCACTTTCACTTTCACTTTCACTTTCACTTAGAACTTTCATAGCATCTCTTGTGATTCAGCACAAATCACTCGCATTAATGTGATAGATGTTAACTTAATGTGATAATAAGTTTAGTTTCTAAATTATCATATTCATTGCCATTAAACAATTAACTTTTATTCCACCTTATATTTTACCTGACCAATAAATGTAATTGGTAACTGATAAGACAAGTTATTCAGTGGGGACTTCAACCTGAATGCACAATGGGGACCCAAATTGAGGACCCCGAATTGAGGAAAAATTGATCCCCAAGGATAGCCTGGTTAAAACCAGACCATTCTCAGTTGTAACTGAGTTAGGGTCTGGCAAAGCTTCATAGACAAATCATTTCCAAAGGGGCGTCACCAACGGACGTAGCTCAAATGCCTCTTGGAGCAATTGGATAGACCTAAAACCAATCAGAGAAATGAAGAAGATGACGTATGCAGAGCGACGTTCGTCTGTCATAGAACAACTTAGTTTGAATAAACGAGCAGACTCTGATCAGCTACTTGCTCTACGTTTATTTAAAATTAACAGCAAGACAACTGGAAGTGAATGTGCTTTCCATTAAATAAATCACACACAGTAAACAAAACCTTAACAAAAAAAACTTTGCAATTTAGACGCGCAAACTGGGTGCCGGTGGTGTGAGACGTACAGCTCGGGCAGATTCGGCTTGAAGTCGTTCATCCTCGGATGCGGCGCCGCGCTCGCTGTTACAAAATACCCGTGCACACAGGCAAGCGAAATGGGGTCTTGCGCACCGAACGCGTGATTTTTACCATTTTTTTTTGGAACCGATTCGATCCGATACTAAAAATTCTGAGTATCGACGATACCAATACCGATCCGATACCAGCGAATTTTTTTTTATTAAGTAGAATTTCTATAACTCTGTGTTTAACACACAAAAGATTGATTATCAGGTCAACACACAATCTACTTAATACAGACAACTTCATTATAAAGAAAAACAATCAAAAAATATGATCATCATAATCTATTGCAAAAATGATATTATAAACTAAATTAGTGGATAATTCAGCAGTAAAATTTACTTTAGAAAAATCACAATAGGGCACAATAATTTTTTAAAATCTGAATATTTAGTGAAAAACATTATTTAGTGGGGAACAAATAAGAGATAATAAGTGTACTAAATCTGGTAAAACGTTACACATTGCTCTTTGTATTGTTGTAAAATACATTCATGAAAAACAAGATAAAAAACAAAAAGATAAAAAAGTTTAGGCTGTTTAAAATTATTATTTTTTAAATGTATAGGTCAGCTGTTTAATGAGGCAGCAACATATGATAGATAGGACAGAACAAGAAAGGCTATTAATAATCTTTCTTTGCGCTTAAGTATTATGATATGAAAGACTCCAATACAGTGCGGGACAAAGCGCTTATGCGCATCCCGAGCGCAGAATGATGCGCTTGAAGCAACAAGCGTCACAGCGCGTCGAGTCCGCAAGCATTGAAAAGTTCAAAGCACAAAGGAAAGACACTGATGCGTGGTGTCTATCTATGCAATAGTTTATTCAGCATTTTCATTTTACAGTTTTAAATTTCAATTACTGTGCGCGTGAAAAACAATTATAGTGCTCTGACTCTACTCTATTGTTGTGATCTAAGAGACACCCGGTAGAAAGTAACATGATTAAGTTACAGCAATACAGTCCAGCAAGATGAAGTCATTTTGTGCGAAACCATAGACCTTTATCTACAGATCAAGTATAATAATAGTAACATTGAATCATCTTGTTGAGAGTTTCATCGTGTTGACTGCAAGCGTGCCGCACAAGCCCTGAAAAGTGAAGCCAAAATGTCTCGATCGCCCCCCGGTGGCCGGTCCTAGTATAGGTCATAAACCCCGCCTCCCCATGTTATTCAACCAACTAAACAATTAAATTACACTTCAAATATCGTTTTTCCAAAGATGATTTCTGTCATTAACGGTAGTTTTTATCACGCTGATATAATTTCAAGAGTTTGTTTTTAAAATAAGTTTGTTTTTAGTTAGTTATTTGATGCGGTGGTGGTGACGTCATGATTGACAGCTGTGATTGACAGGTTCTCTGAGCGAAGTAGACACTGAAGCACCAACATACTTTTTTTCGGGATCTTCGGAGGACTGGGGAGATTGAAGCTTTAAATTTAATATATACATTTCTATAATTAATATTTTTTTAAAGTGCCGGAGCGTGTGCTTGCGATTGATTCTGCGAGAGTGGGGGCGAGGCCTTGATTTCGCGGCTTTACTTCCTGCTCACTACTGCGCATGTCTGGTCCCGAAATCACTACTGCGCAGACTCAAGTTCCAAGATGTCAGCGCCATATCGGGATACTGGCGGCTTCACTTCTCACCAATGGAAGAGAGCGAAGGGGCGTCGTCCATCTTTTTTTTCAGTCTATGGTTGACTGTCGTAACCGAACGCGACACGCTGTTAAATGCTGAATGGAGAATGACTGACAGCTGCAGCGGAGGGAAAAGTTTAAGTGAACTTGAATTTAACGACTTAAATATTTATTTCTACCTCACATTATACTATAGAATGGCTTATGAACACTTGGATCGGCCTCGTCTGGTAATTACCGGACATTGGCCGAAAAAAAAATGAAATGTCCGACAAAATTAAATCTCTCCGGTCAAATTGTCCGATTAAAATTGCGTAATAATCCCACCCCCAAACACAATATGAATTTGAGAATAAGCCTAAAATGTATAAAGCAAAAATACACCGACCTTTGCCTATGTTATAAAGGAACAGCCTCTACCGTTTGAAAGTTATTAAACAACATCGCATGCTGCATTTTCAAATAAAGGATTGAATGGATCCATAGATGGATACATTTTTGTCATTGGTTGTTGCGTTAAATTTTACCCAGATACAATAGTGCTATTTTCTGATTGGCTATTGTGTAGCTCGACGAACAACACCAGGAAACGCGCTTGATTCATGCCGGTTCCACAGTGAGAGCGGTGCGGCCAGAGTTTTGGGAGCTGCGGCATATTAAATATATTACAAATAGTTTTTCAGCGTGAGAAATACAATGTGTGGCGGGAGAGCGTGACAAAAGACCGAAATGAGGGACTGTCACGCTCAATGCGTGACACTTGAGAGCCACGTGACGATGCAGACTCGCCATCTTCGCAGTAGTGAACGCGCCTATAGAGAGAAGTGTGCACGCGTCGGCGCCTCCGTGTCCTGATTAGCCTATATTGTCCACTATATTTGCTTCTTATTTATTAATCCAGGCAAATTTGTTGATGAAACATTGATTAAAATTAAGATACAATTTATACAAAATGAAATTTTCAAGCAAAAATAATATTCGAAGATCGTTGGGTTGATTATTATTCGAAAATCGCACCCCTCCACCACATGCACGCACACATGCATTAGGCTACACACCAGAGCATGTGAGCAAAGCGGAGCGGTGTGTGTGACGCTTATTATAAGTTAAAAAACTTAAACATACGTTTCATATTCATAAATAATATAATGTTATTATTTTTTTATTTCATCTATGTTGATTATATGAAAAGGGAACCGCATGAGATCAGTAAGATAGGATCATAAGATGACCAATATGTCGGAAAACATTTGGAATGGGTCAGACATGATTTTGACCACTTATTTAGTTTTGTTTTGTAGAAAGCCTTTCTTTAAAGTTTATTTCGTTTTGTATAAATTGTATCTTCATTTTAATCAATGTTTCATCAACAATTTCGCCTATATTAATAAATAAGAAGCAAATATAGTGTGTCAAGTGTGCATTTCTAGGCGCGTTCACTACTGCGAAGATGGCGAGTCTGCATCGTCAACTTTATCAATTTATCAACAATTCAAATGTTTCATGCATAATCATTACTTTCGCCGGTTCTTTGTGGCAAGCTTTATTTCAGGTGTTGCGTGAAATCTCTGCGCCCAAGTAGCAGTGCTTCGCCTGTGTAGAGTCTCTGCAACGGCGATAGATTGAAACGCGCGTCCGAGTGAAGATTGCGCAACTCGCGCAGCGCGTCGTCCATGCAACTGATTGCAGCGGACACGAGCGCTCAGCTTGATTTCAAAAACAACTGATTTTAGCGCTAGATCTCTTATTTAATAGCGAACTAAATGAATGATCTGCTAGTTAACTGGAGATTTTATTTATTTGTATTAGGTACATCCGTGCCTCAATGTTTCAAAAAGTGAATGTGTGTGAAACCATAGTAAAAAACAATTTATGTTGATTGACGCCAATCGGACCTTCATATTTTTTTTCCCGTCTATTTGAAAGTTAGGCTAATAATAACATGTTGCATTCTATATGGCCTGATTATGTCATTTTTTAAGTTACATAGCCTGCCTCCAGTTTTCCTCAACTTGACTAATTAAGAGGCGATATTTGACCGGCATATCATCAAAATGTCCGTTAAACAAAGCCTGTGTAGAGTCTCCGCAACGGCGATAGATTGAAACGCGCGTCCGAGTGAAGATTGCGCAGCGCGTCGTCCATGCAACTGATAGCAGCGGACACGAGCGCTCAGCTTGATTTAAAAAACAACTGATTTTAGCGCTAGATCTCTTATTTAATAGCGAACTAAATGAATGATCTGCTAGTTAACTGGAGATGTTAACTAGTTAGCTAGTTATTTATTTGTATTAGGTACATCCGTGCCTCAATGTTTCAAAAAGTAAATGTGTGTGTAAAAAACAATTGGTGTTAATTGACGCCAATCGGACGTTCATGTTTTTTTCCGTCTATTTGAAAGTTAGGCTAATAATAACATGTTGCATTCTATACGGCCTGATTATGTCATTTTTTAAGTTACATAGCCTGCCTCCAGTTTTCCTCAACTTGACTAATTAAGAGGCGATATTTGACCGGCATATCATCAAAATGTCCGTTAAACGAAACCTCTGCCGGTCACTTTGACCGGCACCATTTTTTTCTAGCGGAAACTCTGATCGGAGCCTATACCACATCCCTATTAGTAAGTATTGTGAATATAAATTGCCTAGGCCTACATACAAAAGTAGGCTACGTTCTTTCTTTTAAAGCAATACTAAGAACTTTTCCTCTTCGGTCGCCCTACAGGTTGGAAGTGGAATTGTCCATTACCGCTGTCGTAAATAATTTAACCGACCGCAGCTTACCTTTCACCCTGTTACGACTTGGTGAACCACTGATACGATTTTTGAACATTATTTTAAGGTAAAACATTTATTTAGTGTTGCTTTAAATAAAAACCCGTGGCGTCATCTATGATTATGTTTACACCATTGGTTTACATGTCACACTATGGCCTGTAGGTTCGCTTTGTTTCATTCAGTCAATGGTTCGTGCTTGGTAATGATGGCTACTGCTGTTGTTTTTTCGAAAATGTTGCACTCCTGTTTGTCATTGTCCACGAAACTTCACACCAATAAATCATCAGAAATATTGCTGACTTGCGCGCGTCTCAAGCGCCCTTATTACGTTCATCCTAATGCCTGTTAGTTTTCCGTGGATTTGCTTATATTTGGCGTTGAAAATGGAAACGTCTTTAGACATGGAAAAATGATGTTTTATGCATGTAAACATCCCAAATGTAACACATTAACATGTTTTCTCATAGGTATTACATTGCATGTTAATCCAATTAACTGTTATTTTGTGAATTCTAAAGTCATTTTAATTCATTTGTTTACCTCTGAAAATCCACTTTCATTGAATTCAGTGGCTTCTTTTTTTCTTGATTCTGATTCTATATAACCTGCATCAGAATGAGGTTTGCAATGGTGCGCCCGAAGGCACGGGTTGAAGACCCAGTCAATGATGTCACGATATGCAAATTTGTTTAAATTCATACCTAAGTAATCACCATGACCAAAATTTTACTTTTTTTTTTTTTTCATTAAATCTTGAAAAAAAATTATAGACCCTTTAAAAAAAAAAAATTTATATACTGCAAACCAAAATATTTTTAAGGATGGCCTCATACGGAATGAGTTTTTTGTTAAAATGCCAATGTAAAAATACAGAAAGTGATGGGTAGGTTTAGGGGTAGGGTTAGTGTAAGGGGATAGAATATACAGTTTGTACAGTATAAAAACTATTACGTCTATGGAGAGTCCCCACAAAAATAGCGAATCAGACGTGTGTGTGCGTGTGCTCATTCTCCAATCATAGTTTTTCTCCTTCTCTTCCTGTCTGTCCATTTGTCCCAGTGGAAGTGTTGCAGCATGAATTTTGAGGTATTTTGATACCAGAAATTCCCCTTTCAGAAAAAAAACAACACTTTTCTCTGTCAGAATTGCCGTAGGCATCTCTTTCTACATTCTTGGCAGATAAATTTGACTATAGCAATTCACACAACAAAGTGCATATTTTAGCACACCTGGATTTATAGATATGAGGTTTAACTGTTGAGATCTATGATGGTTCTCTCTTTGTTTTCCTCTTGAGAAGGAAAACAGACGACTCTCTTTCTTCATTGACGCTCATTCTCTCTCAGCTTTTTTCAGCACATGAAAACACATGGCATATTCATTCAGAGAACCTCACATGTGTTTATCATTCAGCTGTTTAATCTTTGTTGTCGTTGCTGATATGGGTGTGTCCCTCAGATTGTCTATTCTGTCTCTCTCTCTCTGTTGGGTTTACCTGATAATGTTTTCCTCCTGTGACAGAAATTGTAACAAACTGATGTAATTGTTATGAGAACACACATGAGTGTTTATTCCAGCAGTCTCTGCACCAGTTTGTCTTGTTTTCTTCTCATTTAAGGTTCTATCCGTGACTACGTTTACATGCAGCCAATAACCCGTTCAAAACTGGGATATTAGCAATAACCCGGTCGCGCACGGCCATGTAAACACCGGCAAAAACCCGAATATGCTCATATCCCGGATTTTAAAAACCGGGATATGACACCTGGGGTACCCCTTTTCTAACCCGAACTTTTGGTCATGTAAACGCGCATCGGCAAATCCCCATAGTGATTTGTGTTCTGCGCATGTTCTATTCGCAAGGAATCTTGGTCTTTTGAGTAGAGGGAACTTCTCAGCGCATACAAAAACCCGCGTGCAGTATACCGGAAGTAAACATGGCGAGACGCAGCACAGCATACTTTTGGAGCGAGGTCAGTACCAGCACCAAAGCGCAAACAAAGGCGATCGCTATCTGCCCCGAACTATTCATTATCCGCGTGCTGCTGGTATTGTTGTTGTCTTTGGATACAGGAAGAAGAATCTGAAATGACGCATAGTGCGTCTTAAGCAGGGTTCCCGCGGATCCTTAAAAAGTCTTAAATGTCTTAAATTAGATTTTTAAAATTTAAGACCATAAAAAGTCTTATAAAGTTTTATTTTTACTTATGAAAGGTCTTAAATTTTAGATGACACTTTGACTTAGACATATCTAAAAGCTTTCCAAATTAAAACTATCTAATTAGCGTACGTATTTTTATTTATTTATTATTCTATCTTTGTGGATTTGCTAGTTCACGTGACATTTCGCGTCACTCACGAGTCGCGGCAGCATAACTGTCTCCTGCACGCGAGAGGAGAGAAGGAGAAGAAAGGTCGTAAATGTCAGTTCAGTTGTAAGTTCATTCTTTATGTGCGTATGGTGTGCGATGTGTATTGTCTATTATGATATTGTAATCATTGTTTTAACAATGTACGAGGCACTGCGACCTGACATCGCATTTCTCTCATGCTTTCACTGCGTGATGTGTGCAGTGTAACTGTTATGTCCCCAAATTAGTTTTTGTCTTATATTTATATCATATTATTTATGTTCTTATATTAGAATATCACATCAGAAAGAGTGCCGTTTTCCCGTGCACGATTCCAAGTGTGATATTTATGTTATACAACTGTTAAATTAACAATAAGTTAACATTGAAACTACTTTTTAGACACAATATTGTTAATATTGTTTGTTTTCCCTTTATTTCGCCGACTATAATTTCAAAATGAAACCGTAGCAGAGTCTCAATGCAACCGACAGCGATGATTTCTTGACTGAAATCCGCGTTTTGAACGAATCACTTGCTTCTTTCCCGAATGAATCAGCCGTTTGAACGAATCGGTTGAATGAATGACTCCCTCAACTCACTTATTAAGACAGTGATTTGCCGCTGCGGTTTCATATTTAAAGTACCCTTTAAATAAAACGTTAAAATTAGAAATCATTTCATATTTAAATATTGAATATTGATTTAAAAATATATATCTCATAGCTTTATTTATGTTGTAAATGGAGTGTAAATAAATTAATGCCACTTCTGATGCCGCTTCTGTCACCTCTGCACTGCAAAGATGGATTTTGATTGAATGATTTAATTTGACTGGTAACAGTGGTACTGTATGATTATTATATAATTAAGTATTATTGTATAATTACTTACTGTATAATTTAATTTGAATAATATTATTTGACATTAAAGGTGATGCATAACTCTAAATAAGTTTAGAAAAAATGTCCATATATAGGTGAAAATGCCCCTGAAAAAATCAATTTAATTTAATCAAAATATTAATTTCTGTCACTGCTGTGAATCGACCACTGCATAGAATATGAAAAATATGAATATCTTCGTGAGTCAGCTGTCAACAACAGACCTAAACCAGCCATGGCACCAGCACAAAAACACAATCAGTAAAATATCATCTAATTATTATCAACAAAACATTGAAAATATCAAGATATATTTGTCAATACTGCACAGCCCTAATGTACGGTATTAATTTTGATTTCTTAAGGTCTTAAAAAGGTCTTAAAAAGCCTTAAATTTGACTTTCAAAAGTGTGCAGGAACCCTGTTAAGGTTGTCCGTACGTCTAACCGTGCGTCGGCGTTTACATCGGGATATTGCAATTCCATGTATACAGGAGAAACTCTCTCTGCTCACGCATGTAAACGGGTTATTCCTAATGTTTCAGAAACCCGAATAGTGACCTTAACCCGACCATAACCCGAAAATTGGCTGCATGTAAACGTAGTCAGTGTTACTGCTTTTTGTCCATCCATATCATATAATGGAACAAGGATGTCCTGTTTTGATCAGTCATATGTTATTCTCTCTCTCTCTCTCTCTCTCTCTCTCTCTCTCTCTCTCTCGTTCTCTTGTTCTCTTTATATAAACTGTGTAATCTAATCTTAAAAATAAATCAGTTTCTCTGTCCCTTGAGCCCCTGAGAAGGCAGAGAGGGCTTCAGGTTAACCGGTATCAGCAGTGCATTAGTCAGTCCTGCCAGACAAACTGCATGTCTTTTCATGTTTAATTACTTAATCAGATTGAGTTTTGGAGAAACAGAGCAGGACAGACAGTCTTGTTTTTCCATCATCTATGTTTGTAAATCTTGAGAGTGTCTGTGTGTGGAAGCAAATAATAAATGCCAGTAATAAGTCATTGTAAAGGTGCACTAAGTAATGTTATGTTTTCAGCAATCACTTTGTTTCACTGGCTCTGAATGCAAGCTGTTTTTTATTTTTAGTGGAATTGCAAAGATAATGGCTATATTCAGAAGGGCACACTATCATACTACTTTAGCTGTTTCTGCCATATAAAGATATGGCAGAAATAGCAAGAGTAGTATGGATAGTATGATTTAGCAAATTTAGTTAATGAATGTTTTCTTAGTGACTTTTTTTTTTTTTGTGGCATACTGTAAGTGTAAAGTAGTCATTGGGAGATACATAGACATAGTCAAAATTTTACCAATAGGCCTATAGCTTAAGAAGGATCTATATTTGGTCCTTACTGGTTGGTATTATTACTATTAGTCTAGTTGGTGAGTAAAAACCATTTGTGAGACTATTTGGGTTCATAAAACACAATGTTGGAGATTTGCAGCTTACATTAAAGTCCCTGTAAAGGTAATTCTAAAAAAAAATTCTAAACACATTATAAATGTTAGAAATATATTGCTAAAACATATTACAAAGACTGTGAACTGTGAAGTACTGAATTGTGGAGTTAGACCGTTAAACAGTTTTTCACCATTGCTGTGTTCAGGATTTTTTGGGCGGGGCTAAAACGGGGCTCGATGACGCACTGGAGCCCCTGAGCTCCTGGACACGCCCCTACTTGATGACGCACTGGAGCCCCTGAGCTCCTGGACACGCCCCTACTTGATGATGCACTGGAGCCCCTGAGCTCCTGGACACGCCCCTACTTGATGACGCACTGGAGCCCCTGAGGCTGGCCCCTCCCCTAACAATAGAGCACATTCACATCAGTTTGACGCTCAATCGCGAGTTACTGTCAGTACTATTAGTTACTACAGCCTACAGTTTGCTAGCTAGCTATGCCTTCGTCACGGAAATGCGTATTACCTGGATGGGATCACGTACAAAACAGATCGGTGTCCTTATTTAAATTTCGGAAAAACGACCATAGGGAGGATTAATTTTGTGAAGAGCCACCTTGATGGAGAGCTGAGGATCAACACCAACACCCGCCTCTGTAGTGACCATTTTATACAGGATAGTTTTATAAACTTTCGTCGGAGACAACTGGGATTCACCGATAATCCGCTGTTACTGGTGAATGGGGCCGAACCGACTATCTCCCGCCTCGTCTTCATCCTCCCGTCCCGAAAGCAGTATCACCTAATATTGCCGTCGGCAGCTTTCCCGCGAGTGGGCGTGGTTTCAGCGCAGCCAGCGGACACGCCCCCCGCGTTTGAGAGCAGAGAATAATGCTAATTTTTTTAAGATTTTGATAGCTTATTTATTTACTTGGCGGCTTTTTTTATCATTCAAATTTGGCTGGGTGGCTAATAACACATTTTTCTGTGGTGTGACAAACTTAGAACACATACTTAATTTTGACTTTACAGGGACTTTAACAAGCACAGAGAGAGAGAGAGAGAGAGTGAAATATTTAGTCTATGAGTACAGTACTTCAGGGATCTAGGTGTTTATGTGTTGCACCATTAAGGCCCGGGTATACTTAATTTTCCGTGTTCCTCTGTCTCGCCTAGTTCAGCGCATACACACTATCTAGTGGACTTTGTTTTCAAGCGCTCAAGTCACTCGCATATATGTGCTGTTGAACGTGCACCGTCCACGCGTACACAAAAATTTTGCTGCATGTGACAGAAAATGACATCACATGCACAGTGCGTGGACCGTAGCGGAATGCGGATGACCGAAGTATACTTTAGTTTTTAGCCTCCAGCTCCACGGTTTATTTCTCATTTGCTGGCTGCCTGAGGCCTGGGCCTGTTGTGCTGCTATTTTCAACACATACACACTGATTCTTATCTCTGGTATGTCTGGAGAGGTTTGTAGTCTTCCTTATTTAAGGCTTCTTTTACCATTAAAGGTAAGAAAACAGCTGCAGGGATCATTTGTCCCCATTCCCTTCTTTCTTTGACTATTTCTTCCTTCTAACTGTTGTTTGAAAGCTGTTATGCTGATCAGTCGTTATGTTATCAGACCTCTACATCACAAGACATCAAGCACACACACACTCACTCTGGCCTGTAGAGGTAGTCCTTCCCCTTGCAAAATATCTGGATGTTCTGTGTGTAAACCTGCTGTAAAGATGAGCTTCTGAGATTTCCTCTGGACATAAATCATCCTGCCTCAGACTGATCCAATTGCATGTGAATCAAATAATATTTTCCTGTTGTTCTCAGTTTAATTAATTCTGAAATAATGGGTAGCTGAATACATTCAGTATAAGAGCTCCTTCTCACTTTACATGGACTGATTTCTACAGACTTGAAGCCAGAGCATCTCTGTAGATGTTCTCTCTCTGTTCTTTTACCTCAAACTCTACTCTGTTTGTATAGCCTGTGATAAAGTGTGCCACACACACACACACACACACACACACACACACACACACACACACACACACACACACACACACACACACACACACACACACACACACACACACACACACACAGAAACAGGAACTGAGCATTACTCCTGATGACCTTGGGTAAAGGACCATGTCATATAATGAGCCATTAACAAAGGGTGCAACACAAGAACTGCTTTTTGCCCCATGGCTGAATATCCACTCTGAAACAGTGTTTTCCTCTTCCTGCCATACTTTGACTGTGTGGACTTTATGAGATCATTTTTGTGTCTATTTATTTACAAGGTAACATATCATTGTCAAAAATAGTTAAAGTCTTACAGGGGTAGACGGAACGCACAAAATACACACACACATCCAGGAATTGTATATTATTATATTGTGTTAAGTTAAACATATACAACAAACGTTTTAAACTTTCACGAACAATGAAATACTACCTTTCTTATTAGGAAAACACAATGGCTGTCATTAGTTGCCACTTTTGGACTATTTCATTTGTATGCAACTAAGTTGTAAATGCTTTTGGAAATATGAATATACAAATATATAAAGATACAATGTACATATATTTGTCATGCCAATACAGTGTTTGAATTAAACTATTTGAAACTGAGAACAGGGTAAGTAAATGCTTTCAAAATGTTTTATTTAAAAATAAATTAAATTCAATATTTAGTTTTAATGTTTCTGGCAAGGCAGTAAGTTGATCTTGTTTTTTGAGGAATCTTTCCTACATGCCTTCCTGCTGTTACATATGGAGGGATTATTGGGTCAGATTGAAAACTAAAAGTCTAAAACTAAAAGTCTTAAACGAAAACCAAAAGTCTAAGTTTGAAACTAAAAGTCTAAGTCGAAAACTAAAAGTCTAAGTCAAAAATGAATTTGGTATTTAGGATTGGGCATTTGGTATTTAGGATTGGGCATTTGGTATTTAGGATTGGGCATTTGGTATTTAGGATAGGGCATTTCGTATTTAGGATTGGGCATTTGGTCATTTAGCCATTTAGAATTTAGGATTGGGCATTTAGGGATTTAGGATTGGGCATTTAACCATTTAGCCATTTAGGATTGGGCATTTGAGGATTGAGGATTGAGGAGTGTATGCAAATAAGGAGGCGTGGTCCAAATACTGGAGGCTGGGTTTGAAATGGCTGGTGCAGATGCACCTTATGGACAGCAGAGGGAGCTCCAGTGCTAAGGAGCACACTGTAATGAAACCAAACAGAGCGAGTGAGCAGGAGCGAGGACTGTACTTTATAATGTGATAACTTCAAATTAATGACAGCGTTGTATAGGGGTACTGGAACGGTACATGTATTCCTATTGAACCGAAACGGTAGCCTACGGGCGTTACGGTTCGGTGCACGAATTAACACGGAGAATACACGGTATAAAAATAAATAAAACTCTAAATAGCGATACATTTCGCTCTACTCGCGTTTGGTGTGAACGCAGCATAATAAACAGGCTGCGATATCAAGATTGCAATGCTGGAGTGTGTGTGTGTGCGCGCGAGAGAGAGAGAGAGAGAGAGAGAGAGAGAGAGGGGGGAGGCGCGGGCGCGATCGAACTAGGTGTGTGTGTGTGTGTGTGTGTGTGAGAGAGAGAGAGAGAGAGAGAGAGAGAGAGAGAGAGAGAGAGAGAGTGTGTGTGTGATTTTGGTTGGGTGACAGTTGTAGGTTACAGTCTGACAAGATTTGAGAGTGTGACAAAGGCACAATGTTGTATTTTATTGCGAGTGTACACAAATATACACACTTTGCAGTTTGAACTTTGCGCACACACTCCAACATTGCAATCTTGACGTCGCAGCCTGTTTATTATGCTGCGTTCACAACAAACGCGAATAGAGCGAAATGTATCGCTATTTAGAGTTTTATTTATTTTTATACCGTGTATTCTCCGTGTTAATTCGTGCACCGAACCGTGACGCCCGTAGGCTACCGTTTCGGTTCAATAGGAATACATGTACCGTTCCAGTACCCCTATACAACGCTGTCATTAAGTTGAAGTTATCACATTATAAAGTACAGTCCTCGCTCCTGCTCACTCGCTCTGTTTGGTTTCATTACAGTGTGCTCCTTAGCACTGGAGCTCCCTCTGCTGTCCATAAGGTGCATCTGCACCAGCCATTTCAAACCCAGCCTCCAGTATTTGGACCACGCCTCCTTATTTGCATACACTCCTCAATCCTCTATCCTCAAATGCCCAATCCTAAATGGCTAAATGATTAAATGCCCAATCCTAAATCCCTAAATGACCAATCCTAAATGGCTAAATGACCAAATGCCCAATCCTAAATACGAAATGCCCTATCCTAAATACCAAATGCCCAATCCTAAATACCAAATGCCTAATCCTAAATACCAAATTCATTTTCGACTTAGACTTTTAGTTTTCGACTTCGACTTTTAGTTTCAAACTTAGACTTTTGGTTTTCGTTTAAGACTTTTAGTTTTAGACTTTTAGTTTTCAATCTGACCCAATAATCCCTCCATAGTTACAGTGTGCAGCTGGAATGCGAGTATTCGTGTTCCAGTCACTGCAGAGTGCTTTGGCTCCCCCTGGTCCGCCTGCATTTAACTCCTTCCCTCAAGCCCAGCTCTCCACAAACTATTAGTGAGAGAGATTCAGACAGCAGAATTCTGTATTTTCACCACAAAGTACCTGTAAGAGGTTTATTATTGCACCTCATCTCCTCAAATAATCTGAAAGTGAAGTGTGTAACACCGTGTCCTACCTACACGCGACGTGCGATAAAAGGTATCTTTTCCATGTTAATCAGGGTTTTTGTCCTAACCAGCCACGAAGGCGGCACGTGACTGTTCCAGTGCGACATCACAGAAAAATAGAAACCAACACAATGTGGCAATGATATTCTCAGGGTACTGTTTATGTGCTTTATTTAATGTTAAAAGTGTATAATGTAACTTTGAATATCATTAAGTGCTCCCAGCTTTGTAGCTGTAAAAGCAACAATGGATAATTCACCTCAGATCTTGAAATTAAGCAAAAGGAAACAAGACCGTCCAAACTGTGAACAAACAAGTGTATTCTTTGACAAAGATTGTTTTAGTAACTCAGTAGCCTATGTATTTTTAATAATGTTTAAATTGTGTAATATTTGTGAATTTGATCATTTGAAGTAGCCTTCTTATCCATTTTTTTGCGATTACCCTCTGGTGCTGTGCACTTGCCGCGAGACTCCGCCCACACGCTGTTCTGATTGGCTGTGGGCTTTGATTGATTTTGACGCATCTCGCAGTCGCGTCGTGTCTAGTGTGGACAGACAAATTATTTGTCGCTGGAATCTTATCGCATCGCATCTGTTAAGGACACGGCATTAGTGACACCAATCAGAATTGTTTTCTCAAACACTCCTGCTGCCTCTCAACTGCCCACCGCCTTTCATTAAGAATAGGATAGGGTATTATGAATAGAGTATCCATGGCAGGACTGCAGGGGATCTGCCAGTTATTGTTTTATGTTGTATAATGTTGAAAAATAAATAAAAATTAATTAATTAACTTCACTCAAAAGTTACAGAAGCTAAAGTGATTTTTTTAAAAGTAAAAAAAAAAAAAAATGTTTTAAGAGTATGAGGTAAAATGTACAAATATATGACTTTTTAAAAAATGTGTTTGCAATGTAAGCATCATAACAAAGTATATAAATACATTAATATGGTACTGTACCAATGCTATTCGGCCAACGTCTGCTGTCCGTGAGAGTCTGTCAGGCTAGTTTTTGCGGTGTGTTCTACACGTCGGCAGCAGTTGCCCGATTCTGCATGTAGAATCGCAATCGGGCCGTTGAAGAGAGAGAGATCACTATAGTTGGCTGTTCAGTTTTGCGAACGAGGGATGAAACTAAGCTATGGAATGCCAAAGCTGACTTAATTAAAAATAAATAAATACATAAATAAATATACGAATAAATGAAAAAAAGCAAAAATACATAAATAAATACATAAATAAATATACAAATAAATGTAAAAAAGTACAAATAAATGAGTATTTATACTTTTATTTCCTTATTTATGTATAATTGTATTTTTTCCACACATTTATTTATTTTTTTATTTATACATTTATTCATTTATTTATTTCCACTTTTATTTATTTCCACATTCATTTATGTATATTTGTTTTTATGTCTACATTTATTTATTTTCACATTTATTTATTTCCACATTTATTTATTTCCACATTTCTTTGTCCGTATGCTAATGAGGGGGGCGTGTTTTACCTCAGACATCAGCAATCGAGCTCAGAGTGGCAGTGCTGAAGCTTTGAGGCCACAGTGACACCTTGTGGTGTGTGACCAAACGAAACGCAAGAGGTGTGCGGACATATCACATTTTAAGTCATGTATATCACCCTAACTGTATGTAGGGTAGGCGGCTAGGGTTAACAGCACACATGAACAGAAACTGCACCAAATGTGTCACTAATAAAAAACAATAATAAGTAAATTGAATGAGAAGGCTTATATTGACCTATTAAGATGTTGCTTACATATACCTTGTAAATATATTTTTTGCTATTTTGTTAAAAAGTTTTCACATGTAAATCAACAACAATTACAATTTTAACAATATTTCAAGTGTAATCTTTCTTTGTAAAAAATATAAATTTTATCATACTTATTTCAAAGTTAAGGATTAATTAGTTTGAATATTGGAACAAACACTATAAAAACATCTTAGTTGATAATTCAATATACTTTATTTTTTGACAAAACATCCCATACTATATATTTAACATGAGCAGAAATTGGCGAACAAAAGCTTATTTGATGTGACAGTAGTCTTTTTTACAGTAAAAACTTTATAATCTATCCAAAACTAATCAACGAAATCTTGTCTAAACATTCATATTTCGTCTGTAACATATCGTTGTTATGATATATTAGCATATAAATGTTAATTTGCAGTTTAATACGTTGCTTAGGCCGGAGACACACTGGCTGCATGAGCGTGGCGTTTCTGTTGCGTGTCAGCTGCGTGGCGGCTGCGTGGCGTTTTCTGTGTCTTTGCACACCAGAAACGTGTCTGACGCGGCGCTGCTGCTGCTAGGGGATGTACAGGGAGGACGTATTGTGGAAGGCCTATACTTCATGTTAAGCATAAATATAAAGCCTACTGATAAAGACACTGTCAGCAGTATTGACAGCAAAATAGACTACAGAATATTTCGTTCTGTATTGACAGGTGCAATATTTGAAAATTGATCATTATTTATTTTTAAATTATATTTATATCTGAATTTGTCAACCTAGACTTTCAACCATCAAAATGTGATTTATTAATATGTATTCGTGTACAAAATAACATATAAACATCTTTTCCTATTCTATTTTGCCTGGAAACGCTTCCAACACGCTTGCGTGTCGCGTGAAAAATAGGCGTCGGTTCTATTTATAGCATGCGCGCGTTTTCCGCGCGGCTCAAGATGCACGTGTCACGCAGGCAGTCTGCAAGCTCTAACCTGTTAACATGGGAGCCGAAAAATAAAAACGGACACGCCACGCAGCTGAGACGCTTACGCCACGCAGCCAGTGTGTCTCCGGCCTTATATGGCACAGATGCAAGCTGCCGGTTACTACCCGAAACCCGAAGTTACATAGTGCGAGTAAAAGCGATACAGACCACGTCAGGCTATGACAGACGTGTCATTTAACCTATTGTAAGTCGATGTACCATCACAAGGGTCTTGGAAATATATTATAAAGGTTGAAAAGTTCCATAGTGTTGCTTTAAGAATAAAAAAAAAATCTATTCCACCTTAGCTGGATCCGTTGCTCCTCAAAATGAAACTAAACCGGCACAGTATTATTCCTCACAGCGTCGTAAAGTACATGAGTCTGATCAAACTTGATGTTTTTATCGAGTTGATGTGGGCGTTGACACGTTTGCATGGCTTGACTCAGATCATTTGCGTTTGAATAGCGCGTGCTCTCCGTGGGCGTGTTCACATTAGCACTTAATGAGCTATAATGAGCTGAAATGAGAATGACTGACATCTCTCTCTTTTCACACAGATTGCATAAACTGAGAATATTTGTTTTTTATATAAATTACTTAATTTAAAAGAAGAGAATTAAGGCTTCATGGCTGTGTGCCGGTATGCCTGCGTGACTGAGTATTCGCTGAGTTATAGTTCATTTTCGGACGGGTTTCAGAATGGACTTCACATTGAGAGAGATGGCAGAACGCGCATCATGTTTATTTTTCTTTATTTGGCAAAGAGCACAACACTTTGTTTTTATTGTGAGTATACAGTATAGTGCTGGTTGGCAGTCGGCTGTAGTCTTTGCAGTGTTTTCAAGAGAAGCTTTTTGTCCCAGAGCGCAGCCGACGCAAGGCTAGTTCTTTGATGTCGGCTTGGTGTGTTACAGCCTTAAAATGCAGCACTTTTTTACACGACAGGGGTCCCTGGTCCATTTCTCTATACATCAATTTAGCCTTTGCCTGTAAATGGTTGAGGACCCCTGGTCTAGAGCCAAAGGAACATGTGTTTTTACAATGCCTGGTTAAAAGTAAATATATTTTCATTTGGGAATGGTCACATGCTTGACATTGAGAGTTTTAGTGAGGCAGGGTCGTACACTGCACAGACTCTATTTATAATGAACCCCTATATAAATAGACAGACCTAACATAGTGATGAAAAACTTAAACACAGAGACCCACATATGTGTGGATTCAAATTAGTATGACCTTAATTCAGTGTCCAGGTTTATGTGCAGTTTGGTACTTAGCTGAGAAATCTCCTTTGTGCTCTTGCAGATCAGGCTCACATAAAAGCTAGATGTTTGAGTTTGAGGGATTCTCATGCTGTTTCCAGCAGGGGAAATATATACCAGCAGATGTATTGTTGACTTTTCCAAAGTGATTTATATACTTGAATGTGGTTTAATTATTGATTTAAGGGTCCTGTTAATGTTATTTAAGAAAATCAATATCCAAGATGACATTAAAAGGAACTGGTTAAAAATTTACTTATACACTGAGTTGCATTTGTTTGCCCAGTACGAGAGCTTCTTGAGAAGCAAATCAGCATATTATAATATATCTCAGGGTTCCAGACTGCGACCAAATTGGTCGCATATGCGACCATTTTTTGAGAATGTGCGAGTTAAAATGTTATGTGGTCGCATTTGTGCGAGTGGACGCTTGAGCAACAGAACGCCGTTGTATCAGCTGCTGCAGTCCGTGACTTATGTTCAAAATGAACGAGTAGGCTACATCATGAATCCATTTTCCAAACCGTGTTTTTGACTTATTCTGAATCACTACGGTACGCCTATAATAAGTGTTTATATTCGGACTGTTTTATCCCGGGGTCGTCTCGGCTGCGGAGTAGCCCAGTGCCTGCGTGACTCGCCATAGACATTAACGGAGAGAAGTTCCGTCTACAATCTTCTTCCGCAAGACACGTGCAGTTTATTTATTGACGAACGTAGACGTCACGCGCATAGCACACTGATGGTGAAACGCGCCGAATTAAGGTATATAAAAATGGTCTCACGAAACACAGAGCCCCTTCCTCCTACGTCTTTTCAGCGGTTATATTTTCCTCTGTCGAGCGATTACTCTCATGATCGCTCGACAGAGGAAAAGGAAATTATTATAAAATGCAGAAGGTAAGGAGTGTGAGATTTCTGCTTTTTGTTACAACTATAAACTTTGATAACGAAAAATCTGTATCAGTTTATTATAATACTCTAATCTTTTAAAATGTAATGCATACATTTGAATGTTTAATGATTTTTAAAAGATAGAAAGATGATAATAGACAGACAGACAGACAGACAGACAGATAGATAGATAGATAGATAGATAGATAGATAGATAGATAGATAGATAGATAGATAGATAGATAGATAGATAGATAGATAGATAGAAAGAAAGAAAGATAGATAGATAGATAGATAGAATATGATTCAAATGTAAATAGATAGATTGTATATAATTCAAATGTAAAATGCTTAAAATTACAGATTAAAATTACTGTCCAAAATCCATGAAAATCCTGAAATTTGGCAATGATAATTAATATATTACAGGTATTTCTGCTGCAACCCAGAAAGCCTTTGCTAGCCTTGGTCCATTAAAACCACTATTCATCAGCATGCATTGATTAATCCCATGGCATGTAGCCAAAAAAAAAAAAAAAGGTGCGACCAAATCATATGCTGGTGCGACCAACTGAGAAAGTTGGTAGCACCAGTGCAACCAGTGGAAAAGTTAGTCTGGAGCCCTGTATCTATAGAATGATTTCTGAAGGATCATGTGACACAGAAGACTGGATTAATGGCAGCTGAATATTCAGCGTTGCCATCACAGGAATAAATTGCATATTAAAATAGTTTTTTGTTTTTTTACTGTATTTTTGTCCAAATAAATGTAGCCTCAGTGAGAATAAGAAACTTCTTTCAAAAACCCTCAAAAACGTATAAACATTAGTATATAGCCCCTTTCACACAGCGCTTTGAACCCGGCAAATTGCCGGCAAATTGCCAGAGTGCCTTCTGTGTGAATTCAAACACAACCCGGGACTGATGCCGGGATCGATGCCGGGTTGGGGACCTAGTAACATTGCCGTGTTCAGACCCGGAACGCGCGCTGTGTGAACAAAAGCCGTAACCAATGCCGTGTCGTAATGATGACGCTGAAGTGTAGTGAAAGCAGGCTAGTGAAACGGTACGTAATGCGCTAGTTTATGATCGAATCAGAGAAAAAAATGCACACGCGTGGTTTCTCCAGAGAGAAATCGCAGCTCATAAGCAAACTATACACGTTGCTGAGACATTACATGTCACATCGATGTCACGTGTCTTTCCCGAACATACACGGGTTGTGTGTGAACGCGCTCTCTGATTCCGGCAAATAACTGGCAGTGTGAATGAAGCAAAATCAAACGAACCCGGGTCAAATCCCGGGTCGCTTTATCCGTGTATTTTCCGGAATGTCTGTGTGAAAGGGGCTTATGTAAATTCACCCACTGCACTTCTTCAAATCTGATAGCACATGGCTGCAGTCTTATTATGGAAATGTATGTTGTTTAAAAGCTTAGCTGATGCTAGTTCGCTCAAAAAGGATAATTCTGTCATCAATGTTGGATCTTTATTTAATGTAAAAATATGCAGTTAATGGTCGAAAAAACTACAACTGCAGATGGAAAGAGGCATTCAGACTTCTAAAGAGAGAAAAAAGGATTCTGAGGTACAAATAATTAATTAATTATTTAATTATAACTGTGATTCAAATGAAGTTAGAGGTGCTTTAATGCAGCTTAGACCAGCTGTGCATTTGACTGAGGCACTGACCCCCTCTGCCCCATGTTCACTACCCCTCACGGTCTGTCTTTCTCCTTGTTGATCCCTTCTCAGCTTTTAGACAGTGACAAGCAGATCAAGTGTCAATCACTCATCTTGGACAGCATTTCTCCTCCCACTAGAGATCTGTGTCCATTCACTATGCCAGCATGGAGTCAGTCTCTGGGTGTAGCTATGTAGTTGTCTCAGTGAAAATCCTGGTTGCACTGTTTCCTTTAAAAACCCTTTGCTGTAAATTCCCTTGACTCTTTCTGTTCTTACAAGTAAAATACATTTGACTGAATTGTGTATTTTGGTAAACGTATGGAATTCAAAAGCATTGTTTTTCCACAAATAACATAATACAATAGTCAGTTAATGTCACATAAAGGGAGTCAGTTCAGTTCAGTTGGAAGCAATTTTATATATATATATATATATTTTTATACTTTCACTTTACATTTTAATTGTAGTTTAGGTTTTAGTAATTTTATGTGCTTTTGTCATTTCTACCATTTCTATTAACTTTATTTTTTATTTCATTTTTAGTCATTTTAGTACTTAAACTTATTTCGTTAGTTGCCAAGGCAACGTTAATTTTTAGATACGTTTTTTACTTTTAAGTTTTCGTATAATTTTTACATTTTATTTCAACTTGATTTAAATGACGGATTTAAAAAAATATATAATTAATATAATATTTATTAAATATTATAATTATATAATAAATATATATATTTTATAATAGCAACACTGGCTGGATGATTTGAGCTGATTTTTTTTATTTTTTTTATGTATGATGTGTAAAAATACATAATACATTACGGAGAGGATAGTTTACCTAAAAAATGTACATTTATAATTTACTCACCCTCATGAATTTCTTTCTTATGTGGAACACAAAAGTAGATATTTTGAAAAATGTAGTGCCCATTGACAAAAACATAAATATTTTCTTATGTGTTCCACAGAAGAAAGAGTCATATGGCGCTTTTCCACTGCATGGAACGGTACGGTTCGGTTCGGTACGGCTCACTTATGGCGCATTTCCACTGCATGGTACGGTACGGTACGGCTCGCTTCGGCTCGCTTTAAATGGTACCTGCTCTGTTGAGGTTCCAAGCGTACCGTACCGATACTAAATGTGACGTGAAAACACTACAGATCACTGATTGGTCAGAGAGACAGAATCGTCACTATCAGCGTCATTGTATTTGCGACACGAGACACTAAACCCACTAGATTTAAATAGCCAGTAGACAACAGCCACCGCTGTAGCACCTGTTTTAAAACTACTTGCTTGACTTGCTTGAAGAAAAAAGAAAGAAAGAAAACTTCCATAAAAAAGAAATGGCTGAATCGTGGTCAGTGGACGAAGTGCAGACGTTCGTCTCGTTGGTTGCCGAGGAGCGGATAAACTATAACGGTCCGACTATAATCCCACCCACTTTGAAGCGGTACTAACTGCAGTGGAAAAGCAAACCGAGCTAAAGCGAGCCGAGCCGTGCCGTGCCGAGTCGTACCAGCAGTGGAAAAGCAAAGCGAGCCGAACCGTGTCGCGCCGAGCCGAACCGTACTGAGCCGTACCGAGCCGTACCAGCAGTGGAAAAGCGCCAATACAGGTTTAGAACTACACAAAGGTGAGTTAGTGATGATAGAATTTTCATTATTTGGGTAAACTTATCCCTTTAATACTTTCTTTTAATTGTAAGACACTGCATATTTATTATGTAGTTTGCATGTTTGTGTTTACACTTTTTTCCCCTTGTGCATGTTTTGCTCCAGCAGCTTGTGTAGAGTGTGAAGGGGTGGGGCTTTTGAGCTTTGGGTGTGTCCATAACTTTCTGAGTGACAGGCAGCCAGGCAGTGTGAGAGGGGAGGGGCAGAGTGTGTGAGGGCGGTCTCTACCTCATGAGCTGCTGCAGTGTGTGGGGAGTGTGTCAGTGTGTCGGAGACCTGCAGTTTGGAAGGGTTAGTGAGCAACACACACAAACTTGCCCACTCAGCACACATGCACGCACACCCACACGCAGCCATGGCACAGGACGCTGCCGGACTCACTGGAAAATGAATCTAATGAAGGGAAGGACAATCCGCCTGCAGCATGGTGAGTACAGACAGCGGTGGAGTTTAGAGGTGCTAATGGCTTTACCTTACGGGGGTTGAGACGGGGGAGGGGTGGGAGAGAGGGGGATACTGTTACTGTTTTTACTGAGTTTTACTGTACTGCTGCTGATTACATGTATATCAACAGTGTAAGATTGAGTATACTAGAAGAGAAGGGTGTAGCTAAGCGGGAACATCTTTATAGTGTTGTAGTTTGCTGGTTATTCAAGGTTTATGTGAACAGAACCTCTAGTCATTGTGTGTTTTTAATGAATAAGTGGTCAGAGTGTGTGTTGGTGGTCTTCTACTGTCCTTGACAGAGGTAAAGCAGCCGAGGGGAGCGAAACTGTGGATTCAGCACTTCACTGAGAGCTGACTGCATTCTGCTGTTTTTCTGTAGGTTTCATAGAGCCGGCTTGAATATGTCTGTGTGTGACATATCTTCATGACTATCGGGGTGTAGCCATATGTGTGTGTGTGCTTAGTCCTGTCACGCCAGCTGTTCTCTGCATTACACTCGTCTCTTTTACATCTCAGCGAGCCTATAAAGAGGTCAGCCATGCAGAGAGGAAGGGAAGTGTGTATGTGTGTGCAACACTCTTGGCCTTTCGCTCTCTTAAAGGTGACTGCTGCCCTGAAGGTGAGGAATGAAGGCAATATGTTTAATCTGAAACCATATTTTTCTCCATCGTGTTTGAAAACACTGACATGTGTGGATTCAATTTAGCCCTGTCTTCTGTATGATGGAATGTAAGATGGAAAGAGGGGCAAAATGAAGTGTTTAGAGTAGAAGTATGTTGCTATTAGTACACTCATATGCTCATTCATCAGTCCAAACCACAATTACGCTCCGAGCAGGTTGCGCTGTGCTACATCTGCTCGTTGAACCACAAACATTCATAGTTCTAACTCTTTATGAGGCACTTCCTCTGACCTGAAGTGTATCTTCTCTAAGAGCGCTGCTGGGCTTGTCCTGTGAACAATCGCTCTGTCCTTGTAATTGAGTGAGCTGGGTACAATTTACGAAGTCAATCTAAACATCCAATCCCCCAAACTGCATATGGTTCAGTTTTTCAGGAAACACTGCAGCTCTGGCTCAGTGATCTGTAGCTTACAATAGCTGTAGAGGTAACTGGAAACAAATGCGTTTAAAAGCTAAATAGCCTCCCGCTCATTCATTCAAGTCCACCTCTGCTTGTCTAGATGCCAGAGCCTTAAATTAGGCCCATTTATTGTCCTTCATTGCTTTTTTTTGTGTGTCTCTGGGCAATTTAGCAGCGAGGCGATCTTTAATTCAGCCCACCTCACTGTAGAGACATTTGTCCAAGGGTCACTGGGTTATCTAGTTACTGTGTTTGAAGAGCAGGTTTACTCAGATGCTTTAGAGAGGTCTGAGGTTTGTCTGGAGTGTTCAGGTAGAGGGCTTTTCCTGAGCCTGCCCTGATGTGTTAAACTTTAACTCTTCAGAGAAAAGCTGCATGCTTAGAAGATTTCATGACTCTTGACTGAAGAATTTCGCCGTTCCGTTCTTCAGGGGCTTCGTGAGGAAGGCAGCTGCAGGGTTTTTGATAAATAGGGGGTCTCAACAGTAATAACAAACATCTTGTCTACAGTATTTAATGTATAGGCATGTGTCTCATGTGTGTGTGTGTGTCTGAGGGTTTACTTAACTTTAAGGAAGTCCCAAGAACTAAGATAAATCTGCCAATGTGGCCCTTTTGGGTTATATATATATACTTATACATTCACTGCCGTTCAAATGTTTTGAGTCGGTATGATTTTTGTAATGCTGCAATTATTTGATCACATAGAGTACGTTTTTTTTAAATATTATTAATATTAATGTTATTGTGATTTCAATTAGCTGTTTTCTACTTTATTATATTTTAAAATGTAACTTATTCATGTCACATGATCCATTAGAAATCATTCTAAAAAGCTGATTTTGTGCTCTAGAAATAGGGGTGGGCCAGAAGACCAAAATCATGATACGAGTCATTTTATTTCACGATAACGATATATATATATATATATATATATATATATATATATATATATCACAATATAGTTATTTTTGCTTTAAATAAGGTTTTTATGATATCAAAATTGGTTTTCATTTGAAATTTCATAATTCTTGTCACCAATTTCAATATCACAAAAAGTAATACTAGCCTAAGTAAAAAAAAAAAAACTCAAGCTGACTGAAGACAAGTAAACAGCGATAAAATAAGGACAAAGAAACTAATTACAAGCATATAGGAAAACAAACTACAATAGAACAAAGACACAAATGAAATGGACCTACCTGAAAAACTTCAAGCACCAGAAATAAGAAATACTACATAAATAAACGGAGCAATTCCAATAGGGTCCTCACAACATCGGTGCTCGGGCCCTAATTAAATTGTATAAAATAATCAAATGTATAAAAACACTGCATAGTCTTCACTGTGCAAAATTAAATTAGCATTTATTCTGATTAAAGTTACAAAAGTGATTCAGTCAGGGGCAATGAGAGTCTTTTTTTGGATTAACATTAATGACACAGAAGACAGCAGGTATAGTTGGATGCTTTAAGACCGAATGCCTTGATCCAATATACTGATTCACATGCGTTTTCTTTCTATGGATGTTGTTCCATTCCTGCAAGCATTTTTTTCTCTCTCCATACAGTGAAAATCAATGGGGGTCCCATGTTGTATTGAGCCCAAATGATTTTCATTGTTTGGGTAAAAACAGCTGAAACATTCTTCAAATCTTTTTTGAGTTTTCATTTTTAGGTGAACTATCGCTTTAAAAATGACATTATCTTAATGTATAAATCAGGATTTCAAAAGAGTTGAAAGCCACCTTTGGGTTTGACGGAGTTGTGCTGAAAGATTATATTCTAAATAACATGAATAGAACTGCATTATGAATCAGTGTATTGCTATGGAACTTGTTTTGGTGGCTCTTGTTGCTTCAAGAATGCTGTCACACCCTTTGGGTGTCTTTCCTTTAACGTGGTAATCCCAACACACTAGGCAGGAAAGAAAACCGTTCTGTGTGGAGCAATGAATGGTCCACTTGTAGAGGAAAAGATGAATTGGATAAATAAATAGGATAAATAAATGTGCACACATTTTAGTGAGATGTAAACTCATATTTAGGTGAATTCTCACTGCCCTTTTACGTCCCGTGACATATTTTAGCAGATGCCAAAATAGTTGCGTCTAAATTCGCTGTGATAACAAAGGCTACTTCTGAAGGACATCAAGGAATGTCAGACATCAAGTTGGGAAAGTCACCATTAGACAGAAACTTGCTCATGTTATTCACACTGACCTGGTAGCTTACTCCGAATGTTGTTAAACACAATTGCCCTCAGAAGTACAAATCCAGGTTCAGTTGAAATCTTCATTTAAAGGATTGGTAAAGGGTAACTGTCCTAGAATGGCTATACTTTGTTATCATGTGATCTTCTGAATTGTTTATCTTCACAGTTGGTGCCCATTGCTTGTGCCAAATGAAAACATAGGGACCCCCCCGCAAATTTATGTAACCCCTTCCACATGACCTTACTCTGTCACATCCTGCTGAGTTCAGCCCCAGACAGTGTCTCCACACAATCCAGCTCTCAGCCAATGGAGTCTCACTTCACAATAGAAGAGACGAGGACTCAATCCATCAGTGGCAGAGGGCCAAAAGTCAAAGTTTTTTTGTGTGTTTGGCTCATGAATAGGCTTTGATCTCAATGTAGCCGCTCTGAAGTTGTACACCGTTCTGGAGATTAACCCCAAAGACCCAAGGACTCAAGATTTTAAGTTGTATATTTGACTGATTATGTGCCAGTGGTATTAGATGGAGTCCCATCTGCAGGTTTGAATTTCAGGGAAAGACTGATTAAAATTAGTTGGGATTTATTTTGAGGAGACACTTGAAGCTAAAAGCTGCCGGCCCCTTAATGAATGTGTATCGGTTAGCTACTGCCACTCAATCGTCTTAATCCACATTCACTCATTCAGGATTCATTGAAGTAGTAGAGACATAGAGTTGACATAGTAGTAGAGACTTATAGAGATACATTATGATAGAAACTCTGTTGAGCTGGAATAGCAGAACGAATCATAACATTCTTTCTGTGAAAACAAAAGGCTTTTCTCAGGTGACCTATGCTGGACTTGTCCAGTCATTTAGTTCACTTAAACCCGCCCCTGCACAATCGACTTCAGGCTCGCAATACATTTTTAAGTTAAACGCCACATCTCAAAATCCAATCAGCAACCGGTGCAGAGAACTAAGTCCCCTCCCTACATTTTTTTTCTTGTTCGGTTATCTGTTTCACTCTGACGTGTCATAATACGGAAGAAAATATCCATTGCACTTGTGTTTCATTGCAACTTAAATGATTGCTATGATCTCATACCATATCCTGGGCCATGTGACAGGAGAGACCCACTGAGGAACTCTTGAGTATTTCCTACTCATTGGATTTAAGCAATGGCCCCTGTACCGTGAAATTAATTTGATATACCAAGGTACTTCAAAGAACACTGTAGTATTACCACCATGCTAAATGTCCATAAATTAAACATAGTATTGTTCGTGCAGCGATTTCATCAAGTAGAATATAGAATACCATCTGTCCTAAACTGCTGGTGTATGTTCTGTGTAAGTTGGGCAAGATATTCAGATGATCAGTTCTCTGTTTTCATTTCAAGGTGAATGAAAACACACATGCATCCATTGGTCACACTCTACAAAGCCTTCAAGAATGACTGTAGGGCCCAAATAGTATTAATGATGGACATTTGATTGTTTTGAGTTGACAGCTGTAGATGGACAGAGCCTCTTATGAGTCTTGGCTTCTCCAGGCACACTGTTTACAGCTTGACGCCAGCCCAGTGGCAGTATGAATCAGAGCGCTAGCCTGACGCCTCTGGGTCAGCATGTGGGCCGTCTGAAAGACTGACACTCTTCAAGCATTCAGAGAACTCGGATGGGATACTCTATATTGCTGTCACCATCTGAGGGTTGTTTTTCAATACTCCTATATCTGTACATCAGCACAACACACTGTTTTATGTAAAATAATACAGGGATTCAGAATTGAAAATAATTCATTTGAATTTGTTCAGAATGGACAGTGTTTATAGTTCTGAATTGACCATGTCCTAACCAGATTTAACATTTTGTCAATCATTTGGTTTCTATGTCTATATAACCGTATATAATAAACATCAGATGTATTCTGATAGGCGCAGCATTTAATTTTTCCGCTTTGACCAACGAATCAGTTATCGCTAGAAACTTACCGCATTGTGTCTGGTTAGGAGGACACTATGCAAATCATTTTAAAAAATGCACATGGGGAGGGTTTGTTGATGTCTTTGAGGGCTGTTTGAACAGTTATGACTTGTGTGAGCATCAGTTTGTTTCCCTGTGGAATGTCAGACAGCTCTCATTTTTTGCCTTGCTCACTCCAGGAATCTGATGAACTGTTTTAGCGCTTGCAATATTTTTTTCCAATTTTCCGTAACTTCTGGCTATTGTAACTCAATCTTAGTGATAATTCACTCAAAAATGACACTTTTTTTCATCATTTACTCACCCTCATGGCGCTCCAAACCTCTGACTTTTTCTTCTCTGGAACACAAAAGACATTTTGAAAAATATCTCTATGCTTTTGTTTGTTTGTTTGTACACTGACAACCAGTTGTTTGGACCATAAACTTTTGTGTTCCACTGAAGACAGAAAATCATACAGGTTTGAAACAATATGAGGGTGAGTAAATGATGACCATATTTTAATTTCTCTTTAATGCAAATGTTTTATAAATAAGTGATTATGATTCCTGCCAAAATATCAACCCTGTCAACAGTTATAAATGAAATGTTGCTGACAGCCACAGTTGAACATAGTTCCATATTTAGGCTCTACTAATTTCAGTCCTTTCCTGTTCTCTTAAGCAAAATTGTTTCTCTGGGGATCCATTTTGTTGGAAAAATGTCTATCCAGGTACCATTTGTGTAGTGAGCTAGTAGATAAATATTTCCTGAATGTGTTTTTCTTCTAGTGAGCTATTTTTGAGCATTGGAAGGTGTTTCAGGTTGATGTGACCTCATCAGTGATCTGTGAGTGAGGTCAGCAGCATTGGACAGTTGTTTGATGTGATAATTGGGAGGTGTCATGGTGCAACAGCTGCTTCACCTCTTCAGGAAGTCGATAGATGCTACATGTTCACATGTCTAGAACCTTATTCTTATCAGCCTGCTGATAATGAAGCAGGGAAATATATATAGTGGTTTGGGGAAGAGAAAGATAGAGAGGTTTATATGCCTCTTTTGTGTTCACAATTCTCCATTGATGTACCGCCATCACATTGTGCCCTACCAGAGTTTCCGCCCTCTAAACCTCTGTGCCACCCTCATGCACAATTGCCTGGTCACCTGATCAGCTGGGACAGGACAAACACTGGAAATGGAATTATTTGTCCACTCTTTTGTGTAGCTTACGCCTCTCTCTTTCTCTGTCACTCTTTTCTCTTTCACTGTGTCACTCTAATGGACAGCTGGTTCATTCTGTCATTTGTGCTGGGGTGAAAGGTCAGGCCCCCAGTGCTCTGCCCTGCCATACACTGTCTCTGTGTGCGTGTGCACATATTTGATCCATGTCTTATTACCTTACACATCTGATAGAGCTCAGCTGCAGTTTTACGTAACCACACTTCAAAGAACAAGGTCTCTCTTATTTAAATTGACCCACCTTTTTAATAGATTGTATCATCTCTCTAGTTATGTTATTCAATTTTGGGCTTCTAGTGTTCTTTTTCAGATGGCAGTTTTTAAGAACAAGTCTGAACATCTCACATTCCTATCCTCTATCCAACCACTAACCTATGCAGTACCTCCTTAGTGTACATAAGCACAGTATGTATGTTTAAATGGGCTTTAAAGTTTGATTGCAGTCCGACTAAAGCAATAATTAATCTTTTAAAAATGTTTTAGTCTGACTTGAATCTTGCCAGTCAAATTTTGCGAAGTTGGCCAAACAGATATATATATATATATATATATATATATATATATATATATATATATATATATATATATAATGTTGTCCTAGGTGTTGTGCTCTGTAAGACAGAGAATAACGTGTGACGTGTATTTAATTCTTCAATTAGTTAACATTGCCTCATCTGTACTTGGACATACAGATGTAGACTGTAGCTTAACTACACAAACATAATATGCAAAAAGTATTACTGCACACATGTAAACATGATAGTTTATGTTCCACTACACTGCTTTTCAAATATACTTGTTCTGTTTTTTCCTTAAAATGATGTCCTGTAAGGGTTAAACAGTCAACAGAGGGATTCCTTGTTCCCTGGAGACAGATGCAATTGATTTGATTATACACCAGTAAGAGTGTGACCCATAGAGATGCTTATTTAAGTAATCTAATATTGTCCAGCCAAAGGCCAAGCTGCCATCTTAAAAGGGGACAGGCTTGATTTAACAATGCCGGATCATGCCATGCACTCTCACGTCATGATTATCATTAGTGAAAAGAGCCCATGCCGTAAATAACACTCCTCCTAACGACATCTCTAGACACAGTCAACCGCCATTAGACGGTTTGTCACATTCTGGGAAATGGTTAAATTCAACATGTATGCCAAGATTTAATATTGTTTTCAAAAAACAAAAACAACATAAAGGAATTTCTTTCTTTTTTGTGTGTGTGTGCAGTCAAGCCACAGTCTTCATCTGTCTGTGCAATTGCAAATGACAACAACAATGTATAATTTAATATTTGAAAGATTAAATGCACATCCCATGGTTTTTGGAGCAAGCGCACAATGCCAAGACAAGATGTAGTCTGATTAACATGTTGGCATGCTGGATGAAGCCGAGCTACATAACAATCACATTTATCTAGATCTGTTGGTTCAACTTCAAGACAACAGAATGGTACAGTTTCAGTCAGACTAAAGCGTTTATGTGACATTTTAAAAAAGTTCAACAGAATTCTAACTTTTAAAAGTGCATAAACATGCTTAAAAGGTTCACTTAGCCTATTAAATATGTTTGCAAATAATAGTTTTAGCTGTCAGTGATAGGGTCTTAACCAGGCATGATGTAAGAATTCCAAGTACAAGCAATTCATTCGTAACCTGGCCCTAGCCAGATGAATTTCGCTCCGCCTAGCTTCACTCATCCATCTGGAACCGATCCATTGAAATGGCGTTTCAGAAGGCTGGGCCTTATCAAAAATCCTTGCATATGATTGGATAAGCCACTTGTCTGTCATCTTTATCGACGTGCTATTTCAACCACTCACACCGAAGCCAACCCGTGACGCTGAAGAATCCGGTCGGGAGAAGGCACTGATCTATATAACATCGTTTCCACCAACAAAAGCCTTAAGAGCCGTTCTCTGATGTTCTTTTAATGAAACAATATTAGGTAGATTGGACAACACGGATGAAATAGCAGCATCAATGTTAACGCTTGTTTCCTCGATGCGAGCCGCCATTGTTGTCTGAATCAAAACAGTCTCACGGTCGCTTCTCCACTACGTCACATCTATGAAACTCCCGCCCTGCGTCCTGATTGGCTAAACCATAAAGTTGGTTGGAGAAATCACTCTCAATGGAAGAGGTTCCAGATGGATGTGAGTGAAGCTAGGCGGAGCGAAATTCATCTGGCTAGGGCCAGGTTAATTCATTCGTGCACCAAGTGAAAATTGGGCCGACACAATCAAGTCATCAGAATAGTTAATTTTCCTTTTGCACTCCCTCGCAATTTATTCCTGTGATGCAAAGCTGAATTTTCAGCTTCATTACTCCAGTCTTTAGTGTCACATGATCCTTCAGAAATCATTCTATGCTGATATGGCGTTCAAGAAACATTTCTTTTTGTAATCAATATTGAAAACACTGAGCTGCATAATATTTTTGAGGAAACCATGACACATTTTTTCAAAATGCTTTTTTAAATAGAAAGCTCAAAATAACAGCATTGAAATAGTAACCACTTGTAACATAAATTTAATGCATCCTTGCTGGATTTTTTTTTATCTTACTGACCCCAAAACTTTTGAGTGGCAGAGTATTTTGAAACACATTCCACTGAATTCAGCCAGTTCTGTCCCAAAATCACTTGCAGAAGATGCTAAATAACTTTCCTTCAGATTCTGCTCGGGCCTGTCTATGAGGACTCAGTATAATGAAGAACAAGTCCAACCACAAACACTCAGAAAACCATAGACTGTCCCTCTGAAAAAGTGTGTTACAGTGCACTCACACAAATTCATGAGACACAGTGTTTATCCTGTAGTCATGACTATGGATCTTTGCAGAATGATACCATTGTAGACCCAAATCTCTCCAACTTGTCTCACTAATGCCTTAGAGAAAAGACCAAGATGAGTGATAAAAAGAGGGAGAGGGATGAGCAGCTTGTGTGGCCATTTAGATCTGGAGGAAATTAAACCGTCTGCTGTAGACTAACAGTAAATCCCTCTCCTCTCTCAAACTGAGCCCTTCTAGGGTCTCCCATTCAGCTCACTGACAGGAAAAGCTTAAGCTGTGGTTTCTTACCTTTAAAAGGTAAAAATGGAGAAGGAATGTGGAATATTTGACTTTCTCTGGGAAATGTTTGCTTTTACACTATTTGAGAAAGGAAGTCTGCATTGATTCTTCTTCCTTCCTGAGTCAACACACTACAAGCGGTCAGACTCATGACTGAGCATTAGTCATGATAAGTAGATGAAACCACAGCCTGCTCTAATCAACATCTTTTTCGCATGCCGTGACACTCTTTGCCTCGATTTGACTTGCTTTAGCTGGAGTGACGGCTCTTGGGAAAATTAAATTGCTTTTGCTTATGGTGATGGGTGGTGTGTGTTACTGCGCGGGTTTAAATGGGAGTCCTAATTATGTTATGCATTATTCAGTGGAGAGAGTCTGCAGGATTTCTGTGGGTCTCAAGAGAGCTTTTCCCCAAGCTCCAGAGCCTGCTCTTTGATTGATGCCTTCTTGGCACCTCGGTCGGAACTGTTTGAGAGGAAAACCACTCTTTCTCCTGCTTTTGAAGCCCGTCTTGCAGATAAAAAACTGGCCTTCAATCATCTAAAAATGTTGATGGAAATAATTGGTTGAGAACTCCTCGGTTCTTGAGGCTAGACACTTCTCTTTTATTTGCTATTAGCTGAATCTAAAGACGCATTACAAACCCCATTTTCAGTGGAGGAGAAACCTGGAGAGAGACTGCTGGACTGGCCATTGGGCATACCGGGCATTTTCCCGGTTGGCCGACCTGCTTTGTGGGCCCTTGTTTGAACGGCCCATAAAACTCGTACATCGGCAGCCCATTTCGTTAAGTTTTGCTTAATTGGAGGCGGTGGGATATTTGTGCCGGTGTAATGCATTGGACAAAAAAGTCAGCGTAGATTTTTTTTTTTTTTTTTTTTTTTTTTTTTTACAGACCGGCACATGAAACGCGTAGATCAGCGGCCCATTGGTTATTTTCTTGATTGACACTGGGCTGGTCCAATCACATCTTTAAACACCTCCCCCTTTGAGCTCTGAGTGAGCGAGCAGTGTCAGTGGGTATCTGTCAAAATAGTCAGGTCGATGGAGAAGAAACGCAAGGAATGTGCAGAGAAATGGCCCTTCAAGTGGCTGATGAGGATACAATAGCAGCATGTTGAAATTATGTGCCAAAATGCGTTTTCTATTAGGCTACAATGAAAATATTGTACAGTAGCCTATCAGATAAGGTCAGGTTTGCCGAAGTGCGTTTAATTTAGGCTATTTATTTATTTTTGTCCCTGCGCGCCGATCGGAGACAAAGTTCACTGCTGATATTCTGAGAGCTTTCTAGTCATCAACAGCGCCTTGTATCGCCCAATCAGCGGATGGCGGGCGGGTGCGGTTTTGAAAATTGGTCAAAAACGTTGGTGCGGATGGATGGCGGACAGATGATGAGATTTGTGATGCGGTTGCGGAAGAAATAATAGCCCATCCACGCATCTCTCTCGTACTTCTGTTGTAATAAATAATCTCAAAAATATGTCAGTTTAGTGTTATACATCTTTATTTGACTTTTGCTTTACAGTATTTCTTTATCATTTTAATTAATATTATGTTAATATAACTAAATTTAAATTATGTTAAGACTTTAATTTAAATCACTTTAAGTACACACACACACACACACACACACACTAGGGATGCTCATATTGACCGTTTAACCGTTAACCGAAAGTAAACATTTTGACCGATTAATATCATCAGTTAAACGGTTTAACAGTTAAATTTTTTTTTTTTTTTTTTTTTTTTTTTTTTTGCTGCATGGTTAAAAAAATACTATAAAAAATACTATATAGCCTATATTTGTTAACTCACGGGGCGCGTCGACACGCGCAACCACACGTGGCAGCTACAGACATATTTCGCTGAGCAAGCAAAATGAAGCGAGCGAGCGAAAAGAAGTACTGTGTGGGACCATTTAGACAGAAAAGGTGACGATGTTACTTGCACAATATGCTACTCGGTATTAAAATACAGCAGTAGTTAGTTACAAGTACAGCAGTAGTTACAAGTACAATGCAATATCACTTGCGAAGCAAACATCCACAAGCAAATGAAAGTCGCTTCCCGAAGCTGGCCATTCTAGCGAGACGTTATCTCTGTATTCCCGGGACATCTGTGCCATCGGTGCCAAATAAACCAGTGAACATTTTTATTTTTTATTTTTAACGGGTCATAGACACTCGGCAATTTTATTTTTATTTAATTCAATAGGCTATTATAATCTTATCAGTTAACGGTTAATACTCGGATAACGAGTGGCGGTTGTCGGTCGGGAAAATTAACCGAAATGAGCATCCCTAACACACACACACACACACACACACACTGCAGCAGTTAGGTTGAAAAGCATGATGCCCTTACTTAACCTGCTGCTTCACTTTAGTCTTCCCTTTATAATGAGAAAATTATTGTTTGTCTTTGTTGGACTCTATCAGTCATTAACTTTTGTTGATTCTTCAAACTACAGACATTAGTAATCTTCACCTGCCAAAAAATACCTGTATGTGAACATCACACTATTGTATCTATGTATGTATCACACTGTGTTTGTACTGTTAGTTTACCGTTAGGCTGACCTTTGACTTTCAAAATAAAGTGTAGTCGCTTTTTCTGTCAATAATTTCTGTTCATTAAAATGTAATTTCTCAATTTAAAATGTAAAAATGTAACATTGAGTTTTTGTTGCCTTAGTGCCTTTCATTGTGTGTATCCCAATCATCTCTTTAATACTGTTGCTGGGTCCACATCCCCCTTTTGGAAACCTCTCTGGTACATTGTTTTCTTGTAACTGTTAGTGTTTTGGGTGCAAGAAGGTCTTTCTCAGTCCTCTTACATGACATCTTTAATCTCTCATACCCTGTTTAATGCTGGACCCACAGTGCACCTGTGCGTCTGCTTTGCTTGCACCTGTGCCAAGTTGTTTTCCAGTTTGTTCGTTCCCATGTTCTTTATCTTTCTTTCTCTCATAACAACCCTCTACAATGCGAGTAAATCACTCGCACATGGGACTAAATCTTCACTCGCTCTCCGTCATGCTTTCTGTAGATTCTGTACTATTTCAATGCAGCTCAATGGATGTGTAGGTTACCTGTATTTACGTACCATAAACTCTAAAAGCGCACGTATCGCCGTCGCTTTGCTGAGAGAGCGAGAGTCTTACATTGCAAGCAGAATCGACGCGCTACATGTAACCAATATTCTTTGTTGTATTTTCCTGTCAAAATTTCATTTTTGAAAAGTTAATATGGAATAATTCAGCTTTTAAGAACAAGCTTGAGATATGCCGGTTTTTCCAGTAGTAGGTGGAACTAATGCGCAAACAGCAATCCCATTGCCTGGCATTCATCTATTCTGTCCCTGTTTTGATTTCAGCAAATCAGTTTGAATGAATGCTGATAACGTGATTAATATTCATGGACCCAGCAGCTCATCAATCCTTAGTGGGTTGCATATTGTTATTAGTATTATTATTATCTTTTTATAATAATTACAGTAATCTATTTTTACTTTTTACAGTAATCTATTACTGTGATCTATTTTTTTTTTACAGAAACACTGAATGACTGACAATATCTTAAGCATCACCAGTCCTAAGTTCAGTTAAAAGGACAAATATGCATTCATACATGGTTACCAAGTTTTAGTTCTAATTACGAAAGTTCTATCATTAAATAGCGCTTGATTGAAAAGGATGATTGTGGAAATAAACAATTCAATAATGCTTTTATGTGTTTTACTGAGAACAAGAGAGAGAAAGGGAAAGTTGAGAAAGGGCCACATGGTGAAAGTTACAAGAAAAAATATTATATTCGTACTGGTGTGTACTGTGTCTTTTATAAGAGACTTGATGACTGTAAACAAGACAGATGCACTAGGGACGAACACTGGTCACAGTAAGACTAAGATTTCAGGTGAACTTACCTGTATGTTAGCCCAGCGAGCACTGACATGATTGTTGGTTGATGGTAGACTACTATATTTGCAGTGAACGTAATCTTTATTTACAAAGAAATGCTTCAACACTGATTACGTTGAGCCCACTTCATTTTTTCAAGAAAGTTAGTGGTGCACGTTTTGTTGCAGACGTGATGTGACATGCAGTGAATAAGATGGATGGACTCTACAAACAATTTCATCATTTCTTTGCAGGATTAATTAATGCATGTATCACCCAAGCTCAACCTCAAATGTGTGAATGGCAGAGGAAGAGATCATGTTAATGAAGAGCAAATAGACAGTAAAGTTAGACTAGAGGCCTTTTTCCTGAAGTGTGGCTGGAGCAGCTGATATTTTTAGCAGCGTTTTGGTCGCTCCCTGCACTGGCTGTAAGAGTCAGGTTTCACCGTCGGCCGCTGTTCTTCTCTGAACTTCTCAGAGTGAAAGGCTCTTGATGGAGACCACTAGGGATTGTGATCAGCTGCTTTCAGAACACGTGTGGACGCTGCAGAAAGAAAGCTGGGTCTGTCTGTTGACAGACTACACCAGGCTTGGATGATTCACTTCCTAAGAGTCTTCTGTAGCACAATTGAGGTCATCTAGCATTGTTTGTATTAGTAACAATTTTTTTTATAGTATTTAGGTCATACTGTTGAGACTAGTTAAAATGTAAAGAAGGTTTTTAGTGCTTCCTCTGAGCGTTTGTTTGTTTGTTTCTCTGCAGGACTCTGAATCTCTGGACAGCTGTATCCAGAGCACGCTCTCTGCTCTCTACCCTCCATTTGAAGCCACTGCGGCCACCGTGCTATGCCAGGTGTTGGACGTGGTCGAGACAACATACCGTGGGGACGGGCTGCGCTACATCATTGACTTCCTGGTGCCTGCTAAACACATCCTTCAGAGCATTCAACAAGATGCATGTGTGAGTCTTGAAGTTCCCTTTCATTCATTCATTCATTAGCTCTAACCCTGATAAAACTCACCTTATCACTCTGATCAAGGTCTTCAGGATTACTAGAAAGTTTCAGGCAGGTGTGTTTTATCAGGATTGAAGCTAAACTCTCCCTGACAGTGACCCTCCAGGAAGTTGCCTATCCCTGATCTAATCTAATGAAAACCCTAAATTTAGACTAATAAAATTTAGAGATTGACAGATATTGAATTTTTCTGGTAACGATAACTAAGTTACCTGCCAATAACCGATTAATTAGCCGATAGTTTAAAATGTTTATTTTTAAATGAAATCAAATGCGTTCCTGGTTTTTTAAAAGTTCCTCTCAGCTGCATGAACATATTAATTGGCATTCTCACATTACTAGCTTTAAATGTGCAACAGCTAGCTAGGGAATGCATACACATGCTCAGTTGGATATAAACTATGGGCTGGGACACATGACGCCTGGTCGTCGGTGAGCGTGCAGTGTTCCACACATTAGCTCTCTTCAGGATCACGTCGGCGGCAGTTTGCCCGATTCAGCATGTCGGGGCCGCCGGTGAGAGTGGGAACACTGATTGGATGTTCAATTTAGTGAATGAGTCATTGCACGAGAATTAAAGCGTAAGTGATGAAAGAGAGCAAGTCAAGACAGCACAGACAGAAGGCTGATCTAATGTTATGTTATCCCACCCGAGCATTCCAAAATATGAATAATTTAATAAGCCGCTTAAACATTAAAGGGATACTTCACCTCTGGAAAGATGAATGTGTATTTAAAATGTGTCATTTATGTAGAAGAAATGTGAAATTATTTTTGAATTTGGAGCTTTCTAGACTGAGAAAAGCCAGAAAATGTGTTTTTGGCTTATGTGGATGAAAGACAAAAAACTCCCAGAATGCACTTGCTTCGCTGCCCTAGGAGGCCACGCCTACCGGTAACAGAGCGCAGTAGTTAAACAACAAGTCTAGGCTACTAGTGAGTCTCCGTGATGAGTCTGCCCGAAAATGTGTTTCGAGATCGCCCAAAATGTCCGGGATTCGGCTTTTGCGTTCTACGGTCGCCATTCATTATGTTTACTGTGGCAAGCAGGACGAGACTGAGGGCCGCGGGAGAACGGCGTGAGGCCGGTGGCGTGATGACCGATGAGCGACACCTGTGAGACGCACCGGTCTCGTATCTCTCACGGAGGAGCGGGAATTTTCTTAGCAATGTTAAAACGCACATCAACCGATCACTTGTTTAGCGTTCATGTAAACACTACATTCAGATTCACCAATCGGAATGAATTCAGTTAGATTGAAACAAAAGGTGTGCATGTAAACAATGAATGGCGACTGCAGAAAGCAAAAGCTGAATCCCGGACATCGACGGCCGGACATGTCCGGGAAAAAGAGGATGGTAACCCCTACTACTCAGCTTTCTCCACAGAACAAGAGCCTGCTAGCTTAGCTTCCAAAAAAAGATGGCTGACACTATGTGTACATTCTGTGAGTGAGATCCCACCCTCTATGGGCGGGTTGAGAACATGCGGGACAGCCCCTACTACTGACTGTAGTCTTTAGCCTCTGGCCAAAAAATCCTCCGATGACGCAAAATGACGATTTTTGCGTCATTGGAGGATTTTTTCCAGACAAAAAATGCATAAATCTCTCGTCTTAGGAGGATATGAGGGTGGAAAGCACGGTAATTTGAAAATACTACAGGTTTCCTACTAATACAAAGCTTAATGTGTACCATTGTGTATGAAATGTGCTATATAAATAAACTTGCCTTGCCTTGCCTTGCCTAATGCTAAATCCTGAAGTATCCCTTTAACATGAGCCGCTTAAAATTAAGAAAGTTATCAACATAAAAGATATTCAAAATGGCAAGCAAGCGCTGCTTTGTTCATGTTTCGGTTTCTCCTTTTGAATGACGAATATTAACTATTGATACCTGCTGTAGTCTGTGCTGTGTGTTCAAGAGCAGCTTTTTGGTCCAGACGCAGCCAACGCGAGGCAACACCACCATCATTTTTTTGTCGCCGCTAGTTCGTTGAAGTCGGCTTTGTGTGTCCCATGCTTAATGCAATTAGACCGTAACAATTATGACATTTAAACATTTGTTTCAGATTTGCATGTATTTTTGTCACATTTGTTCTAATCGTTTGAGGCAGCCTACTAATGTTAATGTCCTCTCAGCCTTGTCGGCACTGTTCTCTACTAATGCAGCATCTAGTCAACAAATTACATTTTAAAATATGACTCTGTGTTCTCTAGACAGAGTACTGTGTACTTAACTTTTCATTGTCGAGGCTTTAAATACTCATCTAATGTATTCTGCTCAGTGCTGAGTGTAGCGTCACGTCAAAACAAACACCATGCGGCGTCAGTGATAGTTTTTATTTCACCTCTAGAGGCTGCTCTCAGACCCTTCTCAGCTGCTCCCACCACAAACAGGAAATTGGGAACCGGGAAATTGGTGTGGATTATTACCGATAACCGATATAATCAGATTTTGGTTATCGGTGCCGATGAGTCTGTATAAATGATATTTAATCAACCTCTAATAAATTTTTTAGACATGCTTTCACATGCATTCAACAGAGAATGTATGTGTGAGTGACACATTTCCCCTTCATTCTTTTCTTGTCTCTTAATAACCTCTACAGTTAACCACTGCTTGAATCATTCTGCCATTTTATCTCAGCCTAACATTTACAGCCATATTTTGTTCGTTTCTTTGTCTCTTGTGTTTTGTCATATCCTCTTCCGTGTCATGTTTTGTTAGCTGAGCCCCCACTCATCATTAGTCACTATGAGGGTGTACCCAGAACACACATACACGTGTATGTTAAAACAAAAGGCTCGGCAAGCCTGTTGGCCTGAATGTTTGTGTTATTGGTTCTTGTTTTGGTTATTTGAGAAGAAGCCCCCAAAAGTTCTGATCCTTCGCAGCCAGATCAGCAAAGATAGGCGCACACACATGCTCTACACAGCTGTCTACACACACATGTTCTTTACACTCGACTTCAGCTTCTTGTTCCTTAGTTACAGTTTTCTTTGTGACACCCCCATATCCTACATGCACAGCATTCTTGACTTTGAGTGACAAGGAGAGACAGGAAATAATGGGGAGATGGCTATCAGGAAATAACAAAAGCCAGACTCAATCTCATGTTGCTGAAAAGATCTGCTTAGACTAGATTAATTTCCAGACTAATTTATGTACACATGCTGTAATAATCGAGCTGCAGCGGGTTTTTTTTTTGTGTGTGTAGTCAAGCTACAGTCGTAGATCATTTAAGCCTGTTAGTATGCTTCACAAAAATGAAACTTGATTTTGGTTGATGATGTCTTTATATGACACTTTAAAAAGGTGAATTGTGGTTTTAGTATGACTGAAATAAAAAATTTAAAGTGCATGTAAACGCGCTTTATGACTTGTCTGTTGTTTCTGACAACAGAGAGTTCTCACAATTATAACCACAATTATCAGGCCTCCTCTGAACAATCACACAAAGGAATATTGGTGGAATTTCATGACTGAAAGCCAGCCCTAATGGAGAACGGGGCGTTGACGCGAGTCCGGTAATTCTGCAAATGGAACAGCTCGTTCTTGAAAGCGTCACTCAGCTCGCTCTGCTACTTTATTATCTCTGTATGTACATTTTAGGCAACAATAAAACGAACTATGTTATAAAACACCACTCTGCCTCTTTTCGTTTTAATTTAAAGAAATCTTAAACATTATAGCCACTAGGGGTGTAACGATATTTGAACCGAACCGAAAAACCGCGATACAGAACACACGATTCGAATCGCGATACTCTCATTGCGTACCGAACACGCCCCTCCGCGCCCCCTGCTACCCCGGCCCCGCCCCGCCCAGCCCGGCTCAATGGACATCTCATGTCTTGTGTACAGCACACAACGAATTCAGTTTTGTAGCTAACCACCATTAACACCAAATAACAAGCTCCGTGTTTTGTTACTTTCGATAATAAGCAAGGTGTAATCTTTCAAATTCTGTCTATTTGATCACGAAATTCAAACAATAAATGGCGTTTTGGCGCTCTTTGATGTGGCGTGACAGATCGCTGTCGGTAACGTTAGGCCTACTAAGCTCCTCATTTCAAACGGCAACGCGGCGCGCGGGTAAACGCGATCATCTCTTCCTCAGTTACAGAATGGACACCTGAAGGTATGTTGAAAGATGCAGTATACTTACTGAAAGGCATCATAACTCGTGTAATCGCTCAATCAGTGTTTCAGCAGCGGAAAGACGTCAATAAAACAGCATAGCTTGTCACTAGCATTATATTTACCTCAACAGGCAAGTGATTCAGTGTCCACAACTTCCTATAAATGGTTCCTATAAATGAACTCTTGCACTAAATAAATGCACTATGTTAGCCTATATATTATATTTTACTTAACCTGTTAATGATATCTTGATTATTTAATGTATGTTTAAAATATCTTTCATGAAAATGACAACTGTGTAAAGTATTATATTTCAATAACAAATTAGAGTAAAACACAAGTTAATGCAAAAACTGCCTTATGTTCAGTTTACATGTTTTCATACAATGTGTTGTGTGTTGATTATTATATCTAAAAAATAAATAGCATCTGAATTTAGGTTAAAAGTCTAGGCTACAACCTTTAATGTTATAGTAATGTGCGGCTCCCTATACAGTTTACAGATTTAGCAGATTTTTTTTTAATCCTTGTGAAACGTTTAATTGTAATTGAATTAATTTAAAGACAAAGACAATTTTTTCATTAAACCACTGTTTAAAAAAAAGAAGGAAAAAAAAGAAGAAGCAATTTTAGCTTTCTAAACCGAACCGAATCGAACCGAACCGAGACGTCAAAACCGTGGGAAAACCGAACCGTCAATTTTGTGTATCGTTACACCCCTAATAGCCACACAAATGTGGTTCAGGCAACGCGCATTGATTATATTCACTGCATGTATAACGTTAACCTATTTATAACAAAAAAAACTAAAAACAAATAAAACTCAACCCTGCCTCTTTTCGTTTAAATTTTAAAAATATTAAACATATTAATATGGTCCAGGCAATATGTGCATTTGTACTAAACAACAAATGTTGCAGTAAACAACATTACAGTGATCATCTTCATTGTAATAAAATTAAAAATGACAAAACTCAAGTCTCTTTTTATTAAATTTCAGTTTTATCAATATTAGCCATTATAAAAGTATAAGTAAAAGGTACAAGAAGCTATACAATAAGAAATAAATAATAAATCAAACAATTCAGTCAAACATACAAAATCAGCGCTCTAGTCTAACCTTACAACGGTAAAGTTAAATAGCCTAAATATATAAAGTTATGAAACTTCACAGACAAAACTATTGTCCAGGGAACAAATTATAGATTCACGAGACCCAAGATCGCCCGTTAGGTCTACACAAGACGAATTATATCTCATGTTTAACCACTACAGAGACGTCAGAGTCAGCGCCAAACATCAGAAGGACTAGCCGGGGAAAGGCTGTTCCAGGCGGGGTACATAAGCGCCGAGCGCCCGGTGATCGTCTGGAATGGATCTCACATTTTCATAAATCTCAAATTTTCATAAATCTTTATCAATAAACCACAGATTTGAGCTTTAAACAACTACATTCTCGCCTGAAAAACTCTTAATACTACATTTCTTGACACAACAACAGTAGTATTATATTTCAACTGTATATAAAAAAATGGGGCTTCTTATGTTGTTATTCCCCTTGTAGCGCGCGCAAGTGACGATTCTTTGTCAACCAATCAACATTCTGCAGTGAGTCTAGCTCCACCCTTATGGTACCGTACCACTGTGCTAGGTACCTCAACGGAAGGGTACCGAAAAAGTGCTACGGTACGGTTCGGCATTTTGGTACCATTCACAACTTTTGACAGTGGAAACGGAAATAATTGCGTACCATACTGTACTGTATCTTACCGCTCTGTGGAATCGAGCCATTAGTATCTTGAATTTTTTTTGTAGTTTGTGTGTGTCAATATGTGCATTTGTGAACCCTGTGGGAACAGTGGCTGCTTGCTGCACCTGGGGTCAGTGGAGTATCTCCAGGTCTGTCTATTTCTCCGTGTAGGTGGGGGCTGTAGCTTGAAGGTGAATGAGAATATAATAATGGGAAACAGAAGCTTAAACTGAGAGGTCTGTGAATAAAAAGCCCTTTCACCCCCCCACCCCTACCCTCGGCGCAAGGACATTCAACCCTCCTTCCTCCCTTGCCCTGCTCTTCCTTTCAAAGGAAGCGGGTCATTTTCAGCAGACCGTAGTAAACTTGAGCAGAATATTCATTTCATCACTAGTATATCCAAAAGCACATTTGTATCAGGTTACACAGAGCCAGTCAGTATTGCAGTCTGTGACATGACTGTCAAAGCATATAGGAAGAAACACTGAACCGTGGAGTTGTTTCGGGACTCCAAGGCTATTTTCTCCTTCTTTAGTGTCCCTGTACACTTCCTTTGTAAAATTCATTCAAATGAATGAAACAGGGTACAGAGAGACTGCAGGGCCTTCTCTCTAAAATTGAATTACAATAAAGGAGCTTATTGTCCAAACTGTCTTAGTGAATCATCTAGAAGCATCCGGATTCAACAAGAAAGAATCCCTTATAATCCCTGTCTGTATTATTCACTGTTGTGTTAATTAAATGGCATTTTAAAAACATAGTGAAAGTGGCAGATTGTTGACATGTTTTTTATGAAGCTTTAATTGTATTAGTTTATCATTAGTTAATAAAAATATATTGCATGCATTTTATTTTTTGCAATACATATTTTCCCTTAAAATCCCCAATGAGCAAGCCATTGACAAACATAGATGTTCAGATGTTCTGAGACTATATTAATTTTCTTATTGTCTTGAGAAAAAATGGAAGACAAACCAGTTATCTCATGTCAATTTGTGCACTTAGAATGGGGGGAAATGTAAAACATGAATTGCCAGTTGCCACTTTGTCTTTTTTCATGTTTTAAAGTCCTGAAAATTATATGTGGCAAATATAATAATTTAGCTGGATGAACCGTTGACAGAATCCTGCCTCTAGCTCGCTGTTTTTTGTTAGATTTTTATTGCAGTATATTGAAATTTGGAATGCATTTCTTTCTAAGAAAACTGAAATGTGTCCTGCGAGTCTTTCTATATAACTGACAACAGTTCAATTAACATTGATTGATTGCCTGACTGGTTGTTCCCTCTCTCCTCTCTCTACAGTTTCCATACTGTGGTTACCTTTTTCGTCATGAAGGCTGGCCACTGTGCGTTCATGAGAAGGTCATAATCCAGCTCTCCTCTTTGGATTGGCGTGTGTTACGGCCCAGCGACTTCTACTTGCAGGTGACGCCAACACCCAAAAGCACCCCGCGCATCACAGTGAAGTGTCTGGCAGTTAGTGGGCAGCATGTGGAGGAGCTTACCGTACCGGAGCTAGCATACACCTCTCTAATCACCATGGACTGGCTGGAGTCCATCAACCGGGAGAGGACTGTGGTCAGAAGAGCCGCCCTGGAACACTGTCTTTTATCAGCGGATAATGACATTTTTAGGGTACCGTGGGAGGATATTGTTCACCCAGAGTTTATCAGCAGACCTTCCCAAGTTACAGAACAAGGCGGAAGTAGAGGAATGGCCAAGGAAGTTTCAGACACAGAGGGGAGGGACTCTGACGTAGATCAAAAAGACAACCCTGAGGACATACAATGTAGGATTTTTATTGACACTTCCACAGACCAATCAGGGGAGATGGACTGTCAGAGCAAGGGGGTTAAGCTCCTCCCTGCTCTCAGTGAGATCAATAAAGATAGCAGTGGGCGGAGCTCTAGCAGCACAGCAGAGGATTCAGAAGGGGAGTATGTGGAGCTAGCCGATATCACCTTACCACGCTTTTCCCCACAGAAGGGCTCTCTCACTCAAGCCATTAGTATGAACTACAGAAATCTACATAAACCGCAGACTGCTGGTTCTACTCAGCCTAAAGCCAAACCAGAGGAGGGTCTTTTGAAGAATGGTGCATGCTCACAGAGCATGGTGTGTGCCATGCTGATTGAGGAAAACCTGAGTGATGCCTACCAATCTGTGATCTTAACCCCCACTGCTCTTGCAGAGGCAGAATGTCCGCTCCAGCAGGTGGACGAGTCTAAGCCCACATCTGCTGCAGGTACAACCTCCTGTGACCGTGTGTCTGAGCATGATACTGCTCCACTATCTGATATGTCAACACAAACAGACAGTAAACCAGTCGTCAAATCACTAGACAACAGTGTCATCAGCACATCACAACCTGACAGAAAACTAGACAGCACATCACAACTAGTCAGTGAGCCAATCAAGACATCACAACCTGACAGCACATCACAACTAGTCAGTGAGCCAATCAAGACATCACAACCTGACAGCACATCACAACTAGTCAGTGAGCCAATCAAGACATCACAATCAAACACTGAACCAGTAAGCATATCTCAACCAGACCTTAAACCACTATGCATATCACAACCAGACAGCAGACTAGTCAGCATGTCACAGCTTGTCAATGAGCCAGTCAAGACATCACAATCAGAAGTTGAACCAGTAAGCATTTGTCAGCTAGACAGTAATTTAGCCAGCATATCACAACCAGACGGCAAACCAGTCAGCAGGTCACTAATAGTCAATGAGCCAGTCAAGACATTACAACCAGACGTTAAACCAGTAAGCATATCTCAACTAGACAGCAAGCTAGTTAGCACATCACAACCAGATAACCAACGATTTGACACATCACAACTCGAATGTGAACTAGCTAGCATATCTCCACCAGACAGCAAACCACTCAACACATCACATCTATACAAAATGCCTCTAAGAACATCACAACCAAACAGCAAAACAGTCGACATGGCGCAACCACACAGCGAAGTAACTAGTACATCACAGCCAGAGAATGAAATGTTATTTGGTAATTTAGAGAGTAAAAACTCAGAACAAGTTTCTCTGGACAATATTGAACTCTTTGTGTCTGATCCTGCTGCAGAAGCAAAAGTCAGATCTAAATCTGAGCAGATGAGAGGTGATTGTGGCCTGGAAGGCAGTTGTGATCTGCAGAACAGTGGAGAGTCGGTCTCTGAGCCTCAAGATATCAGTGTGTCTTTACAGAATCAGACTGAGCAAACAGATCACAGCCCATGTCAGATACACACACACATTCATACACCACCTGAGAAAGTGCATGACCTTATTACCGTAAAAGAGAACCATAAGACATTAAGTAACAGTAGTTATGACAAGAATTATAGTCCCAGTGCAGAGGAAGAAGGTGGGCTTGTTTCGGCTGCTCCGCAAAGCGACCAGGTAGCCTTGGCCTCTGTCACCACAGCGCCTGGGGAGGATCCGGTTACGCTCATTTCACAAGGTCAGGTGAGGACAGAATCCTGTGAGGACAGAAACGAGACAGAGGTGGAACTTCAGACAAAGGAAGAACGTGCAGAAAGAGATGTAGCGGGTAATTCGCCTTGTAAGGAGGCAAAAACAGTAGAAAAGAAAAGCATTAGAGTGTTGGAAAGCAAGATGGAGAATGAATTAGAAGCAGTTTGTAGGGCAGAGGAAGTTGAGACTGCTCAAACAGGTCTGGTAGATACCACGCCCAAGTCTGACTCAGACGTTCGAGTTCAGGAGGAGGGCAGCTTCTCTGTAGGAACAGATGAGATTGAGAAGAAACAAACCAATGTTAAAGAGCAAGGGGTGGAGGAAGAGGAGACCAAGGCCAATACTGTGAGTGAGCAGGAGGCCATAGTGACCAACTATTCTGAAAGTAGAGTCCAGTCAGCATGCACTCAAGTCCTTGATCTAGCCTCAGATATGCCAAACACAAATGGACATATGCACACTAATGACGCACCTACCACCAAACGAGAAGGGCAAAAAACAAAGGAGGAGGAGAGAAAGGGGGGAAAGGAGGAGAGGCAAGAGGATGAGGTTACTTCCTCTATGAATGGCTCTCCAGCAGAGCATCAGCAGCAAGCAGACATGGAGTCCCATTACCATCAGCAGGAAGAGCAAGGTAGAGTCATCTTTGAAAAGTCCATCCCGCTCACCTTTACTTTATCCACATGCCTTCTTTCCCTTTAAACTCCTCCCACTTTCCCCTTCCATTCATTTTCCATCCCCGTTTCTTCATCTTTACAGATGCATCTAAGCTCTGAACTGTTTCAGATGCGTCTAAAGACTTCTTCCACTGCCTCAGCTGATGAAGAACCTACTTCTCTCCCTTCTCCTCTTCTTTATTCACTCCATTCATTCACTTTCACAGTTTCATCCTCTTCCTCATATTTTATCACTTTTGTAACTATTTTAATTCTGTTCACTTATAATCCCCTCTATTATTCACTTTTAGCTTATTTTAATGGTGTTTCATGTATGAATTGTGTTCTACTTCACAAACGGACTCCATGGTTTGTAGCAGTTGTTCACTATAGTGACTTGTGAGTAATTTTTTCATCGTTCATTCATTGCCGTCACCGTGTCCACTGTCCACCTAGTATATTTACTCTGGATTAGCAGACTAGCTCCGGCGTTTCGACATTCAGGCCTCTGACAAGTTACAAATGGCTCTCAAATGGCCCATGCTACGACCTGATAGAGCTGCTTTTCTCTTCAGGCTGAAAGAAAAGTGTGTGAGGCTCTGGTTTTACTTAGACTGGGCACTTTACAAGGATGTGTTTTGTAGCAGGTCATATTCTGGCCTCTAGACAGTTTGTTTTCAAATTTAGACACACATTAATTCCACTGAACACTGTCCAAGATAGACAGCATTTCATATCTGAACTGCTAAAGGAAACAGCTGAAGAGAAGCCTGGGTTATGTGCAGGATTTCTGCTTTGTGTACTTTAGTAACTCAATCCTGCATTCATTTGGATTAAACTATTTTAGGACATCTGTTGCAGTGAGTAAAGCTGATATCGGATGACGTGTGTTTTGTGTGTGATCAGGAGCTGTTGTTTTGAACAATCATCTGCCATATTGTTTATTAGTCCTTCATATCAACAGGTTGCTGTCAGTGTCCCACCTCCGCTTCTTCTTCATCCAGAGGATTTGTTTGCTTTGGATGTGCTCACCTGGCCCAGGTGTAGTACAGGTGTGAAGAAAGATATATGAGATGAGGTGATGTGGGTGGGCCTGAACACAATCCCTGCTGTGGGACCTCTGAAATTGCAGGGGGTTAGCAGAGGGGGATGTTTTAGTGTATGAGTGTGTTCGGGGGTAATAGATGGAGTGTTTAAGTAATGGAGAACGGGTGGGGGTGCACTGCTTTGAAGATAGGAACAGCAGAAAGAAGAAATGATGGTGTGTTTGTTGTGGTAGTTTGACTATGATAGATCTGATTCTTTCTCTCTTAGTGGGTGGTTCACAAACCCTAAACACTTTTTGAGTTTCAGTACTACAGCAAGGCTACTATGGCTAGCCTATTACCTCTATATACGCTAAAAGTAAGCTTTGTTTTCATTTTTTCTTTTCGTAATTTTTCCATTTTTCAGAGGATTTCAGGTGTTTATACTACTCTTAATCCACTGTTTCATGTGAATAAGATTCAGTCTACTCTTCGGTTTTGTAATGACTCAAATCTTCAGTGTCAGCAGTTTGCTGGGTGTATTTTTAGTTTTGAAAGGAAAATTACCTTTGGACAATGATTCTCTAAGACCTATAAAACCTCTTGAAAAGCAGTAGAGACTTTGATGAGAATTCAGTCTGTGAAAGAGAGAGCTGATGAGCTGGGCAGATGGAAGACTAAAGACTAGATGATAGTATGGATAAGCTCTACAAGAGTTTCTCATACGCTTCTACAAGTGAGCAACATTTAATTTGTGACTGATTGGCCAGACCATTGCTTTTACCGATGTATGATCTTTACAGCAGACACACATACAGTATACACACATATATATCACGGCACAAAATCACAGACATTCTATTACAATAAAAATAATACATGTGTCTGCTGTATGGAAATATATTCTGTTTAAATAGCATGTTTTAGAGGTTTGCCTAATGGTCTGACTATTCAGGGTCCAGTGTTACATCAGATAGAAAGGAGAAGAAAGGCATGAAGAATAATCACTGAAGGGTTTCTCCCATTGCCAGACTGAACTCCAGACTGTGGTGAGAGAGTGTGAAGCCAAGACCCTCTTTGCTCTGCCCTGTCTGGGGTAGCACTCAGCTCAGCTCGAGGGGGGCTCATATAGTCTACTTCCTCAATGTGAGCATTCTCTGGCGAGGAGGATGTTGGGTAGACAAGGAGACAGAGAGAAAGCAAAGAGAAAGTAGGGGTAAAAAAACGATTTTTGTTGTATTTGTCAAATTTATCGTAGCTTATCTATCGTACCTAACTGAAGAAGAGCATTCCATTGTGTTTTGATTTCTTTCCTCAGAAGCTAACCTCTGCTGTTCCAGCTCAAATCCCTTCTGAAATATAGCAATCTCAGCCAGATAATGCTTCAGAGCAATTTATACATGTTTTTCTTGTCCTTGTGCAAGCTGTTTTACGAGTGCTGGAATTCCCAGGACTCCATCTCATCTGTTTTTGATCTCAGTATCTATTTTCTGCACAGCAGCAGCAGTGCGTGGCAGTGCAGCGAAGCAAAACTTTAGTTTTATGACTGTCGGAAGCTGATCTCTGGTTATCTCTGAGCCCTATCTTGCGGTCTGGTATATGGGGCACAGATCCAAGCCGCCCTATGGAACGACGCACAGGATGATACCTGGAATGCTTTAAATTAGCTAGGAGTGTGCTTGTTTGAGCTGCATAATGGTACAGATTGGACAAATACTTACGCTCCGTTCCACCGTTTCTACATTGCTGTTTGTTAGTGGGGGGTTCAGAGAATGTGGGTCTGCTGGCTTTGTTCAGTGTCTGAATAGATTTGTGTTTCATGACCCAGAGATTTAGCTTTTTTTCCCTTTTCTTTTTTTTTTAGGTTTAGAGCCAAATGTAGTTATCAAGTCAGCCATCTGTAAGCTGTGCTGTATATCTTCTGCGAGTAAGAATCTCAGTGAAATCAATTTTGATCAATTTTGAGTGATCAAACATTGCTGTAAACATTCACTTCAATTGATCATATCAACATTATCTGTGAACTTTCTAAAGACTGAAGTGATGCATTATTGTCTTTAATGATAAGACAGATTGTAAATTGACTTGCCAGTGTTGTAAACTGAACTGTTTCTTTGTTTACATTTAGGTGTGTGTGTGTGTGTGTGTGTGTGCCAGTGTTGCTTGTGTTGAAATAACTCCAACCGATTTTCATATTCCAGCATCCAGTCAGGAAGTAGACCACATTGTTTGCCACCTGTCTGCTAAAACCCAGAGTGAAGACCCCTCAGCAGTTCATCCACCACTGCCGCCCATCTCCCAGAGGACCCAGCCTGTCCAGAGTGAGGCGCATGACATCAATCCTGATGTCCTGAACTCAGGAGTGCTCTGCCTACCTGGTAAGGGACTGCTTCTAATGCCATTAATATGGTCCTGCCATCAATATGATCCAAAAGCTCAACTTTTAAAATGAATTTTAGGAACAAGAGATAAATCAGGCCATGCCCTTGTGACCGTGACAATGAGAAACACTATCTGGTTGAATCCAAACTGCAACAGTGGAGAGCTGGTGCGGATCATGGTCTACTTCTTCAGTACACTCAGGTACACACACTGCCATTTTAAAAGTTTTGGATCAATACGTTTTGTTAATTTTTAAAAAAAAGAAGTCTCTTATGCTCACCAAGGCTGTATATATTTAATAAAAAAAAAAACAGAAAAAAAACTATTGTTGCTATAATCTAAGATTCATTCATTTTGAACAATAAACCATTGATATGTTATTTTATTTACCTTTCCTTCATCAAACACATGACCTTGATTTGACTCTCAGGAAGGAAGTTAGTGCTTTGGGACTGACTGTCCTGGTGGATGCCCGCAAGTGTTCTCCTGTCCCCGCCCTCTTTAAAGCCTTCAACATCCTCCAGGTACTAACACCATGACGGTCTACCATTTGTTCATATCCTACACAGATAGAACTGTCACATACAGTTCACATCCTTTATGCGTTTCCTTTCTCATACTTTCTTCCAAACTGAATGGTAATGCAACCTTGCCATAAATCTTGATATTTAAATCTAACTTCCAACCAGACATCTGCTACTGAGGAATTCAGAAGAGCTGACTAAACTAAAGTAAACCTTTGAGAAGAGTTTTCATCGACAGAATCAGTCATTATTGGCTAAACAAGGCAAAAAGCAGCACATCATAAATATAATGTGATTTCCCAGCTGTGGAAATAAATAGTTGCATTCACACACAATTACACAATAGGACATGCTCACATGAGATTAGTAGAGAGAGGGTGATGTCCTTGGATTTCTTTTCCTCATCTGGGATTGGTTATTTTGCAGAATGCATCAACTTCTGACATGATTGTTGCTTGTTAGTTGTTTTTTACTATTATTGAGATCTTATCTCAATTGTTAAAGGTTACTCTTTTACTAGAGTGACCTGACCAAGGTGGCAGTAGAGAACACAGGCGTCATATCCAGTCAGATTTCAATTATATACATTTTTCTTTTAGTGTTTATGGAGAATAGATGGCTTATCTCATCTGTAGAAGAATCACCTCACCAGTCATTTACATGAGTGATGTGAGGAAACCAGTAAGTAATGCTCAAAGTAACTGCAGGAACATGATCCCTGAGCACATTTAATGGAAGTGACTCCAGACTGAGTTTGTGTTCTAGACCTTAATGCAGATTAATACTGCTTTCTTCTTCTGCCAAAAACCTGCCCTACTTTGACAGACTGAGGATGTGCCAATGCTGACTTCACCATTTAAACATCCTGAGTGAGATAGAGAGAGATAAATATAAGCAATATAAAAGTAAAATTGATGAATGCTTTTAATGACAATGTTGTTTTGAGTAGCACAGGGCCTCTGTGAGAGCTTTTCATTGTCTTTATGAACTCATTTGAGGTTTAAAACAGCTGCAGAAATTCTCCATATGACCTTTGCGTGGTTTATTTTTTCTCATTTCTTTGATCTTCCATCTGTATATGTAATCCATGATAGACAGCTTACAAGTGCTCTCTTGTGGAAAAGGTGGCTTTACTGAAAGTATAAGATTCTTGATGATGTACTGCTAAACTATGTGAATGTCACGTGTTTGAATGCCCTTCAGTGTATTCAGGGTCAGTGCTAACACTGACAGATGAGGTCTTTCTGAATGAATGCAGTAGCTTAGTGACCGGTCCGGCCCTCAGGGAACAGACACAGGCTCTCCTCCCTCCACTGATACTATCATTCCATTATAGATGTCCTTTTGAGCTGACAATTACACTTTTCCATCAGGCCTCTGTATTCTGTTTATGGATTGAACCATGGCCTACCAAGGAATTTTTTTTTTTTTTTTTTTATAAACTAATTCACAAAACCATATAGTAACTCCTTGGTTAAGACACACTTTTAATTCACAACAACATAAAACCAGATCCAGTCTCAGCATATATTCATGATTTTAATACACTCAAAATGCAAAGTGAAAAATAAAACTGCAGTGTTTCAGCAAGTAGGCAATAAATATCAGCAGTAAATAGTCTCAGCCCTGAAGCGGTTGTTGATGTTTCTGGAACATTCCTCAGTAAATATGCTATTGTTTCATTCCAGCAGAGATTTTCTTTTCCTTCTGGTCTGATGTGGCTATGATGGCACGATAATGTGTGCATGATCAGTATGCATGATGACGTACAAGGAAACAGACTAAAACAGCTCTCAAAAGGCATAATAGACTTCTCTGGTCTGTTTTTACAGAGTGTTGGTTTTCTGCTCTTTTGTTATGGTACATTCACTGACAGAAGGCTTTTATTGTGGCTTTTGGGGCACATTACAGAAAAGTGTCTACTAGGTTATGTAACCTTTAAAAACTTTTGTTCAATGACATAAATGCATAGTTAAATAAAGCATTAATGAAAATTCACCCTGTCTATTTTCAAGGTTTTATTGATCTTATTGTAAAAAATTGATGCAGACACATTTCTACATCTTACCCTTTTTTTTCACCTCGTAAAAAACTCTGCTTCTGACAGGCTTCTCTCTTGTGTACAAGCTCGCATTCAGTAATTATAATTACTTTTTCAGTAATCATAAATGACTATAAAATACTTTTATTAGTCAATAGGACTAGGAATTCTGGGTTAGTCTGTGAAATGTGTGTAATTCATGGTGCTGTTTGTGATTTGATAGTCTATTCAATCTCTGCAGGAAGCTATGCCGGGATGCATCCATACAGTACTGCTGCTGGCCGACAGAGATTTGGCTCTGCGATTGGAGAAAACCTCTTCTATACAGGTAGGTAATGCACAAAAATGATGACCCATCACCTGCAACTTGGCATAACTTTACAGCCACGATAACACTCAAACAATAACTACAGATGACAATATCTGTGTGATGTGCCACATGTGGTATTGTAGCATGTGACTTGCATTTAATGAGGGCAGGAAGGATAAAAAAAAAACACGCAAATCCATATGTTACTCTATATAGGAGGAAATGGAGGTCATTTGTTCATCTTTAGGTCCTGGAGAACATTGTGAGGTTTCTAGTTAATGTTAAAGGAAATCCTCTAACATCCTCTTATAAAATATAGCCCCCTTTATAGAAATAAACAGCATCTACCAGCACTGACAAGATTCTGGCTTTCACCTAGTTACTCTGCACTGAGAAATAGATGGCTATTTTAAAACACAAGTGTCTGTACTGAGACGCCGCTTGTGCCTGACACAAATCAGACTGCCAGAGATAGACACTTGTAGCTACGTAGGAAAGTGCTTCAGTTGAGAATTTCACCACAGCTGGACTGATAGTGTAGCCTAGACATCTATCTAAGCTATTAGAATAGCTGAAGTGTTTATGATTGCACTACAATACATATTTATCCCCTTGAATGCAGAAGCTAAGACCTGACGACTGTTGTGTCCTGTGTTCTTTTTGCATCTGTCAGGTGGAGTTGTTGACATCTTTGAAGTCTCTCTATAAGCATGTTGACATCGCTCAACTTCCCACTGAGTTTGAAGGCACTTTCCCTTATTCCCACAGCAGCTGGGTCTGTTTCAGAATGGTGAGAAAATCATCATCATTCCTAGGACTAAGGCTGGAATAAACTACATGACTTTTTAAACCGATTTGTAGTCAGAAAGTAGCAATAAGCCACAAGATTAATACAGCAATAAGCCACTGCTGTGTGTATTAATAATGATCACAATAAAATATTCATGTACCAATTAGCATATACACTACCAGTCAAAAGTTTTGGATCTGTAAGATTTTTTATGTTTTTAAAAGAAGTCTCTTCTGCTCACCAAGGCTGCATTTACAGGGTTCCCGCGGATCCTTAAAAAGTCTTAAAAAGTCTTAAATTAGATTTTTAAAATTTAAGGCCATAAAAAGTCTTATAAAGTCTTATTTTTACTTATGAAAGGTCTTAAATTTTAGATGACACTTTGACTTAGACATATCTAAAAGCTTTCCAAATTAAAACCATCTAATTAGCGTACGTATTTTTATTTATTTATTATTCTATCTTTGTGGATTTGCTAGTTCACGTGACATTTCGCGTCACTCGCGAGTCGCGGCAGCATAACTGTCTCCTGCACGCGAGAGGAGAGAAGGAGAAGAAAGGTCGTAAATATCAGTTCAGTTGTAAGTTCATTCTTTATGTGCGTATGGTGTGCGATGTGTATTGTCTTTTATGATATTGTAATCATTGTTTTAACAATGTACGAGGCACTGCGAGCTGACATCGCATTTGTCTCTCGTGCTTTCACTGGGTGATGTGTGCAGTGTAACTGTTATGTCCCCAAGTTAGTTTTTGTCTTATATTTATATCATATTATTTATGTTCTTATATTAGAATATCACATCAGAAAGAGTGCCGTTTTCCCGTGCACAATTCCAATTGTGATATTTATGTTATACAACAGTTAAATTAACAATAAGTTAACATTGAGTTACTTTTTAGACACAATATTGTCAATATTGTTTGTTTTCCCTTTATTTCGCCGTCTATAATTTCAAAATGAAACCGTAGCAGAGTCTCAATGCAACCGACAGCGATTATTTCTTGACTGAAATCCGCGTTTTGAACGAATCACTTGCTTCTTTCCCGAATGAATCAGCCGTTTGAACGAATCGGTTGAATGAATGACTCCCTCAACTCACTTATTAAGACAGTGATTTGCCGCTGCGGTTTCATATTTAAAGTACCCTTTAAATAAAATGTTAAAATTAGAAATCATTTCATATTTAAATATTGAATATTGATTTAAAAATATATATCTCATAGCTTTATTTATGCAGTTGTAAATGGAGTGTAAATATATTAATGCCACTTCTGATGCCGCTTCTGTCACCTCTGCACTGCAAAGATGGATTTTGATTGAATGATTTAATTTGACTGGTAACAGTGGTACTGTATGATTATTATATAATTAAGTATTATTGTATAATTACTGTATAATTGAATTTGAATGATAGTATTTGACATTAAAGGTGATGCATAACTCTAAATAAGTTTAGAAAAAATGTCCATATATAGGTGAAAATGCCCCTGAAAAAATCAATTTAAGGTGGCAAATATTGCCCCTTAATTAAAATATTAATTTCTGTCACTGCTGTGAACTGACCACTGCATAGAATATGAAAAATATGAATATCTTCGTGAGTCAGCTGTCAACAACAGACCTAAACCAGCCATGGCACCAGCACAAAAACACAATCAGTAAAATATCATCTAATTATTATCAACAAAACGTTGAAAATATCAATATATATTTTTGTCAATACTGCACAGCCCTAATGTACGGTAATAATTTTGATTTCTTCAGGTCTTAAAAAGGTCTTAAAAAGCCTTAAATTTGACTTTCAAAAGTGTGCAGGAACCCTGATTTATGTGATTTAAAAAAACACCGTAATATTGCGAAATATTATTACAATTTAAAACAGCTGTTTTCTATGTGAATCTATAGTAACGTGTAATTTATTCCTGTGATTAAAGCTGAATTTTCAGCATCATAACTGATTCTTCAGAAATATGATGATTTGATGCTCAAGAAACATTTCTCATTATTATCAATGTTGAAAACAGTTATTTACATTTTTATTTCAGGATTCTTTGATGAATAAGAAAGTTTAAAAGAACAGCATTTATCTGAAATGGAAAGCTTTTGTAACAGTAAACACTACCGTTCAAAAGTTTGGGGTCAGTAAGATTTTTTATTTTAGTTTTTGGGGGAAAGAAATAAGAGAAATCAATACTTTAATTCATCAAGGATTAATTAAAATCGATCAAAAGTTACAGGAAAGCCATTTATAATGTTACAAAATATTCTATTTCAAATAAATGCTGTTCTTTTGAACTTTCTATTCATCAAAGAATTGGAAAAAAAATAGTACACAACTTTTTTCAACATTGATAATAATAATGAATGTTTTTTGAGCATCAAATCCGCATATTTTTGAAGGATCATGTGACACTGAAGACTGGAGTAATGATGCTGAAAATTCAGCTCTTATCACAGGAATAAATTACATTTTAAAATATATTAAAATAGAAAACAGTTATTTTAAATTGTCATAATATTTAACAATATTTCTTTTTTCTTTCTTTTTTTAATCAAATAAATGCAGCCTTGGTGAGCAGAAGAGACTTTAAAAAACATTAAAAATGTATTTCATGTGCAGTGAGATATATGCGTACATTACATGATTTACAACATCTGACAACTGTTTGTTTAGTAAACTGGATTTTATTTTCTAACGGGTTCCTAACCTAAACATGTCTTTTTGTTACATCTCAGAGATTGGAGCAGCTGACCAGCCATTGTGAGGATGCTGTGAACCTGCTTCAGAACTCCATCAGCATACTGGAGTCTGCAGTGCTGCCACCTACAGCAGAGGTACTGCAACAGTCAATAAAATACTTTTCTAAAAGCAGCTCTATCGAAAGCAGTCCCACAAAAAATGCTTTGTCCCAGCCCTGTCAGGAATGAGAGAGCTATATATATTTAATGATTTTGGCAGACACTTTTATCCAAAGTGACTTACTTTGTATTCAAGTATAAATTTTTATCAGTTCTTGCATTCCCTAGGAATTAAACCCATGAGCTTGGTGTTAACATGCTCTATTGTTTGAGCTACAGAAATATATATTGCAGATAGTTTGCCTGTGAACCAGTTGAGCCCCTCTCTTGGTTCTAGTTATGTTTACTGAGACTGCAGTCCGAGGACTCATTATGACCTTCTGACAGTGAACTCTGCTCAGGAGGGCATCACATGGCACTGAAGTCTTCTACTCAGAGGGACTTCTATTATATTTCCATGAAGTACAGCAGTGGCACTGGTGTCCGGTTACAGTGATTTAAAGACTGTTCTATTTAGAAGACAAGTTGAGTTTGAAAATATAGACTTCAGTTTGTGTGTGGTTAGTGTGTCAAGGCTTTGACTGGGTTGACCTCTGGCTGTCAGTGGAGGTCACGAAGGACCTTTTTATCCACAGGCTTCTGGGGGAAAACAGGGCCTCAGGAGAAGTAATGATCTCCCAGAGGAGTGTTTATCTGCAGCCATCTTCAAAATCACTTACCTAGGGTTTATATAAAGAGTTGAAAGGAGAAGCAAAGAAAGAGTCTGGTGGATGAGGGTATGGATTTCTGCTTACTGAATGCTAAAACAGCCCCTCCTGTGGATGAAGTGATGCTTAGATGTTAAATGAATAGAAAACCAGAATAAGTCTTGGCCTGTCCGCTCATCTCTCTGCCGTTTCTTCTATGTCTTCTGTCTCCCCCCGTTAATCTAAATGTGTCCCCTCTTTTCCCTGTTTTTTTTTGCCACAATTCTGAATGACTTTATTTATTTTCTCCTTATATTAAGAACCTCACATATTGTATCTTCATTCTCCACCATTTAATAGTTTAATATAGTGTCTATGAAGAGTTTTAAAGCATTTCTGTAAACAAAACTGCAAATAGGCTTTAAAACTCATAGAAACATCCACTGACATTTGTAATTCATGTAATTGCTCTACAGTTTTATCCCACTTCACACACGCATGCTAATTAGGGTTTAGACGTATGACAGTAATTATGAGATTTTTATTTCTTTAAGTACTTTTTCAAAATCACTTTAAGAAGGCTTTTGTTGAGGTTCCTGAGGTTATTCGATATAATATAACCTTTTGTTGTTAGCGCCTCATAGACTCCGCACATTGTGGTCAGACCACAATCTGCATCATTGGGTCGGTATTATGGATGCTTTTCTGGGTGGTACACACACACCCTAAAAAAGTATTACACTCCAAATGCTACCCTTACAGATTATAGATAGATTTTAATCAAGATGGTAGTTTTACTACCATCTAGCGTTTGATTGAGATGGCGTTTTACTAATTAACCTTGTTTACTAGTGAGAACCATTCTCAGAAGTGGTTTCAATAAATTTGTTAAGAAATTGTCAGTAATGTAAACGTATAAGTCATTTGAACCATTTTAAATGTTTAACCATTTTACACCTGAAATGAGGTTAAAAAAAAACTTTTGATACACATATGTTTAAAATCATGCAACTACTGGTTCAAAGTTTTTTAGTTTGTTTTTTTCTTTAGGTAAAGAAGTTACTTTTTATTCAGCAAGGACGCATTAAATTCAATTGATCAAAAGTGAAAGAAACTTTTAGATTTTTAGAGAAAGATTTCTCTTTCAAAAAATACTGTTCTTTAAAATGTTCTGTTCATCAAAGAATGCTGAAAAATGTACCTTGATTTCCACAAAAATATAAAACAATGCAACTGTTTTCAACATTGATAATAATAAGAAATGTTTCTTGAGCAGCAAATCAGCATATTAGAATGATTTCTGAAGGATCATGTGACACTGAAGACTGGAGTAATGATGCCGAAAATACAGCTTTGCAACATTTTAAAATATATGAAAATTGAAAAGTTATTTTAAATTGTAATAATGTTTTGCAATATTGCGGTTTTGCTGCATTTTTGAGCAAATAAATACAGCCTTGATGAACAAGAAAAAAAATCTTTTGAATAGTACTATACACTCACATGAGATGACTCCAGTCAGTGGCCTAGAAAGCTGATTTGTTGTACATCTATGTGCATTTCTGCAGTGGATTTGGTAACTTTTGCTTTGTCATTTTGCTGCATCCACACCTAAAGGGTTCCGTAGATAAAGTGCAAGACAAGTGTGCTGTTGTTAAGAAAGATCCATAAAAGCCAGATTTAAGTACAACAGCACAAGTACAAACACACACCTAAAGGTTTGGCAGTTATGCGTATTAAAGTGTACTGTAGCTTAAGCTCATTTGATCATTTAATGAGTACAAACGTGAGCTAGTATTAAATGAAGGAGGTGTAGATACAACTTTAATGAATAATAATGAATGCCTGTGTGCGTGAGAGTGTGTACAGGTAATGTGTGCTGCTACAGGTATTACTCTATCTGTCAATGGAATTTGGAAGATAATGATGGGGTGTATGTGTGTTTATGCTGGAGAAAGGACAGATATTACTCAGTGAGAGAACAGTAGATACGATGTGTATTTGTAATAATAAGGTGTGTGGGAATGTGTGCAGCTGTAGAGGAGTGTTGGTGTTTTATAGTAATAAATGTGTGTGTGTGTGTGTTTGCAGGAGGCACAGATCTTATTGTGTAAGTACAGAGAGCTGATGAGGACTGTTCTGGAAGACAGCAGGCTGGTGCGGCTACAGTTGGAGGGAGGAGCCGCTCTGTCCCGTTTACGAAAAGAAGAGACCAGTGTCAGTTTGACAGAGGACTACAGGTGAGACAAGATTATACAGACTTTAACCCTCTGCACACATCACAAATAACCAAATAGGCTCTGTTCCAAAACCTAGTGAGCTAAATTAATTATGCCACCTCTTAAAGGGTTAGTTCACCCAAAAATGAAAATTATGTCATTAATGACTCACCCTCATGTCGTTCCAAGCCCGTAAGACCTCCGTTCATCTTCGGAACACAGTTTAAGATATTTTAGATTTAGTCCGAGAGCTTTCTGTCCCTCCATTGAAAATGTATGTACGGTATACTGTCCTTGTCCAGAAAGGAAATAAAGACATCATCAAAGTAGTCCATGTGACATCAGTGGGTTAGTTAGAATGTTTTGAAGCATCGAAAATACATTTTGGTCCAAAAATAACAAAAACTACGACTTTATTCAGCATTGTATTGTGTTCCGGTTCTGTTGTCAATCCGCGTTCAGTGTTAACTTGTTATCTGGTGCGCCCGAGCTTCGTTTACAGTCTGAGGGAGACGCACGCTGTAAACAAAACAATCTTCGCAAACATGTCTAAGGATTTCGACACGGAGGAAGACTTGCATTTTTTTGCCCAGCCATATTTATTTGATCCCAAATACACGGACACACCAGATAACACGTCAGCAGCGTCAAGGACAGTATACCGTGTATACATTTTCAATGGAGGGACAGAAAGCCCTTGGACTAAATCTAAAATATCTTTAACTGTGTTCCGAAGATGAACGGAGGTCTTACGGGCTTGGAACGACATGAGGGTGAGTCATTAATGACATCATTTTCATTTTTGGGTGAACTAACCCTTTAAGATACCACATTTTGGTCAAATTCTAAGACAGACACCACTATCCTTCGCATAGAGTTGATCAGGTTGTTGATTGTGGCCTGTGGAATGTTGGTCCACTCCTCTTCAATGGCTGTGCGAAGTTGCTGGATATTGGCAGGAACTGGAACACGCTGTCGTATACGGACCCCCCCAGACCCCCCAATACAGTAAAACTGCACATTTTAGTGTGGCCTTTTATTGTGGCCAGCCTAAAGCACACCTGTGTAATAATCATGCTGTCTAATCAGCATCTTGATATGCCACACCTGTGAGGTGGATGGATTATCTCGGCAATTTGTGAACAATATTTGAGAGAAATAGGCCTTTTGTGTACATAGAAAAAGTCTTAGATCTTTGAGTTCAGCTCATGAAAAATGGGGACAAAAACAAAAGTGTTGCATTTATAATTTTATTCAGTGTAAATCCAAGATAAATGTTGAATAAACACTACCGTTCAAACGTTTGGGGTCAGTAAGATTTTTCTGTTTTTGAAAGAAGCGTCACACAATTGCATTTATTTTACCAAAAATACAGTAAAAACTGTAATATTGTGGAAATATTATTACAATAATATATTATTCTTTTTGTAATCAATTTAATGCACCCTTGATAAATAAGGATATTCATTTCTTTCCAAAAAATAAATATGAAAGACCCCAAATGTTTGAATGGTAGTATACATGTAATTAATTGAATAATAAAAAGGTATTTATAAAATAGTGACTATAAATGAATATTTTGCATAAAGTTTGTATTGAAAATTTGAATAGAAATTTAAATCAGCTGTGAGTTGAGTCTCCTGTGCGCTTCATGTGAGTTCCTGCCCATATAGAGCATTACAATTGAGCCACTAATGAAGTTTAATTTCAGTAAGGATGCTGCCTAAATAGTCAGTAGGTAACGAGGCAGCTCGCTAGGTTTTGGAATTGAGTTATATAATTATGAAAGATGTAAAGAGAGTTTGAGAGTGCCAAACAAGAAAGGAATAATGAAAGAGAGAGAGAGAGAGAGAGAGAAAAAGTGTTAAGAGCGTGGGAGAGCATGTTCAGGCCTCTGATGATCAGGGCTGGGTTCATCTGGAGGTTGAGGGAGTGTGAATGTTATTTCCCACAGCTGAGCCAAGAGAAATGTCTTTATCTGCACAGTCATTTCATCCTGAAACATACACACAATCTCAGAGCTAAACAGACACAAAATGCGCATGTGTCTGTCTCTGATAACATGGTATGGTTTGGATGCAGCAGGGCTCTAGCACTGCTTCCTGTTTGACTTGGGTTAAAACACAGTGGCATGTCTGTGCTGGCTTACTCAAAAGCAATTTCAAAGCCTCCTGCTCAGACACAAACACTCAAGCCCGGTGTTTGTGACAGATTCCGGTTATAAAGACCCAGTGGGTTGCTCATTAAGACTGATGGCTTGGTTTTTGCTTTTTCCAAAGACGTCATCTAATAAATGAATATGCAATGAATATGATTCTAAGCTAACCTCTCTGGTTCCTTAGCCTGATTTATTGTCCGTCTTGTCATCTCCATCCCTTTTGTGACTTTCATATTAGGTGAAATTAGAGTTTAAAGGCTGTGCAAGTTGCTCATTTGTTGCTTAACAAATGCCAAAATGAAACCTAAGCTGTCTGAGCTGCTCTCTCACACACGCACTTCACCTGGATGCTGACAGACACACAAAGGGCTCAATCTCACAGGTGTGACTGAGTCTAAAGTGCTCAACAATAGTGAACGAATCCGGCTCTTTTTTCTGCATTTTCCTGTTTATTAAACTGACTTCTTCCCTCACACATAATCTTTCAAGACTTTTAACAATTCCACTGGATCCTAAAGGTGAACTATGACCCTTGCTTTTTTACTGAATAGAATGATTGTGCTTTTACTCACTGGTGGTCTCTGCTCATTTTTGTTTCAAATGTACATAAACAGGAAATTGTATCTCCTTTTCATCTCTTTTCTATAGTCCTTGTAAAACAGTGTAATAATAATAATAATCATGACTAGTATTTATATGTATGATTATTATTATTAATACACTGTTTTACCAGCTAGCCTACATATTAATAAATACAATGTTATTAGTATTGTTGTTAATTTAAATTAATAACAATAATTCATTGGCTACATTTTTATCAGTGATTATTGTTGACTTATTCTTAATCTTATTATTATTATTAGAGACACCAGGTATATCTATATAGATGTGTATAGTAATACTGGATATATATATATATATAGAAACAGTCAAGTTCATTCATATTCTGTCTACCAAACACAATTAATCAACAATACTATGTCTGAATGCTTTATTGAGCTGGTAATGAAGGCTTCTGATTTTTCGTACATCCGTCTTAGACTCTTATCTCTCTCACTCACTCTTTTGTCGTTCTCTCTTGCTGGAATGTCTTTGATATCCCCTGCGTGCTGTGATAACCCGTGTTTGCTCTGGGTGTGTGCTGTGAATAATTGATGAGTTTTGGACTGACTCTGAGGTCCCTGATTTGCCCCTCATGCCTCTCATTGTGTGTAACACATATATTCTTTCCAACACTGAGCTTAAATCAACCAATACCTCAAAGGGATAGTTGAGCCAAATTAAAATTCAGTTACCATTTTCTGACTCTCATGTCTTTCTGAACCTGTGTGACCTTTTTTTGCTGTAGAACTCTGTGGCAGCTCTCTTTCACATTGTAAGTGAATAGGGCTGTCAAGCTCAAAAACAAAACAACATAACTTTATTGAAAATCTTTTAAAACCATGTGAATATGTGTTTGCATCTGTGTATCTAACAGCAGGGGGCACACTTTTTTGGCTGTTGTTATGCATGTGCCACATGTCTGTCTGCATTAATAAGTCTTGCATGCTTCGATAAGTCTTTTGACAGTCAAAATGGGAATGTGGCACTCCTCAAAAATAGTTTGCAGTCACGTGACTACCATGGATACCTGGCGGGCAACAAACCAGTATTTTCACCGTAGAGTCCTGTAGTTCCAGGTCTTATGGGTCTTTTAGTAGCTATCAAGTCTGTTAGCGAGCTAGCTGCATAACTATGGACTAGAAATAGGATTAACTCCAAGGTAGCTAAATTGTGTAAAGCAGACAAGTTTTTTTAAGATAATCGAGCACGAGCAGTAATAATTCCTCCGTAAATCATATCTAGCTCTACTGTTGGGTCATCTCTGGTTCTCATTGAAAACCATAGATATCACAAACCTCAAAACACCAACTTTTGTATAGTAAAACGACGTGGCGACGTCCTGACAAGATCCTTGATTAGTTTACTGGGTTTCGTTGCTGGAGAACGACGTTCTTGCCCGCCAGCCAGTACTTGTGACGTCACGTGCAAAGTATGAATTGACATTGATGTTGTGTATGGATCAGAGAGTGGATAACTCTTTGGCTGAGTTAGTTGGCATATCGTTGGGGAAATGTTGGCATATCGTTGGGGAAATGTATAAATGTTTGACTAGAGCACAATAGATTATTGTGTAAGTGAACTACAGCGGTGATGAAGTCATCCAGTAGACATCAACCTCTTCTGTTGTGCACAGTGTGCTCTGTCACTGTGTATCACAGCACTGGACATTCACATACAGATACACAAAAATGTACCATTACTCACATTTTCTCACAATTATTCATTAAAATAAATACTTTCTTGACATACTTATATGCACATGTATACAGTACAGTCAATTAATCACATTGTTTCTCTCATGTATGCTCTTTTTCTTTCTTATACAATACACACACACACACACTCTCTCTCTCTCTCTCTCTCTCTCTCTCTCTCTCTCTCTCTCTCTCTCTCTCTCTCTCTCTCTCTCTCTCTCTCTCTCTCTCTCTCTCTCTCTCTCTCTCTCTCTCTCTCTCTCTCTCTCTCTCTCTCTCTCTCTCTCTCTTACTCTCTCTCTCTCTCCATGCCCTGTCTCCCATTGCCAGATCACAATTTGCACATCCAATTACATTCAAAGCCTCGTCCAATCAATATATTCTATAAGACTGTCTCAGCCAATGAGATGTGAGTCCTGCAGTCAGTGTTTTCTCCACAGCTCAGATGCCTGGAGTTTCTCTCAGGGAATAGAAACAAAGTCAAGACAATATGTAGACTGAATTTAATATGCTACTGAAATCTTCTTGGTGTGTGTTTTAGAGATGCCATCGAGAATGCAGGACATCTGTATAACCAAGTGGACGAGCTGGTTCACAGACTGGTGATGCTGTCCAACAAATGCACACAGGAACTGGAATTCATTATGGAGTTTAAGACCTTGGAGGAGGGATTCAGAGAGGTGAGGACCAAGGTTTTGCACTTGCTTTTATGAACTCGATTCATGACAGATGACAATAACAGCGGTGTGTGAGACTTGCTGGTACTATAATGGGACTATATGTTTTCTCTTTAATTAAAACATTCCATGTTATGTCATGTTAATGTGACAACTTCTCATAATTTAAACCTGAAAATAAACAAAGTTTTATTATTAAACTAAGAAAAAGTTACATCAAATGTTTTTTTTTATAGAAAAATAAATTAATTTACATTTAGAAAAGAAATTCATCATTAAATAAATTAAAGTATAAAACCATTAATGCAAGTGAGAGACTAAGAGTTCTACTGAGAAATACTGAAATTACTGTAAATTCAATTAAACTTTTCACTTAAATTGTTTTTGCTGATAATGACAAATTTCTTGAAGAAATAGATTGTTATATTAGTAAAGACTTCAAAAGGGAAACATTTCTGCACGAATAGTCACAGACTTTTGAACTCCACTACACATCTGGGCAGTTTGTGTCTTCAAGGCTTATTCTTAGTTTTGAGTTTACCTATTACACTTGAAAAATAGTGAATACTGTACTGAAGTGCTGCAAACACTCACTCACTCACTCACTCACTCACTCACTCACTCACTCACTCACTCACTCACTCACTCAGGCCCCATCCACACTACTGCGTTTTAGTTTAGAAACGGATAATTAAAACGAATACGATCTCCGTCCACACCAGCGTTTTAGCTGCGTATTAGAATTGATCTCCGTCCACATTAAAACGACTGAAAACGCGGATCACGTGACCATTCACCAACACTGGGCATGTGCGTGCCGGTGTAAACACAACTTCATTGATAAAATGATCCCAGCATGCTCTGGGTTAACCCCAAACCGACGCTCCATGTACGGTCAACGCCGCCGCTGCACACGGGAATTGTCACAGATCGCTCGAATAATAGCTTGACTCCGGCGCATGTAGGCAGTTATAGCGTTGTAAAATGCAGAATTTACTTGTACAACAGCTGCTAGCAAAGATATACGCCATGACTGATGACACCCAATCATAGAGCCGAGCGTGAGCCTCTACTACGTCATCGTTTCTAAAGTCCTCCGTCTTGACCCGTCTACACTAAAACGCCCTCCGGAGATTCAAAACGAAAAACGGATCGGCAGTGTTTCTAAACTTCTCCGTTTTGGGTCTCCGTTTTTGCCGTTTTAGTGTGGACGGGAGGTGCAAATGTAGCAAAAGGTCTCCGTTTTTAAACGAAAACGCAGTAGTGTGGACGGGGCCTCACTCACTCACTCACTCACTCACTCACTCACTCACTCACTCACTCACTCACTCACTCACTCACTCACTCACTCACTCACTCACTCACAAACAGCCCTACTAAGCTACACACTGCCTTGGTGATTTATTCATCTGAAAGTCTTAATGGATGATTGTGCCTAGCAGGTAGAAAGAGGGGGGGAAATCCTGTTGGCATGGATATAGTGGAAGTTGCTGAAACAGATTAGCCGAGCACACACACACATTCATGCACATCATGAGAAAATGTAAACTAGCACCATAGCATCTGTATCAGATGACACACATGTGATTGATGTGTTTGTGTGCTCATGTTTCAGTCTACTGCCAAAGTCTACTGTCACAGACAACAAGAAGCAAATATGTTACGAATAACAGAGTAAATGCCCATTCACAGCAAAAACAATAACTATAATGATAATTATAAAGTTAAACATTCTAATTCTATGAGTATAGAGAAGTCCACAACACAACTATAATGATACAGAGGAACTATCATTGAAATAGCATTCAGAAAAAAGAATTCTAACTGATGAACGATAAAAACATTGACAGCCGATCAGAACCCATCCTGCTTTAAAGAGCTTGAGCGTTTCATGCGGCAGATGACATAACTGCAGTGCGTGCTTATAATAAACAATGTTATCGTGCATTGGTGTTGACACTAATATCGTTATAATTGACATTCTTGGTGTGAACCAAAGAATTACTTAAAGCTGGAAAGTAGCAGGGTTAATTGATTGTATGTGTATGTTGTCTCTTAGGTGAGTCAGTGGATAGAGGAGGTGGGAGAGTCTCGTCTGCAGACACTGAGTGAGCTGGAAGAGTCCTTGGAGCAGTTACATCATAAACAGACTGTCTTCAGAGAATTTTACGCTGCTGCATATGTATGTCAACTCGTATTAAACATGTTTTACACAGCACTTTAACCCTTCCCCACAGCATCTGCATTTGGGGTCGGGGTTGTCCTCATATTTTGTCAAAAAATGCCTCATGACATTTTTATTTGGGCCGAGAGATAATATTTTACTGCAGGAGTCAAACATTTGCTTAATTGTGTAAACATGAGTTTCAAGAGCGTTTGTCAATGTTTAAATGTAGTCACCTCAGTCGCACCCTATGCTTTCATACCATTCCACTATGTAATACTGTGTGTGTGTGTGTGTGTGTGTGTGTGTGTGTGTGTGTGTTCAGGAGCACTGTAAGAGCGGTGAAGCTCTCCTCAAGCGCTTAGAGAAGTGGGAAGACATCTCCTCTGCAGAGCTGCAGGTATACGAGGTGAAAGTGCGCTCATTCTGGGTCCATCTACATGATTTCTCCCAGCGAGTGGAGGACACCAAGGATAAAATTGACAAGACTGTCAGACTCTACGAGTTCTTTGACAAGGTAAGTGGTCAGTAGTTGCTTTTGATGTAAACTCACCTGTCTTTCTATTTTTACTTTTACTACTTAGGCTCCCTTTATAAAATGTTCATTTGGTATTGAGCTGTATTGTAGTGCGTGCAACACAGTGAAACGTTGTGAGAAGTTTTAGAAGATTTTGAGATATGTTAGAAGCGTTGTCTGTTATCTGATTTCTGAATGGTTTAGTAAAGGAATAAGTTACCCAAAATGAGAATTCTGTCATAATTTCTTTACACTCACGTCATTCCAAACCTGTATAATTTTCTTTCTTCTGTGGAACACAATAGAAGAACTGTGTTTTTTTTTCTTCTTCATACAATAAAAAACAAATGGGATGCAATATTGTTTGGACCGCATTTAGTTTTAAAACAATTTTTGTGTTCCACAAAAGAAAGTAAGTCATACAGGTTTGGAATGAAATGAGGGTGAGAAAATGATGACAGAATTTCTTTTGGGATGAACTATCCCTTAAATTATATGTAATGGATTGTTTGAGGCTTTACTAGATTGAAATATTTAAATTGGTTTGGTGGATAATTGGAGATTACTCACTTGTACTGCTTTTTAATTATAAGGTGTTTCAATTGCTCAGAATAATTACCTTAATGCATTAATCCATAAATATCTAATCTGAACTGACTAAACTGCACACAGAGAGACACATGTTAGAATACCTGTCTCAGCAGTGCAGTTTAGTCAGTTCAGATTAGATGTGCATTAGCTGTGTCCATCCTTCAGTAGGTTTTTGTTTGACCAGTTTTAGTCTTTATAGTGTATTATATTAAAGTTTTGCACTTTTTTCTTTTAGTTTTTCTGTGTTTCACTAACTATTTATCTAGTTTTATTGCAGTTTTTTTTTTTTTTTTTTTAAATTAGGAACCCCCTTTTTTCGAGTCATATGCTTCATAGGTTGTTCATGCAGGACATGTTCTTCCATTCTAAAAACAGAATGTAGTTTTGTTTAATTTTGGTTAGTTTCAAAATTAGTTTAGTCTAAATGTAGTTTCCCTATAATCAAGTAGGCTTTTTGACCCCCTAAGTATCTCTGGCGACCTCTGGTGGGGATCACGACCCCCAGGTTGTGAAACCCTATTTTATTGAACACTTAAAGCGTCGCTGCGCAGACCGATCAGTGTATGACATCAAAGTACCGTGAGAGCGATTAGAGAGCAGGCGGCTATGTATGCTTTCGAAAAGCTCTTGCGGTACTTTGATCTCATACACTGATCGGCCTGCGCAGCGACGCTTTAACATGTCTTCTGGTGTTTAATTGACCTCGGTTGGATGTTGAAACAGCCACTGATCAAAAACTGTTATCTTCTTTTAGTCAGAAGAGATAACCCTTATAGACAGATAGACTTTTAGTCAAATAATCCTGTCCCATCTTTCTTATTTTTTCCAGTTTTCTTTAATAATGATAAAAACTTTAGAATTAGCAGATACTTAACTTAAAACGGATATAATTATAGGTCTTGATATAGTGTCAAGTGATAGTAATGGAGCACAGTTTCATGTATTTCTATATCCATCAGACAAGAGTTCCTCTGAAAAGCATACAGTGTTTCTAAAGCACCAGCTATTACGGAAATCCCTGACTGGCAATGATGTCAGACAAACTGACACACACACACACACACACACACACACACACACACACACACACACACACACACACGATTGTCTTTGTGATCAGACCATTGTGTTTTTCCTCTGTGGCACTGAGTGAGTGTTGAACGCTTTGGTCTGTCTTCAGTGTTTCCCCCCGAGCCCCAGCAGGGACAGATGGTCTTGTTGGCTGACCGCTATCAGATTTTAGCATTAGCATAATCATAGTGCTCTTTCCTGACTCATCAGATCATCCATACATCCAGAGCCCTTGCCCTGTTGGCATGGTGAACTCTCTCCTGCTGTCTGTTGGCATATTGACAAAAGTTGTCTGTATATGTGTGTAATAATCAAAGCTTTTGACTGTGTATTAATCAAAAGCTGGCTTCATTTACATACAACTGCCTGTTCCTAGATCAGTCTCTGACATATCACACATTTATCCTTTTCAGTATTCAGAACTGCAGATAGAGTCTTTGTGTCGTTGTGTTAAGGTGCGTGATGACACTTGTGGAAATCACTGGTCTCATATGACTGGCGTACATGAATGCTTATTCAAACCACCTGTCCTTTCACACCCATTCCTATGCATGAATTTTCAAGCTTTTGATTAGTCTCAACACTGATGGTTGTGTAGTCAGTGTATAACAGTGTACAGATGTGTATTAGTCTTGTGTGAGCACTGTATGCGTATGTGTCTGTGTGTGATTGAGACAGTACAGAACCTCTGTCTAGTTTTTCTGTGCGTTGTGAGTGACCACATGCTGGACTCCAGTGCTCGGTTTGTCTTCGATGACAGACCAGCTCATCCCAGATTTAGAAAGTGACTATTTGAGTGTGTTGCCTAGCAACCAGTCCAAGCACGGCTGATGAACTGGCCAATGCGGATTGTGGTCATCAAACACGTCATGTGTGCTATGACAGCTGAGGTTGAACACGAGGACACTAGATTCTATTCATAGTACAACAGGACACCATGAATTTATGTATGTATGCATGTACAGTGGTGGCCAAAATTATTAGAATGGTAAGATTTTTGTAATGTTTTAAAAGAGGTCTCTTCTGCTCACTAAGGCTTCATTTATTTCATCCAAAAACAGTAATATTGTGAAATATTTCTTTTCAGGATTCTTTGATGAATAGAAAGTTCAAAAGAACAGCATTTAAATGCTGTTAAATTATTAATTATTAAATTATGTTTTTTTGTGAAAAAACATAAATGTTTATACTGTCACTTAATACAATTTAATTTAATTTAAAATTAATTTCTTTCCAAAAAAAAAAAAAAAAAGAAGCTTACTGACCCCAAACTTTTGAATGGTAGTGATAATGTTACAAAAGCTTTTATTTTGAGATAAATTCTGTTCTTTTGAACTTTCTTTTCATCAAATAATCAGTTGTGTACAAAACTGTTTTCAACATTGATAATAATAAGAAATGTTTCTTGAGCATCAAATCAGCATATTAGAATGATTTCTGAAGGATCATGTGACACTGAAGACTGGAGTAATGATGCTGAAAATTCAGTTTTATTCAGAAATATATTCCATTTTAAAATATATTCAAATAGAAAACTGTTATTTTAAATTGTAAAAAATATTTCACAATATTACTGTTTTTGCTGTATTTTAGATCAAATAAATGTAGCCTTGGTGAGCAGAAGAGACTTCTTTTAAAACATTAAAAAATCTTACCGTTCTAATAATTTTGGCCACCACTGTATGTATGTATATATATATGTACTTGTACTTCTAATGTCATAGAAGACCTGAAAAAAAATCATGTTTTTATAAAATTGTGCTTTTCATCCAAGGAAAAATCTATAGTAAATATAAAACTTTTCTATAGTTAATGTTAATCTAGCTTTGCTGTAAAATATACACTTCCGTTCAAAAGTTTGGGGTCGGTAAGATTTTAAAATGTTTCTATATTAATATCTTTTTTCATAAATGTGATTTATTCCTGTGATGTCAAAGCTGAATTTTCAGCATCATTACTCCAGTCTTCAGTGTCACATGATCCTTCAAAAATCATTCTAATATGAGGATTTGGTGCTCAAGAAATATTTCTTCTAAATATCAGTGTTGAAAACAGTTGTGCTGCTTAATATTTTTGTAGAAAGCATGATACAATTTTTTCAAGATTCAAAAGAACAGCTTTAATTTAAAATTTAAATCATTTGTGTCAATGTAAAACACTTTACTGTCTCTTTTGAACAATTTAATGCATTTTTGCTTAATAATATTTTGTTTTTTTTTTCTTTGTTTTTTTTCTAAATCAGCAAGAAGTTCAACCAAAGAAAGTATCCTGTTATGTAGACTTACAGTGTTTTCACTTCTGTGTGACCTAAAAGGGTTCCCTTCAAAATAAACACCTAAAGTGAGTCAGTAAGCGTGTGTTAAATGAATGAATTTACTCTGACCTTACTGGCCGCTGTATAAGCTCACTGACACACATTGGGTGACAAACATAATATTGACAATGCATTGTCTGGATCAGAGCCCTCCAGGCAATCACAGCTGCCAGCAGTGCAGAAAGTGACAGCAGAGCTGTGAGCATCAGCCCTGTGATGCAGCCTGAGGCACAGCAGACAGTAGAGCCCAGTATGTGAGACCGAGTCCTGTCTGCTCCAGATGGTCTTCGTGTGTAAGAGTGCATAGAGTGAGGAATCACTGAGATTGTGTTTGATGGAAGGATGAGGGAAAAGTCAGTCTCACGGGATGTATTGACTTGTAATGCTCATCTATGCAAGCTAGTGTGGGACTAGTTTATTGTCAGAAAAGATTTAATTTGCCCCCTGCATTATATTTTAAATTCATTCAAACCCTCATTTAAGTGTTTGGAAATGCCATCTCTGTAACGTTACGAGGAAAGTAATTTCCTCTTTTGTTTTACATGGTTTTAAGCTTAAACACATACAGTCAGACATTGCAAGTCAAAGGAAATGGCACCTCCATGTTGTCATTATAATGATAATACTTAAACCACAGGCTTTTCACTAAAGAGCTGAATTAACGCACTGCAGGCTTCTGCTCAGAGAGGATGAGCATATTTATGCCCTCTCACAGTGAATGTAAATTTACGAATCTAACAAAGACATGTCCAAGTCACATTTCACCCCAAAAATGTTTTCATCTAAATGTTTCTGTTTTAGTAATTTTGGGTTTTGTTTTTGACATATCTATTAGTTTTTTCATTTTTCTATTTAGCGTAATTTTTTCCCTTATTTTTAGTTTTATTAATTTTAATACTTTTAAGCTGCAGTCCGTAGCTTTTTTGGGGTTAAAAATTATCCAAAATACATATTTGAAAAAATACATAACCAGCCAGTGTTCAAAACTATCTGCTTGCCGTAGCTCAATTCAAAGCGGTAAGCTTGTAATAATGTTTTTAATTCTAGTGGTACTGGTGGATTTCCGCGGGAGATTCGAGCATGTCTTTGCGTCATTACGTCACATCTGATTCTGTACACATAAAGAAGGAGTCTCGGCTAGTATAAGCTATATTGCGTGTGAGGATGTTGGAGGTGGAGATTTATATTCTTTTCTCACAGCACTTGATATAATTAAACTTATCAATTTGATGGCGGATCCAGAAAGGTTCAAACGACAATCACCAGTGACAACAGATTCACCCGCTGTAAAATGCAAAAGACTTCGTTCGGACTTCGAAGTGGCTACAGAAAAGAAGAGACTGCAACCGGACCCATGCGAAAACAAGGATACATATCGGAAGGACATTACATGTAGTCACGCAATGCTGACGTTGAACATTAACAATTTGAGAACAAAGTATAATTTGCACGGTTTTACGTGATAAGATAAGCGACTGTTAGATTTAATCAGAACCAGAACCAGAACAAAAGTGAATGTTTCTTACTTGTTCAGATGACATTTTCCGGTGAAAATTATTATGTTGGTCATACTTCCAAAAAGAATCATCTGTGATTCTGAATGACGGTATCCACACAGTCTATGATCCACACCGGCACGGTGACTGACAGCTGCACATTCTCCTCAAACATTGTGTTCATCCGCGCTGTGCCGTGTCGAAGTACAACTCACGCAAAGCTGATAATTCCGCGAATGACCGCAATTGCAGATTTCGAACAGAGATGGCGACAAAGAGAAAAAACTGCGGAGTGCAGCTTTAAACTTGTTTTATTTTAGTTAGTAGTTAATTTAGCATTTTTAAGTTTGTTTTTCATGTAATATTAAATATTATTTTATTTTAATTACCAAAAACAATTTTTAATGGTTTTAGTTAAAAATATAACACATATTCTGATAAATCTTATTCCCATTGCTATAATATTTTTCATATTTTTTGTGTATTACAAAAAAACTAATTGTATTCAGCACAAGTTATTTCAGCAAATTCTACTATGATGTATACATACATACTATGCAATACTTTACAAATGTAATAATATATTATTTTTCCACAATAAATTAACTAGAATGAAAAACAAAAATATTACCGTTTCTTTAAGCAAAATATGCTGGTGCTTTCTTTTTGCACATGAAAGAAATATAATTTATCTTCATTAAAATATTGCTTGAAATATATTTATATACTATAATTATATTTCAAGAGAGTATAATTTATCATTTAAGCAAATCCAGCAGTGACACATACAGCAGTTGTTGTATTGGAAGAATGTGTGTGTATGTGTACAACATACTGTGAGCGGTTGGTTATTGATCAGGTTATTGATACTTCAATGTCTCCAAGGAATTCATACTTTCCCACATGCCTTCTGCTGCTGTTTTTCCTCTAATCCAACTCTAGTTGAATATTGATCAAGATTACAACTTACTCAACCACACAAGCATTATAAATTCAGAATCGGTAACACACAGTGACCCAGTCAGACCTCACATGATTATATTATGCCATAATATATAATTTCCTGCAGTCACATCATAAATGTGTGTATCTGTGTGTTTATAAATCATCAGCTGGGCCTCATTTTACCCTTCCAAAGTTCCCATCAATGTTTTGGATTTCTCACTCCGCCTGCATATGGGTTCACAAGGTCTAGTTAGCACCAGCATGCCAAGTTTCAGCAATCGCTCTGCCGTCTTTCCTTTGCCCTTTCTGGTGAGGAGCTTTGTAGTTTTGTTGACAGACACCCTCCTGTCCCATCCCCCCTTCCCTCTCTGCCCTCTACCCCCTCCGCCCCTCTAGTGAAGTTGCTGGGGCAGACCCATCTGGTATTTAGACTTGCATTTGCCTGTGAATAGCAGGGAGGTGGGGAGAGGAGGGGAGTGGGCGCCACTGGCTTCTCTCTCAGTTACTTTGTCAGTCTGAGAGAGAGAGAGAAAAGGATGACCGCCGCCGCTCCGTGCTCCGGTCATGGGACCACCAGCGTCTTAGCAGAGCAGGAAAACGGATATAGTCATGGAGAGGTAGGAGTTTAGAGGAGCATTGTGGTGATTAAATCAGGAGCCATTTGACTGATATGTGGTACATTATCTGTGCACAGAAAGTTTTTGTTTTTTAATCTTTGAAGACTTGTCAAGGCTGTAACAGACTGTAACTGTACAATAAGAGATGTTTTCATGAGAGGCCACTATAATTGAAGGGACAACTGAAATGTTGCTCAAAACACTTTTGAATGGAGCTCTTCGGTTGTCTGTGGAGATTTCCTTACTCCTCACTTAATCTCCACCCCCTACTTTCTGGCTCTCTTCAATCTCCTGTTCATTCATGCACTGGTAAAGTGTGTATGTGAGGCAAGCAAAGGCTGTAAGTGTGTGAACTGCAGTGTTTTTAACCCTCTGGGGACCAGAGTGTTTTTGGGGCCCTTGGGATGTTTTGACATGCACTGACATTTGTGCTTTTTTCAGTTATTTATAAACATGTTAATGGCAAAGGTGTAAATTCACTCTATATAGCACAAACTTGGCTACCATGATGAGTGAGCAACATGTATGTACATGTTTGTATTTTTAATAGAATAATGTTTATGCGTGGTTATTGAAAAAAATAAAAATGAAAGTTGCTGAAATAAGACCACAAAACACATATTGATTATTTCTTCACAAGACTTTTGAAAATTGTATCACATAGCCTAGAATATTTGCTCCAAAACTATGTGAGAATCATCCTGACTACTCATTCAGATAAGTCAATAAAGTCTTTTACATTTTTAATGACGTGTTTTGTTTGAGAAAGCTTTATGCGAGGAGGCGTGGTCTCTCATTAATATGTGTGGAATTTCACACCTGAGAAAGACAAAGACCCTCCCCATAATGGCCCTATTAGGTGCTATCAGGCCATATCATTACAGGAGCCTTGCACAAAGAATGAGGAGATTTAAAAAAGAATGGCTTTTAGATTGTTTGGATTTATATAAGGAAAATACAGGGTGCATAAGTCTGGACACTTCTATCACACACCCTTCACCGTATAGACATGGTTTTATTTCAGTTCAAAGTTCAAAGTTAGAGTTGGAAACATCTTGAAAAGAAAATTGTCTTTCTCCATAAATGTCTTAGTTTGATCATACATATTTCAAAGTTGAGGATTCATTATTTTGATAGCTTGAACAAACACTAAAACATCTTAGTTGATTAGTTTATTGACAAAACATACTATATATTTAACATATGAGCAGAAACTCCTAAAAAAAGCTTATTTGATGTCTATTTTAGAGTAAAAACTTTATCCAAAACGAGTCAACGAAATGTTATTTAGTCTGTAACAGTGCGTATCTGTGCGTTCATTCATTCATTCATTCATTCATTCATTCACACACACACACACACACACACACACACACACACACACACACACACATGTTGGTGCAACAGACCACCCATAAGTTGTAATACCAGTGTAATACACATGTCATTATACAAATTTGTGTCCTCATAAATCACATAAACCAACTCACACACACACACACACACACACACACACAAACATGATTCACATTTAACAGTACGCTATTTTTCCGTTTACAGACACTACGTTATTCTATATCGCGATTAGAACAAAGCACTTGCAAAAAACACTTACTTCTCAGCTGAATCTGTTCATCCTCGCAGTGAAAATAAACCCAGTGGTAAATGTCCCAGGATTGTTCCTCATATAGCCGCGCAAGACGACAGTAGATTAATCTGACTAAAAAATAATGTGTGTTTTCAGAGTTTATGGGCGTTAACGCGTCTCAATGTGTTGCTTCACATATTTGCGTTTGAATAGCGCGTGCTCTCCGTGGGCGTGTCACATTACCAGGGATAATCAGCTGAGAGAACGATAATGAGACGGGCTGACACGTCTCTCTTTTTATATAGATAACATAAACGGAGAATATTAATTTTAGTTTTGAATCGGATCATTTAAAAGTACAAACTCAAACGATTTAAAAGATATATTGCTTATGGCTGGGTGAATAGTATAAGCTGAGTTGTGTTGAAGATTAGAGACGTGCTCCAGAAAAAAAGTTCACGGTGACTGAGAGGCAGAACGCACACCCTGTTTATTTTCTTTATTTTACAAAAGCACAATATTTTATTTCGATTGTATGTGGGCACATAAAAAAGTAGACATTTAACAGATTATTTTCTCATATTTCTTAACTCTATATGAACAGAAATGATGGTAGTACTTTAAGTCTATTTTTCTGCTATGTGGAAAAAAAACGAGCAAAACGCGCCCGCGCGTTTCTGGTCCCCAGAGGGTTAATAGAGTTTCCTCTCTGCATGTGGTATTGACCAACATTTCTCACACAGCTTAGATTGGAGTTTGGTGCCCTGGGCAAATGGCCACATCAGGGGGTTTATGCCATTCATTATTCTCAGTGTAACTCCACACCTTGTTAGTCAGATCATTATGGAAGTGGATTACTTTACAACGGCTTTGCCCCAGGAGCATGTTTTTTTGCTCATCTTAGTTTTAGAGGTGACATGAATGATCGTGACATCATTGTATGTTTACTCACTTTCCAGCCCACAGGACGTTTCTGCTGTTGTGTGTTTCTGCTGTTGTAGTGTGATGTGATGTTATACTGTGAAAGTCAGTGGTACTTGCTTAAAGACTACACTGGAAGTACAACTTCCCACAGTAAGGTTTTTATATTTAGAATATTAGAATATAGTCAGCATATTAGAATGTTTCTGACGGAGCATGTGACACTGAAGTAATGACTGCTGAATATTTGCATTTTAAATCGTTATAATATTTCACAATATTACTTTTTTCTTTTTTTTTTTCGACCCCACACTTTTGAACGGTAATGTATATTTCCTGTCACTCTTGGTACATTTCAATACTTTAGCTAAATTTAATGTAAAATATCACACAGGTCATTCAGTTACCATCTGCTTTAGTCTCTAAATCTCTAAAACTATAAAAGTCTCATAGCACATGAAACCCTATTGATACCTGTACACTCAGTTAATAGGACAAAGTTGCTGCAGTAGTAGCCTATCATGAGTTTGTTTTTTCTTGGAGTAATTGTCTTAATGTTTATAGTTTACAAGGCTTTCATTAATGTATTTTTGACCTGACCAGAAGCTGACTTCTCTGTATGTTCACTGGAAGAGCTTTGGTTAGGGTTAGGGCTTGTCTCTCAGATTTTACTCTCAATTAACCATTAAATGAAACGGTGATATACTTTTACTGAAAGTGATTGAAATGTAAAACATATTGCTGTTGTTCATGTATTATAAGCAGAGTGCTCTGTGATACTGATCAACAGTGTCACTGTCACGTGTGGGCTGTTCATCATGGCCCCATTAACTCCTGCTAGTAGATGTGGTAACTACACCACTTGGTCCTTTCTTTCTTCAGTCAAAATTTGCTGTGTATTCTGTTTTTGTATGTGCGTGTGTGCATTCTAATATTAATGCTGGATGTTTAGTTGATTTCTGTTGTCTGTTTAGTAGTGGTTTAATTGCTTACCACTTAAGCCCAAACCATACTTGGGTTTTGACGGGAACGCTTAGTGCGTGCGTACAGCCGAACGCTATAGCCTTTCAAAATATAGCGTGTCTGCACTACTCCAGAAGTTATGGCCAATAAAATGTCTTTGTACTCAAACTAGAGTTTTGGGTATCTCCTAACCTCCTCAAACAAATGCTTGTCACCGCAGGTGTCTGTTGTTGTTGCGTCTCCACTAGTTGTTTGTTATTATTGTTGTCCCTTTCCTTCTCATCCGTTTCTTTTTCAGTGAGTTGATTTTGGACTTGTGGTCTTGGGTTTGGCAGTGAGGAGGTCAGTAAAGCACAGTAGGGGCTTCAGAGGGAGAGCTGTTTAATTGCTTAAGAGAACGCAGGTGACTGCTTTGACATTGTCGGACCCCTGCTTAGAAAACTCATCATTCAGTCACCTCTGGCATATGCCAATCCCAATGAGCGTGTGTGTGCATTTATGACCCTACTTACTGAATAGCACCTCCTTGTCTCTTTTCTCCTCATCATCCGTGTGTCTCTTCTCTAACATTTATAGACTGGTGTATCTTCTTTCTCATCATGCTGCTTGACTGAGCCTGAGGCATGTACCGCTCTATGCAGACTCCCATTTCTGGACCGTTTCCCCCAAAAACTCTACACCTCATTGCCTCGCTAACCCCCAACGAACACCAGGAGACAACACTCTGAGGGACAAAGCCCCATGCACTATTAATTAGGTGTGTCTATCTTTTGTGGCGGTCTGACTGTGGCCTCCTGTCTCTCAGTCCTGTTGTGGCAGAACCTGGGGTTAGCACCTGTGGATACAAAACACTGACCCGCACACCCATTCACTGACAAGAAATGAAAGATGATAAACGTGTATGATGGTTGACCTCCCATGTTGCCCTTAAAGAGTTGTGTAAAGAATAGGAGGAGGAAGGGACAAAGTAAAAGGGCTGTCAGTTTTGTGTTCACAGCTTGTTAATGACATGTTGACTAATCTCTGTTGAGTTTGCACCTTGCACTCATTAGCCACCTGGATAGCATGTGCTGGACTTAAAAAAACCTTTTTTTATAGCGCTTGGTCCAAAAATAGACAACAATTTTTATAAAACTTTAATAATGAAAACTTTGTTTTAATTAAGATATTGAATTTGATTTATTTTCATTCGTTTTTTTGTTTTTTTAAATTATTAAATATTTGTATATATATATATATATATATATATATATATATATATATATATATATATATATATATATATATATTTTTTTACATTTTCAAATTTATTTAAAAATATATTTTTTTAATGCTAAGTGCATCCAAAACAAGTAAGACACTTGTTAATTCTGGGAAGACTATTTTCATCATTTTAGGCTTAACGTTTCCTTTAAATTTAGGGAAAGTAAAAACAGCCAGCAGACCACTTTGGTCTTACTTTAAATTTTCGTTCAGTCTTGATTGTCATTGTACATTTTGGGTTGGCTAATGTGAATTCTCTTAGGGCATGAGAGTGTTTGCTTGACCTCATAAGCTTTTCCAGGGCTGTGCGTGTGCGAGGCGTTTAAGTAGCCACTCAGTCTGATCAGAGTTGTGATCGGGTCTGATTAATGCCACTTTGATGGTTCAAATGCAGCGTGATTGGCTCACTATGCAGAACCCTCTTTCCCCAGCCCCCTCCTAGGCACAGTTCAATCAAATTAACTCACTCAAACAGAACAACATGCAACACACTGCTGTGATTTTTGTGCACACACATTAGCATTAGCATATGGTGCCAACCAATGACCATCCTTTCAACAATTCAAGGAATTGACGATACCACTTTCTTTTCGATCCGATACCAAGTACCATCAAGACGAATATTGCTGATGTCAATACCAATACCACTTTCCAGGAATAAAATTCCATTAAATAGACATTATAAATATTAAAAAGGCCTAAAACGGGAAATCGTCAGTTTTAGGGGTTTTTAATTTATAATCACAATAATCTATTTAACGTTAATGTTACATTTATTACTTTCGTTTTTCATTATTGAAAAACAACTGGTAACTGCTTGCACTTTTCAATATTTCTGCTTGTGTTCAGATGAACTGAAAGAGAAATGGTTCCAATTTTTCACAAGTATTTGCAAACAAAGTTCATTGTTTCGCTTTAAAACGTGGTACACATTCACTTTTATGTTAAGGAATTAAATCTCTATTCTTAAAATACTTAAATTCAATATTTTTATGTGGGATTTTATTCAAATTTTGTAAACTTTTTCTCTTGAACGGTCTCACACTTAGGGCAAAAATCAGAAGTCCCACGGTTCTCTCAGCTCCTATTTACAAACAGTCATTACCCCCAATAAAGCCAGCCAACCCCTTACTATATCAGAAACAGACCCTGCGCTCTGCAGTGCAACAATTTGTTTGACATCTGTTCTGGATAGACACACTTCTCGTGCCTTTTGTAGTATTATTTATGCAGCAGTTCAACGGTATCTGCATAAGTATGAGTATTTTCCTGCGTTTGAATTGATCCATAGAAGTAGGAAATGAAGCTTTCGCCAAGGCCCAGTGCTTCCAACAGGCCTTTAGTGGGCATGTTTAGTGTTTCATGGTCTCTATTGCTATGAAGCAGCTGGCGTGTATGTGCTTCACATTGCTCTACATATGCAACACGTTTGTCTCTCAGCATACTCTACATATTAAACCAGAGAGAGAAGACTGCAATCACATCTGTCACGGGCTGCGTGCCCCCTCCGCTCTATGTGTGTGTGCATGCCATCGCTGAACTCTCCTTTCTTGAGCCTAATTCTTTAGGCTTTGACATTCATGAAGCTTCGTAGGAAACACAGAGACGTTCCCCCAGCTGTAGACACGTGCATACTTGCATGCGTCACCACTGACACGCACAACAAAAGAACAAAAACGAAACTGCTGAACTGCTGATTCCTCATCAATCATTCAACAGCATCAGGCATTAATTGATTGGTTTATGATTAATGACCTTTACTGAGTTTTAGGTTTGGTGAATTTAATGCACCATTATTCTGTTTAAAAAACACTATTAGATTGAATTACAAGGGGCTAGTTATCATACAGGTGCTGTCTCTCTCGTGTTCTCCATCCCTCTTCATCATCCTTTACTATTCATTTCATTTGATTTGCATTCCTTTTAGATTAAGCTTTCAGAGAGCATATGGTGTCTGACATGCTGCCATTGAACAGAAAATTAACCTTATTTATATTATTTATGACAGATGTTATTAATATATATATATATTAGGGGTGGAACGGTACATGTATTCGTACCGAACCGAAACGGTACGGGCGTCACGGTTCGGTGCACGAATTTACACGGAGAATACACGGTATAAAAATAAATAAAACTCGCGTGAAAATTAATTAATGTAATGCGGAACTACTGTTAGATACGCGGGTTCTTTAGGGACACATAATCTGTACCATCGGCTTAGCTCTGAACGCGCGTTCACTTCAAACGTTGGCTTTATACGCGCGTCCTATTCGCTTTGGACTAGCGTCGAACTAGACGCGAATTTAACGCTCTATTCGCGTTTGGTGTGACCGTGACCGCATAATGAACAGGCTGCGATGTTAAGATTGCAATGCTGGAGTGTGTGTGTTTGTGTGTGAGAGAGAGAGGCGCGGCCGCGATTGAACAGTGGAAACATAAAAAACATACTCCGTCATTTTGTTCATACAGATCATTAAACCTGCAAAGTGTTTACTTATATTTGTGTACACTCGCAATAAAACACAACATTGTGCTTTTGTCACACTGTAAACTCTTGTCAAACTGTAACCTACAACTGTCTCTCTCTCTCTCACACACACACACACACACATACACTGTTTTAAAAGCAAAACATATTTATCCAACTCCATTTCAAAACAGTCTGTGGGTCCCATCTTTTGGACATTCATCATATCGCATTGGTTTTCATTTCTCGTCCTCGGAGCACTAATCTTACACATTCTACATTGATTAAAAAAGAAAATCGAATGCGTTTTTAATGGTAATATTATTTTATACAGAAATCAATTATTTATAATTCAGATGAGAATAATGTTACGTTGTTAATTAATAATGTTAATTAAAATTAAGGAAAACAAATATATTTATCTGAAATATAGCAAATTAATTTTAAATTAATTCAGGTACAATTACCAAACATATCGCAAGGTCTTTTTGTCTTTTTATTCATTTAATTAATAAACGAATTATATAAAACTATTGTCAGTGCACTACAAATAAACTGGTTCTATGCCTTTATTAATAAAACTTATTTAAAAAATACAATGCCTTCTGCATTTTTGTTTTGCTTTTCCCTCCATTGTACCGAAATCGTACCGAACCGTGATGTATGAACCGAACCGTGACTTCTGTGTACCGTTCAACCCCTAATATATATATATATATTGTACAATAATAATAGTTATTGTTTCTGTTGAGTTTTAAAAATAGATGAAATGTATATTATTTGTTGTTATAAATTATTACAAAATGAAAGATTTTATTTTATTTTAACCATGAAGGGTACGGTAAATATTTGTGCTATTTTAGATTGTGTTGCTAATGTGTGAATGTATTTTTTTGTGGTACTCGTCCCGGTTGGTCTTCCTACACTCCACAGGGTGTCTTCATTAAAATAAATGGGTCTTTTCCATCTCTCTCTCTCATTTCCTGCAGCCTATAGCAAATCAGCTTTTCCCCTCTGTCTTGCATTTTGTTTCCATCTCTTTCTTTTCATTCTCATTTGCCAGAATCACTCATCCAAATCCTGCTTTTTGGCGCAGGATGGTCCGCAGTTCATTCTTCAAACATTTTACCTCATTTTGACATTCCTCCTTATTGTCAGCGGCTTAGAGAGAAAGTGGGTAATTTCAACCAAAATGACAGGGATGTATGCCGGGGTCTTGTGTCGAGGGTTAAGCGGCCCTGTCTCTAAATTGGTACGGTGAGTTACAGAGCAATAACTGTTGGAGGAAAACACAATGTGCATAATACCCCACTCGCATTTTTGACACTCGCTATCCTTTTTAAGAAAAAAAACAAAACATTCTTGGCATGGCTCAGACATGAGATCAGATACCGGCTGATGTCATGGAAACCTTTTCTCCTTTTTGTGGTTTTCTTTTAGGGGAAATAATAAAATATGGTTTCTTTCAAGTTTAAAATGCTCCTCTTGACCCATTTAGACTGCTAAGAGATTCATTTATGGGAGTGTACAAAAGCTTAGTCCAAGACTGGATCTGTCTCACTCCCACTGCTCTGTTTTAGCACATCTAACACTCTCTCTCCATTTCTCTGTGTTTCTCTCTTGCTCTTTGTGCAGGGCTGAATAGTGGGGCCTTTAGAGGTGCCTCCCTCAGGCAAACTAATTCTGCTCTCACCAATCAGAGCCCCACCACACACACACACACTATTCACACTTCAAAGAACCTTGCACGCTAACCAAACTAACGATGATGTCATCCCCTGCCCACAGTATTATGGGCATCATCAGATAGAGTGAGGAACTATATTGGGCTATAGATCAAAGTGTCTGCTTTATTTCACTAAGGGGAATGCGCAGGGCGGGGGGTATTTTTTTCCACGAGGGGAGTCTCTGACCCCAGGTTCTCTGCCGAACCCGTGGCAGACTTTATCACCGTCAACCGTTGGTGCTGTTTTACTACAGGATCAGAGCGCTTTAAATCTGTTTGTGTTTCCCATGTCTGTTTTGCACATCACTTTAGCAGAACAGGGAGGTACTGGAGAATTAACAGGATTCCTGAAGTCACTGACTGTAATTATCAATATATTATTGTTAAATGCAACCTAAGCTTTTTTGACAGAGACTCTAAAATGCTGTCAGTTGCCACAGAACATAATTTAGACATTGCCTCAGTTTGTAAAAGTAACACATTTGGGGAGTTAGCCATTAATACAGGCTCCTGCATGTGTTTTGGAAAATTGAGGGATTGGTTATCGATTATCCTTTTTTATTTTTTATTTTTTTGGCTAAATATTTGTATACATATTTATATTATTTTATATTAATACTTAATATTATACTTTAAAATGTACAAGAAAGTGTATATTTTAAGTGCTGTTTTAGTGCCATTTTAAATATTGTTTTCACTTCATTTAAATGGTGCTGTTGCGTGACAAATGCAAGTACAAATATTTTTCTTAACATTTACATGTGTTGTCCAGTAAATAATGTCTAAAGTTGTCTTGTATTTTTTAAATCAAAATGTCATAACTCGATCTTTTGGTGAGTCAACATACTTCTCTCTGGTGACATGCCTGAATTCACTAATCATTTAGTCCACTTTAAACCCGGCCCTCCACAATTGACTACAAGCTCACATTCAGATCTGCCTCCAACCAATCAACAACCAATAAAACACTGGCTTACATTTATTTTTCACTCAGATGTATGTCACAATCCAAAAATATCTGATGGTACTTCCATTACAGCACGACTTTAATTAGGGATGCACCGATATGAAAATTTTGGTCGATACCGATAATCTTTATATTTGAAAACCGATATATCTAGCCTGACGTCGTCATACTCAGATTCTAGTCAGAATATGAGTCTGATACTGCTCCATTGGGCTGTGATTATGGGGCGTGTTTCAACCGAACCAGGAAAAAAAATGCCTCTGCACTCAATTGGATAGACCGAATCCCGTAGGAAGGACGGCAAAAACATCTTTCCGATCGACAAATGCCTTGATCGCGGTTCTCTCTTCCTCCTTTAAAATGAATGTGCTGTCTACATCTTCTATAACAGACGCGATGGCGGAATCTACACATCTCAATTCTCCAGCGGCAGCCATTCTTTGTTGTAACCGAATTCAACCCAAGCGCTCTTGGCACAAAATGACGCAAATGCAAAAGTGTTGTTTGCATCTTGAACTTACGTGCTAGTCAGAGTGTGTAACTCCTGTTGTGGATGCGCTCTTCCCGTAACAATGCGCTGAAACACAGAAACTAAACCCAAAGTATTCACAACGTTTTATTACAATAGTGTTCTCTTTATAATGTTATGACAGCCCCAATCATAGTTATTCATGTCGTGTATTGCTGTTTGAGCTGCGTGCGCTGAAGCTAAAGATGATCACCAGTAAACTGAAGCACTTTACTACCGCGTTAACCAAATACATCCTTTATGAGATAATATCAGATATACACAAAACAAAAGGCTGCGAATGCACAAACAAACGTGACTGTGCTAGTCTTGAAGGTGTATATCCTTTGTGGATGCAGTTATCCTGTAATAATGCACTTAAACACGGGCGCACAAAGAATTTACAACATTCTTTTACAGTAATGTTCTCATTATAATTTTATGTAGCCTTATATGACAGACTTGTAATGCATATGTTGCATTTTACCTTATTTTTCTTTTCTAAGTGATTCCAATCATATTTCAAGCAATTCACATGCGCATCTGAAGTGTCTCAGCTGAAGGAAATAATCCATTATTTATCAGCTTTAATATATATCGGCAAAATTTTCTTATTGGGCCAATAATGATACCATTAAAAATGAACATTTTCAATTAAGACTTTCCATCTCAAATATTAAGTTGGGGATGCACAATATATCGGCCACCATATCGTCATTCACCGATATACCGGTATGTTAATTTTACATTTTTTTAAGTGGTTTTCTGTTTTCGAAGAGCTTGAGTTGTATTTAACCCTAAATATTGCTTTAAAGAAATTTAAACACAAAAAAATGTGTATACATTTTTGCATCTCTATTTACAAGGGCCTTAAAATTCAGTGTCGCCATTTGGTTCTTACTCATCAATTATGTACCATTTGCATCTTTTTGTGTCTTCTGTGTATGTGTCTCTCTCCTCTATCTGTTCTGTCACTTCTTAGCCTTGTGTATTGTTAGTGTGGGCAACTGACCTCTGACCCCTGCTTTTGTGAGAGACTTTAGTATCTGGGTGCCGAAGGCCCATACGCTGGCATGTGGCCTTTGTGTCACCCTAACCTGAGAGAGAGAGAGAGAGCCTACGGGCTTGGGGAGCAAAGCAATGTCACCATGTCACATAGCAGCTAAAGTATGCACAGAATGAGAGAGAAGAGGGGGAGTTTTGCTCCTTTCTCAGGAATGTCTAAACACAAGCCTGTGTTTGCAGCCAGCGCTGAAGTGTGTGTGTGTGTGTGTGTGAGAGAGAGAGAGAGAGAGAGAGGTGGAAGGTGGTTGTGTTTGATCTGTGTTAATCCCCTCTGAGGTTTAACCACTCATTTTCCAGCATGGAGAGCACTCGTATCCTCAGGAGCAATCGCTATAGAAACCTTCCTGCCAGGTTGTTAATGAAAAAAGGTCTAAAAACAAGAGTGCCTCCCAGTTGATGTAACAGCATCTTGGAGTGTGAGAAGGGGCCATCAGGTTTTCTCTTAAATGGAGAGACAGCTAGTAAAGCGGTTGGCATGTGTCTTTGTGGTAGGGTGCTGTCACACATAGTTGAAACTATAGGCCCTCCTGCTGCTGAGCTGCATGTTAAAGCCTTCTTACCCAGACCTCCCAGCTCCTGGCTAAAAACCTCTTTATTTCACATGAAAGAAGTGCTGGGAGGTTTCTCACTCACTCTATCCTACCCTCATTCCCATTCACAGTGGATTTGTAGTTGTTTTCCATAAAAAGTCTCCTTTATACTCTTGTCTCTTCTCAAATATGCATAAAAACATCTTATTGTGACATAATTGCCTATGTTCTCCATATCCCACTCTTTTTTTTTTTTTGGTCAAAAGCTGCCGTTCTACCCATTGTTGTTATTGTTAACTAAAAATAAACTAATAAAATGACTATTAAATATTTGGTTTTAACATTGTTTTTCAGTGCTTGTGTCACATCGGCTGACTTTTTTTCCCTCTCTTTTTCAGGCATATGAATGGGCGCTAGAGGGCATGCGTCATTTGGCGTGTGTTAGTATGGAGGAGTGTGGCATGTCTGAGAAATGTCAGAGCGTGATCACATGTTTGGAGACCTATCGCACACAGCACCCACCGATCCAAGACGCACACTTCCAGGAGATGAAGGACCTCGCTGGGGAGCTGAAGAGTGAGCAGGGACTCAAGCAGTGGAAGTTCGCTTGGTCCAAGTGTCAGGAGACAAAGCAGATGTTTGAGAAGAAGCTGGAGATGGCCCTGCGCTCCCGCCGCGAGAGCGACTCCAAATCAGCAAGGGGTGACTCTTCTCGGCGGAACTCGGACAGTAGCGCTAAACCTCAGGAGCGTAGCAGTAGCATCTCCTTCTCATGTCGGAGAGCGTTCGGCGGTGGCTGGGGTCGGGATAGACTTTCCTCACAGTCCAGCACGTCTTCAACTCCCAGCAGCCCTTTAGGTACACGCCTGGACGCTCGTGACTCTGTCCGAACCCCGACTGGGAGTCTATATAGCATTGAGCACAGAATTCCTCACAACACCCCTGTCAGATCCCACAGGCTAACACGTAGCATCTCCACAGACGAGTCTCCTCAGCAGCCGCATCTGGAGGGGCTGGCGTGTGCTACGAGCCCAAGCCTCACCTCTATTGAACCAAACCGCAGGGTTTTGCGAAAGACCCAGAGCTTCGATACTGCCGGTAGCGATTCCGTGTCACGGTATGGGACCTGCCAGAGAACTTTGAGTGAGCCTGCACGGAGAGGAAACACAGGGGTGTTCATTAAAGGTCTGGAGGTGAGCAGCACTGAAGTGATCGATCGGCCATACAGCCCGCGACTTCCGCCCATGCATGGATGGTCTTCTCTAGATACTCACTGCAGTGGGAGTCCTGCTCCCGAAACACGAAGCAAGGGCAGGTGGGTACACTCAGCGCACCCATGCAAGTGCTAACCCAGACTCAATTGATATAACATAAACAATCAACCAGGGAGGTCCGCAGGTCATCGACTCAACCACACATTCAAGGGTTTTCAAATGTAGCTCCTGGAAACCCCTAGGGGTGCTAGAGGGTCTGCGGAACAGCAGAAAAAAGTTTTTTTTTTTTTTACTTTCAGGTAACAAGACAATATGCTAAGCTGCTTGTAATTTATTGTTATTTAAATAATTATATATAAATAGATAAAGAATTATGTAAATATAATATGTAAATAATTATATAATTAATAATAAATAAATTATATAGATATTAATAAATATTATATATAAATTATGATTTTATACTGTATTAATAATTGGGTCTCACTTTACATACATGTTTTTACATTGTACTAAAGCAATAAGCGGAGCGGAGTGCCTAAAACCCCCTTAGCTGTTGTAAACTCACTGTAAAACACTGCTTCAAGGGGCTTATTGCTTTTATAAAACGGCAGTGGTGGAATGTAACGAAGTACAAATACTTCGTTACTTTACTTAAGTACATTTTTCACATATCTTTACTTTACTTAAGTAGAATCAATAGTGCATACTTATTACTTTTACTTCGTTACATTTTGCAGCAATTATTATACTTTCTACTCCACTACATTTCTACAACGTTCTGTTACATTTTCGTTACATTTTCTGATCAGTTTTTCCCCTGTCAAAACGTCATCCTGACCGTCCGTTCATCGCACGTTTCTGTCTCACCAGTGAAGTTTGGTTGCCATATCAACTTGGTCACACTAAATGCGTCTCTATAGCACGCAGTGTGTTTATCGTGCAATTTATACGCGGAAATTTGTTTTTACGTGCATAGGATACGCATGGGTAGGTTTAGTAGTGGTGTGGGGTGCGTGTGTAGCCTATTATACGTTTGGTTAGGATTAGTATGGCAAGCCAAGAGGTTCAGAATTACGCCATAAATTAATCGCGTTTACAGCCAAACCCCGTCAAATTAAGCTTGAGGTGTATATTGCCTAATTGCAAGCTTGTTCAGAAATGGTGACAAAAACTTAAAAAAAACGGCTTTTCCATCATTATTGAACATCATTATAGGATTATTAGGTTGAATGAGTTAGGATTAACTGTTTTATTAATCATTAGAATATAGACATTAAGAGAATAAATTGTTATGCAAGTACTTTTACTTTTAATTAGTGCTGGGCAACGATTAAAAAATGTAATCGCGATTAATCGCATGATTTTCTTGCGATTAATCGCATTGCTACGCGCAAAATTGAATAATGAATTCTGAAGTAGTGTATTGCGCACTTTTGATTTAAATGTACTGCTACAAAAGTGCAATAACATGTGGTTTGCAAAAACTTTAAACAAATAAGGTGCTTTTATACCAGCAGTATTCCCTTTACACAGTATCAATAAAATATTTCTTGTAAATCTCAACTTAAACATTAATGTAATCAAATCAAATATTTAAACAAAGCTATTTTCCACTGCCAGGGCATTACCTTTTATCTAGCTTGTTAAAACGAGTCCAGTTTTCTTTTTTTTTTCCTTTTTTTCTGAACAGGTATCTTATCAGGGAGCAGCAGAAACAGTCTATGTAGTCATAGGGTCATGATCACTACAGATATAAGTCGAACAACGTTACTTCTCTGATAGCAGCTTAGGTTTGGTCATGGCATGCCATGGTTTCCCACATAAGATTACATTAAACAGAGGTAGTGAGGTGAAGTGGTCGAGCACAGGTGCAGCGACAAGCGGGTGCGTTCCTGTGAAACTGTTGCGGTCATGCTCGCCTCACGCACGCGCCCGCGCGTTGCCGAAGTTGAATTATCTAACTTTTTGTACGACGCGCAGCACAAATCATTGGAAGAGAGACTGATCCTCGGCTCGCTGTTTGTGAGTTTCCAGAATCTAAATAGTTATCAGGACATCAACAGGAGGGAATTCACATGGCAGACCCCGCTAAACGCAGGCCTATCAGGTAAAGTTATGTATAATTTTAATTTAAGTTAAAAAGGCTACAGCTGCGTAGCGCACAGAAGCCGTTGCCATGGTTACTATCCATAGAGCGCCTGTCATTCACTCGCGGAGCGCTGTCTCCGTTTCTGTTCACCTGAGAGAACCTGCCAAAGCCTCTCCACTGCTTGTTTGGGTGGGTTATTTGCTGGCTGACCAACATCCCACCCCTCCTGTGATCATGGTTTGACTGTAGGCCTATGTGTATTCAGAGCCAGTGAGCAACGGACTTTCAAAAAAATAAAAAAACTGCGTTAACGCGCGATAAAAAAAATTGTCGGCATTAATTAATAAATGCGTTAACGCGATAATAACGCGTTAACTTGCCCAGCACTACTTTTAATACTTAAAGTACATTTAAAATCAGGTACTTTTTACTTTTTACTTAAGTAGGGTTGTCATTGTGGTACTTCTACTTTCACTAAAGTAAATATGTCTCTGGTTATTTGTACTTTTACTTAAGTACTGAGATTCAGTACTTCCTCCACCACTGTAAAACGGTTACTCCATAAAAATATTAATTTAATATTTATTTTATTCATAAAATAAACACCAGCAACAAAAAATATAACATTACCACATTTATTCCTCCAAGCAATGTAGCTCAAAGAGGTTGCCAAGCAGCACATGCAGCAACAAAGAATCACAAACGGCAGTTATAATACCAAAGAACGTATATTGACAAGAAGCGCCCAGCAGCAGCCCTACACTTCCGCCATTTTGGAGTGAAAGCGACTCGGCAGTCCACTAGTAATGTGTCGTTCGCGAACGAGTTCGCCGATTCTTTGAAAAGAGCCGGACTTCCCATCACTATCCACTAGCTTCTTGCTGTCACTATGGCAATATCAGCTGCTTGTTTAAAAAAAAAAAAATACATTAAAGATCAAATCCACGTACAATCACTACTGATCATTAAATCCTTTTTAACAGTTTATTTCACAGACTTAGACAAGTCTTCTACTTTTTCCCCACAAAACCTTTAGTATTAGCATTACAAACACTGAATTAATACCAACATATAAATTTAAGTAAAGGACATGCACATGCTATATCAGATAATTGGGAATCTTGGACAATAAATAGCCTATATAACAGCAATAGAATAGCTTTACAGTAAACTGTTTTTTTGCAGTACATTCTTATATTGATGAGCGTTAAAGCAAGACTATGTAAACAAAAAAACACAGCCACTGTCCAAAAGTGGCAATTATAGGATAACAGACACAGCAATGCATCATGTTCTATAAGATCATCGAGTTTGTAGCATGATCCTATTTCAGCCCTAGTGGAGTTGGTAACTAATAATAGTAGTAAATGTGTAAAGTTGCATAAAATGGAAATACTCAATAAAGCAAGAAAAAACTACCTTATCTATTTAATGATTGGATTCCACAACTGATAAAAAAAAAAAACATTAAAAAAAAAACATATACAAGACAATACAGCATTTACTGTAGGTGTACCAAGTGAACAAAATTTACTGATGGCTTAATTTAAGAAATTTTCTATTGCGCTTCTGATTTGGCTGGGAGATTCTCTGATTCTGGGTGCGCAACAGTGAGTTTGTCCAGTAACTCCAGTTGGAATCTTCACCCCAAAATGGGTGAAGCGCCACCTAGTGGCTGTTACCAAAAAAGCATCGGAGTTTCGCCTCTTGTTCTTCTATACTCTTTGGTAATACCAGAGCCCGTCTAATGGAGAGCCTTGGCACTTCCTATTAGCCCCATTGTGTATCATATTGGTTGCAGTTCCATTAGAATTCCACTGGAGGTGATCGCGGGCGAGTGCAGAATGAATGGGAGTCTATGGAGTTAAACGGCTAAATGTATCTCTTTCTCCTGCTTGTCGTTGAATCAACATAGATTTTATTGTTGATTCCGCAAGTTCAATATAGATTATAGGCCAAAAGTCGAATGAACGAGTACTTATGTCCTTTCGATTTCTTACAGGTTAGGCCGTTGTTGGCCGGAACACGCTAGCATTCTGCTATTATGTGACATCACATTTTTTAACGGATTTTTAGAACATATAAGTGAACTTAAAAATGCAATTTTCAGCTGAGTATATTATCTTAGCCCTCCCTTTTGAATGCAAATTTCAAATTACTTGACAAAAAATTACATCCTGAGAAAAGGATTTCTGGGGGTGAAACCCCATAGACTCCCATTCATTCTGCACTCGCCTGCGAGCGCCCCCGCATGGACAGAGACGTGTTACTGCAGCCAGTCCAGAAACCGGAAGTAACCAGACAGTGCCAATTCTCTTCAATTAGACATTCTCTGGTAATACTAATGTAATGCGGTCACAGGTGTATGTTTGTTGAGTAATTTACAACGGCTTTGAACGCGGCCCAACCAATCAGAATAAAGAACTGGAACTATCCGTTTTATAATTATATTTTGAAAATACCTGCATGTACTTACAGCTTTAATTAATTTATGTAATTACATTTGTAATTACACTGTTGACCCTTCCCTTACACCTTAAACCTACCCATACCTCCACACCTGTCTCTAACCTTACCTGTATCCCACCTCAATAGCAGCAAAAGTGTTTTACAATACAACATGAACACAATAAGTACATTGTACTTATTTTTCAATGTAAGTACATAGTACTTAAAGGTGCATTGCGCAACTTTTCATGTTAAAAATACCTGTTTTTCTATCCTATACATGCTTAAAGAACTGCCTGATGGGCTGAATGAGCCCTTCTCTGCGCACTGAGATTGCCTCTATAATCCTGTACAGTAAAATATATAAGAGAGATTCGGGCTCGAATTTAAGACTGGGCGTGACGTCATGCGCGTTCACGCTCACCAGGCTATGTCTCGCAGGCAGGTTTGTGTATTCGCCGGCGCCGCCATTCTCCACATTAAAGCTAGAAGATGGATTAAAAGAGACCGGCTTGTAGTCCATTCCAAACACCAACGCAAACTCCACGTAAAGTAAAGAAAAGAAAAATTTTGTCTAGTGCCACCAAAAGGTCCAAATTGGAGTCAGACGAGAGTCAACCTCAGAAAGGCATTAAACAAATGGAGTGATCTCCGGTCTGCTCTTGGTCTCAAACGGGATCCTCAGTTGGCTTTTTTCTTGATAAAACGGAAAGATATAGCCCAGTCTCTAATGTTTGATACGGCCAATCTATGTATGACAACAAATGACGATGCGTAAAATGTGTAATGCTTTAGCGCAGGGGTGGGGAACGTCCGGCCCCCGGGCCGTAACCGGCCCGCAAAACAGTTTGATGCGGCCCGCGAGTCAAATCCTCCCCAAAAAAAAAAAGAACTTCAGAACCAAAAATCTCAGCCATTACCTTTCCTGTGACAGAAAACACAAAATAGGCAAAGCGGCAAGCAGGGCGAGGCCAGTAGCGCGAGTCACCTGCGCACCGGTTTCAGTTTCTCACGGATGAGCTTCGGGGGCGCGGGCGCCGCACCGGTTTCAAGTTTCTCACCGCGCCCCGCACCGGTTTCAAATTTCTCACTGATCAGCTTCGGGGCGCGTAAAAGGATCGGAACGAAGACAGCGGAGGACCAGGCATGGACTTTACTTTATGTGTGTGTGGTCGTCGTCCACGAGGAGCTACTGCTTTTACTTTCGTTTTGTCATTTGCGTATTAATGTATTAAAGTGGTTTAAACGTTTGCCGGTTCCCGGTTTGTGTGCTTTTATCCACCTCTAAATAGCTATAAATTAAGCTTATGTCGTTTTAGTTTCATATAGTTAATTATTAGTTTCATAGGTTGTTAAACCTAAGACGAACTCTTCATATTGCGCTGCATTACTGTCAGTGTTGTTGACTATTACTGACGGTTGCGCTGTTGACGCTCGCGCAGCCTCTCGAGCAGAAATCTACACTAAGCGCACACACACACTCAGTTAACAACATACTGCCTATAAAAAATCTAAATGTGGAGTTTTTATATTTTTAACATATGTTAAGCAACCTCAATTATTTTTCCTGAACACCATCACGATTGAAAATGTGACATTAATTTCCAACAACAGTTCAATAAACAGTTAAAAATTAAGTCACTTACATTTTAGATGCAATATTGGCTGTTTTTGTTCTGTTTCAGCAGCGAAAATAGTTCCAAACAAAAATCACAGCAGAACCACGGGGCATCTCACAGGAACACTCACTGTTTTCATTACTGAATGATTCAGCGTTTTGAACGAATCGATTGAGTCAAAGATTCAATGACCCATTCATAAACATCTGTCTCAATCTTGAATGAATCAGCCGTTTGAACAAATCGTTTGAATCATGAATGAATCAATGACTCACTCATTAAGACGGTCGCCTGCCGCTACCTACTGGCGGTTTGTGTTATGTTTAAAAGTAGATCATTCTTTCCAACGTTTCTAATTTGTAAATTTAAATCTATTTCATAACATTATTTTATGCAATTGTAATTTTTCAGTGTAAATGATTTAATTTGATCAGCCCTATAATGTCTTATTATTCGAAATAATTTAATTTATTGATCAAATTTAGGAATTTAAAATGAAAGATGAAGCATACATTTAATAATATTGGGGGAGGGGATGCCCTTTAAAGGTGCAAGTATTACAATATGCCGATTTAAATATCAAAGCTTATTGAACACTGATGAGAATGTTGTTTCAGAATAAAAAAATAAAAATAAAAAAAAAATTCGGACGAGAAACTTTTTTGACAACCGTATGAAAGGCTTAATCTCGAGCCCTGCCTATAGCAATGTCATCAGGATACACATACACCGGTAGGCAGTGGCCCACCTTACCGGGTGACCATGTCATGGTCCACCAGAATTTATAGTTTACCCACCTCTTTTTTTACCACTAAACCTCTGAATAAAACGTACGAGTCCCAGTCACGCCGAACTTCTCTTCTTCCTTCCAAACACTGAAGACTGAACCTCATTACAATGGCCCTTAAAGAATGTTTAAAAATTGTAAATGGCCCTTGATAGGAAAAAGGTTCCCCACCCCTGCTTTAGCGTGTCGTCCATGAGCGTGCACAACTCTGGTTGCAGTTTCGCTTATCGCCAGAGGGGCGTAGTTCTGCAGAAACTCAGAGACTTGCGTTTTGCACCTTTAAAGCCACTTAATATAAAGTGGGACCAATAATTTTTAATTGGATTGGAAATAATTCTCTTCAGGTTTATAAATCTAACCGTACAAATATCGTTTTTCAGATATTTTTTTTCAACTTAGGTCATGAACAATCTAAAAGCTAGTATATTTTCAATCAACATGTCTTTGATTTAATATATTATACAATCATACTTACTTTTATAAATGGGTCTTCATACATACAAATATACAATGTAGCGGGATAGTCCACCCAAAAATGAAAATTCTGTCATCATTTTCTCAACCTCATTTCATTCCACATTGGATGGGCATTTTTCAAAAATATTGTATTCGAATATTTGGGCTCATAAAATCGAATATTCGTTTATTTAAATGACGTTTAACGAGAAAGACGTTATTTTTTAAGTTTAAGTTTTTTTTGTTTTTTTTTAACCATTTCTGAGCAAGCTTACGATTAGGTTAGGATGATTAATATATAGAGCAAAAGCATTTAAGCTCAAGCAGCACGAACGGGGAAAAAAACGCTAATAAAGCAGACTGCGTAGTTATTGTACAGAACGTACATGCACTCGAGTCAGCATCTGGTTATCGTGTTGATATTGTTTCACGTTCATGTTGAGAAAAACAATAATATCCACAAATCCACATGCTCGAGTGAGAAAATGCGCTGCATGCGCTGACAGACGTTGACACAGACGTCAACAGACACAAAGATAACGGTTTGCTAAGCAAAGTTTCTAAAAGCACTTCGCGTTTTCTGTTCTTAAACCTGTCTCCCTCAACGAAACTTAAAGGAAGTATGTGTCTCAAAATAATTTTCCTATCAGAAGATATCATATCTGATCACTCGCGCTCCAGCTGCGCTTACCTGCAGTCATTAATGCAGTGATGGACAGCTGTCTTTCCTCAGTCGACTGCTGTTTGGATTTCATGTGATTTGTCATTGTGGTGGTGATATTATTAAAACTCAGTCTCATTAATTAATCTGTTTAAAAGTACTTCCATTTTGTAATATCATTTTCATCTAAGTAATTCCAAACTTCGCGATCATTATGTGATCAAATACAATCAACACGCTCAACAGCGCCACCCAGTGCATTTAATATAACTGCGAGTTAGTGCTTGGGATTTATCATGAATTTACTGCATTAACGGCCAATATTTAATTTGAATATTGAAAAATTCTAATATTCGTGCACATCCCTACACACCTGTATCCATTTCTTTCTTCTGCAAAACACAAAAGTAATTCTGAAGAATGTTGGTAACCAAAGAGTTTTAATTCCCATTAAATAGAACTTTTTGTACAAACAGTTGAAGTCAGTGGGAACCAAAACTGTTTGGTTACCAACATTCTTCAAAATAACTTCTTTAATATCTTAGGAAAGGGTGGTATTTTGCATTTCTGGCCATTGATGGCATCAAAATGTTTGAAAACTCCTCTATATCTGTACTTACAGTTTTGACACTAGACTGCTCAAAATTGAACACTTACACAAGACATCCAGGAAAAAAAACTTTTTTTCCAGCTAAAACACATTCGGACTGAATCTCTTTAGTCTTGCCTCAATCTCTACATGAAGGAACTCAATATGTCTCCTATTAGACGGTCACAGCACTTTAATCCTCTGAATCTCCATGGATGTCTTTTCCAGCTGTGGAAAACTGGTCACCCCTTAACCCCCTTGGGAAAGGTCCTGAGATGCAGATCACTTTCCCAGGTGGCTGCTGGTCCTCTGGGCTTTGAAGTGGTGGGGGACATGTTTGTGTTCTGCTTTTCCACACAGAAGAGATGGATAGTTATCTGATTATGTAGACATCGTAAGGAGGTCTTTACATCTGTGTGTCTTCCTTTCAAAACACATTATTTAGCTTTGCTCTCCAAGATTGCATTGCAGATGTGATGTTGACAATATTTTCAGACAGAAATAACTCAAAACAAGGCATTCGGCTCTGTGTGGTCTAGTTATTGCAAATATTTAAGGCAGATGAAAACATTCGGATAAGAACCCAATTTTAGATTAATGTGAAAACTAAAACATCACCTCATTTTTCTCGGTACTGGACACAGACACCGTGTATAGCTGTGTGGTGAGAAGGATAGTGTAGATGAGTATGTAAATATGTGCTGCACGCTTTCCTCTCAATAACAAAATAAATACAACACATAACAAAATTGAGGAAACAGCAAGCATTTTTTAAAATAAAGCATAAGAAAAGCATCTGATCATAGCAACGTGGATAATATGTTAGCACAAGCTCTGCAATTCGGCACTCCAGTAAAGTCACGTCATGTTTTTTTAGAACACTTTATACAATAGATTGCTTAAATTCAAGCAGCTTTACCTTATTAAACATGAAAAACAGTGTCAGTGTCCATTTCATCAGAAGTCCAACATTTTCTACTATAAAGCAGCTCTCCAGTGTGTTCATGTGTATTTACCAGCCATATCGAACTTTTCCGGAAAGTTTGTTTTAGCAAGCTGGTTTGAACTCCCAAAACGAACTTCGTTCCGGCCCGATTTTGTTCGAAATAACGTCACATCAGTTCGTTCTTCTATTTTGCTTAAAGTATACTGGGGTCTTAAGGATCTGCAAGACAATCAGAAGACAGGCGCTCTATGCCTGTCAGACATTTTGAGCATTCAGACTTGCTGTCATCAGTTTAACATGTCTGTGGATGGAGGATTTTTTGGAGAGAGTTGAAATAAAGAGTTAAACTTTGTGTTCAATGTGCTCTAAAAATTGTATCTCTTAAAATGTAAGCATTTGAAGTATGTTAACTGTTCACTCTCTCTGTCATTCAGTAAACTACGCCACATTGTAGATGAGATGGTCACAACCGAGCGGGAATATGTACGCTCTCTGCGGTACATCATTGACAACTATTTCCCTGAGATGGAGCGCGCTGACCTGCCTCAGGATCTGCGGGGGAAACGCAGCGTCATCTTCGGCAACCTAGAGAAATTAGTGGACTTCCACAGCCAGTATTTCCTCAAAGAGCTGGAAAGCTGCTGCAACCATCCATTACGTGTCAGCCACTGCTTCCTACGACATGTAAGAGAAGTCCCTTTACAGTCTTTTCACAGTAACTTTCATCAAACTGCATGGTCTGTTTTTTGCAATTTTGCATTCTATAAATTCTTATTGTTCTGATGTTTGCTGGACTTTTCTAATAGTTTTAATAGTGATCATTCAGGGATGCTGAATTAAGTTTTCATTGGAGATGAAACAAAGGGGATTAATTTGTCAGTGTTTTGTCTGTTCCCAGTCTATGACTGGCTCATTTTTGACGAAGTCTAAAACCATCCAGAATTTGCTTTCTAATTTACTCATTTTTTTCTCTCTTTCATTCACCCTCCATGAATATGGGAATCAAACTGAGCCGCGGGTAATGATTCTGAAGTCTTTAAATGAGTGCAAGACCATCAGCCTACATTCTTTGTAGTTGTGGTCAACACATAGTGCTGGCTCCCCTTAAAAGCTTTACTATATGAAGCTTTCACAAAGACAGAGAAAAAGACACAGAGGCAGGCCGCTTGGCCTACAGCAGTGTATGAACTAGGCCGAAATCTTTTTTAACATGTTTCTGGCACAGCAAAACCTGCACTGAAATTACGGCACACTCCATATAAACCTGAAAGTCATATAATGATTTACCCAAACACAAAAAAGTCTTTCCAAAAAAATTCTCAACAAGAGAAGTTTTTCTTCAGAACATGGATTTGGAAATTTGGATGATACCACTTAAAATATTGCTCTTTTGTGCTTTTTTCCATGTGAACATATAGCAAGACCAGTTTAGCCTGTATGCTTTATACAGCAAGAACAAGCCAAAGTCGGACACACTCCTGGCCAGCCATGGAAACAGCTTCTTCAGGGTGAGCAACTGGATCCATACTACACTCTAGACCACCTATGATAAACTTTTAGTTCAGCCTCTTTTAATCTCATTCATTTCATCTCACCTCATGGCCTGAGATTGTAAAACCAGAGTCTCTCTCATTCCAGCATAAGCAGCTGGAGTTGGGGGATAAGATGGACCTGGCGTCGTACCTGCTGAAGCCCATCCAGCGCATGAGTAAGTACGCCCTGCTGCTGAAAGACCTGATCAAAGAAGTGAGTGAGGTCCAGGAGCAGGAGCTAACATACCTACGTGCTGCCACCGAGATGGTCAAATTCCAGCTTCGCCACGGCAACGATCTGCTCGCCATGGACGCCATCAGAGACTGTGATGTAAGTGTGTATGGCGCAGCAGATATGCACTACACTTCACGTAGAGAAACATAGGGAAGCAAATTCTCTTCTAAACTGCCATTTCATAATTTTTCACACACTCTTCCAGGTGAATCTGAAGGAACAGGGACAATTAGTTCGCCAAGATGAGTTCACGATTTTGTATGGCAGGAAAAAGTGCCAAAGACATGTGTTCCTGTTTGAGGATCTGGTGCTATTCAGCAAACCCAAACGCATTGAGGGTGGCCTAGATGTTTACATATATAAGCACTCTTTTAAGGTAAGCACCTAAAAGGCATCAGAAGTTCTGAGGAACAAGGAAACATCTCCAGAAATGAAAACACACTTTGCTGCATGCATTATGACTTAAGACCCGTTCACACCAAGAACGATTACTAACAAGATAACTATGATGATAACTATATTAGCGTCCACACCATCCGTTTATTATAAGCAGGCACTATTGTTATGTTGTCTGCTGCTTTAAATGCTCAGTTCTGATTGGCTTACAATGTTTTTATCATTCATCAGCTAGAAAAAGCGCTGAAAGTGATTCCAATGATATTGTTTCTCTTTCACTGTTATTGTTATAGTTGTGGAATGGACTCTGCTATTCTTTTAAATCTAGAACGATTATAGTTCTAGTTATCGTCCTTGGTGTGAAAGGATCTTTACACTACTTTCTTTTGCTAATACACTCACATTCTTTTATTATATTTCCTCTGACCAATGTTAATATAAACAGAAGGCTTTAGTTTAAAGATCTGAGAATCAGGTTGGTCTCCTGCAAGCCATGATAACAACAAAAATGCCATTAGCCCTCAATATTGATTGTGATTAAATGTTGAATATCCTCTACTCTATCATTCTCTATGTAGACCGCTGATGTGGGTATGACAGAGACATCAGGTGAGAACGTTCTGAGGTTTGAGGTTTGGTTCCGGAGAAGAACTTCAAAGAACCAGACCTACGTTCTCCAGGCCAGCAATGCAGACGTCAAACACGCCTGGACCTGTGACATCGCACGGATACTATGGCAGCAGGCCACACGGAATAAAGGTAGGAAAGAAAGAACTGAAGTGGCTGACCTTGAATAAGTTCTTTGAATTTGTTTTGTTCATCTAGCTGGAAAGAACAAATGAGAATGATAGGATAATTGCAGATAATATCTCCTGTCACATACCATCTTATCATATTTAAAGATTTTTTCAGCAGTTCATCTGTGAAGGCCTCAGGCAGATATTTAAAACACTTTTGAAACACACCAGTATTGTATTTCCACAGTTTGATTTGAGTTTGAAAAAAACCATGCAGATCTGAGGCATCGTGTAACCTGTATTTGCACGTATTTACTCAAAAACACGCTTTACGCTTTTCTTCATCTTAATGTCAACATGTTTGTGTTTATTCTGAATTTAGGGCTGTCACATTATCACATTTTTACTACATGATCATTGTGCTAAAAAGAATTCACAATAATATTGCAATATCTAAAATAATTTTGAAATAAATAAACAATGCCATCAAATTAATCTTTAACTTTATTTAGTATTTTCTCTTTTGTATTTTGGCGAATGAATCACACTCAATATACCACATTAATTATACATTTTAAATATCACATTGTCGCCAATGCCAGTATATTGCGACACTCCTATTCTGATACATGTCATGGCAGCATTTTTAAACGTTTATATTATGAACGTGTATGCAGAAATTCGAATGCAGGAGATGGTCTCTATGGGGGTGGGCAATAAACCCTTTCTGGACATTAAACCCAGCGATGCTGCTATCAACGACAGAGCCATAGACTACATTATGAAAGGCAGAGGTGAGCCTGTTTAACATGAAATAATCATCAGAATAACTTGCTAAATTCTTCTTCTTTTTTTTAATAAGCAGCAAATGATTCTCTGGGTGGATTTTACTAGCATCATGCTCTCTCTTCTGTTACAGGGGCCAGGACGAGAGCATCCATTGCCGTCTCGCTGTTTGACCACTCAAACCCGTTTAAACGAGCTGCAGTAAACGCCCCTGTTAGCGGCCCCCCGGTGGCTGGTGGCCCCTCCTCTTCCACACTGCTGGGGCCCTTAAATCTGCATATGTATAGCAGCCAAAGCCTGTTAACAGGGGAGAGACCTCTCATCAGCCCCTGCATCGAGGAAGACGAGCTGGAACATGAGACCAGCAGTCAGCCGTCTATGAGTATGTATTATAACATGTTTGAAAGTGTGAACGTCTTCTCAGAAGCCTCATATAACGTGCAACTTGTCTGTGTTTGTAGCTACAGAGAGTTCGGGTTCGTCGTCTCACTGTCTGTCTGGTAGTGGTTCGAGCGGGTCAGACAGCGGATGTGTGTCCAGTCACCTTCCCGAGGCTTTGTCCGAGGAGCCCAGCTCACCATGTGACTCCTCCTGTTACTCCTCCATCACCTCTCCCACCCAAGAGAAAGCCTGCTTTAACAGCCAGTACATCTCAGCGGTTAGTATTACATGTGTGCATTTCAGATGGCCAATATTTCGATCGCACATCTTCATGTCCGCATCAAATGTCACTGATGCAGAAACGTGTCGTAACACCCATGCTTATGCTAGCACTAATGCACACGCTCAAGAAGACACTGATCACCTGATGATCAAGTGAGAGCCTCCCCTTTAACCTGTGATAACCCCTGCGCCCATGTCCTTCTCGTCACAGGGGGAAGCTCAGGTGATTGGTCCCTCTACTATAGTGTGAGCTCAGTAACCACTGCTGCAGTAAGTTTGGCTTTCGCTCGATGACATCACACTTCCACAGCTATGTGCATGTGCATTAATACACTCATCTCAGCATTTTGAAAATATTATTCATGCTTTAACTAGGAGCTTTTACACATGTGCTTGTACGTAATGCATGTTATTCTGTTCTGCTTTGTCCTGTAGGTTTAAGACCTGTCTGCTTCAGATTGAGAAGACAACGTTGCCACACCGAAGAGGAGTACAGAGCTAGTATTTATTGTTCCTACTGAGTGCAAGCAAATCTCTTACAGAGTTTAAAAAGCACTCGAAATAGCACTGTTTCTCTTTTTCTTTTTTAAGCCACTTTTAGCTTCAATAGCTTTTATATAAATTTAAAAATGATCTATAAAAGTGAATAAATATTCTTGTATTTATCTTCTTTTCAAATGTTAAGATACAGTAGTGTTCTCAGATGTATTATTAACTGTAAATACTGTAGTAGTGTACAAAACACTTCTGAACTCTTGCGGTTATTCAGTTCCCACTCTTTTTCGTTGTTGTTGCCCACTTTGCTGCAGACTTAAGCTGGTTTGATTTAAAAAAAATGCCCTAATGTTAAAAGGCATGTTCTGAGCATCAGTTACACTAAAGGTGTTAAGCAGTGTTTAAAGCATTTGTTGTAGAGTTTCTGCTCTTTCTAGCGTTTCCATGGTCTTTGGGCCTGTGGTCAGTGTGCGGTGGAAACCGTTTTTGATAGCTGGCTTGATCCAGAATAAGAGAGCATTAATTCAGATCGTACGACTGACCTCAGGTCAGCTCTGCCCTGCACTGCTGCTCCTGGGTGCTGGGTATTGCTGCTACCTTTTTGGAAATGGGAGAGTTTTCAATTCAGTTCTCTTATTTACATTAATAAGTACAACAAAAAAACAACATGTAAATTGTAAATAGTTGCGCCAGTGGTGCTTTAAGGACATAGCGTTTAGAAAGTAATCTTTATACATGTATTAACCAGTCAACATGGGAATCACTTAAGTGCCATTCTTTGTTGCCAATTTAAATTGTAAGTGTACAAACAAAACATAATTTAAAAAAAAAAAAAGCATTGCAAGTTCCACTTCTAGCTGGAGCATGAATATGTACTCAAGCGTTTCATTCTTCAATCTTAACAAGTTCACACAGAAGTAATAAAGACGGATTGCTTTGTTTGTACCGATAACGGAAGTGTGTTTTATTTATTGTCTTTAATCTTCCATGATTGGCATTAAGTAGAGAGATGTATCTCACAAACCCTGAAGGCTGGTATTCAATTTCTGCACACCGACTGAGCTAACAAACAGAGTCATTGTTACTAATGATAAACTCTGCCTTGGGGCCAAGCAGTATATGGTTTAAATACGTGTAAACTCAAGCAGTGTGAGTAATAATGTTCAATTAAGTTTACTGTACCGTTTTAGCCTTAGGAACATTGCCACCAATAGCTTTTTCACAGTAACTCTTTGTGAATGACTTGTGGAAAGCGACTGTACTCTGTTGGCCATACATTTTTTATTTACATATAGGCCTATGAGATGAGCAACAGACATGTAGTGTGCTTAAACAGGCTAATGTGTCAGGAAATACTGTGCCAACTGTTTACTGTGCCTCTGAAATTACCTAGTTCTGGCATGAAACTCTAGATGGTGCAGGCTGATAGGTCTAACTCATTTGGTAGCGATCACATCATTATCTACATAGCACAGCTGATTGGTTGTTATTGCAACAGCGGCCAATGAGCTGCGGCTCAACATTCAAACAAATTCCGGTAGTGTTGCTGTTAACAGTCTTCAGCGTGCTTTCAGAAACCCTCCACCTTCCCCAGCTCCACCTGTATAGGTCTGCTGCAGGGGTTATTTTATGTATGTTATATATGCAGCAGCAGCAGTATGTCTTACATGCTCACAGCAACGTCTGTAAATGTGTTGGCAGTAGTAAGTCTCTTGTACTTGCTCTGCAGTAGCATCAGCGTAGCAGATCTATTCCGCCAAGACCAAACACATTAACACTGCCATATCCATTACCATACCAATCTCCCTTGAGTTATCATGACAGAATTATAGTTACCTTCAACCACAATTTTCTTTTTTGTGGCCTTTCTTATTTCTCTGCAAATAATTAACACGGAGAAAATACATTGATCTTTCATTAATCATTTTAATTTTAATCTAAAAACAGATCAGAATGGGCTTCCAGATATTAAAATTTTCATTCAAATTCTTTTAAAACCTCACCTGGAGGAAATAGACTAGATTTGCTACAAACCCTTGAGTCCACTCTGGTGGAGTCAGGCATCCCCATCAGGAAAGCTTGGCATTCGCTGGTCAACATCATCTCCTTGTGAGAAAAACCAAGTATGCAAAGGCCACATCTGGGCAGGGAGATACAAAGTTAAGTCGTTTTGCATGTAGGAAATGCCACAGAAATTTTCCAGCGTTTTTTGTTTTTGTCCACAAACGGATGGAAACCACAAAACCCGAGAGTGGAGTGAAAGTCAATGAATCATAATTGGTTGAATCATTCACAGCGTGTGCATGTCAGTATGATGAGCTTTGAGTGCTCCAGTGAGGCTGCATGCGTTGGTTTATTTGTCTCTCTCACCTAGAATATTTTGCACCATCAACCTTTAATGAGATTACAGCCAAATCTAAACTTGAAGAAGTGGGAAAAGCTGGATATTAACAATGGAAACATTACTGATTCATGTCAAATTTAGTACACATATCCAGGCTGTCATGAAATTACTGAATATCCAGACACACACACACACACATATATATATATATATATATATTCATAATTCATAAAACAGAATCCTATTCCTAACCCTACACCTAGCCTAACTCAAATCGTAAACTTAACACATGCCACAATTAAGGTTACCATGGTGTGGAATAAAAGGTTTATCTCTGCGTCATACTATTTATATTGTTATATTTCTGATGCAGTTTCTTTTCTTTCCCTTGATCCTGTGCCAAGAATGAATGCTGTGACATTTATCTGCTAATCTGTTTCCAAGTTTTATGGAGCACTGGAGGATGATCAACCCGTACTACAAATCCCCCAGCAGGTGGCGCACAGGCATCCATCTCTGCCTCATCTGTAGTGTTTTTTTTTATATACATTAGCCTATATGATACACTGGAAACAACATAAGTCATAAAAACTTCTATACATATCCTAATCTGGGGGTTCACATCGTTTTAATAAATATTAACAATTTGAAGATTCTACACTTCAAGAGAGAGAGCGTTATATAGGGTGAGAGACTGACAACGGCTCCTCAGAGAACTTTCTTACTGTGAGATGTTCATAATATATTCCCAATAAATGGCAAAATGTATTCATTGTGTTTAAAAACAATTACACACCCAGTGGGCACCTTGATATCAATTTGACGTCAAAAGTTAGTCGAGACTTGATCAAGATGATGCATATCATTTTAAGGTCAGTTTGAAAGGCAATGTCTTTCAGTGGTAATTTTAGGTGAAAAGAGAAAGTTAATTCCCACACTGAAATTGGTTTACTCGTATTATTATAGTTTAAATAGCATTTTTTCTTAACTGAGGCATCGAAACTCATCCATTTGCACATCTCATTTTGAACTGCAACCGTTGTGCTCAACTGTAAAATCGCTGTGGGTGGACTTTAACTTTTATTTAATAAAAAAATAAAAATAATTGGACTGGTTTCTAATTTTATTTACTCTGAAATGGAATCAGTGAAGTGATAATTACATTTACTAGAAATTATACTGATTGGTTGATTAACAACATTGAACTGTAATTCATTACAAACAGTAGGCTATTTTTGCTGTAGCCTAACCCCACAAAACTATTGTGTATTATTCATATTCTTTTAAATTTATAGTGATACCATTATAACTTATAATGGTATCACCAGGGGCGTAGAATTTAGTAGGGACGCTAGGGACGTGTCCCTACCAATATCCAGTGACACTGATATATCCCTAGCAACAATCGATCAAAACTTAAAATATATTTATATATTGATGTCCCCGTCCCCACCAATTTCAAAATCAAACCTACGCCACTGGGTATCACTATAAATGTACAACACATTTGATGTAAGTAACGTTGGAATATGTAAACCACATATGGTTGAAGTAGCTCAGTTGGTATAAGCATTCAGCCTTAAGATCAGAAGATCGTTTCATAGTTCGATCCCAGGTTTTGACAATTGAACCGCTAAGCGGTATAGGGAGGCAGACTCAAGAAGATTTAATCTTTGGAGCATTTTATTACTTTTGTGTCGTTAGTACTTTTTATTTCCATTAAATTCTTTTTGAGGACCTTAAAAGTACCATGGCACATGAATATGGTAATCATCTAGTATTACAGTAAATATTAAAATACCATGTTTTTACCATTTGATACCATTACCATTGTGCCACCCCAATGCTTGCTTAGGCATATGGCACCTCCGAATGCTGTTTGTCTTATTTCAACCAAGTTTGCACTGGTCTTTGCATTGTAAATGGTCTGTCTCGTTGCGCTGTAGTTCTGCCTGCATCCAGGTTCTGCAGGTGTCCACTCATCATCTGTCTGTTGATGGAGATGGCATTGATCAGCACTGAAGCCTTTGCTCAATCTGACAGTCCTGTCCTCAAGCCGCCCACCTTGGCTTCAATCAGTATAGCCATTGTAAGGCTGACTAATTTGATCCAATGCCGGCATTCAAATTAGCGGTGAAGGTCTCAACGCGCGTTCCGTCTCTTCCAATGGCAGAGGGATTTATAATTAAATGCAATACTTTTTGTCTTAAATGTATTAACTCGTTTCATCTGACTCCATAGAATGAAAGTGTTTTAATGATATCTTTGCATCATTAAGTATACGTTAATGTTTGACTATTCGTTTTAACTCCAATGAAAATAGTCAAAGTCTGTTAGAATAATCAAATATAACAATTTATTATGTCAGGTAAATGTATTATAATAATTCCATAATCAATTGAAAGATAATCAATGCAAGTCATCAAATGTTCTAGAACAAAGAGGAAAATATTTTACCCGACATGAAATACATGAATGCTGAGTCTCGGCGACTCAACATTCACGGGCTATCTGAGATACAGAAAGAGCCACGATCCCTTGCTGCCTTCCATTAAATAGCCAGACCTCATTTCATATGTAAACCTGTATTCACAGTGGAAATGTACTGTGTTCATCCCCCCAGACTTACTGGGGGCAGAAGTAAATTTACATGGTAACATTTGCTAACAGTGGAAATTAGCATTGAGTTCACACCTTGGGAGTAGGAGACCACATTCATTTGTGTGCCGGATATCCCTAAACTCTTAAAAAACCTTATTACCTTTTGTTTTATACTTTGGGAATGAGACATTTGTACCACTCATTCCTGAGACATTTCAAATGATACCAAACATAATGCTCAATGATAATCATTCACATCAAACCATATATATATTCTCATGTGAGTTTCAGCTGTTACTGGGTGAAATGTAAATCAGGTGAGACTGCGTGAGGGGGAGGTCGAATGCTATTTCAGCAAGTTCCTTTGTTTCAATAGACCATGTGGTCAAGACAGTGTCTCCAACCAGTTCTTACAAGGCCAAATGTTCATTTCCAGCTTCAACCAGTTTCCCAGTCTTACACCATCCTGTCCAACGGAGTCATCAGACTCATATGTCTGCTCATCTCCCACATTATATTCATCATGGGGGGCATTTCTCTACTCCAGCAGTTCTCTAATGAGTAACAGTTGACAGACTGCTGTTGCATATCAGGCTCTCCAAATAAAATCTGGAGCAGGTGGCTGAGGGTTAGTGCTGTGCCAATCTAGAGAGCAACAAGTTATTAGCGGCTGTTGCCTGTTGGATATGTGCATGGTTCCCAGGTGATGCTTTGGATGCCTCATCTGTTCAATCTCTGTCAGGTGCCACCATCTTTTCACACTTATAGCATGTGTAAGAAAAATTAAACATAGAACGTGGAAAACCAACATATGCTGTTGCTCTGAGTGTGTGTTAGAGAGGTCTCAGTGGAGAGAAGAGCACTGTCTGGACTCTCCCTATGAAATGTTCACTTCCAATTAGATTATATGTCTGTTTCATATTTAAGTCACTGGATTATGAAAATAGGCATTGTCATATAGTTTTAAAATATAAAATACGTTGTTGTTGTTGTTGTTTTTTGCAAAAAGAACGAATTATTGACATATATATAGCCTACACCGTTATTGATATAAGTATATCATATAAGCATAAATAATGAATTAGACATAATTATATGAATAAATAATGATTTTTGTATGGTGAAATGTTCATTTTGGGTACACTATTGCTATTTTTCTTTTATTGCTAGTCAATTTTATTATATCACTGCTTAACAGTTCATACATTTTACCTGTACCTTTTCACTTACTGTACATTTATTGTTCTATAGGGATGGTGGTTCTTCTGTCGGGATGATGTTAACAAATTCACATATTTATATAAAATTTAAGTAAAATAACAAAATCTATAATAAATGATCCATCATTTGTATAAAACTATTAGGCTCAAATCTGTCAGCTCCTGCAGTACCTGTATGAAGTATCTAGACACTGAAATGGTCCTGGATCAGGAAGTCCTTCCTCATCTGAAGAAAATTAGCAGGAATTAACAAAAACATATACATCATGTCTGCACTACCCCCATACAGCTGGCATAACTCATTCTGCGAGTTTAAACTCTCAATCAGCATTAAGGTTTACATGGAAAGAATGCATACATTCATAAATGTCTAAATCCATCAGTCAAATGCGTCAACAAATGAAATGGCTATATAAGGGAAAGCCTTCCACAAACGAAACAAATGCATTGAGGTTTGGCTGGTGCTGTTTGTATGAAGTATGACCGGCAGATGGCGCTACTGTCACAGTCACATTCACCTGCACACAGACTTCATGCTGTTGTTTTGACGGTTCCAGTTGTTGAGTTGACTTCTCTGTGCGTAAGAAATGTTTTTCTGACTTAAAATTTTCCAGTGTTTTTCGATTTTTACTAAAAAAATACTTGATTAGATATTTTTTGGTTCACCAAAGTAACTCCTTAAAACATCCCATATGTGCATTGTTAGTAGACCTATTAATGACCCTCAACCTTTGATTAAGTATTCAATGTTTGTCTGTTATGAATTGAGGTTGTTTATAAATATATTAGTTATCCCTAAACTGTGTGAATTATAGTCAAATGAAAAGAGTGCTGTTGTTGCAACCTACTACCACTGCTAGAATGTAACATTATAGAACTTAAAATTGTGCAATGAATCAAATAATTAACAATAGTATTTTAAATGTTTTAATTATATCAAAATAAGAGTACTTTGTAAATTAGATGATGCTAGTTTTGTCATTTAACACATTACATGACTTCAAATTTAAATTGTAACTACGGACATGAAATGATATATTCTTGATTCATTTTTTCCTGTAAATGCTTTTACAGAGAAACCACTGTCACCTCAGGAGGGTGTGCTCATGTGTCATAGTGATAGTGACACCTCCGTAACTCATTTCAAGTCAATTTAACTGACAGTGTGTAACAACACTCCATGGGATCCCCCTTTTTGCTTTTGGTTTTAATTTGTAGTTAGTTAGCTAAAGGTTCTCACCCTTATCAATCTATATTCTGCTTATTCATATTTCAGTTTCATATTCACAGATTCAATTTTAGAATACCGAAAGTACAGCACAACACAATAAGAAAGTAATGATTACTGTAGGCAAGGCATCTGATTTGTCTCTTCCTTTTTCTGTGAAATGAATAATGTTCATTGGAAGGCTGCTTTGCTTTGTAAGCTAAATATATGGAACAAAAAGCAACGAGTTTCAGTCAGAACTCTGATTCACTGAAACCAGAGACAAATATGAACAGCTCCTCTGTCCATATTGACAATGACACGGCACTGGAAGACTGGTCATCTGCAGGGAGCACCGCAGCCTGTGTGATCCTGGGCATGTGCTTCCTGGTGGGTACACCTGGGAACCTGCTGGTGGTGTGGACCATCTTGAAGTATGTGAAACAGCACTCTCACACGGTGCTGCTCATCCTCCACCTGGCAGTCGCAGACCTTCTGGTGCTGATCACCCTGCCGCTGTGGATCTACTCGCTGGCCCGTTCCTGGGTGTTCGGAGAGGCCGTCTGCAAAGCCATGGTGTACGTCATCAATGCCTGCATGTACAGCAGCGTCTTCATCATCACCATCATGAGTGTGGGGCGCTTCCTGGCTGTCAGGTACCCTTTGAAAATGCTGTATTGGCAAAATAAGACATCCATGTCCAAAATACTGGCAGTGACCTGGATCCTGTCATTCATTTTGGGGATTCCTGTCATCCTGACTCAGTATCTAGATGTTGATGACGATGGAGTGAAACACTGCTTGTACCGGGACTACAGCTCTGTGTCTTTTGAAGTCTTTTGTATTTGTTTAGAGACTCTTCTTGGCTTTATCATTCCATTTTTCACACTTGCGATCTGTTACTGTCAAGTTGCCGCACAGCTCCGCAAGGTGCGCTTTAAGATAAAGCAGAAATCCATCTTCCTCATTGGTGGAGTGGTCGTGGCCTTCATTTTGTGTTGGTTACCCCACCACATCCTCAATATCGTAGGGATGGTGGTTCTTCTAGGACAATTAGATGAACTGTCTCCTATCCCAAATAGTGTTGTCATCATTTCTGGAGCTCTGGCTTTTATCAGTAGCTCAGTGAACCCTGTGCTTTATATGTTTGCTTCCAGAAACTTCCATGGAAATCTAAGGAAGTTTGGGATAGTAAAGCTGTTTCAAGACTTAGCAACACAAACACCCCAAACAAAAGAAGGCTTCTTACAGGATTCTGGACTGCATAATGGAAATATCCTGGAAGAACAAACGAATTGTGAAAAGAGGGAACTCGTGGATCTCTGAGTAACTCATTAGAAGTTTAGATTTTGTTTTTAATGGTCAAATTTATTGAAATGCCATAATCAAGTTGTTTTAAATGTATTGTTTTTTTATTGATCAGAGTTGTTCAAATTCCTTTTGTGGTCAAAATTGTTTTAATGCCATAGTTATGTAAGACTTAATAAAGAGGTAAAAAGTACTGTATATGGGCTTCTCTATAAAAACACAACTGTTTTTGGAAACAGTCATGACTAGCTATTTGATTTCTTCAACGATGTATGGTAGTTCAGCAGCGAGTTACGTCGTTGTATGGGAAACGCACCCCTGGATGCCATTCTCCCAGAAATGTTCTTAAGAGTTACAGTATATACATTTTGTGTCACTCACTATACCACTGATCAGTGTTGGGAAGAGTTACTTTTAAAAGTAATGCATTACAATATTGCGTTACTCCCTGAAAACATAACTAAGTAAAGTAACGTTACTTTTCATTGAATTTTTCTCATCTGGGCTGGGCTTGCTTGTTTGATTTAAATGATAAAAAAGTTATATTTTTGGCAAATGTAAAGGCCCTTTCACACCTAAAGTGAAATTGATAATCCTGAAACTGAATAAAATGCAAATTCACACTTGTACAGTAGAGAGCGCAGCTCAAACACACCTGTCAGCTCAGCTGCGCTGCCATTCTGGATCGCAGAAGAATAGGACGCAGGAGAATAAAGTTAAACACTTAAGCACTTAGGCACATTTAAATTAATTATTGCAGGTTTGCTTAATATTCTAAGTTTGCATGTCACTAATTTTATTAATTTTGAGGAATATCTAATTATTTTGTGCAAGAGAGATGAGTAAATGCCTGCTCACATTTCGTCTAGAAGTACAATAACTGTCATGTTTACTTAGCGCACACTCACGATTTCCCTCAACATACGGACAGAAAAGGTTTCAGTCAATAAATGGGAAAACAAAGTAACTTGCGTTGGTTATTTTAAAAAGTAACTCAGATATTTTGTTGTAAATTTAAAAGTAATGCATTACTTTACCAGTTACTTAAGAAAGTAATCTGATTACGTAACATAGGCCTACATTGCTTGTAATGCGTTACCCCCAACACTGCCACTGATGATGTAGTGTAACATTTTAAAATACATTTTCTTTCTTTTTAAATGACTGCATTTCAATAATTGTTGTATTCGGAAAAAAAGAGATTCCATGAGACACATTAATAATCTGGAGCAAAATTAGACTTGACCAAATTCTCAGAAATGCATGAGTGTGAACTGCAATTTAATCATCTTTCTACAGAATCCCCTTTGTCTGAATTCACAGATGCACCTCCCATTCTCACACACATTTTGGTTGTCTTTTTTTTTTATTAGACAACCACTGTTTTTCTTCTCTGTGTTTGAGAGTTCTGTTTTCCTCAGTTTTCACAAAAGGGAAGTGAAATTTGCTGAGGCAGACTGGTTTTCTAGCTCAGTGGTTAGACTTGTAGCAGACTCGAACGGACCAGAGAGGCAATCATGAACGCAACTGCTTTTCTTCAGAGAGATGAGGAGACCGAAATGGGCTTGGTGGGGGCCTGTGTGATCCTGGGCATGTGCTTCCTGGTGGGTACACCTGGGAACCTGCTGGTGGTGTGGACCATCTTGAAGTATGTGAAACAGCACTCTCACACGGTGCTGCTCATCCTCCACCTGGCAGTCGCAGACCTTCTGGTGCTGATCACCCTGCCGCTGTGGATCTACTCGCTGGCCCGTTCCTGGGTGTTCGGAGAGGCCGTCTGCAAAGCCATGGTGTACGTCATCAATGCCTGCATGTACAGCAGCGTCTTCATCATCACCATCATGAGTGTGGGGCGCTTCCTGGCTGTCAGGTACCCTTTCACCTCAATCCGCTGGAGGAAACAAGCACTGAACAGGATACTTCTGATAATATGGATAGCCTCATTTCTCCTCAGTATTCCCGTCATTGTAACTCACACTTTGGGAGAAGAACACGGACAGCAACAGTGTACTTTCAGGGAGTACAAGTCTGACATCCAAGAGGCTGTGTTGCTTATTTTAGAAACTCTTATAGGCTTCATCATCCCCTTTTTCACCATGTTGGTCTGTTACGGCTGCCTCTTTAGTCGCATAGCACAGATGAACTTCAAGTCCAAGCGTAAATCGACAGTTCTCATCTGCAGTGTGGTTGTGATGTTCGCGCTCTGCTGGATACCTCATCATGTGGGGAACTTCCTTTCCCTCATCTCACTTGCTCTCAAGCATTCAAACCCAAACATGGCAGAACGTTTGGAGGACGCCTGCACCACAATGACCATTATAGCAGGAGCCCTGGTGTTCATCAGTAGCTCAGTCAATCCAGTGCTTTATGTGTTTGCCGCACGTACCTTCCGCAGCTCGCTCCGGGAAACTGGAATACACAAGCTGTTCCAACATCTGTCAAGTTCAGCATCTGGTGAAGGGAATAAAGAGTTATCATTCGTGTCCAAAAGACAAAGTTCACTCACCACCAACTCACAATGTCTCACAGACTCGAAACTGCCTGAAGATGTGGCTGTGGAATCATGCATCAGTGCCTCAGATTGACCCTGTTATACCCAGGTGCTTAATAACATTATCAAAATTAACCATTATAACTGTTGTCTCTCATGAAAGAGTGCATGAAACTTTAAATGTAATTTTGTAATTCAGAATTGTATTGAAATTTAAACAAAGTGAAATCATTTTTAGTCAAATATTTGCTTGTGCCTTGTTTTTTGTGTTTTAGGAGACTCACTGCAACTGCAGATTCTACAATGAAAACACTTTTACATTTGTGATATAACTCAAGTGTCTTTATAAGTGTCTATTTGGGATTAAATGCATTATGATTCCAACATGTTCCTTTTTCTCATATTGCAACGTGTGTGTGTTGTGGCTCTTTTAACGGTGTGAAAGAGGAAGTGGGAATTAAAAGGAACAGAGGTCATTCTGGAAGAAGATACCATCTGTGCCACTGAAATCTCATTCTTTTCTATAATTCTTCTTTCATGTTTGAATTAAACATCAGTTATTTTTTCAAAACCCAAAAATGTACATATCTTGCATAGGCCCACTTTTCAAATCAGAAGAAAAACTCACCAGGCTGTTTCTTCTACTGTGAAATCGTTACTTGACACATTTTAGTGACAGACCTTTATTGGTATTGAAAAGATTTTTTTTTTAATGTTTTACATTTTTGAAAGGCAAAAATTATAGCCTTCCTATCTGAGTAAGAGTGGTGACATGAAAGATGCTCGCCTTGACCTGTGGTTCTACCTTTCTCTCTCTTTTACAACACAAATATCATGACTGAAAGAATCAGCTGACCATTGCTCAAGATGAAACCAGAGAGAGAAGGAGGGAGATGGTTGACCATCTGAGTCTAGCAGGCATGGAATCTTCACCTAAGTTTGGCACGCAAATGGAAAAGTGAGAGGACTGGTAGACATTATCTGTCTGGCTTTTTTTTGTCCAATTAAATTACTGACACAGGCACACAAGAGCACTTAATAATAAAAAACAAAACTCAGATCTCAACACAGTTGCTTCTATATATAGAATCTGCATGTAGGAGCAAAGGATAGGTTTGAGCTCCCAAATTATTAGGCTATTTATTAATTGATTTTTTTTCTGTGCCATTCAATAACGTACTGTCATGACTTTTTTTTGTCTTTTATTTGCTATCATTTACCAAATTTGACATTAAAACAGTTTCTTTTTATTTTGTCCTGTTGTGATTTCTTTGTCATCCTACATAGCCGATAATTGTTTGTTTTTTTCTTTAGAGAGAAGCTGAATGGATTAAACACTCAAAATTACATGTTCAGACTATATTAAGAAGCAAATTCGAAATTTGACATTAATTGCTCAATTTTACTCAAGTTTACTAAAAAAAAAAACTATCTAATGGTTTACGATGTTTCTGTCATCGAATCCTTCCGGCAGATTGTAGTTGCAAGGTGCAATGAGTAAGACCCGCCTCCAAACATCGTATCAAACAAGTGAATTGTGATTGGTGGTTCAATGTGCCAGTCAAACTTCCCCTTCATAACTGCAAAAGAAAATGCATAACCAGAATAAACTAACACATGTAGCACAATTAATGTCGATAGTCTAAAACCTTGTCTTGTGAGATTATCAGCCTATTGATTTGTCTAGTAGCCATAGTGAGAGTGGCAGAGGAGAGTAGGCTATTGGCAGATTGTGAAGGTTTATGAAAGCGCACTGGCCATATCTAAAATAAAACTTTTAATAATTAAATACTTTATTTAGGCAACTGTTATGGCGGGGGAATGTTCATCAGTTAAAATCATGAACACTCGTGTTTTAAACATAGGCTATATTTCAAAGCTACTGTTTATTTCTAAAAACGTAAAACTTAGTTAAAACATTGAGTGCATTTTTTTTAAAACGTAGTAGCTTAGCCTACGTATTAAAAGAACAGAAGATAAAGTAGGCTAGCTAAGCAGCACAGCTATAGGTGTGTGTAGCAGCAAAGCACAGGACAAAGTGAATTCTGATCTTATCTCACACTAGCGCATATAAACCAATCCGAACGGGTTACATAGGTTCCGTGGCAATACGCCCCGCCCTCACCTTTACAAACCAACCAATCAACGTGCTCCCCCAGGAGATTGACTCCAAACAGGGAGGCCGAACCAAAACCAGGTAACCAAGAAAAAACGAGACAGCGAGAAAAGCCTTCAGGGCTTGTTATGGGGTAGCGTGAGACGAACCAGGACTTTTTCCTGCCTTCTTTACCAGTCAAACCAGTAACTCTGGATAGAGAGCACACAAGTACAGCAACAGGTAGAGTCTCGTGCCGCACTCTCTCTCGTGTCCTTCTCTTGGAGTAATCTTCTGTCCTTCCTCGTGTACTTCAATTGAATTTCCATTTCTTTTGTTTGCTTCTCTTGGAGAAAGGTGAACCCTCGTGTTACTGTTTTATTTGATCTTTGCTCTTAATTGTAGTTTTTACCCTTGTGGTCCCTGATGGCTTCGCACAGTGATACTCTGGTGGTGTTCTTTGGGGCAACAGCTGGTGCAAATGGGGGTAAACTGGGGTCGGATGAAAGGGAATTAATTCTCTTGGTGTGGCAAATTGTGGATCTACATGAGAATAAGGTACGGACCTTTTGACCCTGATGTAAGGTCTCTAACTTTAAACTACCCACAATGTGCTAGTATTAGAAACTACCTTGACAGCTGACATTCACCAACCAGGTGCGCTTTCAGAGACTTAAATGCGCTACATTGTGATTTACATTATATTCAACAGCTGTTTAATTTGACGATCTATTTGACAACTTGATTAGAGCATTATAATGCCGTCTTTTCGAGCCGCCCTCAATTGACGAAAGCGTGCTTTTTTTGGTGCATGTCATCGCCTGTAGGTCAGTAACCCTGCCGTGTCTGCTTTGCATTTACACAAACACACTGCCGAGAATGAGATATCAACATTTTCGCTATAGTGACTCGGTGTCAAAGCCACTGAGCTGCCTACTTAGACCAGCATTGGTGCGTGGAGAACATTGAACATTGTTTCTGTGTTCTCGACGGCCAGGTGTGTAAGGGCGCGCCAATGACAAAACCCGCTAGAGTTGCATTGCGAGGCCGGTTGAAAGAGATGATGTTGTTAACAGGTGGGCAAGCTTCAGCGGACTCTAGTACAGCCGGACAGTGTGGATCTGTCGGAGCAGTGCAAGGAGGAGACCGGGCTCACGGCGGAGGAGCTGTGCAAGGCCGAGCCGCTGGAGAGCGTCCTGCAGCAGGTGAGAGAGAGAGAGAGAGAGAGGCGCCTTCATGCAGTCGATTGGTCTGTGTCTTTATACAGTGTTTGTGTATCTTCTGGTCCGAGGCTAAAAGTCACAAAACACAGTGGCTCATATGTCAGCAGCATAAGGTAAGAAGTCTAGTTGGTATTGCTGCACACTTGGATTGATTTTGAAATGGCTTGCTCTGTGGTTTGGGTGTGGGAAGGAAGGCATAGACGCTCTGCTCTAGGCGAGCGTGCAGGTCTAGTCTTGTTGACTGGTGTGTTCAGCAGACATCTGGAAGACGGAATGTTTACTTGCGAGTGCACCCACCTGAGACCCATATATGTCATTGAGTTGAGAGTGAGCAAGAGTGATATGAATACAGGGGGATGATGAACTGAATAATAGATAGGGAATACAATGAAAAAGATTCAGTGAGATATTTCTGTCTTTCTTTTCTTCTGCTCTCCATGTTAAGCTCATTTATTGATATGGATAGTTAAGGGTTGCTCCCGAGTTTTGCACGTATGTTTTGACAAAAGGTGGATGTCGCCAAACGTGTTTCTCAACTGTGACGCAGAGAGAATTTGTTTGTACTCTGTAAACCTGTTCCCACCCCCCACCTTCTCATTACTATCCCACAGAAAAGTATTTAGAGCTCAGAGTCTAAGCTCAGTTGTGGGACTAGGCGTTTGTTGGAATTTACATATTTCTTTTATTTTTTTAAAGTACAAATGTGGGACCTTAATGCTATAATTTTCTCACATTTGTATTGCATACCTTTGTTACATTCAGGTGGTGGCATTTGCATGTTATCTTGATTTAGTTGTAGCCTATCCCCAAGGGGCTCTGTAAATATTAACTAGTGAAATCAATTTCTCTGTGCCAGAGAGAGAAAGACAGACACTATCAAACCATTGGTTCAGTTCAGTTTCTCCTGTTGTGTTTGTCCTTTCAAATTTAAAGCAATGCAAATAAATAAACCCACTTCTATCAGGGGCCTCATGAAGCTGGTTTAGCTGGATAGCCAGGTATGTTTCAGTTTAGTTTGCGCCAACCCTTGGTTTTAGGCACATTGAAAGTGGCTCGGCTTTTAGCAGTGTTCAACACCATAGTAACTTGTGCTCCGGTCCACGGCTAAGGTTATGGTCTGGGTAAGAGATCTCAAAACCAAAATCGGACCAATCAGCTGTGAGCAAAGTGACACATCTCTGACGCAATCACTTTTTTCTTTCTCCATATTAAAGGCCACTACATAGTAAAACATTTTTAAATAACACTTTCTGGCTTTTAGTGATGAATCATGATTATGTATTATAATTATTTTATATGATTTATATATTATTTATATAATTATTATACCCCTAATTCATTACACGTGAACTATTAGTTCAACAATTATTATTAAACATTTATAAGATTTGGGATTGGTAGATAAAGCTTTAAAATGGACTACATGTTATCTATCCAAACGTATACAGATAATATAGTATAAATAAGATTTGGAATTGGTAGATAAAGCTTTAAAAAGGATCCATCCATCATCTATCATGCATTTATGTAGTTCATATTATTCAATCTGTTAATCTTCGTCAGAAGAGAGAAAAGAATCTTGCTGATTCCCTCACGAGAAGTGAATCACAGTTTCTCTGTTTCAAGGCATGTGATTGGCTGTTCGCTACTGATGTTTTATTTTACAATAACAATCTAATTTGTATTATTATTAAAATATTATTATTAATTTAATTATTTTATAGATAAAAACTAATTATAAATAATAGGTTAAATACAATATATGAAATATATAAGTGAAATAAAGAGTGCTTGAAGTTTTTCAGGTATACAGTAGCATTCAAGGAAGAAATTGAATAATCAAATGTAAAAAAACTCTATTCATTGAGTATTCTCTATTCATTTTTCATTCTGTTATAAATGTATTAAATATACACTGATTGGTATTAAATATACACTGATTGTTATTAAAACTACAAATTAGAGCACAGCATTAAGTTCTTTTAGTTAACTATTTTTAACATCAAGTATGTGCATTTTTAATTCATAACTGTTTCTTTATCGCTCAAACGTGTCAATAACTTTAAGCAGGTTTCTGCTGCACAAATATATTTACATACTGCAATTTACACCATATAGGAAAATCTCTATCACTATACACTTTATATTGTTACCACAATATATTTAATATCATACCCAGCCCTAAAATGAACAACAGTGAGGAGTTTGGGTAAAGGGCTGACAGAGAGTCTCACTGTGGCACGGCAGTCCAATGAGGACCTTGGCCTGTTGTCTTCAGTGAAAGATTCTTTCAAGAAAGATCCCATATTTATGGAATTGTAACACAACTTAACATCCGTTTTCTCACGGTTGTGACTCCCTGGTTGATAAAATAGGTTCTCCCAGTGTGTCTGGGTTAGGAAACCGGTATTTAGAAGGCTTTTAATGTGGCTCATTCTATCTTACTAACAGACTTGAGTCAAAGTCAAACCTGCATTTCTGAGCTTTAGTGGCTGATCCGTGCTGTGCATTTATAGCTGCTGGCACTCTCTGGATGACTCGCTTTGGCTTTGCACCTGCTTTCAGACGCTAACGCTGTGGGAATGGTTTGGTGTCAACACATCTGTGTGGGTGTAAGGGAGAAAAGACTTTAAGCAGAATAAAATTGTTACTATGAGCTCAAGAGTGTGTTTGTGGGAGAAAATGATCTTGGGTGTGTTAGAGAAAGTGTGTGTGTTCTCTGAGCTTGCTGAGAAAGCACATCAGGCTGGCAGGAGCATGTCAGTACCTGTGTGATGAGCAGAGAGCTTTATTACTCTACAGACTGTCAATGCTCATGGAGGATTCTAAGAAATGCCTCTATGAAAGGATGAGTGACACATTCATCCATTCTTTCATTCAGCCTTAGAGCGGAAAGCACAGACTTCCCATCAGTGAAATGGTCATTTATAGACCTGAATTAGATGGGTTTTGAGTCTCATTTACAGCATTGTATAAAGTAACAAGTACAGAATGGATTAAGTGTAAACCGGTTGTATGTGATTGTTGTTTAAACATCCTGGTAGTTTCCCCGGTACATCCTGTTACCTTATCTTACAACACTCCCACTTTACTTTATCCTGCACACTCCGGGTGAGTTCCACTCAAAAGTAAGCATCACTATTTATGTCCTACAAACTTTGAAGGGCAGCATACCTAAAGTGAGTACAGGGCATTACTGTGTCTCATGATCTCATCATTTGTTACAGCCTTCACAAAAAAAAAAGGTCACTTACATTTTATTTTGATTCCTAATATTACCTTAATTGCATGTCAGAACATTTCATGTTTATAGCTATTAAGATTGTTTGATGCAAACCTTTGCATCTAATATTGCTTCTCTAAATCTTCATTTCAGATTTATTTAATCAGATTTTCAAATTATTTTATTAAATTGCGTGCTCAGTGTTTGATAAACATGAAATCTTATCACCGCTCAAAAGTTTGGGGTCAGTTATTCTGAAAAAAAAATATTCTAAATGATAAATTATCATTTTTCACAAAAAATGTTTAGGCAGCAGAAAACAGTTATTTTAAACTGTTATAACATTTCCGAAAATTACTGCTTTTACTTTTTTGATCAAATAAATGCAGTCTTGGTGAGCAGAAGAGACTTCTTTCAAAAGCATAAAAAAAATAAAAAAATCAGAAATATTTTCTGCTGATCCACAGATTTCAAAATCATGATGGTAAATGACCATCTAAGTGCACTTTACTAATAGTCTTAAGGAACAACCTTTCATAAAGGGATTTTGTTGCTCACTTGCTTTTTGATTGACCTTAAATAGGGCCATTTGACGTCTTTGTACATGCGTACACACACACACACACACACACACACACACACACACACACACACACACACACACACACACACACACACACACACTGAGAAAACATGGCTCAACAGGACAACCTGATTGTCATGCTAAAGATTAAATTTCTTTCTCACTCTCACTGACATCATGGTAGAGGAGAATGTGAAACTGAAACTCAGATCAAGTTTAACTACCTTTTTTTTTTTTTAGCACATTTTTTAATCACACAAACACTTTTTTTTCTCAGTACTGGAGAGGCTAGTTTGTTCATTCTGTCTTTTTGCTTAATATAAAAATTAATCAAATGAATCCTCATTGTTCTGATTTCAGTTTTGTATTTCCTATAAAGGCCAGTGAAATGATACCCTTTATATCTTGCTTCATATCTGGAGTTTGATCTGCTCACTCTAATCATCTGTAGGCACAGGGTGTGTCTGTTTTAGCTGAATGTGTGTTTAGTAGAAATTAGGCTTGCACTTAATTATTGCAGTTGCTAATTTGTGCAAGGTGAGGTTGTGCAGTAAAAACAGTCATGAACACAATACACATACAAAATAATGCGCACTGTGTCCCACTAAAGCTTTCCTTGAGATGTAAAGCTCTTGACTTTTTGAATTGTCGGGTATTTACAAAAGTCTTGTTAGTTAATCTCTTAATGACTAACTGAAGCCACGTATTAGGATGAGGTATGAAGATGGACAGGTTATGTAGAAAAACAGCACGTCATAATCCAAGAGCATGACGCGAATGTACAGTACACTGTAAACCCGAATAAGTTGGCACAACTCAAAAAATTTAAGGCAATCAGAGTTTAAAGTAAAGAAATTCAAAGTTTAAGTAAGCAGAACTGACATATTTTTATTTTGTATTTGTACATTTGAATTGTTCTTAACTTGAAATGTTTGAGTACACTAATTCATACATTTAACTTAAAATTTCATGTAATCTCAATGTGAACACTTTTATTAGTATAAACTTAGCTAGCTTTAACAAGCTAGTTTGCTAACATACTATTTTGTTAACATCTTAACAATAGTATGCTATACAGTAACACTTGCAGCAATATAAAGGTTTTATTTGCTCTCAAATCAAGCTCATGCACCACTTGTCACCATGATGGTAACTATCCTAAACCAACATTAACAGAAATTCTTCTAAATTAGCATAACGAAACATTAATCATTACTAAATCACCCGATTAACATTAATCTTGCACAAAAACACATTGTTTGTATTACACTTAGTTTTTGGATTTACTCTCCCTTTTGAGTGCCATCGGCAAAGCATGTTGGGAAATATACATCCCAGCCGTTTCAGTTAAACTTAAGTTCGTCTAAATTAAAAGAAATAATTTCATACAACTTAAAACAATGAAACAGTTCAGTTTACTTAAAATATATCCATTCTGTGAACTTGAAAGAAAAAGAAAGTGCTAAATACTCATAAAAGTTAATTTGACTGAACTAATTAGTTTAATTTATGTTTTTCCTACTCAAACTAAGTATTTTGAGCGTTAGGGTTTACAGTGACTGAATGAGCTGCAGTTCTGCCTTCAGATGTTTTCAATTGGTTGAGAGCTTTAAACTGCTCTAGAAGTTTCTGAAATTCCCAGCTTGTAGATTTGTAAGGTTAAACGATCTTTTACATTTTTGTCAACGTGTCTTGGCTGCTTTTGCTTTTTTGCTCTGGGTAAAGGCAACGTTGGCTTGTGTTATCAGTGCTGGCCTAAATGATATGAAAATTAGGCCACAAAGGTTCTATCTGTTCTCTTATTGCATGCTAGAGTCTGACAAACACTGTAATGGTTCATCCCTTCTCTGTTGTAATTCATTGCGGATTGGCTTATATCTTTGAAATGTTCAATGATTCCTTTCCCCAACTGTTGTTCTGAGCAGTGGTGAGGCCAGACATTTTAAAGTGAGTGGACCTTGGTAAAATAGGATGGACCTATATGCCTACTCTTAAATTACATCATTATACACAATAAATGGGATAAAAATAATTTGACAGTTAGGATTAGTTAAATCAAGTGAGGGATAATTTACATCCAGCCGGTTGTTATCTCAGAATAAACCCACGACAGGTTGATCAGGTCTTGCGTCAGCCTGATGGGGTTTATTCTGAGATAACAACCGGCTGGATGTAAATTATTCTGCTTATTACACGGCTATTTGCCACAGAAGTAAATAATTAAACTCGAAATATTTTATTAGCTCTTTAAACGGAAAGCTTCCGCGGAAAGGGCAGTTCAAATTAGACGGACATTTAAGGGACACGGACGGTACAGCCATACCACTTATTACACAGCATTTCGCCACATAAATAATTATGGGGATAAGAGATATTGATTTGAGATGAAACGGTTTTAAAATCGTACCTGTTTGTTATCTTATAATCCAACAGTGTACAAAACAATCGTCACAAAATGGCAGGAGCTGCATTTGTATGAAACGAGAGAGCTAGTCCACAATACTGGAACACAATTAAATAACTGTACTCAATATATTGAATTGACTGAGTTTTAATGTATTATTAGCTCACCAAACGCAAAACTTCCACAAAGAAAAACCGTTCCTAGCAAGCGTATAGTGCTGCTGACTTCAGTAACCCGGATGAGCCTGTGTTATCTGTTTTCAGCGGTTGTTATCGGGGGAATAACATACCGCTTGATGGTGTGATTGACCAATAAGAATCAAGTATTCCAAAGAGCCGTGTAATATTGTGTTTTATTGAAAACAACTAAATCCATTTATAAAAACCACTGAACAGAAGAATAAAAATAAAAGAAGGTGCCACTGAGGCTGGGCAAGGATTAGCCTTCCCTTGGTCACGGAACGGAGACATTTTCTTACTCAAACCACTGCCTGCTGCTGCTTCTGATTGCTTTTAGATTCATAAATGCTGGTCTAGGAAAAGTTTTCTTTGTAATAATAGCATATTGGTGATTTGAAAAACATCCAGTGTGTATCTGTGTTTGGACCAGCTGTCGATCTGAGTGGGCCGGTGTCATCCTGAACCTTATGTAGCATCGCCACTGGAGTCTTGTTCGATCAAAAAGCCCCTTTGTGTGTGTGGTATAACTTAAATATTATATCATGAGAGTGATTTTAATATCACGGAGAAATTGTGTATCATAATGTATTTTATATATTCATCTAATTTATAAAATCTTTTTTATAACCTTTTGGATTTTACTCTTTTTGTGACAATCCAATGAATAAAATGCTTAGACAAATGTTGACACATAATAATGCATTTGTTTATACAGCATATTTTGAAGCATTTTTAACTTATGAAGGCAAACCAAAAGATGAGTCTAGGCAAAAATGGATTTACATTAGTTAACACTCGAGTTAAAAATAGAACATACAAAACAATAAAACTAATATTATAAAACGGTTAGTTCCAATCCTTGATTCTGATTGGTCAATAGCTGTGCTTTATTCACGATAAAACACGGCTATGACCGCTTCACCCAACGGTTCTATGTATCACTACACAACACCCCTAGCAACCACTCTTAGCAACTTAAACAGATGTTTCATCTCATTGATATTGTTCATTTAAAGCTAGAGCAGAGCATTGTGAGAGATCGAGTAAGCGAGTGTACTTGCATTTACAGTAGACGTAGCATTTTCCTTCAGGTCAGTCCTATATTCATAATAAAAAAATGCGTTTGAATGTCCGCTGCATATTTTGTCCTTTTAACAGTCATGGGGTTTTCCGTGCATAACGTTAGTCATCTGTCAGTTGCGTCTGTCTTCTCCGTGATCACAAGTTCGAGTCCTTTCAAAAGCCTTCTCTACAGACTCACTCACTCACTCACTCATAAAGACAGTCTTTGCCGCCATCTATTGGCGAAATAATATATGTAACTTCTGTTGCTGTTCACGTTCCGGGACTATTTTTTCCAGCGGAAGGCAGGCTTTTAGTGATTTTACTTCATGAAAGTTGCATAGATACATATTTTTCGGCTTTAATATTTTTATTGTGTGGCAACCGTTTTATAAAAGCAATAAGGTACTCGAGGCAAGTGCTGTATCGTGAATAAGTAACGGCTGAAGGGGTTGCAGGTTGCACGTTGCACGTTCCAACTCTTATTCAGGGTCTTTGTAAAATTGTGTATTTTAATAAGGCAAGTTGCTTGGCAACCACAAACAACTAAACTTTGCTTCATTCAGAGCCTAAGAACAGCCCTTTATAACACATTCTTCTTTGTTTTGACTTGTGAGACTCCTTCTGCTTTGAATTGTCTCTTTTCTATGTTACTTCGTTGCTATAACGTGATTAACATGAAGTACTCAAATCAATTGTCATGTCATAGTTGGTGGTTTGCCTGCACTGCTCTTGACTGATGCAGAGATGGATACTTTTACTAAACATCTATAATGGTTCATTAAAGACTCAATGTTTTTGTTAAACACAGGTGAATGTGGGAGCCCCTATAGCTGGGAATGAGCAGGTGCTGTGTTTTAAGAGTAGGACAAACGCTCAGCGTTTGTTTTGTCATCTAACGCTCTCTGTCATGCGAAATACTTCATCCGAAATGACTGCCATGGCTCACTTCCTGTATTTTCACCAAACCAGTCTGACCAGCTGCTTAATAACAAGCACACGCATGCGCATGTACACGAAGCAGCATGTGCACATATTACAACATACTGTGGGTGTCCTCTGTGCTGCCCTTGACATTGCAGTAGGAAGTTCAGGAGTTTCAGTTTAAAAACAAGCAGTTTATTTAACAAGCTACTAATAATAAATGCTAAACTAATAATACATATTTCAGTGTCTCCTGTGATTGCCTGTATCTGTGGTTTGTGTTTTGCTTTACAGTTTTGCAGGGAATTACTTTTTTTGCTGTTAATTTAAGAATATACACACTACTGTTCAAATGTTTGGGGTTGGTAAGATTTTATGGGTGTATGAAAGTGCATAAGTGCATTTTACTAAACAGCCTTAAAAGGTCACCCAAAAATGAAAATGCTGTCATTTAATTACTCACCTTCATGTTACTCACCAAACCCGTAAGACTTTCGTTCATCTTTGGAACGTGAATTAAGTTATTGTTAATAAAATATGAGCCAGTTCTGTACTCTCCATAGACGTCTACACAACTACCACTTTGAGGCTTCAAAATGTTCGTAAAGAGATCGTAAAACTAATCCATATGAATTGAGTGGTTTAGTTCAAAATTTACTGAAGAGACCCGATCACTTTGTGACGAACAGACTAAATTTAGGCTTTTATTCACATGTAAACATTGATCAGTGAACATAAACAGCAGCTCAACCCAACCTGTTTGACGTGCGAAAACAAACCTCATTGGTTCTTGCTGAAGCTCAAATGCGCTGCGTAACACGATAATGAATCTCATTGGTTCTCGCCCGTCAAAAGAGCATGCTTGAGCTTCAGTTTATCATATAACCGATGTGTGAGTTGATGAATGTTTATATGTGAATAAAAGCCAAAATTAAATCTGGTCAGCGTATAAAGCGATCATGTCTGTTCAGAAAATTTGGACAAAACCGCTCAATTCATATGGATCCGTTTTGCAATCTCTCTATTAACCTTTTTCAAGCGTCAAAATGTCAGTTGTGTAGCTGTCAATGGAGAATTAAAATTTTTGGGTGAACTAACCCTTTCGTAAGGGATTTTGTTGCTCACTTAGATTTTGAATGGTCTTACAGATAGCTTCCCTTTCCTTTTAAGGGAGCAAAAATGTCATTTGGATTTCGGACCCTTTGTACCCCGTATGCTGTCCAAGGCAGCATTTATTTGAACAAAAATACTGTAAAAACAATATTATTGTGAAATATTATTTGATTTTTTTTAAAGGAATTTATTTTTTAAAAGCTGAATTGTCAGCATAATTTCTCCAGTCTTCAATGCCAAATGATCCCTCAGAAATCGTTCTAATAATACTGATTTGCTGTATAAAGACACTTTTTATTCATTAAAAACGACAAAACTTACTATATAAGTAAGTATAAAGGGAAGTGAATCTAATGCCTACAGTTTAATGCTGTGGTGTTTTAGATTAGAAATAATCATATTTTTTTCTCCATTCCTTCTCTCTTTAACTGCTTTTATTTCCGTCTCCAGTTTCACCAGTCGGTGTCAGCTGAACTAAAGTCTCTGGGCAGAAGCTCCTACACACTTTGTGTGGACGGACCACTTCTTATCCGACAGGTGCTGCACCCCGAGGCCTCCAAAAAGGTAATCCGTAAACACGCCTTCATCCTTGAGTGTATGTTTTAACTGAAACAAAAAAGTGTGTGTTTTTCTAACATTTCTAAATTAGCTGTCAGTTTGTGGTATAATCTGTTTAGCAGCAACATGTTATAATCTTCACAGGAATGTTATGCTCATCCAGAGGACATTAAAGCACTCTCAATCCATTCTGCCTTATACCTTTTTCTCTTTCCTTACTGTTCTCTCTCTTCTGCCCTTCCCTCAGGCTCCTCCTAAACATATTTTCCTACCTGCATCCCCCTAATTTGCCTTTGTGTGTTTTGTTGTAGAATCTGGTCCTGCCAGAGTGCTTCTACACGTTTGTGGACTTGAAGAAAGAGTTTCACAAATGCTGCCCCAACGCAGGCACCATCAAAGATCTCACTATGTCCTCCATGCTGGACTGTATCCTGCATATGCGTTTGGTTTTACTCTGCTTTGTGTGTGTGTGTGTGTGTGCGTATGTATGTTTTTTTTTTTTTTTTTTTTTACCAATGCCAATACTATTTTAGATAAAAAAAAAAAAAAACTTAAGTCATTTGGGAACCAAAATGAAGCATTTACTCACTTTTTATTATATATATATATATATATATATTTGTATGTACTAGTTCTTTTCAAAAACATGTTCAGCTGTTTTAGTAGGAATATGTGCATTCATGTGTGTGCATATGTCATGTATGTGCCTTGACGCTGCTGTCAGACGTGTGTATTCCAGCGGTGGTGGAGCAGGAGGCCGGACTGAGAGAAGTGGAGAACATGGTTCTGGTAATGCTGCACCTCCTGGCTGAGCCTTACAGTGAGTCATGCAGCGTTGTGGCTTGATCTGTACCGTTTATATATTGAGAAAACCTGTTACGTATTTCACTTTTGATGTGCACAACTGACCATGTTGCTTGTGATCTCATAATTCACCTTTTTCCCTTGTAGATCACAAATTCTCCACTTTTGAAACTGTAAACTACAAGTTCGAATCTGGAGCGTGGTATGTACTCTCACATTTGCTGTGGTCTGATTTTTGTTGTTGTAAACAGTGTATTTTGTTTGTGTGAGCAGTTTCCCCTTTAGTGCTACTGACCAAAAAGTAATTTGTTGAGTTGTTGATTTTGACCGTAGGTTTCAAAATACATCTGTGGAGTTTTCTCATTATAAGACCCATAAGAATGCTTCTGAGCATGAGGTTTATCTGTATGTCTGCATATGTGCACTGTTTCCAGTAGTAAGACAGAAGCTGTGGACAGCGAGACGGTCATCAGAGCTCGTGGGTTGCCATGGCAGTCGTCTGATCAGGACATCGCTCGCTTCTTCAAGGGCCTCAACATTGCCAAGTAAGATTACATCTCAGCGTAACACTGAAACACACACTCACAGTGACACTGAGCATGCACTCAGAAAAGACCCTTTAGGACACATTAACAGTGTAATGCAAAACTCTGTAAGACCTCAAAGGCAACTCCAGCCAAATGTCACATCAGGACTTTCACTAGTGGAAAAGTAGGTTTATTTGTAATGTCAAAGCTGATGTATCATAATGAGCAAATTGTTCAAGGTTACAAACTAGTTTTTAAATGTTGCATCTCTGTCTTTCTTTGATTTGTGTATGTGTGTGTATCAGAGGCGGCGTTGCGCTGTGTTTAAATGCTCAGGGGCGGAGGAACGGGGAAGCTCTGGTGCGCTTCATAAACTCTGAGCACAGAGACATGGCACTGGATCGACATAAACACCACATGGGTAACAGATACATTGAAGTGAGTTCACCTCCTTACAGCATCTTAACCATGAGCTTGTTTTGTTTTACTCACATCAGCTGTTCTAATAATATGCTTAGTCCCAATACTCACTTTAGTCTGAGATAGTCCTAATTCTTCTATATAAAATGTACACTAGGCATGTGAGAAACCTAAATTTTCTCATAACCGACTAGTCTTTGAGTTGAGGATGAATTTAGAGACACCGCTTTTTGGAGTTTACCATGACAGTCTAACAGCATGCTAAAGCACAGCACACCAAAGAAGCTGCATATCTAAATTCATTCCTTTTAAACCTTTGTTTCTAAAATAAGAAAAAAACAGTCAACCTCATTGTCAAATCGACCATCTTGATAACATTTTCTTGATTCACATTTTCGATTCACATTTATTTGTATAGCGTTTTTCACTATTCATAGTTTCTACATTACAATTTAATGTTATCAGAAATATACAGTTCTAAGATAATACAAATCATGCCGTTAGCGAATATCATGTATTCATTTAGACAGAGAAAATGAGCTCATTAAAGCAATTTTTACAAGTTGTGATCGTAATGATTACAATACATCGAAAATTGTGTGTCATCTGAAGAGCTCGTAGGGGTTTGCTATCATCTCTTCACAAGGTGTTTTGTCATCTGAAGTCTTCGTAAGAGGCTAGACTCTAACTGAAGCTGGTGTAATCTCTAGTTACGGTCATTCCGAGGTTTAAACCGAAAGCAAATGGAAAATAATTAGTGTAGCTGCTGTTCATAACGTTTCAAACAATACATGGTCATATCAGAATGAGCTTTATTGCCAAGTATGTTTACACATACGAGGAATTTGTCTTGGTGACTGAAGCTTCCACAGCACAGACAGTGATGAGACGCAGATAATAAAAATACACAATATACAAAATAGACAATTGACAATATGTGTGTGTTATATACAAATTTAAGGCAATGTAAATCGGAGATATATGCTTCTGATCTGACATATGCCCTCTGGAAGGCAAGGTTATGAGATTCATTATGTGAATGCTAGGCTAAAGAGATGCATCTTTAATCTAGCCCCAAACATTATCAGGAAGGCTATTCCAGAGTTTAGGAGCTAAATGTGAAAACGCTCTCCCTCCTTTAGTGGACTTAGAAATCCTAGGTACTACCAAACATTTTTTGTAGTGTTTTGTAATCTTAAAGAGTGTGATGGATTGTAAGGCGATAGAAGATGGGTGAAATAAACAGGAGCTAAACTGTTTAGGTTTACCTTATAGTTCAGTAGCAATACTTTGTAACCTATATGGAACTTAATAGGTAATCAGTGTAGAGATGATAAGATTGGTGTTATATGATCATATTTTTTTTTTTGACCTGGTAAGAACTCAAGCTACAATTTAGTACAAAATGCTGCTGCTAGTTTGAGAATGCAGAACAACCACCTAAGCATTACAGTAATCCAGTCCAGAGGTCATGAATGCATGAACTAACCTTTCTGCATAAGAAACCATTAACATGTTCCATAGCTAAGTGATTTTTCTGAGGTGGATAAAGGCTGTTTTTGTAACATATGTAATATGATTTTTGAAAGACATGTTGCTAATAACACCCATGTCTTTAACTGGGGCAGCGTTGACAAGAAGTTTCTGTGTGCGCAGAGCGATCTCTGCTCTTTGTGTGCGAGTAAAGTGTATGCGCTTCAATGAAAGCAGTGCATTAATATAGAAAAGGGATTAAACTGACTTGGAACTACCTATGCATTAAACGATTTTTAATGTACACCTTCCAGTCAATCAAAATCGAGTATTCAGACAGACCATGGTATAAATTAGGGCTGGGCGATATGGAGCAAAAAATATATCTCGATATATTTTGCTATATCTCGATATTCGATATATATCTCGATATCTTTACAGGAAAATGGATGTGAATACAACTCAAAATATAGGCCTACAATCAATAGAAAATTAATTTTCCATAACAGAATGTAACCAAATGAGAAAAATTAAGCACAGGGCCTGAATTTCGTCATCATTATTAATCACGTGATTCATATACAGAAACTGAATAAAGTAATCAAATGGAAAATAACACAGTAGTATTTTAGTCCTGAATAAATTAAATGCATAGGTTATTAATCCTGATTCCTTTAATTTAAAGCTATCTTTTGTTGTATTGACAACAAAATTAATGACAGACATATATGGCTGCCGTCACTTTAAGAGCTAGTGCACGGATCCTGTGTTCATTATATGTTTAGAGTATACTCACGACGACCGAAATTGACAATTTTGCGTGTTAAAGCAATATAATCCGCGAAAAATAACTTTTGTTACTGGCCAGCTGTTCTTAAGGCGGATTTTCTATGAATGTGCGCATAGAAAATAATCTCTCAGAGAGCGCGCGAGCACTGATTAGTTTAAAATCGCTTGAATGTTTAAACTGGTAAGACTTAAAAAGACGTGCAAATGGTAAACTTCAGTCACGATGCACTGCTGGCCCGATTGTGCGAGTGAATATCCATCATGTCCCGACTCCTAAACGCGAGTGTATGTTATGGCCGCAGCGCTTGATGCTTGCCTTGCACAACACATTATGAGAGAAGAGAAAGAAGACGCGGCACCGCTGAACACTCACGCTGTTTGTGAAATTGCGTCTGGCAGATAGTTGTTAAAAGAATGATTTGATTTTATAATCTGTGTGGATTACGATTGCGGGAATTTCCCGCATTATAAATGGGAGACCTGCGGGAATGATTAGAATTATGCGCAATACCCGCGCCGAAATTCGAGCCCTGCAATAGTTTAAAACAAGACGTTTGTAGTAGCCTTCTGATTACTGGAGTCCATTAATCGAACTTCCATGCCTCTTATATAGTAATTATATATTGTAGTATGTAGGCTACCAATTTACTAATGCAATTAATGCTCACACTCGGTTTCTCTCGTGCTCTGTCGCTCGCGCGCAGACACACTCGGAGTTCTGTAGCCTCCGGGCTGGTTGCGGATGAGACAATTTTTGAATGAGACAACACGCGAGGTGAGGGGGAACAAAAGCAAGGAGGCGGGGGCGAGCACAGCACAGAGAAGGCAAACAAGCAAAGTGGCGAAATCAGGATTAAAAATAAACAATATATCGATATATACGATATGTAAAAATCCATATCGTGTTTAAAAAATATCTCGATATATTTTAAATATCGAGATATCGCCCACCCCTAGTATAAATGGCTATATACAATAGGCATCATGGTTGACATTCTGCATTTATTTTGTTACAGGTGTATAAAGCGACTGGGGAGGAATTTCTGAAGATTGCAGGAGGTGAGACATTTACATGAAGTCTTCAATTGTAATAGGAGTAGACTCTTAGCATTTGTGGAGTAAATCTCTGTCCGTTATTCCCAGGTGTGTGTGTTTGTGTGTGTTCACCCCCCCGTGGGAATGAAAGGCTCTTTCTGAGTCTTTTTCCTTTGCTGACTCATGTTAGGCAGGTAGATGGGGAAACTCTACTCGCCCTCTCTCGTGCCCCCTGATCTGGCCAGGCCACAGAGAAAGGGAGCTGTACCCTCAGGGAGTAAGATGGGTCAGCAGCCTCTCAAAAGCCTCACACTTCCCTCACACACAGCAGGTGTAAAAGTACAGCTGCCTGCCGAGATATCATTACAGTGCGTGTGGATGTGTCTGCTGAAAGCTTTGAGAGCAGCTGAGAGTGTCTATGACATTCCGTAACTACTCACCATTTTAAATGTAAAATTCCCCCTCTTTTGACAGGCACGTCCAATGAGGTAGCTCAGTTCCTTTCTAAGGAAAACCAGGTGATAATCCGAATGCGCGGGCTTCCATTCACTGCTACTCCTCAGGATGTTCTGGGCTTCCTGGGCCCAGAGAGCCCGGTCACGGATGGGATGGAGGGGCTTCTGTTTGTGAAGTACCCAGATGGACGTCCCACAGGCGATGCATTTGTTCTCTTTGCTTGTGAGGAATATGCCCAGAATTCCCTGAAGAAGCACAAACAGATCCTGGGCAAGAGATACATCGAGCTGTTCCGCAGCACTGCAGCTGAGGTCCAGCAGGTACAGATGTGTTTCATTTAACCCTTAGTGACCCAAGCATTGCTATTCATGATGCATTACGTTTTCACCTTTTAGGAAGTCATTATCTTAAAATGCAAAAAATATATATTTTTTTACTAATGTATGTATTTTAATACCATTTAATACAAAATAATTTATCAATGAGAAAATGACGAAACGGATCAGAAAACAGCTAAAAACAAGTAATAATTGTGTCCCCTTCATTTTGACTTTCAGGCTCTATTGTGTAAGAACAATAGAAATGTTTTGACCCCCTAATGCCCACTGTGCATTTTTGCTACTCTTAGAAAAATGGTCTCAAAGTTATGTACTTTTAAAATTTCAAGGCATGTAAACCTTTTCCCGTCAGTAGACGCACAGAAATTTAATTCATAAATTAGATGTAAAATACTTGATAGAGCTTGATAGAGGATTTAAGCTGTGGCAGTTAATATGTATTTCCCCCCTAACAAGTAGCTGACACACTGACATGTATTACAGCAGTTATGTTTTTACCCACATTTAGTGAAAATTTGTATTATCGCTTTATACATTTGCTGCAATTCTGCTACGCTGAGGATTAATCAAAAAAAAAAAAAAAACCCAACAAATTGACTTGTGTACATTTCTAGGAAACCAACATCTAGTTCTTTATGGCCATTTCCTTGACCTCTTGTATCTTTAAACTAGGTGTTGAATCGCTACATGTCCACTCCACTGATCTCTACACTTCCTCCTCCTCCTCCGATGGTATCTATGCCTGTGTTAGCCACGCCACCCTTCATCACCACCGGCAACACACGAGACTGCATCCGACTGAGAGGTCTGCCATACACCGCCGCCATCGAGGACATCCTAGAGTTTATGGGGGAACATACCATTGATATCAAACCACATGGAGTGCACATGGTCCTTAACCAGCAGGTGACTTAATTAGGAACCTAATGAAACACAAATCATCAGGCCTTATTAGAATGACACTTTGACCTTTTTTGTTGTTGTCTTTTCTCTGTCCATCTTTCTAGGGTCGACCCTCTGGTGATGCCTTCATTCAGATGAAGTCATCTGACCGTGCATTTATGGTGTCTCAGAAGTGTCACAAGAAGATGATGAAGGATCGTTATGTGGAGGTGTTCCAGTGCTCCACTGAGGAGATGAGCTTTGTGCTGATGGGGGGAACACTTAACCGCAGCGGCCTGTCGCCACCTCCTTGCAAACTACCTTGTAAGAGACTGTCCTAAAGGAAGCGTTCATTTTATGGAGATTTTTTTATTTTATTTCAAATGCTTGTAGACGGAACTGCTCTGTTCACTTGGGTTAGTATTTAGCCTGAGCCAGCAGCTGTAATCGGTTCCTGTTTTAAAGACGCTGATCTGTGTGCAGTGTACCAGTCTGTTTGAGATTAGATTTCAGCTTATCTACAAGAAAGCAGTGTGATCACCTCTTTCATGGATCTAAAGGTGCAACATTTTGGCATTTAGAAAGAGCAAGCCTGTAGCGGCACTAAAGGAAGGGCTGTTTACTGAGTGATTCGATCTGGTTGTTTGACCTTGGCTTGAGAATGGGCCGTATGTGCTCACGCCACATCAGAGGACACTGTAGTTTTTCCTGTGCCATGTGAGCTAAGTATACATGACATTCACATACTTGTGCAAGGTCAGCTGTGTGTGTGTATGAGAGAGATTTACACATTGCCTGGTTTGGTGAAAACAAATGTATTTATTTATTTTAATAGAAAGCACTTTATCTTGTCCCGCTCAGGTCTATCTCCACCAACATACACTGCATTTCATGCGACTCCAACTATGATTCCCACTGAGGCAGCGTTGTATCAGTCCCCCCTGCTGGCCACTCCAAGAACTCCACAGGCCCCAACACACAGCCCTGCACATGCTTTAGCCTACTATTCTCCACAGCTATACATGAACATGAACATGAGCTACACCACCTACTACCCAAGGTACAAGACAAAAATCTGTGCAAAGATTTTACCATTTTTCATTCCACCTGGTTATAGGGTTTGACTTTTATTTATTAAACCGTGTCATGTATCACATCACCTTTTTTAGAAAAAAATGTGTATGTGTGTGTATTAGTAGTAATATTAATCACTAACTATACTTTCAGCAAGTAAAATACACTACTATTGTAGGATAGGTGTCAACATTTTTCAATATATTTCGAATAAATTCTGTTCTTTTGAACTTTCTATTCATCAAAAAACTCTGAAAAATAAATGTATCACAGTTTTTGCAAAACCATGAAGCAGCACAACTTTTTTCACATTGATAACAGTAAGAAATGTTTCTTAACAACTTGTCTACACAGGATGTGGGCTTAACTTAAAACAATGGGCCTCATTTATCAATCTAACATGGATCCAAGAACAGAAATCATCTTACGACAGGGTTCACATGTGATTTATGAAACATTCGTGTGGCACCAATCCCATCGTACGATGGATTGTATTTTGATAAATGTGGGGGCTGAAAACAATCATCATTTAAATATCACGCCCCTAAAAATTCACGGTTTAGAAGCCTTACCCTTAGGATTTACGACATGGAGAAACGTAACCTGGCCAAGAAGAGGAAGTAATCTCCCGATTTAATTCCAAAAACACCTGTTAAGCTTGTAATTGCAAACTGACACAAATTACAAATGCTTTGTTGCGTCCAGTGTAGACATGGTGTTAACAGCAAATCAGCATATTAGAGTGACTTCTGAAGAATCATGTGACACTGAAGAGCGGAGTAATTTTAACAAATATATTAAAATAGATTTTTTTTTAATTTTTTTTTTTTATATATTTTATATTTGGCAACATTACTGTTTTATGGCATTTTTTTGATCAAATAAATGCAGCCTTTGAGAGGATAAGTGACCCCAAACTTTTGAATGGTAGTGTAGTTTATTCGTCTAGTTGTGCCTTTTAACAGTTGCCAAGCAACTTATCAACTTAACCCATTAACATAAAATGTGTGGTCACGTATACATCAATCAGCTGTTTTACATCAGCTTCAAATGTAGCTCTTCCAATCAGAATTTAAATTCTAAACTGTCCATTTTATAATGTAATTTGTTTGATCACTTTATAAATCTATTTTCCATGATTTAAAACCTTTTTTCTCACTGTTGAATAGTCCACCGGTCTCTCCCTCCACGATGAGTTATTTTGCGGCCCCGCCGGGTTCAGTAGCGGCAGCTGTGGCGGCCCAGTCTGCCCCTGCCCTCCTCCCCCCTCAGCCCGGAGCACTGGTGCGAATGCAGGGCCTGCCGTACAACGCCGGGGTCAAAGACATCCTCAGCTTCTTTCAGGGATATCAGGTGACTCTTCATTCCACTACTCACTCACTCACTCATTCATTTAGGTTCTCAAGTTCAAAAACAAGTAAAAAAACCCAAAACTAGGGTTTCCCAAGCAGTGCCTGAGACTCTCACCTGAGACTTTATGAGGACCCTACTTCTGTTGGATAAGCAGCAGACATCTTAAGAACTTTCTATTGTAGTGTTGTATAGCATAGTGTTTTATGATGAATGATTGTGTACATTTTGTCCTCTCATTAGCTGACAGCCGATTAGGCGGAGACTTCAGAGGACGGTATGACACCTGCACTCAGAGAAGGAGGGAAGGGGGTTATTATAGACAAGAGGGATGGTTAGGTGGAAAAGAGTGCTGCTTTGTTTTGGGCACGGGTCTGTGTGCTCTCTCTCTCTCTCTCTCTCTGTATATTAATCTCTAGCCATGGAGATTTTCCAGATGTGTGGTGGGGATGGTAGTACAATGTCTTCGGCATGCAGAGTACCTGCGCTCTCCTCTAAGGCGTGCGTTTACCTGAGCGGTGTGTGTGTTACACTGTTCACAAAGCGTAGCACAGTGGCGCGTGTGTGAAATGCTGAGTTCAGGTTTGACTCCTGGCTGAACCAATGAAATGGATCCGAGCCCAGTCCACCCTCCAAGTGTGCTTTTAACCTCTGATACAAAATGCACACTATGGGACTCTGTGTGCGGGAAGTGTTTCTTTTTTTGGCAGGTGGTCTGCAGGCCCCCCCTCTTTCTTTCTATATAGTGCATTCATTCTTAAACATCTTATAGGCAACCCTGTACGATGCATACTGTTCTTCTCTTTTTTTTTTTTTTTTCTGCAGTGAATTTTGGGTGGTGTGTTGAATGTCTGGGCATACACTGGTGTCACTACTTCGGTTCTGAATGATAAAAGGCACTACGCTTCAGACCTGTTTGAACCTTTTAAATGAACTGTAATACTTGAAGAATTAGTCTTTAACGAATACTTCAGTACTTTTAGTTTACATTTTAGTTTTTACATTTTCAAACATACTTAGGGGTGTGAATATGTGCTCTGACAATGATTTGTTTCTTAATAAATTAAATCAGGAATTTGAAATTGAATTACACTTATACCAAGATTACGGTAGTCTGTCTGAATACTACTGAAGTTCCCACATTCTTGATACATTAATACAATTTAAAATAATATATTTTTTAAATATTTAATTGTGTATATAACCATTAATGTAAGACATTTATTTTACAAACGATTTCCATGTCAGATTGAGACGCACACACACACTCAAAATAAAGGCTGCATTTATTAGACCAAAAATACAGTACAAACAGTAATATTGTGAAATGTTATTACAATTTTGAAAATCTAATTTTCTATTTGAATATATTTTAAAATGTAATTTATCCCTTTGGTGGCAAAGCTGATAAATGTTTCAGCATCATTACTCTAGTCTTCAGTCTCACATGATCCTTCAGAAAATCCAAGCTGATTTGATGCTCAAGAAACATTTCTTATTATCAATGTTAAAAACGCTTCTGCCGCTTAATATTATCTTTCAGGATACTTTGAATAGAAAGGTCAAAAGAATTTATTTCAAAATGGAAATTTTATTTTTTGATAAAATATGATGATCAATTCAACACTGTAATTTAAGTATTTTCACTGCCATGTCAATGCACATCTTTTGACACTCTTAGTAGAATGCATACTACTCTAGCGTCACCTGTAGCTGAAGTGCTGATTGTTGTGAGTGTAACGTGAGGCCTGTGGCACTGACTGTGGCTCGTTGTGCTGTAGTACGCTCCTGAAGACTACAGCAGCTTGGTTGGAGTGAGTGAGCAGGGCCGGAGCCTGATTCAGCCTAAAGAGTGGCTTTGTCTGTAGGGGCAGCCCCCCCCAGGTAAGCTCCCATCATATGCCCCGTGACCCGAACCCCTCGCTTCTGCATGGACTAATACTCCTCCTCCTCTCAGGGGTGACCTCCAATCGGTACTGCAGTGCAGTAAGGCTCTTCTGTTTTTTTGAATATGTGTAAATTAATCTTCACTCTCTGCTTCATACATAATTTACTCCTAGTATGCTTAAATGATCTGTGTGCTGCTGTTTTAAGAAGCTTGTTGTAATAATGCGCTTTCTCTCCGACGTGACTTATTGGTTTGGGGTTTGATTGTCATCATTGTTCTTAACTTGCTGCAAGTCTCTCTGCAGCCTTTATAAGGGTTTCCTAATGAATGGCTAAGTATATACTTTCACATCTTTTCTGCTGATTTGATTGACTGTAAGATGACAAATTCTGTGTGTAGAGGTTTTATGCAAAAATGCTTAAATGGTGTTTAATCCAAACTCAAATCCTGTTTCTCTCTATAGAACTCCAATGTGTGCCGTATGTGCACGTGGAGGGATCTTGCCCTTCTATACATTTATAAATAAATGCCACCACTGGAACATGTGTACAATAGTGGCCAAAAGTGATCTTTATTTGAAATCTCCCTTTATTCAAATATTATTAACTGTTCATTTGTAAGTTAAGTTGTACTTGGAATCAATTTTGTGATAACTCAATGATAACTGCAATATTATGTCCGCACAATTTGGCATAAGTCATACAAAGAAATTATGAACGCATGCAAAAACAAAAGAGAACCAACAGAATATTAATAGATTGTTGTAGTCAATGTGTGCTTTTTCCTGTGAGCTTTTTGCATATAGTAAAATAAAAACTACAGCTACTGGTTTTGTTTTTTTGGGCAAATAATTGTTTAACCCAGTGTACCGTAAAAAATTCCTCATTTTGACTTGTAAAGAGTCATTCAAATAAATATCCCCTCCGGACATCACTTTTGAACACTACTGCATATATGTGTGTGTGTGTGTATTCGGAAATAGTTTGGAAACATTATATGTTTAATGTTTTTAAAAGAAGTCTTTTTTGCTCATCAAACCTGCATTTATTTGATAAAAAATACAGTACAAACAGTAATATTGTAAAATAATATTACTATTTAACATAATGGTTTTCTATTTGAATAAACTTTAAAATATCATTTATTTCTGTGATGCAAAGGTGAATTTTCATCATCCAATCTACAGTGCCTCATGATCCTTCAGAAATCATTCTAATATTCTGCTAATATATATATATATATATATATATATATATATATATATATATATTAATAACCCTAATACTTTTTTCAGGATTCTTTGATGAATAAAAAGTAAAAAACGAACATTTATTTGAAATTTAAATATTTTTTCTTTATTTTCTATCAAATAAATGAAGGCTTGATGAGCATAAGAGACTTAAAAAAAAAAAGAAAAAAAAAAAGTAATGCTTCCAAACTTTTGACCGGTACTGTGTGTGTGTGTGTATATATATATGCATATGCATATATGCATGTATATATTTACTTGGTTTTTAAATGTTGTTTTGGTGTAGCTCCAGGCGGACTCGGTGCTCGTGCTGTATAACTGGAGTGGTCAGCGTAGTGGGGAGGCGCTGGTGACCTTCCCCAGTGAGAAAGCAGCGAGACATGCTGTAGCCGAATGCTCCAATCTTCCCTTCTCCGGCCATCCCATCCGCCTGGTTTGCTGCGAGTGACCACACACAGACCGCTACACCCAATAAGGGAGGACCGCACTTCACCTGTCTTACCTCTTTCTCCATCATTGCCTGTCTTTTGGCTTTTCAGACAGTTGTCCCGTTGTTCCTGACACAAAGTAGTAGTTTAGGAGGGGACCTGACGCAGAAGCACTGTATATATGTTTATATACACACACAAGCTAAACATCTCAGTAGCACTGCCTCACTGCTTGTGTATGTGTGTGAGGAAATTTGAGATCAATGGCATGTATGCTAAACTCTTCCTGTCTTTTGATGTCAACAGCTCTTCTATCCTAACTCAAGACCTTAAAGCAAACGTATAAGCCTTGCAAGCCATCAGTTTATGGAACTAGAGATCTTCCTGTTGGGCAGTCCAGTTAGGCACTAGAGAAACAAAATGCAATGCAATACTTATTGCCATTATGGATAAAGGAATGTTATGTAAAAAGTCAAATATGTTCTTTAAAATACTGTAAGACCATAAAAAGCATGATGGTTTTCCCAGTGTACCTCTGCACTATTGGACTGACACAGCCTTCAGACTTATTCCTTATGTAATAGAGATCAGACCAAGTATGTACTCCATAGACTTGCATGAACTGATTTTTAGTTTAATCCATTCGAAAAGTGAACATTTTATTTAAAGTTAAAGATGAGTTGTTTGTGTGATCTACATGCTTCACTGCTCATTCTTTAAAGGAATTGAATTAATAGAGGTGTGTATTCTGTTGCCCCCAGTCTGACCCCATGAGAGATTATGTGCAGATTGAACTATGCTGTGGTCTCACACCTTGTTTTGGAATTGTTGTCTACGTCAGTTTTTTTTTTTCTACTGATGGCAGGCTGCTTGAATCATGAATTTTTTTTTATATGTATTTCATGACTACATTACCCGGAGTGCAATACAGGCTGAACAAAATGTCACACCTCTCTAGAGAAAGAAGGGGCATTTTTCCTTAAAATGTATGAAATGTGTCTGTATGTGTAAATGTGATTCTTATATGCAACAAATAAATTGATATTGCTCTGACCATTAGCATGTCAAAGTAGTAACGTGAAATGTTTTGCACCAGCTTTGAGTGATTGTTTAGATCAGTAGTTTTTTTAACACCAAGGCTTTTTAACACCAAGGCTCCCCACAGTAAGGCCCATAACTTTTCCAGTTTTACTTAATAAGGGTTAAGTAAAATATTTTTATTTATTCATAATTCTATGGCATAATTAGAACTATTTATATTCAGTAAAAAAAATGCGTGTGAAGTTTAATCTGCTTGACATTTCCAGGTCTAGGAATCACACTTTTAAAATCTGGCGACCATATATCCTGTTCTTTACGGTAAAAATGTTGAAGAGTTGAATTGAATTAAGAAATGGATTGATTTTTGTCATTCTGGGTTTTTATTTTTTTCTCTTAAATATTAACCTTGAGGCCATGTGGTTGAGAAGTATGGAGGACCAACTCTACCATATTTAAAAATAAATACAGAAATAAATAAATGCTCAATAAATAAATAAGCATACAATTAATTGCCCCAAAAAATACAATAAACAAATAAATGTAGGTAGAAATTAAATTATACAGTGAGACATAAATGTATATATCTCTTTTAATTAGCTTCTTTATTTATTCACCTTTGTAATAATTACCTTATTTATTTATTGTCCGTTATAATCTTCAACTTTATTTATTAATTACTTATTTTTTTAAGTATTTATTTATGTGCATGTTATAATATTTTTGTCTGTTTTATTCTTCCTTTGTATTTTTTTACCCTATTTATTTCTTCAATGCTATTTATTTCTGCCTGTCGTTTTTACATTTCTGTATGCATTTCTGCCTCATTATGCAAATGAGGAGGGGCTGTGTCTTAAGGGGTCAACTTCTGCCCATAGAGAGCCTAAGTCCCGCCCCTCCGCTTCCGGCTCATGGGACCTTATTTGGGAAAAAATATGTATGGTCAATGGCGAGAGACAACTTATCTTTTTATTCCGTCTGAACTGTGCCCTGAATTACACATATGATGTTTGTCAATTTAAGTAGTATTCGACCGATGCAGTAAAATGCTAACCAACCAATGGGCAGAAGTTGACCCCTTAAGACACAGCCCCTCCTCATTTGCATAATGAGACAGAAATGCATACAGAAATGTAAAAACGACAGGCAGAAATAAATAGCATTAAAGAAATAAATAGGGTAAAAAAATACAAAGGAAGAATAAAACAGACAAAAATATTATAACATGCACATAAATAAATACTTAAAAAAATAAATAATTAATAAATAAAGTTGAAGATTATAACGGACAATAAATAAATAAGGTAATTATTACAAAGGTGAATAAATAAAGAAGCTAATTAAAAGAGATATATACATTTATGTCTCACTGTATAATTTAATTTCTACCTACATTTATTTGTTTATTGTATTTTTTGGGGCAATTAATTGTATGCTTATTTATTTATTGAGCATTTATTTATTTCTGTATTTATTTTTAAATATGGTAGAGTTGGTCCTCCATAGAGAGAAGCACTGGTATATGAGCAATCAAATTGTTCAACCATACTCTATCAATCAGATGCTAAAAGCAAAGAATAAATGGTGCTAATATACACTCATGGTGTGCTGTAACACTACTGAAAATACCATGATCCTAACCTTAATCTTCATATTAAAATCTCAGATGGACAGACAATGATTCATCTTTTAAGAATTGTTATAATATTGGTTTCCGGAATGCTGGGTTTTTAAAAGCTTTGTTTAAATGTGACGAATAAATAGTGCTCATAAATTACTGTTAAGGTATAATTTTCAGTTAAAACGAGTAGAGGCTTGGACCAAGAAACAGTATTCCTTACATCACTACTTACAGTTTTATTTATTTGCTTTGGTACTATTTTCACAGGTAAGGTGTACATTGTCAAGACTCTTATAAGTACAAAAATTCTAACTGATCACACTTGTAACACAGCTAGTCATTCTTTCAAAACCTGATTGCATGCTTTCATTACAGTTATATACATTTCAGTCCACATAATCATTGTTTCAAACACAAGATTATTGTAATATGTAATAAGAACATTTGTTTTAATTACCGAAACACAACAGTATGATCTTTCAATTTAGCACTTTCCACAATCAATTAATTAAACAGCAAACAATGCAAGATACATGTTTCAATTCACCCTTGTTGCTTAAATAATTACAGTAATACAGGCTACAGTTGCCACATTCGAAAATACACTTATATTACATAACTTATATAATTGAATCCATAATGTTTGTAATAGTAGTATCTATCTAGTGTGTTATCAAAAGGTGTGATGAAGTTATAAAACTGCCATGAGGTTTTGTGCTAGAACAGTTTGCTGGCAATACAGTAAATGTTTTCACTGTGTCATATAACTGTATACTGTAGTTGACTTTACAGATGAAGGGTGAGTTACAGTAATGTGGCAGTCTCTACCATGTCAATCAGTTTACAGTATCACATAGCATACATATTATATTTTATGGCATTTGCCTCCCTTCTTCTAAGTAACTTAGCTGTGTTTATTGCAGCCCTGAGAGGACTACAGACACTCGATTTTTATACTCTCCTTTTCAGTGTACTTACATTTTAAATATGTATTGGTATATAAAGACAGTTTAAACAAATTTGGGAAAAAGGTGTTTTAGAAAAAACCTGCCTACCCTGCCTTTAACCCCCAGTCTTCCAAATTAAGCCAAACAGCAAACATCTGGAATACATTTCATGTGGGCAAGTCTAGGAGGCCGCGTATTACGGTAGCCGAGAGTGCTCAACACGGTGCAACTGAAGAAAACAAATGCAAATAGAAAAACACCCACAAATTAAGAAAACATCTTCATCAGCTCCAAATACTCACAACACAACCAAATACAGAAACGCGCTGCAAATAGCACAGACCACAACGGAAATGTTTCCAGGGGACCCCAATAAGTGACGAACCCGGCTGGGACGTATGGCTGGGACATGCTTATTGCTGTGAGCATCAGAGCCCTTGAGGGCTTTGGAGTGAGTAGGGCATGTGTGTGCCATCATGTAGCCGTTTGGAACACACTTGGTGAAGGGAGCAACAGACAACGTCATTTCCTCATTATTTTCACCTGCGATGTTCCCATGACAACGCAGTCACGGTGTCCATCAGCTGATTAGCTGTTATTACCAGAAATATCTTATTCTTATTGCTGTTAACATAACTATTGCAATAAATATACATTTTATACAAAAAGGTTTTTAAAATATGCATTATATATCCGTTATATATCACTTGAGCACATTGCTGACAGACTGGGCCACCACACTACCTCACTCACAAGATACCAAAAAAATAAGGTAAACATCATCTTTTCTGCTCTAGTATTTATTGTGCGTCCTTACCATTCAGCTTAATAATTGTGTATTTTGAACTACATTTTAAAAATAAATGTATATTACTGTTGAATTCATGTATATTAGGATGCTAAGAGTCAAAACTAATGTGGTAGGCCTTGCTAGCTGCCAATTAGCTAAAATATTAGCAAAAATGTCATTTCCGCAACATGTCTTTACCGCAGCAAATTTAGGTGTTGCAGTAAAGACTTTGTGTTGCGGTAGAGACAAATTTAAGGTTTACATTAAATTACTAATATTCAGTATATTATTAGTACTGAAGCATATATTAGTATATATATAAACATGAATCATCAACTTTAGGAGACAATATTTTTGAAGCAGTTAAAAGAGCAAGAGTTAATTAAAATAGTTATTTACTGCAAAACTGCTACTATCTTTTACACATGCAATACCTTTTGTTTTCTGTAACATGTTTCTTGTTTTTTACAGTAGCCTGTTTTTGATTTCGTGGCAGTTTAACATTGTGTCCTTACCGACACAAGATGTCATTACCGCAGCACTGCTCTATTTTCTTTTTTTTTCTCCACATTTTCATTTGCAAAAAATATTTTTACACTTAAGCTGAGATGATTAACACATTGAAATGGCAACATCTGTCATAAAAAGTTAAATATGTCATCTTTTGTGTGTAAGGAAACAATTGACATCTAAGGTTACTGTACATTTTTTACATGGCATAGAAAAAAACATGAAATTCCCTATTTTGTATATTATTTTATTATATTAGTATTTACAAAACTGTATCAAATTTGAAAAAGCTATTTAAATATATTATTTTTTTATAGAAATTACTAAAGAAAAGTGTATAAAATGAACGTTATTGTAAAGTTGCGGTAAAGACACTTTTTGAGAAGATGACCCGAAAAACATAAAAAATAAACATGTTCCAGATTAAAATCTTAACGACTACATTCTATTTTGTGTACATTTTTATATGTATTACAGACTGTGATGGTTAAAATTGAAATTCATAGAAGTTAAAAATTGGGATAGTCAAAAGTGCCCGTAGTTGCAGAAACACCCATATGCGCTACAAACTAGCGTGTTTATGATTACGATAATAAATTAAAATATAACAAATAACAGTTTGCAATATCATGCTGCAAAACGGACAGTTTTTGGACAGCTAAAATAACTGGAAGCGGATGAGACCGGAAGCCTCGACACAATCAAGTTACAAAAGCTTGATTTTAAAAGTGTGGTGAAAATGTGAAGTAAATCCTGATGAAAGACCATTGTGTACAGCTATTCACTCATTTTAGAAATTTCATTTTTGATGCATGCAGAATTCGGGTCACAATGACAGATTGACACAATAAGAGACATTTGGGCATTTATTCTTTTTATTGATACACTACCTCAGAAGAGCCTATGCCGCACGGTGTTCCCTTTGAATAATTTCAAAAAGCACTGCAGTCTTAAAAATTACAAAATGTTAAATACAAAATGTACATGAAACAACAATACAAGGCTCCGTAAACATCAACTGAACCTGTACTTTTACTTTACAAACCATCCAAGCTACCCAAACTTTAGGAATGACATCCATTTCAAAGTATCAAAAATAGAGTTCTGGTGTCTGCGTTGTCATCTGCATGTAAAATGGGAACACATTGTTCCATCTTTGGTTTCTAAAGAGTGAAAATAGGTGCAAATCGTGGGACCCTGCTTCATCCCAGAACTCCCCATCAGTTTGTTTGTTTGTTTTTCTGTCTTGATTCTCAAAAAACACTATTCCTAAATCAAACTCAAACCATATGACACACATTCTCTAAAATTGAATTTTAACACAAGTTAAGGCTTTCCTATGTATATTTGATAGTTTAAATTAAATAGTCAAAAGTGGCATTAAAAACACCTGTCAATATATGTAAGGGTTTACATACAACAAAATATATATACTTACATACAGTATAGATGCAAGAGTAACAAACGAACCTGCTATTTGTATGTTTGAAAATGTCACACCATCATATTGTCCATCCTTGCATAGCCTAATGTATCAGTGTGGTTTTACACGATTTAAAATTTAAAGGTTTTTAAAGATACAAAAACAAATATTTACAATTCATTGGATACAAACTGACAGAAGCGCATACACACAAAACCGTTAAGACGCTTGCTCTGTGCATGAACAGACACATTTCGACACACAGAACTCTTGTCTGGCATACTACTCTATGAAGAAGCATCTCTACAGCATCTAGTCTAGAGGCATCAAGGTTTTCTTTCTTCCTTTTTTTTCTTATAGGCAGAAGGCAGGTTTATAGTGCATAGCAGTTTTTTTTCTCTTTCAAACATAATTAACAGTCATGGATACAGCTGTCTGTCTCACAAAGACTGAAAGAAAAAATCTTAATTGAATTGTGCCAGTTTTCATGAAAAACAAAAAAACAGTTGCAAAAACAACTGTAATCTCCAAATTAAAATTTTAAGGCAAGAAACCAATACAAATTCATAGATTTGTTAGCATCTGCTCTGGCAGTGTCCGTCGTCTGTGTCCCAAAGAGTGAAGTACAGAGGAAACCTGCCTAAATAGTTTTTGTCCACATGAGAGCAAATTGTGAGCGCTATAATTGTCTAAGATGGGCTGATAGGTTTGGAAGCTGGTTTGATTTTCGACCTTTATGAAAAGTCCAATACAGAAGGGACACAAACTGAGAGCAGCTTGCAAGTCACTCTATAGTAACAGATAATTCACTTGTTGGTTGTCTGGACACAACCTTTTATGGGCCAAAAATAAAAATTATAAGAAAAAAGGTAATTCCCTGACATCAAACCTGCAAATGTTTTTTTTATATTTTTTTATATATATTTTTTTTATTGTCCAAAGCATGTTTATGCATAATTTTTTCTCTGATCAAAGGCACAAAGCAAGTCTCAGCATAGTCAATATATATATATATATATATATATATATATATATATATATATATATATATATACATAGGCTACATATATATATATATGCAGGTCCTTCTAAAAAAATTTGCATATTGTGATAAAGTTAATTATTTTCCATAATGTAATGATAAAATTTAAACTTTCATATATTTTAGATTCATTGCACACCAACTGAAATATTTCAGGTCTTTTATTGTTTTAATACTGATGATTTTGGCATACAGCTCATGAAAACCCAAAATTCCTGTCTCAAAAAATTAGCATATTTCATCCGACCAATAAAAGAAGTGTTTTTAATACAAAAAAAAGAGAGTCAACCTTCAAATAATAATGTTTAGTTATGCACTCAATAGTCAATACTTGGTCGGGAATCCTTTTGCAGAAATGACTGCTTCAATGCGGCGTGGCATGGAGGCAATCAGCCTGTGGCACTGCTGAGGTGTTATGGAGGCCCAGGATGCTTCGATAGCGGCCTTAAGCTCATCCAGAGTGTTGGGTCTTGCGTCTCTCAACTTTCTCTTCACAATATCCCACAGATTCTCTATGGGGTTCAGGTCAGGAGAGTTGGCAGGCCAATTGAGCACAGTAATACCATGGTCAGTAAACCATTTACCAGTGGTTTTGGCACTGTGAGCAGGTGCCAGGTCGTGCTGAAAAATGAAATCTTCATCTCCATAAAGCTTTTCAGCAGATGGAAGCATGAAGTGCTCCAAAATCTCCTGATAGCTAGCTGCATTGACCCTGCCCTTGATAAAACACAGTGCACCAACACCAGCAGCTGACATGGCACCCCAGACCAACACTGACTGTGGGTACTTGACACTGGACTTCAGGCATTTCCTTCTCCCCAGTCTTCCTCCAGACTCTGGCACCTTGATTTCCGAATGACATGCAAAACTGAGCAACAGTCCAGTGCTGCTTCTCTGTAGCCCAGGTCAGGCGCTTCTGCCGCTGTTTCTGGTTCAAAAGTGGCTTGACCTGGGGAATGCGGCACCTGTAGCCCATTTCCTGCACACGCCTGTGCACGGTGGCTCTGGATGTTTCTACTCCAGACTCAGTCCACTGCTTCCGCAGGTCCCCCAAGGTCTGGAATCGGTCCTTCTCCACAATCTTCCTCAGGGTCCGGTCACCTCTTCTCGTTGTGCAGCGTTTTTTGCCACACTTTTTCCTTCCCACAGACTTCCCACTGAGGTGCCTTGATACAGCACTCTGGGAACAGCCTATTTGTTCAGAAATTTCTTTCTGTCTTACCCTCTTGCTTGAGGGTGTCAATGATGGCCTTCTGGATAGCAGTCAGGTCGGCAGTCTTACCCATGATTGCGGTTTTGAGTAATGAAACAGGCTGGGAGTTTTTAAAAGCCTCAGGAATCTTTTGCAGGTGTTTAGAGTTAATTAGTTTATTCAGATGATTAGGTTAATAGCTTGTTTAGAGACCCTTTTCAAGATATGCTAATTTTTTGAGACAGGAATTTTGGGTTTTCATGAACTGTATGCCAAAATCATCAGTATTAAAACAATAAAAGACCTGAAATATTTCAGTTGGTATGCAATGAATCTAAAATATATGAAAGTTTAATTTTTATCATTACATTATGGAAAATAATGAACTTTATCACAATATGCTAATTTTTTGAGAAGGACCTGTATATACATATATACATATATATACCGGTATACATACATATATATATATATATATATGTGGACTTAATTCTCTTCAGACCTTTTGGTCTAAGGTCATGAGTTCATCTTCCCATCAACTGTACAAAACGTGTTATCTTTAGAGCCTAAGAACAATTCCTTTGACTTTTAAAGCACAGCACTGTGAAAGTAAGATTGGACTAACACAATTCACAGCACTCCAGAACACAAGATGAAGCTCAGCTACTTCTAAGTATAAAATACACACACTGGATTTAACCATGTCCTCATTCAAAAAAAGAAAGAAGAAAAAACTAATATAAATTCTCAGCAGAAAACCTGTTAACGATCACAGCTACTATATAAGGCATTTGTTCAACCTGAAGAGGAAATGGGCCAATCATTAAACATTATCTACACAGCTCAGAAAGGTCACAAGACATGTGGAATGTTGCATATTATTACTACAGACTCAGTGCAGCGCCTGAGGGCCCGTCCACTAGAGGGCAGCACTGGGAGAATGTGTACTGAAAAAGGCGGCGTTTCAGCTGGTAAGGCGGCGAAACGTGGGCATCTATCACGGTTCTCGAGCAGCCCTCGGCTATCCCACTAAGGTGACTGTAGAATTGCTGCATATTCCGGTCAGGGACGAGGGTGCTCGACTGCATAGCTAGCCAATCTGAGGGGTGAATCTGCAAGCCGCAAATAATAATACATCATGCTGTCAGAGAGCCCTGAATTATTGGTTTTATTTCCAAGAGAATGAATCCAAGTTTACTCCCACTCAACCATGTCTGCACATGTGTAAAGTACACCTGATTTTGCATACAGTGTATAGCTGTGTTCATGAATCAAGAGTAAGTAATAACAGTTGTTTAAATTGCTTCTGGATCCACGCTGGGGAAGGTGGTTTTTAGCCTATTGGGTTAAAACTCTGGGTGGAATCTCGCCGGCCAGCTCTGGAGTCCTGTGAAGAGTCTCTGTGTCGAGTCTGACGTGGTGTGTTGTGGGCTAGGACTGACTGTGTGCAGATGGAGAGCCCCCATGAGCCCCTGGGGCCTGAGACATGTCTCTGCCTATGATCTCATTCACTGAAAGACACAAAAAGAGACATTATTTACATTTAGTGAAAAAACACTACCGTGGTGGTACACTACCGTTCAAAAGTTTGATTTTGTTTTGTTTTTGAAAGAAGTCTCACTACTAAGGCTGTAAAATATTATTACAATTTAAACTTTTCATTTGAACTTTTAATGTCATTTATTTCTGTGATGTCAAAGCTGAATTTTCAGCATCATTACTCCAGTCTGTAGTGTCAAATGATAAATCATTCTAATATGCTGATCTGGTGCTGCTCAAGAAACATTTCTTAATATTTTTGAGTAAACTGAGATACATTTTTTCAGGATTCTTTGATAAAGTTTAAAGGAACTTATTTGAAATAGAACATGTCCTTTCTGAATAGAAGCATTAATTTCTTAAAAAAAAAAAAAAAAAAAAAATCTTACTACCCCAAACTTTTGAACGGTAGTATGAGCTTTTTCAAGTTCATACTGAGGATTCTAAAAAACATTTCTGCACCTAACCACAGAAAGGCAGTGTTGAGCTATGTAAAGTCGAGTACAGACATCATCCTTGAGGGCTGATAGAAATAAAACACAAATAAAAGGGGGTAGAAAAAAAAAGAACTTTGGTATGCGACTACTCAGAAAACAGTTGTGTGCGAATGTGGGTCTGTGTGCGTGAGGATGTAAGTTCTGACAGCAGCAGTCTCATTAAGATGACCACAACACAGGCTATAAAACCATCCTCCGTTTCTTTTACTACTAGGCTTTAGTGCAGGCAGTTGCATCAGTTCATTATGAGTTTAATGGCCTTTGATTACGTTTCCTCTCGCCTGTTTGGCTTGGGCTTTTAGAGCACTATGAAATGCCTGTATAAAATTTATCCATTGTTAAAACACATGTTCCATCCCAGAAGACAGTGGAGCAACTGTGGTAATTACTTTAGCAGGCAGCGAGACTGATGTTAAGCAAGCAGCAGTTTGTCCCAGCAGGGTTCTGATTAATGCAATGAAAATGTGACCATATCTCCACATGCTCTACTGGATAGTGGATTTTCTCATATAGCATATAACGTCTTGTTTTAGCAAGCACGACGATATTGCTGCCATGACAAAATCAGTCAACGACAATCATAATACAAAAGTTCATCCTATATATATGGGGGGGAAAAAAAACAACAGAGAGAGAGAGAGAGAGAGAGAACTAGGGCAAATACGGTTCATTACTTTGTGGAAAAAATGATTGTTCCTTAGGAGAGATGGCGAGTTTTGACACACTCACCACAACATTCAATCACCAGATTTCCAAGCTTGTGATCGGAGTAAAAAACACATCTATAAAAGGCGATGACAAATCTGAGGGAAAAGCCGAGGAGCAGATAAACAGGCTTGACTGTTGAAGGGGGCCTCAGGTATCATTCATTTGGGAGCCTGCCTCTGCAAGCGAGTTAATAATCCCTGCATTCCTTATCCAGACAAACCATGACTGACTGGGATGGACCATGTTTCACCACATTTTCCAACAGAACTAAAAAAAGGTGAGCTCAGTCATAGTGAACAAATATTGCCAACACAGGATTAGAGCCAAGCTTAAGTAGACGTATATAACGGCATAAACAGTCATTTGGTAAAAAGACATCAAAAGGCAGAGAGCTGGGGTTGGTGATAAAAATAGCATTAAAGGTAAATGAAAGAATATGTGCGTTTAAATGTGAAATATGGCAGAGGGTGTTACAAAAAAGTGGCAGAACACCATATAAGGGACAGTGCTGATCTGCTCGGTAAATCAAAATAATGATCATCTACTATTATAAATAGTCCTTATGTAGGGTGAATATTTAAAGCAGTTGTGTAGTGTGCTTTAGTATGTAACGCTACTGATGTTTGTGATTGCTTACACACGACTCTTTGGTGTTTAAAAAATCTAAAATGTCACGAGAACTAACTATAGCGCCGTCACATTAGTATCGCTCAGGTTAAGCGTGTCACATCTGCATAAGTATTGTAGTTATTTGAGTTTACTGAAGATTATATCTTTTGTTGCTTTGTGCGCAGTCTTTTATTAGTGTTTTTATTCATGTTGATTAGGTTTATGCTGTGTTCGAAGTTTAGCGCTGTTTTGGTACATTTCTCATGTGGTTGATGTTATTATTTTGTGATGGGTTTGTGTGAAAGTTGCATGTCTGAGTGTGTGTGTTGTGTTTCAAATGCCCAGCCGCTGTCACAGATCATCCTGTTGGCGTAGGCGGCTCTTCCTCTTGCATGAACACACTTCACACATGCAGACCTGCACTGGGCTGATTGTGAGTTCTGCTTTAAAAGCCACTCGACGTGCTGTCTACCTCTCACGCCGCACAAACAATCTAACAATCTCACTCACACACACACTGCACAAACCTGCACTGTACAACCTCACACACATTGTAGAAGACTGATACAATTGAAACATACTGAGTAAATATAAATGTCAGCGTCTTCTGCAGACTTTATACAATCATTTGCAACTCTCATCAAAGGTGTTTAAGACATATTAAACAAAATAAATGAATTATAGCGCAAATTCCACTAAATGTGCCATACACAACTAACTTTTGAAGATACTTTTAAAAGCAATAATGAAATAAAAATTATTTGAAATTTGAAAAAAAAAGGGTTAATGGCACAATATGGTTTAATTTAGCGATTGCCATGGAGCATTAAACACGCACACCTAAACATCTGGTAAAGAGAGAAAAAACAAAACTAAAAAAAGTATGTCAGTACACAGTCAGTCAATAAATCCAGACAGCTATTTAATCAGCGTCTGTGGTGTGCCTGTGGTATTGGCAGATTTTTAAGGGTACCGTTTTTTCGAGAAGTCTAAAATGTCATCTGCCACGGTATTTACTCTACTTTGAAGAGGACTTTCCTATTTTAAAAGGTTATTTTCCTGTCTACTCCTAGATCAAAAGCTTTCTTTTCTCACTTTTTCCATTTTGTGTGACACAAAAGAACACTGTAGTGTCTCATGTTCATTCAAACACACACACATACACGCTGCAGTTTCAATGCGTGCTCTCTTTGTTCAACGTTTGGACCAGTTTGGAAAGCAAGTCACCTCACGACAGAGCATCCAAAACTCTGGACTCACAAGTCGTTCCATTCCCATTACTGTGAATAATATAACACAGCACAAAGTACAAATCTCAACAACATATTGAGGGAGTAAATGTCTAAACTGAGACCTGAGCTCTGTCGATATTAGCGATGCATCTGACTCAGTGAAATACGGGAAGCTACTGTGCAATATATCGCAATATAGCAGCAACTGACTTGAGAGGTTTCAACATCGTCTTTCCCCACATGTAAGAAAGCATGATTCATCTCGATCTCTTTCGCATAATGCTTGAGAGTCTCAGCGAAGAGTCTTTAAACGGGATCCTCTGTGGATGAGTGGAAGGGGCCATCCCTTATTAACATATAATATACTGGGTCTGAGTCTGAGAGCTTGCCGACAGCAAGACTCTGAGCTGGGGTAAATGATATTGTTTGACGGTGCTGCCCCAAGACTGTGAATCACTGGACTAGCCGCTGCACTGGCTGACCGTTAACCAAGGCACTTTCAAGATGTCTGTCACTTTCTGAATGACCACAAATGGGCAATAATAATGACTAAATGGTTACTGGATCAAACAATTTTTTTTTCTTTTAACTTAAGGGAAATACAAACAGTTGATCCCACACAAGCTAGCCCTACTGAGTGACAGCTTAATTTAAGCTAAATTTGCAACCCTTTTACCAATTCTGGGATAGTTTTATAAATGTTGTGCATTTTACTTGAATGTATATTGTTAAAAAATAACAAATCAAATAAACTAACATTTTAAACTGTATTTAAAAATGAACAGAGTTGCAAAATTGCAAAAGTTAAAAAAATGAACCCATTTCCTAAAACAGGAACTATAAAATGTAATTCCATTGTAGGTGAGATCCTGATGATATATATATTTTTGTTCTATTTTCAAAGCAGTGACTGTGTTGTGTTATGATGGAAAGTATTATGCTAGGTAAGACTGACCTCACCAGCCAGAGCAACTGATAGAGAACATCCATTTCCATTTAGGAAAAAAAAGTCAGATGTTTAAATGAACTGATCTGTAGCTTCAAAATTACAGAGAGTAAAATGTGAAATCTAGACTGTTTGATGTCAGGTGCTTTTTTGATTTTTCAACCCCTTATGACCTCGGCAACAATGTACAGTAAACTACACAACTCTAAAAAAGAGAGTGCAAGTAAGAGAGGCAAACGGTGGCTGAGAGAGCACAAGGGAGCAGTTAGTTTGATCTGTGAATCATATTGTGGATTCCCCATCTAAAGAGTCAGCCAGTGATTCACCCCCATTTTCTTTGACCAGAGGCTTTCTTTAACATGTTTTACATGATTAGTCACTCGCTTTAACGATCAATATAGCATAGAAAAACTGCATACCAGTGTAGGTGCCGTAAAAAAACTAAAGCCAATCGTCGCGTTTTAATGCGTTTTTCAATTATGGAAAATAAATAAACAAATACTTAGAAAGAGCTCTTCAAGTGAGTAGATTAGCCCAGGTGAATAAAACAAAATGTTCCTAATGAAAGTTCGGGAGGAGCACGTTCTTATAACTAAGATGATGAGATCAAAGCACCAAGTGCATACACAGCCACATGCTGCACTCCTTACAATAATTATTCTGGCCTCCCTCCTCTGCCCATATACACATTTTCTTTTTAGAACTAGATTCATAAAGGAACTTTGAATCAGTAATTTAGAGATAGAAAGTGGATAAAAGTTGCCAACAAAACAAATAAATGCAAAATTCAAATTATGCCATTTGAAACAGAATTATCTAGTACATTTAACCATTTAGCAGACACTTATCCAAATCAACGTACAAATAAGAAAAGACAAGCAATTTATCAAAAATATTAGCAGTGTAACAATATCGAACTTAACTTTAAAACAATTTTCTCACCCTCGTGCCGTTTCAAAACCTGTATCCAATATTTATTTACCTGTTCTTTCTTCATAAAAGAAGATTTTTGAAAAATGTCTTGAAATTGTAATTTTTTTAAAAGGCATTAAACCTGTGAGGTTACAAATATTCATCAAAATATCTTTTTGCTACACAGAAGACAGAAAATGAATTTTCATTTTGGGTGAACAAAACAACAGTACAGAAAAAAATATATGAAACAGAAAGAACGTTTTATTACCCACTCAAAATATACACATAATAAGTAGGGCCCTATGAAATCAGTTTTATTTTTTCCCAAATTCCATTAAAATATTTTGGGAATTAAATTTTAGTAATCAAAAAGCATGTCTAATTAACTTAAATCGTAGAACTTATACAATTTAACATCAATTTATTAAAAGTTTAACAAAAAATACTTGTTTAGGGCCCTATGTAAAACGTTTTATTTTTCTTCTCAAATTTCGTTTTAAATTTTCATTTTTCCAAATTCTTTGTTTTCTGGATTCCATTTTAATGGTTGAGTTAAATTTTAATAATCAAAAAGCATGTCTAATTGTTTTTTTTAAACTAATATTAATAACAAATATTATAATAATTTTTTTTGGTGACATTTTTCTATGAAATGTTTTTTTCCCCCCAGAAAAATTAAATTTTTGTATTTTTTTTTCTGGCAATCAAATATTGGCATAAAACATTTATTTCATTTATCTTTTAATCGTAAGAAATTAAACTTTTTTTTGTCAAACAAAGTGCTGCACAACAGAGCTTTACTCTTAAAATTAAAATGGAAGAACAATTGTGATTATCCCTTAAAAGATAAAGCTTTAATCATAATTTATTATTATTAGTGTTAGTATTATTATTACATTGAGACGTAGCTAAATTCTACTGTACAACTTTAATATATTTCTGTCACAATTTCAAGCTAAACTTTTTTTTATGGGTTGCCGTGAAGACCTTGTGTTTGTGTGTTTATGATATATGATGATAGTTTTATCAAATGAAACGGTAAAATGCTCATGAAGTGACTCTCAGAGTGGCTTTGGAGATGAAGTTCATGCATTCATGTAGTGGCAGAGGCTGAAAACACCGCAAGCGTCACGCGTGCTTCAGTGCGTGTGTGTGTGTGTGTGTGTGGGGGGGGGGGGGGCAAATGAAATCACGCGTCTACTACATTCATTCACACAGAGACACGCAGAACATGTAGGATTCGTATTTAAATAGTATTTTTGTAGTTTAATATTCACAGACACTGGTCTATATAGCAATTTTATTTAAGTGTACTGCCCTGCTTTTTATTAATTCATCAAAAATGTGTTCATCAAATTCCATATTATACAGTAAATTCAGTTTTTATGACTGGATTCCGCGATTCCGTCTGTGTTTTTCGCATCGCGGAAATCATAGTGCACTAAATAAGGTGAAAATGTCATGCAAGAGAATGAATAAGTCTGAGTTGGAGTTTCCTAGTCAGGGAGCGCACCCTTGTCACATCAATTCCCAAGGATCTTTGCACCATGCCACATCTCTGCAGCCAAACACCACAGCATTGCAAACTGGACCGACCACAAGCCGCTGCACGCCTCCACCAAGACCTCAGAATTATGCTCCTGAAACTAATTGTATGGAAAGATGACACAAAACCAGGTTTCCACTGGATTCAGAAGAGTTCTCTGATTGTGTTTAACGAGCTGTATTTGGCCCAGAGCTCTGTTTTTTTCCCTTCCACACTCTCTTTTTCCCCCAGAGATGAGAGGAGTTGTGTTATTAATTTGACAGTCATTTACCACTGGCTAAAGACTACAGACCTGGGATATGTTGCACAATGAAGTTTCCGTACCCACAAACGGAAAGAGGGAAACAGACACAAGTAACAGATGAGGGCAGCACATGATATGAGGATACATTATAAGGAGCAGTTCATAAAAACTGATTATTGTTACTTTAGTAAATTCCACGTTAAAACTAACTTTCATCCAATGGCGGAACAGACTGACACTGAGATATTAGCTCTGGGTTTGTGTGTGTGTATACAGTACGACATGGATACGGGACCCGAAGACAGCAGGCTTTTGCCTATTATTAACCCAGATCAGAGCACTCATGCCGGGGTGGCAGCTGCACACAGACGTCCACGAGAACAAAGCAGCACAAGCACACTCCTGCGTACACATCTCAAATACAGACCTCTGGGAGGAAATTCATTAAATACAATTGACATTAAAAAGAGAGGAGAGGAGAGGAGAGAAGAGATGAGGCAAGAGAAAAGAGAAGTGACTAAGACTAGAGTAAGTACTGACACACACTGTTCCTCCTGTTCAGCATGAGGGAACTAATCCAAACTCATCAGGGAAAATATGGCACCCAACTCCCTATGCTCGCCTAACACGGACACACACACACACACACACACGGCCTGGCCCCCTCAGCACATAAGCAGTCTACATTTAATCATGGATATCATGTTGAGAGATAAATGCAGTGGTACGAATAGTAGACTGCTCAAATTACAATACTCTTTTAATAACTATATTCTATTCCTTCTATGACCTTTCTGTTTGAGAGTGTGTGTGTGTTTGTGTCAATTCCCTGCTTTTTTGTCATCCATCTGTCAGTCTGTCTGTAGCCCCTCCCCAACACCACCTGCAAAGAGTCTTTGACATCACCTGTGCCATCTGTTCACACACACAAACACACACACCGCCGTATTTGTCCATGAAAAACCCAAACAGCCCTTTAATATTAGCTTTCTATATAAATAAACTTTAATCCATCCAGTTGTAGCACTGGCTCCATGCAGACCTGAAATAAAAACAACAGGACCAGAATATCAGGTGCGATTCCCGCCTACCACAATTTGCTAGTAAGCACTATTAAAACCAGTTTAACCAGTATCAAAACAGCTTTGGAAATGAAAGCCGGTGCGATTTGTAAATAAACACAATGTTTTAAACGATCACAGAAATCACACAACTCCCAGAATGCACTACCACTGACAGAGTGACAGCCACTGAATTCTGCTGAAAAGTGATTCATCAAATGGAACTAAAGTATCTGGGGCCATAAAAGTGCCAGGAAAGTGTGATTAAGAACTGCAGTCTGACTGATACATAAACTTACATTTAAATCTAGTGAAACTCTCAGCCAGCTGCAGGGCGCTTACAGTTAACCATAAAAAGTGATGCATGACTCTTATGAACAGACACGAGACAAGACAGCAAGAAAAATTAAAACGTTGAGTCTATACTTGAATGCAATAAACAATCATAATTATGACATGATACATATTAATATATGGGCTATGGTAAATAAATAAATGCCATTTGAGATTTTTTTTAAATTTATCAGCGTTTTTCTAAATAGTGTTTATAAATTTGCAGTTTATTCAAATAGGCCAAGCGTAATGCTTTAGCAAAACATGCTGTACATTTCAATAACAGTGGTAGCTGTATGTTGACGTGAAAGAAGGTTTATGTCAGTGACTGGAGCTGTGTTCTGTTCTATTTGCAGTTCATTTCTGACCTCCTTAACAACTCGACAGTGCTCAAGAGCTTCAGTCAGAATGACACAGACCCTATTTATAGTGTGTTCTTTAGGGAGGATACAGTCTCTGGTGGAATCAGTTCACAATTTCACTTTAAAAAAGGTTCAACTTCATCCCATCTCACACACTGACTGCATGAGGACATATGTTACAGTATACGTGAGCAACATGTTGGCAGTGAGTATTTGTGTGGCTGAGCATGCCTAGTTTGAAATACTGAGCGTGTATGAGTGCACATTTGTGAATTAGTAAGTGGCTGGCCAAGTGTGTGAACTGTGTGTGTGTTTTAATTACAGATGCTGGATCCTTCTGGACCCACACTTCACACTTACACACACACACACACTTACACTTACACACACACACTAGGGTTGTGCAGATGGACGATGTGATGGCTGACCGACATCACGATGGAGAGCCATCATCGTGATGCCACGCCCCGACCCAGATACACACTAATCTTAGTCTCTAAACTTAGCAGGGATTGCTCTGTAAATTAAATTGAGAATATAACTTATGCACATGCATGCTATTTTAAATACTGTAGTCTATGCCAGAGACGAGACGAGACGTGTTACGCCCATTTCACACATACTCCGTGTGCAGTGCGTATGCGGTACAGGAGCAGCACGCGCTATAGTGCTTTCACATATGCTGCGTTTACAGTGCGCAACTGATCCGCGGCTGTACTACAAACACATTTACTCACTATTGGTATTTCAAATCCAGAAGTTATCAGCAACTTTTATTTAAAAAAAGTTTTGTCAGCATTGCAATTCTCTTTGTACACATATACACTCTTTAATAGACGTATTCACGTTTAAACAACGTATTATTCAATGCATTACTTCTCTATAGATTATATATTAAGTTGCTCAAGCAAGTGGCCAAATATTTAACCATGTACTTAAGATCGCAAACATTTTAAATTAAAACTTAAAATTGACCTTTTCTTTTGCATAATTTAAATCTTTATACAATAAATCTTGCATGTCACAAATAACTTGTTTTTCCATCTCGTTCATTCAGAGTGTCGTTCATTATGTCCTGGTTGAAGTAAATTGTAGTTTTCCTTGTTTTACCCCGGTCTTAAAGTAAAAAGATGACTGTGAAAAATAGTAGTATTTAATTAAATGCATTTGTGGTGAGACTACTACATTTTATTTAATTAGATGCATTTATGATTAAATTCATTGTCATGTCAATCTGTGTTTAATGTGTAATTCAGCGCGTGCAGTACAGCAAAAATAGACTCGGTGCGTAAACGATCTCTGCACTGCTGTATACGCACCGCTCCTGGAACGGATCGCCGAAACGCATCCGCGTGCAGTGTGAAATACCATGTCAGGCTACACAGATATTGATCTTGACATTGTTAGCCTCTTGTCTTTTTTACATGTCTTACACTGTGCATTTAACTTAAAATATTTAATTTTGTACAAGAAAACAGCTCGTATTAATGAATTATTAGTAGCCTATTGTAGTGTCTCAGGAGATCTTGCTCAATGCTCAATGCACATCACCCAACCCTAACACACACACCTAATTTGAGTGACTCAAGCTGTTTATTAACTCTGTCTGACTGCACATTTGGATATGTAACTGAAGAATGCCAGAAAGCAGAAGTGACTCCCCGTGATCAAATTCTGGTCCAGGAATGGTATCTATCTTACAAACATGACGACATTGCTGGAATCTGTGCTGATGAACAGCATTAGCCTGAACTCTCATTAGTAATCCATGAAAAAAAACAATCTACTATGATTGATGCATAAGGTTGTAATACAGCATATAGAGCAAACAAATGTTCAGTAGTAAATTGCTGAGTTTTGAATAAGGAATCCATTGTGGTCTGTTCTTCTCAAATAAACACACCATCAGCAAAAAAATATCCATATAAACACAGAAGCTGAGGTCAAGCTCTCTCGCTGTAAGCCATACCATAGTATTCCATTCCGGACGTAGCCAATGTATTCCGCACAGTACACACTGAAAACTATGGGGTTAGAATTGTTGCATTATTCCAAATAAATAGATTGAGATTCACAAAAAATTATAATACTCACAAATAAATAAAATGAGATTTGCAAATAAAATAAAAATATTTACAAATGTGTTTAATGTCACAAACACAACTCTGCCTGGCATTTATTTGTGAACCGCTTTCTGTGCATTTGTAAATCCCCTCACGCATCTGTGGATTTTGAAACACTTCTAGCATCTATTTCTAATCTATTTATTTGTGAATTTGATACATTTTTGTGAATCTCTTTACATTTGTTTGTGAATCTCAATCTATTTATTTGGAATAATGCAACAATTCTAACCCCATAGAAAACAAACTATTTTAAAGTCACAAAAACAAAAAACATTTTAACTAGTAGTATTCTATTGTCCATGCTGTCATTACCTCATTATGTGCATGTAATTGTGACTGATAAATGATAAAAAAAAGTTTGTGGTCAGTATGATTTAATATTTTTAAAAGAAATTACTACAGCAGGGACACATTAAATTGATCAAAAGTGACAGCAAAGACATTTATATTGTTACAAAACAAAACATGCTGCTCGTTTGAACTGAGCAATTAATCCTGAAAAAATTTATCTCAGTTTTCACAAAAATATTTAGCAGCACTGTTTTTAACTGATAATAAGAATTTTTTGTGAGTACCAAATCAGCATAGAATGATTTTTTAAAGGATCATGTGACACTGAAGACTGGAGTAATTGCTGCTAAAACTCAGCTTTGCCCTCACAGGAATAAATTCAATTTAAAATATATTAAAATATAAAAGTTATTTTAAATTGGAATAATGTTTCACAAAGTATATTTCACATATTTTTCAAAAATATTGGGTCATATTGAGTGCATTGCAATGTGGAAGCATGCACTATTGTATACAGCAGGGCTCAACATTTAGCCTTGTCATGTGCTTGTCCTTTAAACAAATAAATGGGCCATTCACTTGTCCGGAAAGAATTTTTTTTTTTTTTTTTAACATAGTATAATACTGTATATACTGCAGAAAGAGCGAGAGTAATAAGGTAGTAAGCGACTCCAAACACAGCCTCTCTGTTTCCCTCCCCCACACTACTAACTTTACTAGGTCTCATAGTTCTTGCTAAGAAGGATTAACAGTGTAATGAATCCGCCCTATGCCATGACACTCTTAAGATCTGGGACCTGTTAACCACTCTAACGTCCCAGGCAACTTGTGCATGCAAATTCATTTTAGTAAATGAAGCATTAACTCTACTAGTTCCTGTTATGAATAAGCTACTACTGCACAGATTCACGCATATTTATTTACCCTTAATGTATTATTCACACACTAGTCGACTGAGTGCCTGTCATTCTCAAATATCCATAAATATCATATATGAATAAAGTGAATAAAAGGGTAATTATTTCAGTGAGTACTACAGAAACTACAACAAAGGGAGGAAAACAGACATGCCTGCTGGTGGGACTCATGCATTGTAGTTTTGGTCATCATAGCTAAATCAAATGCAACCTGGAGTGGCCCAGTCAAAAGTCAGTGGACACTATACATGCCTCTTCCGGTATAGTATTCTCCCCCAGCAAACTGTGGTAATATTGATCTTAATCTTTCTGTCATATTTTTATGCCCTATATTTTATTTACATGTCAATCACAATGAATTATATTATAATATAGTATAATACATATATTATTAACTGTAGTAAACATAAAATTTTATATTATATTAAAACCACATTTTGGTAATGAGTTTTAGAAGCTTTAAATGTCTTTAGTCTAAAGGTGATGATATCATATCAATATTGTCCTGTTGTGGGACTATTCCTGAAGGTTTAATTTTGTGCTTAATTTCCATACACTGCGCTGCACCGGAGGTTGTGGTGGCCACTGGGGCTAAATGTGGAAGTGATCAGGCACATTCAAATGTTATTAAGTGTCATAAGATGAAAATACACTGTTTAACAAAGTGCAAAGACTCACCATCGTCAAGCGTAATGTCCTGCAAGCCAATGGTACGGAAAGTGGGCTCTCTATCTTCTGGCTCCTGTTTGATGTTCAGTCTCTCTTCCTGTTGGGTCAGGGGGTGCACCAAAGGACCTGAAGGGGACAACCCAGCCAAAACAGGGCTGCTAGCCTGTGGGGAAGGCTGTCCAGAGAGCGCCATGGGCCCCAAAGGGCTGCTGGATGTAGGAGACGGGGAGGTAGGGGAATGGTAGGGGAGGGAATGGATCTGGGGGGACGAGGGCCCAGAGTGGGGAGATGGCACCATTCGAGAGGGAGCACTTGAGGGTGTGGGGCAGGAGGCAGAACGCTGCCCGGCTGGATGGTAAACCAGTGGATGCTGCAGCTGTGGGACCTGCTGTCCCAGCGTGTGGGTGGGTGATGGGACCTGCCCTGGAGTGGGGCAGTGATAGCCTAGAGAGTGAAGGTGAGGGGCAGAGTGGGCCATGACCTGGTTGCTACCTGTACAGGCTGCATGGCTGAGGCTGGGGCAAGACCCCGGCGGCACTCCAGAGGTGGGTATTGAAGAAGCCGGGCCATACACCATCCCCAAACCCAGGGTGTGACACCCGGATGGATCGGCCTGGAAGGGCAACCTCTCGTAGGCCTGTGCGGAGCCCGCAGTCATAGGAAGACTGTGCTGGCTGTTGAAGGGCATGTTGTGCTGTATGGGTGGGTAAGATGGCCTGGCAGTGGCAGAAGGGCCTGGGTGGAAGGGCATCTGGCATTCGGGAGGCGCATTCAGTCCTTGAGCCTGAAGATGGGGCAGGTGGGGAAGAGTTGGGGAGCCCATTGGGGCACAGGGGGCCTGGAGTGGGTGCAGGCCTGCAGCCAGGCCACGTGGGGAGCTAGACAGAAGGCCGTCTGGTGGGTGGGAGTGCTCTGGGGAGGACAGCGGCTGAGCGCAGACCAAACTGGCAGCATGGACTAGAGGCATAGACATGGGCGGCACGGCAGGGGAGTCCAGATCATCCCTATGTTCCTGCTTGACCAGGACTGGAAGGATGGAGAGAGAGAGAGAGAGAGAGAGAGAGAGAGAGAGAGAGAGAGAGAGAGAGAGAGAGAGAGAGAGAGAGAGAGAGAGAGAGAGAGAGAGAGAGAGAGAGAGAGAGAGAGAGAGAGAGAGAGAGAGATGGTTAAAAAAAATGAGGAAAGAGAAAAACTTTAATTGATAATCTTAACATTTGAAATGTCTTTAGCTATAAAATGTCACTGAATTAGTCTGAACAGTAATTATCTGTTTCACTAGTTTGAAACTTTTCAGTAATATTAGTAATACCTCTTTAAGTATTTTTATTTATACTTTTATTGTGATCATATTGAGAGTTATTGAGATCTCATGATGCCATTACATTAGCATATCAAACTGATTAACCATACTGGTTTGGCAATTTCTTTTAAAGTTTAATAGATTCACAGCACTAATGAACTCTTGTCCCATTTCCCATGTCAGATAAAACTGACAGCAAAATTATATGACTAACATATGTTCAAGAACTATGCTCAGTATAAAAATTGCACATATTTCATTATGATCCAATATTTTCATCAAACTCTCCTCTTCTCTCCTACATGTGCACACAATGAGTAATAGTAACAGTGTTCAGTAACCCATTTCCCGATCTGCCATTTCCCTGGCTCGCATGAGTGGGGGATATTTTTACTTGCTGTGGACTCTGAGAGAGCATATGTTGCCTGCTTGAGTGCCATGTAAACCAGTGCTGAATTTGGGAACTGAAGAATGCTGTCTGCCCTCCAGCATAGCTTCAAATGGGAACCAAAATCCAGTTCACAGCCCATACGCTGCTGCAAGGCCATTACTGCAGTAAAACTGTAGTTTCCTGATATGAAGCGCAAGTGGTGACCATGTGTGGGAGAGAGTGTGAATGCATTTGAGTCTGGTGTTACTCATTGTGTATTTACAATGCACTTGAAATAAAGCTTAGTTTCAGTTGATAAATACAACTAATAGCATTCATTTCCAGGTGAATTTTGGACCAAAGCTGGTGGATTTGTCTGTGACCAACAAAGAAGCCTCAGACATTCAATTAGGTGGATTACAAACTACTTCCTCGCAGGCCCAACAGCATTCACACTCTATTTAGTTTAAATCTGGATTAAGATCTCTGCTCATCGCATCAGACATCTTATTCATTACCCATGAAAAGTCTGGCTCTACTCTAACAACACAGCACCTCAGCCCTTCCCCCTGCTATGCCACTTTCTCAGTGGGCTGATGCCATGGCAACCACAGTCGCCGTGGCCTGTTCATAATATTGGCTGCCTGTGCTGTCGTCTGATTGGCTGAAACCCAACGGGTTAGTGTGGAAAACAGGAAACCCTAATTTGAGTGGGTGCTTTGTGGAGCGGAGAGGGTGGGCGGGAGGCTGGGCCTATCTCGCTCTCTCACTCTCCCTCTCTTTTTGTCTTTCTCGATCTCTTTTACAGGTTAGCATGCAACTCGGAGATAGAGACAAAGAAAAAAAGTTGCTCACGTGTGATTCAATTACGCCAACGCTGTTTTTTCGGTTTGACTCACTTTGGGAAATTAATAACAAACGAGCTTATAGCTATGAGAACCACACACAATTACACTTCATTAGAAACTCTATAAGCCATAATTAGATTTCGCCTTTTACTGCACCCTGGATGTCGGTCTATTCCATCAGATATATAAATATCAATTTCAAAAGCAGAGCTAATAATGTGCTGATGTAATGCATGTCAATTCAACTTGTGAGACACATTATTATTGCCATGTGAATCATCAAGCTCATGATTCAACAGACTTATCATAGGGAAAATCTTCTAAAATGCAAAGCAGTTCTGCAGAATATGACTCTTAAGACAGATGAAGCCAACGGGAGATTGAAACAGAACGAGAGCATTTAATGAGAACGAGAAAAACAGAAAGACAAAGACATTGAAGGGGTCCAGTTCTTGAGTACCCCAAATTTGCATGCCTCCTGCCACATGTAAATCATGCTGATTCTTTCTTTATGTGTTTTACATGAGTGGTTACCAGGTGCTCAACTGTTACTGGAACAACCTCATCCCTAACCACACTGGTGCACAGTGCAGAGGAACGCTGGCATGATCAAACGGGTGACTATGTTGTGAAAACCCGCATGTGTGCCATTCTTGTTACTGTTAGGTGAAGTTAGCAAGAAAACTATTTTGCATGAAGGCCAGACTCAGACACAATCCAATTCTTGATGTAATGTGGACATTAAGTCGCATTTGTCATACATTACATAATACATTACATTCAATATACTTTATATTGCATTTTCTTGTTTATATTATGACTTATCAATAATTGATTGATATTATTGTCTTTTTTTTTACTGTAAAATGTAACCACAATTACAAAAACATATTGAGCAAATTTTTAACAGAGCTGTACTGAGTAAAATACAACCTGAACCTGTGAGGCACTTAGGATCTATGAAGTACTTTATTATTTTAAATGAATACTTTTATTCAGTAAAAATACATTATTTTGACCATGAGTGACAGTAAAGATTTTTACTCTTGTTCTGTTGAACTTTCCAGTCATCTAGAATCCAGAAAAATACTTTTTCCTGTATGTTTGATAAAATATATGCAGCCTTTGTGAGCACAAGAGATGTCTTTAAAAAAAGCATTTAAAAAAATAATCTTCCCAACCCCAAAATTTAAAACAGAAGTCTATATACTTTTCTATGAGGCCATACAAGTACATGACATTGCTAAGTTAAGAGCAGCAAATAGTTGAGTAATATTCTGAGCTAATTTTGTAATGTGCTGTATAATACAAACCTGGCAGATAGGTAAAGCGGTGTGACTGACTCCTTTTCCGTTTGCCATTGCACATGTAGAACTGCACCTGCACAGCTGAAGTGACCGTCTTACTGTGATAAGGAGGCACCTCCACCACAATGCTTGACTACAGATGGAGACATAACTTTACTAAACAACACATCATGGATGTCTGAGGCAAACCTCTCAAAGTTGATCCACAGAAGAATTCAAAGTTCAAATATAGTCAAAACACATTACAATGTCCTCAAATCTATCATGTGTTAAACATTCAGAAGACTGAGGAGAATTTCAGCTTTTAGTTCCGTTAAAGACAGAAAAAAAGACTGGAAAAGGGTATGTAGACATTTTTATGTCTGTGCTTTTGTTGGCAAAACAAAGCCATGTAGACATGTAAAAAGGAAAGCATTCACTTACTCCTTGACTCTTTTCTCTGATGATCTTCGCCTCCACCTCCCACTGCGGTCTTCCATCTGAAGAAAGAAAATCGTTAGCTGCATACGCAGGAACAACATATTAGGTCAGCTAGCATTCACAAGAACTCTATCTGCCAATATTTGCCCCTCAAATTTAGATAACTTGACCCTCTCATCATTACTGCCCAACTATCATCATGTCTTCCAACATTCCTCTGAAACTTTCAAGATCTAGGTTACAAATAGCTAATCAGCAATAGGGAGCTTTACTCCTGCATGTTTCTACAGGTGCTCCAGTACTGAATCCAGTGAGAAGCTTGAAAAATTGTGCCTCACCTTTAGAATAATAAGATGATTAATTGAATTTGCTTGCAAACGATAAGCCTTTTTCCACAAAGGGAAAGAGACTCAATTGCTCGAATAGATCAAAATGTCAGCTCTATGCAGGGACTATGTACAGCAATGACCTGACCATGAAAACAAATGTTATATTAAATACTCCCAAGAAAGAGGGCTAGAAATGCTGGAGCTTTATTAGCAGAGTGAGTTCTTCACAGCGGGCTACTCAAGAGGCTCTTTAATGAAAATCAGATCAGTCTCACTCTGTTTGCCCTTTGCTGACAGGAATAGAAAAGACTCTTAGGCCCCTAACAGGTAATGATGTAATTTATAAGGCCGTTAGAGTCTTAGAGAGATGTGTGGAATAACTTTATTTATTGTTGAATCATGGCAAGATGCGTGAAATAAATGTATTCATTGCACAACACCTCCACGTGCTGCCCGCGGAGAGGCGCAGGATCTCTCAGAAACATGCTGTCATCTCATTTTTCCTTTGACATGAAGTAAATCAACTGCGCAGATGTCTTACAGACAGAAAATAAAAGCCAAGGTACCAGCCGACTGGTTAAGACTAATCCTGATCCTGGAAGGAAAAACAGTCACTTCATGGATCATAAATTACATTAACTGCATGGCACAGGTCTGATTTACACTCTTAAAACACATTTCCAGCTTTGAAGTTTGTCCTTGACATGAGTCTAACATGGGACAAACAGCAGTATACTCCCAAGAATGTCTGAAAATGTGGGAATACATAAACAAAAAACCTTTCAAAGGGGTAATGTAGTGGGCACTGTTTGAGGACTGCTATCAAACTGAAGATACCACTGTGAGAAGTTTCATTATCACCTGGTGCATTACACTCCAGAGACTGCTGTTTACACAAGGTTACTGTGTAGAGTCTCAACTCCCCTCTGTGTCAAAAGGCATTTTGTTAATATAAGAATGACCTTGGACGCCTGTAACTTCAGCAGTAGTAGTACAGCAGCACATGTTGACATTCACCGGACACCGGAGAGGGCCCCACATGAGGGCAGGTTCAAACAGGAATGAGACTCCAAGCACACACACTCGCTGTCCTAATTCTTCAGCTCAGAAACACTGCTTTTCTGTTATTACTAGTGTGATAAACAAAACTCACGAAAAAAATAAATTCTGGCAAAATCATACAAAGCCTTTATGTGTCATTATGTGGAATTAAATGTCCTGCTGGAAAGCAAAAACTAGCCTCAATTGAAACAGATGGTTAATGTAACTCTTCACTAATAATTTCCTGATTCATTAATTATAAAAAACTTTTTTTTGTTAGCTTTCCTGGGTCAGATTTTTTTTCCATAGTAAACACTCAATTGCACTTAGTATTTCTTATCTGCCATATATATAATGTCACTGTAACCAAAACAAATGAATTAATGTTTGAGGACTATAGGGGGAAAATAATGTTAACCCTGTAAAGCCTGACATCTGAAATAATAATAATAAAAAATCAACAGTTTATTGAACCTTTATTCTTTTTTAATACAATAGACTTTTGGCTCATATAGTATGATAGAGCAAAATATGGAGCTCATACTCTAGGAAGAAAAACACTTTTATCAAGGCCAAGACTATCCTTTGTAGACTATGGGTGAACTATCCTTTAAAGTTTCTTTTTATTCCGGAATACGAGGATTTGAATCATTCAATTAGATTAGATACAATGTGTCAAATTTAGACCTAAAATTATCAGTCCCCTTCCTCTCATATGTCCTGCTTTGTTCCCTACTGCTAGAGTGGCCCCTAGGGACGAATTTCTCTCAGATGGATGGCTCCGTGCCAGTCTACAAAAAGACTTCTCCCTATATTTTCAAGTGAATTGAGGATATAATTTTATGAATTCCAGACTCGCCAACTTTTATCCAGAGATCTTAGACAACATTTTGCTTATAGATTCAGCATGGGTTATTATTGGAGCAACGAAAAAAGTCTCAGTCTTAACCAGTCGGCTCTAAAGATTATAATACTGCATCAATGTGTGGCATGTTATCATGAATAATACAAAAACTTCACTCTATCCTCAATTATTTTAAGGGTGCACAGAGTAAATTCCTTATTAAAAAGTTACACACACACACACACACACACACACACACGCGCGCACACACACACACACACACAAAATAATACTAAACATTATATTATACTAAACATTATAGAATTATACTAAAGAGAATAAAACAAATCCATGTTAAGAAAACATGATCAGCTCAATACGACTCATTTTTATCTCATATGTTGTTATATTTTACTGAGCACTCCTTTAACAACATATAGGATTTCAAACACAATTATAGAACACATTCTTGCAAATCACACAGATACTACTTGATGAGCTCCCGCTCAAAAAGATATTAACTTTTCCCCTGGAGCTGCTCAAGGCCAGATGTGAGAGCTAAATTTCCATCCTACTTGTTAAAGCAACCCAGGACTTTCCATTTTTATACAATGCAACAAAAGCATGGGTAATCACCATATAGATTGCCTAGAGGAGTTGCCACTTCACAGGGAGCCAATTAGAGAAGAGGTAAGTTCCAAAGGGTGTCTCTCGGAGTCATTTTGTTGGGTTAGTACAGCCCTGTGTGTTTATGTGTAAACTCCTATTGATTGAGTCAGTGTGTCATTGTCTCAAACTAGAAACACACACACACACACACACACACACACACACACTCAAGGCAGGCCAAGACTCGTATTCCCAGAATGCCTTTCATTCATTGCCTTCATCTGAGGCAGGTCCTAACTTGCGTTTAATTACTTACAAACCGGTGTGTCCATGAGTGATGGAAATGGAAAAAGAGAAGTGTTGCTTATCAAAGAATTTCAAAAAGAGCACACAAATGATGCAGGAAAGAGACAAGGAAAAAAATATGTTCTACTATGCTAGTTATAAAGAGTAATAGAGTGTAAGAGAACATAAATAAATAAATAAATAAATAAAGGAAGGAAGTAAAAAGAGAGACTGTGGTTACACTTTATTTCGATAGTCACTTTAGACATTCTACTAACTATAAGTAACTTTTCAACTACATGTCAACTAACTGTCTTTAGAGTATTAGTTGGCTGTAGTAGACTGTCAGTAGACTGGTAGGTTATGGTTAGGTGTTAGGGTTCGGGTTAGGAGAACAAGTTGACTTGTAGTTGCTAAGTTACTTATAGTCAGCAGAATATCTGTTGGGGGACAAACAAAATAAAGTGTTAGCAGATATTAAGCAGACAGTCTACTAATTCTCTAATGACAGTTAGTTGACATGTAGTTGAAAAGTTACTTATAGTTAGTAGAATGTCTAAAGTGGACTATCGAAATAAAGTGTTACCGAGACTGTCTGCTGTAGAAGACAGACAGTCTTCTGAGGGCTCTGTTGAGTGTGTAAAAAGTCTATTTCAACAAAAATCCATACAGACAGAGCACTGCTGAGGCTTATGACAGTCGAACACCAAAAAGTCTATCTAATAAAGCCTCTTAAAAGCACAGTGACTAAAAGCTGAGGCTTCAGACTGATGGCCACATGGTAGGCCTATGTGTCAAATGGGAGAGAAAGAGCCACATACAACAATTGAGCTATAGTCACTTAATCAGGCAGACGTAACTAGCGATATTCAAAACTAAATATATTGAAAACAGACTGCTACTCTGGTGGTTTGTCTGAATGAATAGTCGACTAATCAGTCCTTAGTAAACCATGAAAAATTAGGATGGTTTCAGGTTGATCTGACCCCGAATGCATTTCTTGGCGGTGTTCACATTGTATTTCCCAAGTTTTAAAAACAGATGGACAATTTGTGGTATCACTTTAAAAGGTTTTCTTTTCTTAATAGATTTATTTTTGACGTTTTTGACGTTTATTGCGATAGGACAGTACAGAGAACTGACAGGAAGCGAAGCGGGAGAGAGGGAGACAGAATCGGGAAATGTCCGCAAGCCGGGTCACCTGAAGCACAACACGACAACATGTTGGACAGCAGTGATGGGAATAACGGCATTATAAATAAACGGCGTTACTAACGGCGTTATCTTTTTCAGTAACGAGTAATCAAACGAATTACTGTTTACCCCGTTACAACGCCGTTACCGTTACTGACAATAAAATGCGGCGTTAATATAGCCTAATTGAGCTCGCTGAAGCGGTTTTCATTCGAGTAGGCTCTCTCCGCCATAGGACCTGCAAAGTTTTTTCTCTGATGTGTGTGTGTTTATGAGGCGCCGGACTGGACAAAAGCGAAGCGAACGCCGCGAGCACGCTCGACAATGCGCGAGAGAGACCGAGTGTGTCCGAGAGCGCGCTCGACAGTGCGCGAGAGAGACCGAGTGTGTCCGAGAGCGTGCTCGACAGTGCGTGAGAAAGACCGAGGGTGTCCGAGCATTATATAGTTTGTTTATAAATAAATTACAAATTTCATCATTAGAATAATCTCTGTAGCCTATTGGTATCATCTGCAAAGTTTTAATTAATTTACATGATTATACAAATAAAATCTAAAAAATAACCTGCAGGGAACGTTCTGGGAAGGTTCTGGGAGCACTTCTTGTTAAACTGTTTACTTTTGTGAGGAAGAAAATACTTAGGCTACAGTATGTCTACCAGTTGTGAAGTTGTGTGACAGTTTTATCATTTTAATTTGCACTAAAAAGAGTGTATGTATATTTTTTATTGTTATTTATTCATTTTTGGTACATTTCTTAAGAAGCATAATTTATTTTTAGACTTATTTGTTGGCCGGTTGTGGTCTGTGCAATATTAAATATTACAAGTTCTAAACCATCTATTATGTTCCCTTCCGAAGGGAACTCGCACTGCGTCGAATGACGCTTTGGGGAACGCCTCAGGCGTGACAGGTGTCTGAAATCACTATCAAATCACGTCAATCACATTGACCGGCGACAGCCCGTGAATTATTAGCGTGAATGATTAACGTGCAACCTGGAAGTATATAAGGGCGCCTTGCAAACATGACAAATCATCTTTTCGTCTTCAGGGACTGTTTTGTCTGTAACCGCTTTGAAAATCAGGTAATTATGAAATGCTTTCAGAAGTGTGCAGACCCGTGCTCAAGATATCTGAAGCCGGGTGACACACAAGAACTGTGCATTTTTCTGTCTGGGAAGGAAGAGCGCGCACAGGCAGTTCCCTCACAAATTGTGAGAATTTTCTTTGTGAACGCTCCGCTCTCGGCTGTCTCGAGAGAAGAGGGTTCAGCGTCTGGATGTCTGGTTCCCAGATGAAGCCAATCGATCGCCTTGAGAGGGGTGTAATCCTCTCAGACGATGCGGCGGCTGACGAGGGTAAGCTGCAAATGGATGAAGTTTTTCAAAAAAAAGAAAAGAAAAAAAAAGAAGGGAAAACTTAGTCCGGCAGCGAGCGCTCTCCCGGACAAACAGGAGATGGCTGATAAGGGTGGTAATCAGGGCCTGAAGTTAACTTTTTTGGCCACCAGCCACTGTGGCAGGTGGATATAAAAATTCACCTGCCACAGAGACTTTTTACCAGCCTTTTTTTTTTTTTTTTGGCTCATAGCCTAAAGGTGAAAAACGGGAATTTCACAATATTGTTCTTTAACTTGTACACATTTAAGTGCTGTCAAGTTATTAACGAAATCAATATAAGTAATAATAACTCTTAGAATATACATTTTAAAAAAATCTTTTTATTCATTGATTTTGACACACACATGCACAACAGATCTATAGACCTACCGCAGCTCGTATGTAAACAAATCACCCGCGGCTGTGTTGATGGCTGATTTAGTCACGTAGACAGCTAGGTCCTGACAGCTTTTAGTTACAGCGTTCAGGAACCGTTAAGCAGAACTAAATTAATATTATTATTGGTAAAGTTACCGGGTACCGGACATTTTCTCACCGGTTCCCAACTCCCAACATGTACTACAGTTGCACACGCACACATCTGTGCAACTGTCATTGTTCTGGAGCCTACGTCAGGGTTACATTATCTCATCCCATCTCACCAACAGTTCAATACTGGCACATCCAAACGTAGTCAGAAAAGGGTCTCATCTTCTTTCTGATCGCATGAACGTTACGAAACAACAGTCGCTGTCATAAATCAGCCGCTCACGAAGCTTGCCGTTGTCGCCAATTGACCACTTTGTATTAAAATGTCTTATTTTACTTTTCTTTGACTCATCCTCATCTTTTTGTTGGTTGTTTGTTTCAGCTGGCCTTTTTACCCCAGTAATGTGCCGCCACATTATAGCTAAGGTCCAACGCAATGAAAATGAAAACGTAAAAAAAAAAACCTAATGAATCACTCAATTCTCATTGGCTACCTGCCAATGTGGCAGGTAGATTGACAGTGTTACCCGCCAATAGCAAAATTCACCCGCATTTGGCAGGTGGTCGGGTGTTAATTTCAGGCCCTGGTGGTAATAATAGGATATATCCTGTATCTTCTCAGCCACCCTGTCCAGTGCATGCTGAGCTGGTTGGTGTTATGGAACGTGCCGCGGGCAGGCTGTGCTCGTTGGGGGAGAAATCGCTCGCGGTGAGAGCGGTTTTTCCCCGGTCATAGAACCACCAGCTCAAGTGAGCCTTTCATTTCTTCCCGATCTCATACTGAGATCGAGAGGACATGGAAGAACCAATCATCTCTGCCTGTATCCACCAACATCAGCAGGCTAGTCTCGCTGATGTTTAGAGGATAGGAGAGCGTGGGTATGCGTCGATAGGATAATCGACACTGAGAGCTCAAACCCTGCCAGTTGAATGGCAGAGCATACACATCAGCGGGTCAGGCCGGTGCTAGCCTGCACATCATGGCGGTGTTGCAGGTACACCAGGCCGATCTGCTGGGGGATCTCGACCAGGGGGTGGGGCCCTTGAGGCGGTTACTGAGCTGCGCCGCAAAAAAAAAAAAAAAAAAAAAAGAAGCTCTTCGGGCCACCAAACAGACTGCTTCCGCAATCTGCCGGTCGATGGCGACGATACTGGCCACGGAGATACATTTGTGGTTGAACCTGGCCGACATCGGGGAGAAAGAGAAAGGCTTTCTCCTCGATTCGGTGTTTTCGCCCTCTGAGCTTTTCGGCACCTCCGTGGTGGCGGTGGTTGGAAAGTTCAGAGAGGCGAAGGCGCGCTCAGCTGTATCCAGGACATACATACCGCTGAGATCCGTGTCCACGCCCAGACAGATGGGAGGGCTTGGCCTATCATGGTCCGAGGACCTTAGATAGGGCCAGAGAGCCCGTGTCACCTCTCGTGCGCCTCCTCCGTGGAGTAGTAGGTCGCAGAGGAGGCGTGACTCCCGCAAGAAGAGGGATCTGAGGGAGGTGATCCAGCACAAACGCACATTGCGTCGGTCTTGGATCATCTTCCCTGAGGGCGTGATTATATCTTAGCCCTTTCCTCTCTTCCCCGACTCCCCAAGCGCTTCTTACATCAGGCCTGAGGCTGGGCTCATGGTTAGAACAATGTTCTGATGGCCCACCTCGGCTTGGTTAGTGAGAGTGCCTCTTTCAGGTATGTAAAGGTGGTAGACCCCATGTTCATGAAGAACTGTCTGGTGAGTCTTCACTTCGCACGCCGCAGGTGAGCTGCTGGTCTTTCAAAGAGTATTTTTTGTGATTAAAAAATAATATGTTTCTCTTTACAGACCTAGTTCCCTGTATAGAGTTATGGGGCCATGTCAAGGTAATAAGGTAAGAGAACTTTATTGGATTATCAGGGCCCTGAAGTTCCCCGTTAGATGGCCAGAACAATAACTATGTTAGCCTTCGGGCTATTAGCCACATCAGGGTAGAGTAGTTGGTCTCTCTCTGATAGAATATTTTACTTAGAGTTTTGACTGACGCTAGAGCTTCAGATAGATCTTATGTCTGGCCCATAGGACCATTGACTTCTCTGAGTATTTTGCCCCTTGAGCTCTGTTCGAGTTTTCATTAGGTTGAGCGGTTCTGCAGCCCTTTGTATGGAATAATACAGACTATATTCTTTAGTAGGCTGTGGCTCCTCCGATCCCTCAGATAGATCTATCCTTACAGGCTGGCCCCCACCAGGGCCGCCTCTGTAGCTGGCCTAGGCTGTGCCAGGGATATTAGAGGTGTTCTGCTAAAATTTAGCATTTCTTCCTCTGACCCTTCACTTGGTGAATGAGGTTTCTGGCATCCCGGTATAAACAGCCTCCTCCCATGGGAGTCGTTAGGCCAAGGCCCGCCCCCTTCTCTGCATTCTGGGGTGACTAGAGTAATGCAGCGTGGTGGAGAGGATGGTTTATAGGACATGATAGGCCTCAATTAGGTCTCCGTGGTATGCAAGTCCTTTTCGAGCAGGGTTAGTCCGTCTTTCGATTCACGAAGAAGACTGGGTCTTTTGCCCGACCCTGCCGTGCAGAACTGGCCTACGGATTTAGGCCCCCAGTATAGGCTTCACTCACCTCGCTGAGCTACTGCTCGAGCGCCGGGTTGTAGGTGGTTGGCTTTCACTCAAGCCCCACTCCCCTAGGTTGGGCACAGATACATTTCTGTCACCCCTAGAGCTGCTGGCAGGCCCGCACCCTGGTAACCTCAGGGTGAGGTGTGAGTATTTCCGTGTTACAGGGTAGGTTTGAGCACTTCACTCCCAGTTCTGTTTATCCCACCTCGCACCACTATAGCTCGGGTTGAGTATGAAGTAAGGCTTCACTTCTTCTTTGGTCGAAGTACGCTCCCCTGAAGCCAGAGCATTGCCCTGAGCTGACGCCCATGCATAGATGGTAGGCCCCAGACTAACTGGGGCCTCCGTTGAGGCAGAGTGGCGTATGTTGTACTCCCCTTGTTTTTAAGGGTGCTAAGCTCTCTTGCTGAGTACACTGCCGTGGGCAATGTGATTAGGCACCAGGATGCTGTAGGCGCTGTGTAAACAGCTTATCTGCCAACGAAGGCTGCGCCATCAGGTAGTAGGCCTCAGCAGGCCTCCTTGTATGGGCAGCCCCCAAGAGGGCGCAGTAGGCTACTTCTCGAGAGAAATGGTTGGCCTTGGTGGTTCAGGCAGTTGACTCACCGGTGGGTAGTAGGCCTTAAACAGGCATCCTCGGAGGTGAGTCCCAACATTGTGGGACATACTTTATAGCCGTTACCAGGTAGCTAGCCGTATTAGACCTCCTGTGGGTGGGCCCAATAGTTACGTTGGTGTAGTATGGTTCCCAACAGTGTTCCTTTCCAGCAGAATTGACTTGCTATCAGCTAGTAGGCCCAACCAGGCCTCCCTGATAGGCGAGTCCCCAGCTGGCTGGCCTTAGGAGGCCGCCTTGGAACTGTCACCCGGACTCAGCTACCAGTTGCTATCAGGTAGTAGGCCCCTCAGGCCTCCCTGAAGGTGAATTCCCACTTAAGAGGGTTATCAGGTAGTAGGCCTCACCCGGCCTCCCTGAAGGCGAATCCCCACCTACATTGGCTATCAGGTATTAGGCCTCACCAGGCCTCCCTGGAGACAAGCCCAAGGACAGACAACTGGACAGCTAGCCTGACTTACTATCGGGTAGCATAAAAAGCTCCCAGATATTATGGCTGTCAGGTAGTAGGCCTCACCAGGCCTCCCTGAAGACGAGTTCCCACATGCTGTGATTATCAGGTAGTAGGCCCCACCAGGCCTTCCTGAGGGTGAGTTCCCCACGTACTATCGTTATCAGGTAGTAGGCCTCTCTAGGCCTCCCTGTAGGTGACCACATACTGTTGCTATCAGGTAGTAGGCCTCACCGGGCCTCCTTGTGAGTGGTTCCCTAGCGGTGCTGGGTTCAGGAAGCTAGTGGCCTCTTGCTATAAGTTCAGCTGGTCTTAGCAGACAGCTGCTGAAGGCGAGCTTGCGCCCTGGCTTGACTAAAGTGTTCATTCTCTGCTACTGGTTCCCTCCCGGAACCTTTTTCCTGCCTACAACCTGGTTTTGCCTACCAGGCGGACCATGTGCTCCCCTCATTGAGGGTCACTATGAGCACGCGGACCCCTGAGTCTGGTCAGACGGTCGTAGGCCTCCCAGTTAGATCAGGCCGTAGGCCTTCACAGGCCTCCTCAGTGTTTTGAAACATAAACACTGGGTTGATCCGTGGATCGAGTAGAGAAACTCCCCTCGCTAGCAAGGGTTGGATAGCACTATGCTGAGTCATACTCTCCGGGATATCCCGTCTCTGAGATCCGGGCCGAGCGGTTCACTGCCAGCTTCGCAGTCCCTCGGGTTGGATGCCTTACCTAAAGGCATATTCCAGAGGCTCTGTCTTCGGACAGACAGGAAGTGGCCAGACTAAGTGTCTATGTAACTGATGCCAGGTCAGGCCATCCTGGTGGCATTTCGGGGTGAGTACGTTCCCCTGAATAGTGACTGGCTGGGGTTCCTTCGGGTTCCTTAGCCACATTCCCTAGAAGGGACCCCTTCTAATTTAAGTTGTGGTCCTTTGAGCAGGCCCAGGTAGGCCTTTCATTTAACTATGTTTATGGAGGTTTTCCTGTGAGGCTTATTGCTTGGGCTATGACCGTAGGGAATGCTGTCACTGACAGCCCAGTGTGACCTGAGGGTGAGTGGTTCTAGCATTTCATTTGAATTTGCTGGTTTGGACAGTTGTCGCTGCCTATGGGCATGCACTCCCCTTAGCATGGCGGCGTGGGTATATCGTTCCCCAAAGCGTCATTCGACGCAGTGCGAGTTCCCTTCGGAAGGGAACGTCTCAGGTTACGACTGTAACCTATGTTCCCTGAGAATAGGGAACGAGACACTGCGTCTCCTTGCCATGCCTCGGGGCCTGCCTGCCGTACAGTCCCTTCAGACGATAAGGTGATTTGTCATGTTTGCAAGGCGCCCTTATATACTTCCAAGTCGCACGTTAATCATTCACGCTAATGATTCACGGGCTGTCGCCGGTCAATATGATTGACGTGATTTGATAGTGATTTCAGACACCTGTCACGCCTGAGGCGTTCCCCAAAGCGTCATTCGACACAGTGTATCATTCCCTATTCTCAGGGAACATAGGTTATAGTCGTAACCTGAGACGTTTTATTGTTTTACTATAGTAATGATAATATTTAAAATAATATATTGAATTTAATAGTCTCTCACACTGTCCCACAGCAACATTATAATACTGTAGATTAGTGTACAATGTTTATAATAATAATTTATACTGGATAAAACAGTGCATTGTGTGATTAGATGTGAGTGTTAGATTCTCATGGTTACAACTTTAAAGCATATTGTGCAGAGATGGCAAAAGCAGGCCCATGATGACCTTTTATTCGGTCCACCATGCCATGTCACAAAAGGTGGGAAAAATGTGAAAAAAACATGCCATTAAAGCCTATCTTCATTTCTAATTTACCTTTTCATTTTAACATTTATTTTGCATTGAAATGCATGGAATATAAGAGAAATGTACATTTTAATAATAATAACAATAATAATATAGTTGTATATAATGCAGCTTTTAGCTTTCATCCCATGGCCCTCGATAAAGTTAGATTTTTGGCTCTTGTTAGTAAAACATTTTGGTTACCTCTGTTATAGTGAATTAAAATTAGTACAGTCATTCGAATAAAATTTGAATGAAACAGATTAATTAATCAAATTAGGTAGTTGATTAGTAGCTGACTGCAGCCTTAAAAAAAACATTAAAGTGGTAAATTCTGTATTATGTTAATTGTGTACAGATGGCATTGTAACACAATATACGTATTACATTCCTTAAAGGTGAAACAATATAAAAGGTAAGCATTTTAAATGTACAGCTTTGGTTGTACCTACTTATGAAACAATGTGTGTATATTATTATACATATTAGAGGTCAACCGATAGTGGATTTTACCGATACCGATATTTAGGTTTGACCATGCATTCCGATAACCGATTATTCAACCAATATTTTTTTTAATGGATACTGGATTAAAAACAAACATAACACTCCAAGTAAAACAGTGCTGAACTGAAATGTGCTAAATTAAATAAATATATAAAAATGAATATATTAAAATGAGAACTTCAGAACAAACTCTACAGAAAATAATTTAAACATTAAAATATTACAGGTCAAATATGTGTTTTTTTTTTAGCTATAACCTAGAACATTTGTAAACTTCTTAGGTAACACTTTGCAAGTCCCATTTGTTAACAAGTATGTAATATAGCTTTCATGAACTATGCATTATGCAATATACAATACAGTTTTACTGCATGCATCATTATTTGAGCAATACAATTGTACCTTGATCGTTCATGTTAGTTTATAGTACATTAACTAAGGTAATAACAGATCAAATTAAAATTAAAACTCAATTTAAAATGTATTACTAAATGTTGAAATTAACAAACAGTGAATAATACTTCTACAACACTTATTAACCTTAGTTAATTCTAAAAATGGAATATTATTGTAAAGTGTTACCATTTCATATAAATCCAAAGAGTCATGCTTAAAGATGGCCATATTTAAATAACTGCAAAGGCCATAGCATTAAAATTACATAAATGTAGACCTATATTACATGTATAGGTGTAACTCACTTTATTTGCTTCTCTTTTAGAACACTTGATGATTATCTAATCAAAATAACAATATATATTGAAGTGATAAAAATATAACTGAAATCGAATGCGTTTCTGATTTGTTTATGTTTCTGTCGGCTGCATGAACATACCCAGCAAGCAATAACCGTCATTTCAACGTCTCGGTTAAATATACACTCACCGGCCACTTTATTAGGTACACCTGTCCAACTGCTCGTTAACACTTAATTTCTAAGCAGCCAATCACATGGCGGCAACTCAGTGCATTTTGGCATGTAGACATGGTCAAGACAATCTCCTGCAGTTCAAACCGAGCATCAGTATGGGGAAGAAAGTTGATTTGAGTGACTTTGAACGTGGCATGATTGTTGGTGCCAGAAGGGCTGGTCTGAGTATTTCAGAAACTGCTAATCTACTGGGATTTTCACGCACAACCATCTCTAGGGTTTACAGAGAATGGTCCGAAAAAGAAAAAACATCCAGTGAGCGGCAGTTCTGTGGGCGGAAATGCCTTGTTGATGCCAGAGGTCAGAGGAGAATGGCCAGACTGGTTCGAGCTGATAGAAGGGCAACAGTGACTGAAATAACCACTCGTTACAACCGAGGTATGCAGCAAAGCATTTGTGAAGCCACAACACGCACAACCTTGAGGCGGATGGGCTACAACAGCAGAAGACTCCACCGGGTACCACTCATCTCCACTACAAATAGGAAAAAGAGGCTACAATTTGCAAGAGCTCACCAAAATTGAACAGTTGAAGACTGGAAAAATGTTGCCTGGTCTGATGAGTCTCGATTTCTGTTGAGACATTCAGATGTTAGAGTCAGAATTTGGCGTAAACAGAATGAGAACATGGAACCATCATGCCTTGTTACCACTGTGCAGGCTGGTGGTGGTGGTGTAATGGTGTGGGGGATGTTTTCCTGGCACACTTTAGGCCCCTTAGTGCCAATTGGGCATCGTTTAAATGCCACGGCCTACCTGAGCATTGTTTCTGACCATGTCCATCCCTTTATGGCCACCATGTACCCATCCTCTGATGGCTACTTCCACCATGTCACAAAGCTCTAATCATTTCAAATTGGTTTCTTGAACATGACAATGAGTTCACTGTACTAAAATGGCCTCCACAGTCACCAGATCTCAACCCAATAGAGCATCTTTGGGATGTGGTGGAACGGGAGATTCGCATCATGGATGTGCAGCCGACAAATCTGCGGCAACTGTGTGATGCCATCATGTCAATATGGACCAAACTCCCTGAGGAATGCTTCCAGCACCTTGTTGATTCTATGCCACGAAGAATTGAGGCAGTTCTGAAGGCAAAAGGGGGTCCAACCCGTTACTAGCATGGGGTACCTAATAAAGTGGCCGGTGAGTGTAGACCCGATATAGTCCGGCTATGTGTAACCCACTTCTAGCCTAAATAACATTGAATCTGGTTACATGTAATTTTTTCTAAATAATTTCCGAGATGTAAGATATTCCATCTTGTTAGCAAAGTCAACTGTAATTACAAAGTGTTCTGCTTCATTTATTTACCATGTTCTATGTGTAGGCTGTGCGTAACCACGATCTAGCTCGTATAGTCAGCCCGGCTATCTGTAGCCCACTTATAGTCGAAAGTTTCGAAACTGATTAATTGTAGTTTTAATTAATTGTTGGGCAGGCAATGCATGATGGTTGATATCCCATCATCTTCGCATTGGTAATAATATCTACAAGGTGCCAGTGTCATTTCATGACATGGTCGATCTGTAGTCACGATTTAGCTTTGAATTGGACAGGCTATGTGCAGTCTGCTTTTAGCCCACACGGCGAAATCGAGGCAATGGCGTGGCTATAGCCCTGATTTAGACCAGCGATTAGTATAGCCAATATAGTCTTAAAATTGTTTACATGTTATTCGAACATGTAATTTTAAATGCAATTACATTTCTCAACCGCTAGATGGCAACAGCCCTACTGAGACAAGACTACTGGCAACGCGAGACTTGATAGTTAGTACTATAGACAGTAAAAGAAATGGACAGAGCGAGCCCATTGATTTCAACGGAGAAGACTTGAAGCCCGATTATTGCACTTCCTGTCTGATGTCTGAGCGACTGCGCAGGCTCAAACTGAGCGTGACGACAGTCTGGCAGTTGAAAATCTTATAGTAGCTGTGCCAAGATAAATCTGAATCACCTAATTCCTCAAAAACGTTGTTGAAATATTTTGTCCCATTGCTTTTATAGACTCTCTATTTATGGGCTTCTACCTTGACTTTGTGCCTCCATGTCCTCCTGATTGCCTCATAGACAGTTAAAGATTGCCTGCGAGCTTCTCCTCCTGTCTATACGGTAATGTCTCTATTGTGCGACAGAAAGTCCCGTGGTTATGACGCAATCTTTAGCCTATTTTTAAAAAAACGGCTTCTACGGGGCTATAACGTAAGATACAAAGTAATGGAACATTTTATACATTGTCATGTTTCTTTAGAAATTAATAATGGACAAATGAAGTCTTTGGACGCCTCAGATGTAAAGTTATTCGCTGTCAAAGTGACGCCAAAATGAATGGGAGTCAATGGGATGCTAACAGCAGGTGATGGTCTGCTACAATGGCGGCTCCCGCGAGGCTTCAACTTCCGGCTGATGGATTACCCCCTTGGTTAGTACAGATCACCGATCGCGCGATAAATGCACTAAGAATGCAACGCGCCAAAAAACGAAAGAAGAAGAAGAAGAAGATCGCGCGATAAACATTTCCACCATTTAGAAACATTTTAAACGAGCCAGAGCATTGCATTCAGCGGTCGGTCGAAGAGAACAGGTAAAAGACATTCCTACTTTTGTCTTGTAAGTATCTGTGTTTTCGTTTTGACATGTGCTCATTTTTTAGCTAAATTATTTGTTATCATGTGTTGTTGAAATCGTGACATTTTTAGCGGGTAACAGTGTATCATGCACGTGTACTGTAACCCCATGTTTCATGTGCCCTTAAACTCGAATTATCTGAATCCAAAGGTGTAAACATGAAACATGTGCAACCTATTATAAAGTGTTATGAAAGCTTTAGATCATTATGATATGAAAATATAATTTCCTCACTAAAGCTCTCATCTTTGACAAAGTCCATCATTGATTTGAACTATAATATTGAATTTGTCTGAACAATGGCTTGTTACATACAGAGAGAGCAAAAGCTAATAGAGTAGAATAATATTTGTAATTGTACAAGCACAATAAGATGAAGTTTCATTCTTAATGCCTTCATTCATTCAAGTTTGAAACTTTCAAATTAATTTTATAATACAGCATAAAAATACAAATGATTGGCTATATAAAATGAGCAATTCTAAAAAGTATCCGGCAGTATATCAATAATGCAAATAGCTCAGATGTGCATTAAAACCTATACAGAACACATACACAAAAAATAAATAAATAAACAGTACAGGTAAATGTATTATTCCATGCACACTTGAGGTTAAACTGTCAACAATGCTTTTCTTGTGCAAATTAATTTTTTTCTTATTTGGCAGATGCCGTGATGACCAACTTCCCAGCAGCAACAGTTTTATATTTTATTATCTTAAGTTGTTGATGTTCCATATTTTTTTTTATCATTTTATATTGTATTTTTAATATTTGATTTGGTCATTTTTTTGTTTTGATCTTTTTGTAAGTTGTTAATGTTCTTTTTCCAAATAAAACCTTTATATTTAATTTGTTTGGATGGATTGTCATTTATGAGAACCTGTTATATTTGAGTGAAAAGAATCCTTTAGCCATCATTTTGTTGTCTATTGTATATGTAGTCGTTTAATAGCCGTCTAATTGATGATTAATCTATTCTTGGGCTATGGTTAGACGTCTATTAGATTTTCACTGACAGCCCAAATTCAGCCTTGTTTTAGCCTAGACCCATATGCACTGTCTATTAGACGTATATATGTAGTCGTTCAATAGCCGTCTAATTGATGACTAGTCTATTCTTGGGCTATGGTTAGACGTCTTATTATTGGGCTATGGTTAGACGTCTATTAGATTTTCACTGACAGCCCAAATTTAGCCTTGTTTTAGCCTAGACGTCTGGGCTGTATTTTGACGGCTATTAGGCGTCTTTTAGACGGAAAATTGCTTGCTGGGTATCAATGTTGAGAAAGCAATCACATCACTAGCTTTAAATATGCAACTTCTGCAGTAGTGACATGCATGAAAGTGACCAGCCGGATATAAACTAATGGAAATAGATGGTAACAGTTGCGACTTAAAACATTTGGGTCATGTCTGCATGTGTTTTTGTCCCATTGCTTTAATCGCTTGAGGTAGCCGTTAATGTTATTCCTCTCAGACTCGACAGCAAACATACTGCTGTTATTTCTCTGCTAATGCAGCATCTAGTCAATAAATGAATTACTTTATAATGATATTGCAATATGTACTTTAGTGTTCTGTATTCATACCGTTTTGCTGTCTGTTTTAAACGCGCATCTGAAGTGTCAGCGCTCTCTGTGCTGCGCGCTGCCTCACGTGTTAACGTAAACAACTCAGCCAGTGATAGTTTGTTATTTGTCCTCTAGAGGCCGCTCTCGCTCTGTATAATGCCAGCAGTCTCTTCTTAGCGCTCTCGTGCTGTGTAATGACCGCGCGCACTTCTCAGCCGCTCCAGCAACGGACGCAACCCGGAAAAACTATCGGTGTGGATTTTTGCCGATAACGATAGTTCCAACAATCAACTATCGGTACCGTCCGATATATCTGCACCGTCCGATATATCTGCACCGTCCGATATATCTGCAAAACCGATGAATCGGTCGACCTCTAATAAATATTATACACAATGTAAGAATATGTTTTAAATGCATTATATACTGTATACACAGACTTTAGTGCAATCAATAAATAGTTATAGATAAGGAAACAAAAATATCCTTATGGTACAAAACAAAGAGTTTGTCTGGCATTTCAGTAAGCTATTAGTTGCTTTGTCTTGGATCCAGCGAGCGATCAGCAGTGTGCCTGCAGCCAGAGCAACCATGCTGACCTCTGAATCATCCTTACAGCAGATGCTGAGGACTACAGGTGAGCTCCAGAACATCAGTGACATGCCACTATACCGCCAACCATAAATATAGCCTCCATGTGTGTGCGTGGACAGAGAGACAGAAAGTAAGGAGGGAAAAACAGGCAAGTTTATATGCATAAGGTAATGAGGGTATGTATTTGTGCGCACAATCTTCTTGCACCTATGGTGTGTGTGTGTTTATGGGCTGAGCACAGTGTGGATGTAGGAGTGTGCAGAGTGCATTTGTGTTTATGTCTATGCGTGTACGGAGTGAGTGCTTGCTTGAGTGCAGTGGTGTTTGTGTGTGTAGGTGTGTTCATGCTGAACTGCACTAACACAGACACACACACACAGTCCCCAGAGGAGAAGGGAAATCGTGGGAGGTCAAGATGCTGATATAGTGAAGATAAATCACTCTGGGTTGACGAGCAACAATAAAATTCCGCTCTCAAATGAGAAGTGAGAAATTGACACTCCCTCACATTTTACCCGTCGCTCCAGTTTCCCAAAGCTATACATACTTTAACTATAAACCACCTGATCTTGATGTTTTTAACAATAAGGCTGGTTTAGCTTCAGTAAGACAGAGATTAGTGCAGGTATAACTGTGACCCTCGAGGATAAGATGGGTGAGGAGTAATATTTGCTCACAGTGAATGATGAAGACATTTACAGTGCATACTCAGCTGTGCTTGCAGAGCTTGCAGCAACCTGCTAAAAGGAATTAGTACTAGCCAAACTCAAGTAACGATACTAGGTGGAGGGATCTAATATCACTCTAAAAGGGGTTAATTTTGATATAATGACCTGCTGACTGAACATTATCCAGCTTAGTACACAGCTACTTACCAAATAAATAAATAAATGGGTATGAAATATTGATTTGACTTTAAATTATGTATAAAGTGAGGAAAAAGTATGCAAGAGAGAGACTCGAGAGATATGAAACTGGCATAGCTATGTAACTACTGTATGTAAATTGTTTCCCTGAGACAATTATTTAATATATAAGGGAATATAAGGAAATATAAGGAAATGCATTTTTTTTATTAAAAATTAAATAAAAATGACTGATCAAGTATTCCTGAGAGCCATATAATAAGCAAAAACATTACATGAAGAAAAAGGAAAAAGTTTCTAAAACTCCCATCTAAAATAGCACTTGAACCTCTCATTGGTAGGAGTATTCTTACCTGGACCTTTCTCCAGAAAAATGACCTTTGACTCAGGGAAGAAGTTGGAGCCAGTGATAACCATTTCCTCTCCTCCACTCACTGGGAAGCTGCTAATACTGGCCTTCTCCACCTGTGGTAACTCCTGTGCTGAGCGTTGGGCTATTTAATCACAAATACAGATAAGACAGTCAAATTTACAGAGAGAATATTTTCTTAAATATATGTTCGTGTAGAAAACGTACAGCACTCCACTGGAATTGAAGCAGCCTGCAGTGAGACCACTTTTCCATTAGGTTGTGGGATGTGAACCCGGAACACCACGCGGACCCGAGTGTTTTTTCGTCCAATATCAGTCTCTCCTTTTCTCAGCTCGATGTCAGAGTTCCTCAACTTCAAGATTCCAGCACAGTCAATACTGAAAAACACAGCAAAAGAAGCACGTCAAGAAGGAGTATCCATGTATAGTATCAAACAAAGTTGCTTGACTTTTAATCAATCCAAGTCACTTTCTGCATTTATACTCTTTTCATGTAGTTAATAAATGACTCATAACAAACAAATGGGTATATTTGCATACCCAATTCAATTGTACATTAAAAGCTGGCATATAAATAAAATATCAAGCTGTACTCATTAAACAATGGAAGAGATTATTGGTGTTTTCAATCATAAATTACGTTATACATGCTTTTTGGAAGTTTCTATTCATCAAAGAATCCTGAAAATAAATTATCATGGTTTCCACAAAATATTAAGCATCACAACTGTTTTCAACATTGATAATAATAATAAATGTTTCTTATGTACCAAATCAGCATATTATAATGATTTCTGAAGGATCATGTGACATGTAATTGTTGCTGAAAATTCAGCTTTGTCGTATAAAATTTTTTTTAAAAAGAAAGCTATTTTAATTATATTTTACAATATTACTGATTTTACGGTATATCTGATTTTATATATATATATATATATATATATATATATATATATATTTATACAGTATATATATATATATATATATATATATATATACTGTATAGTATATATAAGTTGTTTTATCAGTTAACCCCCTAGGGTCGGCTATCGCGCCGGCACGACGAGCTCACTTTTTTCCTTATCAGTGCAAAAGAGACTCAAATTACTCTGTTGATTTTGATCTTACATATAAGTGATGTACATCATTAGATCCTGTTAAGTGTCTATTTTTTTGTGGATACTCACAATAAAAACAAAGTGTTCTGCTTTTTGTCAAATAAAGAAAAATAAACATGATGCGAATTTTGCGTTCTCTCTGTCAGTAGCCAAGTTTCCATCCACTTGTCAATCGAATTATCTGAAGTTCGGTAAAAAAAACTCATGCGAATAAAGCTGGTGAAAGTGTGTTTCCATCCAACGGCTTTAAAGCGAATAAAAACCTATACGTAATGACGTCACATGCTGTTTTGCGATCAAATTGGTATATCGAATTGATTTGAGACATTTTAAGGTGTTTCCATTCATTTTTGCACTGAATCGCACAACATTCAAGCAAACATTTGCAAACAAAGTTTTGCTAGACAAAATGGATAGCGCCATCTACCAACAAATGATCAATATTGCACAAGTTGTAGCCTAATAGTGCTTATGTGCCAGCTGATAGCGGGCGACATATGTAAGGGATAATGTGCCAGGCGGTTGTTAGCCTGAAGGGGTTGTATTCGCTATAACAACCACCTCGCTATACATTATCCCGCTTATTACATGGCTACCTACCAAATAAATCAATAATTTGACACAAAGTATTGATTTAAAAAGAAGTGTATTGGTTTAAAAACGATTGTATTGCTTCCGCTAAAGAAAAGTCCGTTCCGTCTCTGAACTGCGTCCATTGCAACGCTCTGTTTTTCATGGCAACGGTGTGTTATACTTAGCAGCGGTCTGTTATCAAGAAATAATAAACCGCATTCTACATTAGAATTTATCCAAGCCATGTAATAACAAGCTATAATAAGAAAACAACGACGCTATCAACACATTGCTATGATGATGCAGATGCACGTAAATGCCCGACGACAACGGAGGCGGCCTGTGGTGTGGGAACGACAGCGCTCCAACAGTTCTGGGAGATCGTGGTTCAGAGACACCTCACGGAAACCCTTTGGTTGAAGCATTTTTTTGCTTTGTCCACTTACATCTGTCTTTGTTGACACCCACCATGTGTGCGCAAACAGAGCGGAAATACTGGGTGGAAATGAACTAAAACTCATTTCCGCCCAGTTTCCATAAGGCATTTTTCATTCGATATCACTTAATTCGGATAAAAATGTGTGGATGGAAACATAGCTACTGAAGTTCATTCTGAAACACGTCCGAAAATTAACTGTAACTAAGTAAATACTTGTCACACAGGCACGAAAGATTTTTCGTTATGAAGCAATTTATATAAAAAACAAATATTCTCAGTTTATGTAATCTGTACGAAAATAGAGAGGTCAGTCTTTTTCCTTTCAGCTAATTATAGCGTATGACGTGTTAATGTGACCACGCCCACCGAGAGCGCATGCTATTCAAACGCAAATGTTGAGGCAAGCCATGAAAACGCCCACATCAACTGGATAAAACATCCAAAAAGTTACCTCAGAAGTGCTGGTATAGTTTCATTTCGAGGAGCACGGATCCAGCTGATGAAGTAAGTTTATTCTTAAGTGCTTTGTTCTAATCGCGTTATTGAATTGTGTCTGTAAACTGCACAAAGACTGTTTAAATATGAATTGCGTGTCTGTGTGTGAATGAATGAATGGCACAGATGCGCATGTGATGTTGTTTACAGATGTACATCGCATCTGTGCGTTCATTCACTCTCGCTCCCACATTAGTAAACGTTATTTCTACATGAACACATCCAAACTATATTGCTATAGCCTACTGAGATTTGTTCTAATCGCGATATAGAATAGTGTCTGTAATGACAACATTTCGTTGACTAGTTTTGGATAGATTAAAGTTTTTACTCTAAAATAGACATCAAATAAGCTTTTGTTAGACAGTTTCTGCTCATATGTTAAATATATAGTATGTTTTGTCAAAAATAAACTAATCAACTGTTATAGTGTTTGTTCCAATGCAAGCTAGGCTATATCAAAATAATGAATCCTTAACTTTGAAATATGTATGATAAAATGTATTGGCCTACTTTAAAAAATAATACTTTATAAGAGATTTATGGAAAAAGACAATTTTCTTTTCAAGATGTTTCCAACTCTAACTTTGAACCAATTCTCTAGAATGGCCCATATAACCTATTTGAACAGGATTTGTTTCCAGGTATGACTAAAAATGTGCTTTTGACTTTCATTTATATTTTGATTACATATGTGTGTGTGTGTGTGTGTGTATGTATATATATATAGTCCTTGCATTCTATCTTGTGTGACACACCGGAATGAAAGGCTCATTATTATGCGGGTCTTTGTCTTCTAAGGTGAGAACCACCTAATTATACATGAGGGGGTTGGGCCGTTCACGCCTCCACGCATATTGCCTTTCCAAACAAAAAAATGTTTTTCACAATTTAAAACAATCTATTGTTTTATGTGAATGATTAGGCAGGATGATTTTCAGATCATTTTGAAGCAAAAACTCTAGGCGACAACATCCATTAGTCAAAAGTCCTGTGGACACATATTTGGTATGTGTTTTGTGGCCTTATTTCAGAAACTTTAATTTTTAGTTTTTTCAATAACCATGCCAGGGTTTTCCATACATTCATTAATTTGTGGCGGCCCGCCACAATATCAACGCTGACCGCCACAGATTGATTTTCAGATTTTTTAACTATTTAATATGGGTAAAATTTTATTTTATTGTACAGCTGCGCGCAGCTTGCTCCCTCCCTCCCACTCTCACAAACTGACAACGGAGACGCGAATAGCCCCTCCTCTTCGAGCACGATCTGAATCAAAACATGAGCATGCGTTGGAGGACGGATTGTTGCCGGTGCTTATTCATCCATAATCAATCCGGAGTTGAATGGTTAGTATAATGAACACTATAACTCTGAGAAGTTAGTCTATGTTAAATGCTGTCGCGTTTCCATTACAGATTGCGAAATGACGGCGTTTCCATTAAACGATGCTATGCGACTAAAACGTATTTTTTTCCTCTCGCGATCAGTCATTCCAAAAATCATGGCAACGGACGTTGGTAAGTTTATATATAAATCACAGCCACCGCACTAGACATTATTATTATTATTATTATCAATGTAAAGAGACGTAGGCCTAAGGGTGATATCCAAGCCTTAATGGCAAGGAAAGACCCTTATACTGTGAGCGGCAAATGTGAGGTGTTTTCTCACTTATTTCTGCTCCGAGGTCTTGATTGTGGCATTTCTTTGAGGTTTAGAAGCCAGTATTCCTGTATTTGGTCTTTTATGATTTTAATAAAGAACTCTGTCTCGTATTCTGTCCAAACACACATTTTGGGTATCTATACTTTACTGGAGTAATTATTTTTCAGCCGACTTTTTACTTCTACTCCTTACATTTTCACGCAATTATCTGTAGGCTACTTTCTACTCCTTACATTTTAAAAATAGCCTCGTTACTGCTATTTCATTTCGCCTTGTTTTCATTTCTGCTTGTCATCGTAAAAAAAAAAAAAAAAACCTATCCAGATAAATCGCGCCATCCGGAGAGAGTGCATTTGATTGTGGTTGGATGAGAAGTATAAACATATTCCGGTTTGTATGTGGTGCATCGCACCTGCAACATTGTTGCCATCAGTGTTGAGCATGTTACTTAAAGGGGTCATATAATGCCATTTTTGTACAAGCTAATATGATTCTTTAGGGTCTAAATTTAAAGTTTGTAATATACTTTAATTAAAAATTCTCATTAGTATTGTAAGAAAACACTTATTTTACCTGGTCAAAATCAGCTCTGTTTTCAGCACGCCGTTTCAGTGCATATGCCTTTAAATGATCATGAGCTGCGCTCACTCCGCCCCTCTGTTCTGTGCATACACCGTTTGTAACACAATAACACAATAACCATAACGCGTTGTTCAGTATAAACGTGGAATTATGAATTATATTGAGAACGTCATACATAGAAAACATGCCGAAATGTACCCTGACTGAGTGTAAACCTTAGACGCATTCATTGTGAAGCGTGCAGCTAGCGATTTGCAAAGATTAATATATTAATATAAAGTTTAATAAAACGTTTCACTCACTTCCGTTCTTCTGGAGGTTCAGCAGGAACACGAATATCTGGTACCGATCCTTTTTAGCAAAGCTTCTTAGCAAATCCAGCTTTATACTGACCCTCGTTTATAAAGCAGTCTGGTGTGTGAAATGATTCGCGCAAACATGAAAGCATTGACGTTGCTCGTGGGGAATATTCCCTTCGAAAACAAAACTCAGCCACTGCGTCTTCAGCGGTTCGGATTCAGGAACATTAAAATGACTGTGTTCGTTATTACACCCAAGAACAGAACACCACAATCGCTTAGACGCCATTCTGCTCATAGGCAAGGCAAGGCAAGGCAAGGCAAGGCAAGTTTATTTATATAGCACATTTCATACACAATGGCAATTCAAAGTGCTTTACATAAAAAAAATCAAAAGAAATAGGAATAATTAAAACAGTTAAGAATAAAGAGATTAAAATAATCAAAAGAAATAAGAATAATTAAAGCAGTTTAGAATAAAAAATAAAATAAAATACAGTACAAACAGTCGGACACAGTGGCACAGTGCTCATTCAGTAAATGCATAGCTAAACAGAAGTGTCTTGAGTTTGGATTTGAATGTGACTACTGTAGGAGCACATCTGATCTCCTCTGGAAGCTGGTTCCAGCTGCGGCTGGCATAATAGCTAAAAGCAGACTCTCCGTGCTTAGAGTGAACCCTTGGTATTTCTAGCTGATGTGATCCTAATGATCTGAGTGATCTGTTTGGTTTATATTCAGTGAGCATATCTGCAATGTATTTAGGTCCTAGGCCATTAAATGATTTATATACCAGTAATAATACTTTAAAATCAATCCTAAATGTAACTGGGAGCCAGTGTAAAGACCTGAGGACTGGTGTGATGTGTTCAAATCTTTTGGTTCTGCTCAGAATCCTGGCAGCAGCGTTCTGTATGAGCTGCAACTGTCTTATGGTCTTTTTGGGAAGGCCAGTGAGGAGTCCATTACAATAATCCACCCTGCTGGTGATGAAAGCATGCACAAGTTTCTCTAAGTCTTGACTGGAAACAAAGCATCTAATTCTTGCAATATTTTTCAGATGATAGTATGCTGATTTAGTTATTGATTTGACATGACTACTGAAACTAAGGTCTGACTCTAGAGACACACCCAGATTCCTCACTTGATTTTTAGTTGTTAGACCCCTAGAGTCAAGGTATGCATTCACCTTGAGAACTTCATCTTTGTTGCCAAACGCAATGACTTCAGTTTTGTCTTTGTTTAACTGAAGAAAGTTTTGGCACATCCAATTGTTTACTTCCTCAATGCATTGGCACAGGGAGTCAATGGGGCTGTAATCGTTAGGCGATAGGGATAAGTAGATCTGTGTGTCGTCTGCATAGCTGTGGTAAGAGATTTGGTTCTTTCTCATTATTTGGCTCATTGGGAGCATGTACAGGTTGAACAGGAGTGGCGCAAGAATTGAGCCTTGAGGGACTCCGCATGTCATGGATGTCCACTCAGACTTATGGTCTCCTATACTCACATAATAACCTCTCCCTTCTAAGTATGACCTGAACCATTTTAGGACTATCCCAGAAAGCCCCACCCAGTTTTCCAGCCTGTCAAGAAGTATGTCGTGATCGACAGTGTCAAATGCAGCGCTGAGGTCGAGTAGTACCAGCACTGATAATTTGCCGTTATCAGTGTTTAAGCGAATATCATTTATTATCTTTATGAGCGTTGTCTCTGTGCTGTGATGCAATCTGAAACCAGATTGGAAATTGTCAAAGTATCCATTCGAGATTAAGAATTTGTTCAGCTGATTGAAGACAACTTTTTCAATGATCTTGCCTATGAAAGGAAGATTTGAGATCGGTCTATAGTTGCTTAATATGGTCTTATCCAGATTGCTCTTTTTCAGGAGGGGCTTGACAACTGCAGTTTTCAGGGAGTTTGGAAAATTCCCAGAGATAAGTGAGGCATTTACCACTTCTAGGAGATCAGCTTCTAAACAGTTTAACACACTTTTGAAGAAAGATGTGGGAAGTGCGTCAAGGGCGCAGGTTGATGTTTTAAGGTGCTGTACGGTTTCTTCTAAAATTTTGCCATCAATTTCATCAAAATCAGACATAGTAGCTGCTTTCTCAGGTTGTGGTCTGATCTGTCTGACCCCAGTGCAGCTCAATGATGTGCTGATCACCTTTCTGATATTATTGATTTTCTCAGAGAAGAACGAAGCAAACTCCCTGCACTTTCTGTCTGAGAGCATTTCATTGGGAATCTGGCTTGGGGGGTTTGTCAGTCTCTCTACAGTAGCAAAAAGAGTGCGTGTGTTGTTTAAGTTGCTGTTTATAATATTTGAGAAGAAAGTCTGTCTAGCTTTGCCTAGTTCCATATTGAAAGCATGGATGGTGTCTTTGTAGATGTTATAATGGACTACAAGTTTGGTCTTCCGCCACATGCGCTCTGTTTTTCTGCATTGTCTTTTCATATTTTGCACTGCTGTTGAGTTTCTCCAAGGTGCTTTTTGTCTACCACTCTTCCTGACTTTCACAGGAGCAATATCATCAATTACACTTTTAACTTTTGAGTTAAAAGAATCAAGGAGAAAATCAACAGAGTCGGCAGATAAGCTTGGTGTTGAAGATATAGCCTTCATAAATAGTACACTAGTGTTCTCATTTATGCATCTCTTCTTGACAGACACAGATCTAGCTTCAATGGCAGGAGAGATCAATATATCAAAGAAAATACAGAAATGATCAGACAGTGCTACATCCTTAATAACAATCGATGAAATGTTTAGACCCTTACTGATAAGTAAATCTAGAGTGTGTCCACGAGTGTGTGTCGGTCCGTGTACATGCTGAATCAGGTCAAAAGTTTTTAAAACAGTTTTGATTTCTTTTGCCATATTGGTTTCTGTATTATCTATGTGGATGTTAAAATCTCCAGCAATCGCAAAACAGTCAAACTCGGAGGAAATTGTTGATAACAGTTCTGTAAAGTCCTCAGCAAAGGCTGAAGAGTATTTTGGAGGCCTGTAAAGAATAATAAGTAAAATGCGTGGAACGCCTTTTAACACAATACCCAGATATTCGAAAGACGGGTAATTACCAAATGGTATTTGCTTACATTGATAGACATCCTTAAAAAGAGCAGCTACTCCTCCACCTCTCCTTACAGCTCTGCAGACACTCATGAAAGTAAAGTTAGGAGGAGATGTTTCATTGAGGACTGTTGCACTGCAGCTGTCTTCTAGCCAGGTTTCATTTAGAAACATAAAATCCAGGTTGTATGTGGTTATTAAGTCATTGACTAGAAGTGATTTATTTTTAAGTGAGCGGATGTTTAAAAATGCTAACTTAACAGTCTTACTTTTTGTTCCCACAGCAGTCTTAGTTTGGCGTGTAATAGGCACCAGATTAGATGGGTTTGCTGTACGGCTTTTGAAGGCCTTAGTTAGACTTTCTATCATGTAATCGAACAGCAATAGAGGAAGATACAGGCACACTGGGTTCCCGCTTGTTATGTAAACATTTAAGAAAGTTACTGTTGTCATAGCGGAGACCCGACACATATCACTGAGAGCTGGTATCAGTTGTTTTTGGTTGACCTCGGGCCGCTGGAGGAGGGTGTGGGCCCTGGCGCTGTGGCAGAGGCCGAAGAGCTCTCACAGGAGGAGGGGGAGGGCGAGCTGGGCCCACAGGCTTTGGTGGTTGCGGGGCCTGCCGCTTTTTGGTTGACATCTGGGGGCTTGCAGCAAAAGAGTGGGATAGTTTGGTTCCAGCAAACACCAGTTCTTCCATTTTCTCTGAGAAGCACAGAAGTGGAGATGCTGGAGATAGAGAAAATGTGTCTGGTGAGACGGGCTGTTGCTCTGGTGTTATCGGCTGTAATATGCTGTCCTGGTTTCCCTGGCTGTTTTCCAGAAAGTTGTCCTTGGGAGCTGAATCTTGGAGCAGTTCTAATATGTCACATTCTGTCTGTGGTGAGCGCTGTGGGCAGGGCTCAGCAGAGATTGTGTCCGTGAGCAGAAGCTGTTGTGGCTGCATGGTGTTATCATTGTCCTTGTGTGACGTGTCAACCGCATGTCCATTCAGGTGCTGAAGTGAAGTCCTGTGGTCATTCATACTGTGTCCAGGTGTGTGTGTGCCATTCAGGTTGAGTGGTTTGGCACACACTGCAGAAGGATGATTGAGGGAGAAGCAGATATTGTCCTTTAGCACTCTTGAACCAAGTTTGTTTGGGTGGAGCCCATCCTGTTGAAACAGTTGCCTCTGACTCCAGAAAAGATTGAAGTTGTCAATGAAGTTCACTCCTTTTAAATAGCAGGTTTTTTGGAGCCATGTATTAAGCCCAAGCAACCGTGAAAACCTGTTTGTTCCTCTTGCTGGGATTGGTCCACTGATGAATGTTTGAACTTTCAGTCTTTTAAGTGTTTCAAAAAGTTCATTGAAATCCTTCTTAAGGAGTTCTGACTGCTCTTTATGAATATCATTTTTCCCCACATGAATGATGAGTCGATTTGCAGTCTTATGTTTCATCAGAATGTTCTCAAGTTCACTGTTTACATCAGAAGTTGTTGCTTGTGGAAGGCAGCATGTAGTTGTATCCCTGATACTAATGTTTCTGATTATCGAGTCCCCCACTATCAGAGTCCTGTGCTCGGCTGCGCTCTGAGCTGAGTGCCGCTGTCTGCTCGACCTTGAGCGCCAGTTAGCATCAGTGTTAGCTACTGGCTGATTCAGTCTGTGTTCGATCACATTCATCACGTTTGGGGATTTCTCATTTACATTCATTAATACTTCAAATCTGTTCTCAAGATGTATAGGCGGTGGTAGGAGACCAGTGTTTGCAATCCTTGTCAGAGCCGTATCTGGGGTAGAGGATGCTACTGCGGCAATATGTGATACTCGTGACAATCTGATGTCTCGAGTGCCTTTGGGTCTCGCTCCCTGTGTGTGCCACCGATTTGTAAGTCGATCGGTTTGTTTCTCTACACTCAGTATGGCCTGTCGAGGAGTACTAGATGCATGGGACTCACCGGCTGTATGCTGAGGGCGTCCATGGCTGATATCTGTTGTGTGTTCCGTCTGGTTCGGTGGTCCCACAAATAACTTTGTTTCAAGAACTACAATCCTTTGTAAAAGTCTCTGGCAGTTAATGCAGCAAGTAGATTCCAGAAGAGGCATTTTCTCTTATCCTTTATGAGTGTAGACAGTTGTGTTTTCTCTTCCCCGGAATGTAAGCTTTCAGTGGGAGGCTGGTCAAGTAAAAAGAATTCTGCTGTTTTTTTGTAGTAATCCAAGCGTTTGAGCACTGTGCTGATTAGCTGAAGTTAAAATTAGGTGATAAAAGGAGATAAAATATAAAAATATAAAAGCGATAGAGCAAAGCGCGGAGCAGTAAGCAAGAGCGTCCCGAACAGTAGCAGAGCAGGAAGGAGATCATAGACAGTGCTCCGGCACATCAACAATGACAGCGCCGGTCCGGTCCACGCCGCGCAGACTATGATTGACAGCTACCTCATGTGCGAGGGCGGGTCTGTGTTGAAACGCTCCCGTCAATTAACAATCGTGGGAGGGGCGTCCGTTTTATTGACGTCACAAAAACGAACGGCTCGATTTGAGGCAGGGGAAAACATATAAGGAGATTAAAACAAAACCACTGGATGGATTTTTATCATTATATGATGTTTGTGTACAGGCACTGCCAACACACGTTTCAGTACAATCAACTTGTAAAAGTGCATGTACCATTATATGACCCCTTTAAAAAAAGTAATTAGTTATAGTTACTAGTTACTTCTCACAAATAGTAACTGAGTTAGTAACTGAGTTACATCATTATAAAAGTAACTAATTACCAGAGAAAGTACCTATTGCGTTACTTAAAAAAAAAAAAAAAATCAAATAGGCCTATGTCAAATAATTTGGATGCCCCCAGTATTAAATATGTTAAATTAATGAAATGGACACTTAATAGTGTAGATTAGTGTTCAATGTTTTATAATAATAATTTATTCTATTTTAATGTTGCTGTGGGACAATGTGAGAGACGCCTATTAAATCCAATATATTATTCTAAATATTAGCATTACTATAGTAGAACAATAAAACATTATAGATGGTTTACTTAATATCGCACAGACCCCAACTGGCCAACAAATAAGTTTAAAAATAAATTATGCTTCTTAAGAAATGTACCAAAAATAAATAAATAATAATAAAAAATATACATACTCTTTGTGTATATTAAAATGATAAAACTGTTACACAACTTCACAACTAGTAGACATACTGTAGCCTGAGTATTTTCTTCCTAACAAAAGTAAACAGTTTAACAAGTGCTCTCTCAATATAATACTGAACAATTTACCAAAAAAAAATATAATACTAAAATATAATATTTTGGGGGTTTATTTTTATAACCTATAGCGAACGTCATCATCAGAGATTATTTAAGCCAAATTCTAGACATGTTTGCCGCACGTGTTTACAACCGGTCAAACAAAGATGTTTTCTGTGAATGTTCCCTGCAGGTTATTTTCGGGTTTATTTTATAACCTAAACAAAACGTTACCTGACGGTAATTTTTTAGATTTGATTTGTATAACCATGTAAATTAATTAACGTTGCAGATATGTGTAATTTATTTATAAACAAACTATATAATGCTCGGACACCCTCGGTCTCTCTTGCGCAACTGTTGAGCGCGCTCTCGGACACATTCGGTCTCTCTCGCGCATTGAGCGCGCTCGCGCCAATCGTTCGCTTTTGTCCACTCCGGCGCCTCATAAACACACACACACACACACCAGAGAAAAAACTTTTTTTTTGTCAGTAACGGTAACTGCGTTGTAACGGGGGAAACAGTAATTCGTTTGATTACTCGTTACTGAAAAAGATAACGCCGTTAGTAACGCCGTTTATTTATAACGCCGTTATTCCCATCACTGGTTGCCATTAGCTATATCAGAGCTCTCAAGTGTCACGCATTGAGCGTCACAGTCACTCATTTCGGTCTTTTGTATTTATCTCGCGGAAAAACTGTTTATAATATATTTAATATGCCGCAGCGCCCAAAATGTCTCTGGCCGCGCCGCTCTCACTATGGAACCGGCAAGAATCAAGCGTGTCTCTCCTGGAGTTCTGCAGTCGAGCCTGCCACTTATCAGCCAATCAAAAAAGGGGCTACACAATAGCCAATCAGAAAATAGCACTATTGTATCTGGGTAAGATTTAAAGCAACAACCAAAGAAAAAAAAAAGCATATCCTGGAATTGTTCACGTGATTCTGTCACTCCTGCTGCCTGTCTTCAAAACTTGAGAGCCCTGCTATATAATTGAGCATAGTACATACCAGGAAGGTATCAATCAGGAAGGTATCAATCAGGATTATGAGTTATTTTTATTTTTTGATTAATCACTTGGATTAATCATTTATTTTGACAGCACTAATGTTTAGTATATATAGACAAGACAACCATACAAGGGTATTTGTTACTAAGCCTGCCCTGGGTACACCAATTTTCTTGTCCGTTGCCCTCACAGATTCCTGCAGCTAAGCTTATGTACATTTATATTCCAATAAAGGTTATTGATAACATGCCTCTAAAGTTTGACTTTTTGCACCATTACAATACATATAGGCCCCTGTGGCGCGGCCTAAGCTTTTGTCCTTTATGCACACCCCACCCCCCCCGGTCCCCGGTCCCCAAACACCACACCACCGCAAATAGAATCTAATTCTGTGGGAAACACTGCATGCATAAACAATATTCTCTCAAAAATACAAACATGTACATACATGTTGCTCACATATAATGGTAGCCCTGTTTGTGCTAAATAGAGTGTAATTTCACCTGTGCCATTAATATGTTTATAAGCAACTGAAAAAAGCACAAATGTCAGCGCATGTCAAAACATCTCAAGGACCCCAAAAACACCTTATATATTGTGAAAATTAAGGCATTTTTATCACCCAGAGATATTGAGTCTGTGATGCATGCTTTTATTTAATCAAGATTAGACTATTGTAATGTACTATACTTGGGTGTCTCACAGTCCCTACTGTCACGTCTTCAACTGGTCCAAAATGCTGCTGCTAGATTGCTGACAGGGACAAGGAAAAGAGAACATATTTCACCAGTATTGTTCTCTCTCCATTGGCTTCCAGTTAAACATCGTATTGAGTTCAAAACACTGTTGTTTGTTTATAAGGGATTGCATGGACTGGGTCCTCCATACATCTCTGATCTCCTTTCAGCCCACCATAATGTTTTTAGAAATCTCAGGTCAACCAGTAGTCTACAGCTGACTGTTCCGAGGACACGTCTAAAATTAAAAGGAGATAGTGCCTTTTCAGTGGCCGCTCCACAGCTTTGGAACAATCTGCCATCTTATATAAAGACTGCACCTACATACATTGATTTTAAATTGTTGCTTAAAACCCACTTATTTACTGCTGCTTATGGTCATTAGCGGCTGTAGTGGTATTGCATTGTTTTGTGCATTGTTTATTTGTGGTTTTATGTTTTATGGATACTTGTTTACACTTTGTACAGAACTTTGGCCAACAGCTGTTGTTTTTAAATGTGCTCTATAAATATGACTGACTGACTTTATCATTCTGTACTAAATAATGAAAATATAAAAATGCAAAAATGTTTTTGTGAGGGTTATGTTTAATGATAGGTAGGTTAGGGGATATGCAATATTATTAGGCCAGAATAAAAGCAAAATAAGTCAAATGGAAAATCCCCAACACAATAGAAAAACAAATGTGCATGTGTATGTGTGAGAGAGATTAAGAGAGAATCAAGGTTGATGTTGAAGTGAAGAACTGCTGGCAGGTACCTGGCAGACATATTGTTTTCAGGAAGGAGAGGAATCTCGAGAACCTTTGTGCTGGTGATGACAATTTCCTGGCTTGCCGTGGCAACAGTTTTTCCTGTGATGCGGTGAACCTGGTAGAATGCGTGCGGCCTCAAATAACGGTCATCCGCTGTCCCGATGAACATCTGCAGGTTCACTGGCTTCTCACTGAAGCCAACGAGCTGTTAAAAAAGTGAAGAAATTATGAAATGACCCCACTCGTGATTTTTCAACAACTTTTTTTGATCAGTATATTTTCTGTAATAATACAAAAAGACAATGGAGAAATCCTATGGGCTTTTTGACGAGGGAATCAGGGCGATGGTAACAAAATTACACCATCCCTGGAGCCCTTTATAGCCCAACTCTTATATTTTTGACAGGCTGTATTCATCTAAAGGCACTGGACATTCAACCAGGTCAAACTGGCAAATATTCTCCATTTGTATCACAATAATTTCCCCCCCAAAGCATTTCAATCCGAAGGACCCTGTGTATGTGCAATTACTTCCCAAATCCTCATCCATGCACATTAACATCAGACGTTAGCCCACTTTTTCCAAGACGAAATCTAAAACACACTGTGACTACTAATTAAAATCCAGACATGAACATAAAAACATGTTTTTGAGCCACAAGCCACAAAAAACACCAAAATCAAATTGAAGGAAAAATAAATAAATGAGTGGGTAGAAAAGGTGAGAAAAGACAAACAAAACCATGAAAGACATTCTACCTTTGCTGCTAAAATAGTATAAACAAGACTTATGGAAATAGGGAAGTGAAAAACCCATTAAAATGTGATTAATTAGAAGTAACACATCATTCTGAGGTTGTTGAAGTTACAGAACAAAAAGCTTTTACAGAAGCGTTTTTCTTCCTGGTGCTGCATACGTTTGTACACACATATGACCTGCCAATAAGCTTCCCAGACAGGTGAGGAGTTCACAAACAGAAGGGAGCTTTTCCACTGACATGCATGTGTGGGTGGGTGTTACTTAGGTTGAGCACACAGGCTCCTAACGATCTCTCTACTGTTGAAATGTTATGCTTGGTAAACACTGATCCAATGTAGTGAAAGAGAGAGAGAAAATGGGAATGAGACAAAAAAGGAAGGAAGGAAAAGGGAGAGAGAGAGATGACCCATCACAGGTAACGGAAGGACCAAGCCAACCACAGCAACACAATAATGAGAAAAACATGCTTCACATTTAAACTGACGGGTCTTGAGAACAGAGCCAGACATTTGTGGATAGAGGAAAAAGAAATAGACGTTGGGAAAAGAGAATCAGGCAACAACGGGAGACTTGGATTGTAGTAGGATTTGGTTCATGTAGTTCCCAGGACAGCTTGGTTTTATTACACTTGGAGACATGCGTAACTAGGAAATTATTAAACCAAAAGGGTATGCTTTGTTTAAAAATATTTATGGTAACTTTTTACAATAAGTTTCTATATGTTAAGATTAATAGTTAACATGAGATAACAATAAAAAATAAGGTAAGGTATAAAGTACATTCAGCTGGTTGTTATTGCAGAATAAACCCATACAGCATGATTAGAACTTGGATCACCCGAGTTGGTTTATTTTGCGATAACAACTTGCTGGATGTGCATTATCTCACGTATTACACTCTACTTCCCACTTTAGTAAATAGTTGGACACAAAATGTAGATTTTTGTTGGAAGTATTTTATTGACTCAATAAACGCAAAGCTCCCGGAAAGAAATCAGTTGCTATTAAGCAACTTTTAGCCAACTAAGCCAAGACGACTATCAAGTTCAAACTAGACAAACATTTAAGGGATAAAGTACAGTCAAACCACTTATCAAAGCTTTTAACCACAAAAGAAATTATGGGGACAAGATATATAGATATGCAAAGGTTTTGAAATCAATCTTACCCATTTATTATCTAATAAACTATTACAGTGAGTGTACAAAACAATCTTCTGGGTAAAAAGATGAACACAGCAACAATATTAGGGGCTGTTCACAAAGAATGCATTTTTCCATCTCGCATCTCATCATGACACGGCATTCTTAAAACGTGGCGATGGCGCTCAAGTTAAAAGTACTTCAACTTTTAAAAAACATGTCTCTAGACCTTGCGCCATTTGACCTGACCTTTTCCCATTTCATGGCCTATGTCTCTTGTGTTATTAACAGAAAAAACGCATTCTGTGTGAACCGGCCCTTACAGTACTATTAATACTTAAAGGGTTAGTTCACCCAAAAATGAAACTTCTGTCAGTAATTACTCACCCTAATGTTGTTCCAACCCCGTAAGACTTTCGTTCATCTTCGGAACACAAATTAAGGTATTTTTGATTAAATCTGAGAGCTGTCTCACTCCTCCATAGGCTTCTATGTAATTGAAACTTGCAGGCCCATAAAGTTAGTAAAGACATCGTTAAAATAGTCCAAGTGACTACAGTGGCTCAACCATGAGTTTATCAAGCGACGGGAATACTTTTTGTGTGCAAAAACAGCGCAGCGCTTCTGGGTTGTACATCAGAACGTAGGCACACTATTGGCCAGCATCACACACATGACCAGCGTCGGCCAATAGTGAGCCTACGTTCTGACGTAAAACCCAGAAGAGCTGCGCTGTTACACTACGTGATAATGTGACATTAGGGTACACCTACCTAACGTAGCCCTACTGACGGTAACAAATTTGCGCTGTTGAGGCTTGCGCATTTATTTATAACATAATATACAGTTAAGAAACATCATATGACCAAAAGTGCTGTTTTCCTGAATACCATCACGATTGAAAAAGAGACACTGATTTCATAACAGTTCAATAAACAAATAATTAAAACTAAGTCACTTACATTTTAGACGCATGACTGTTTTTGTTGTTTTAGCAGCGAAAATAGTTCAAAACAAAGATCACAGCAGAACCATAGCGCAACTCACAGCAACACTCAGTCGTGTTTCATTACTGAATCGTTTGAGTCAAAGATTCAATTACCCATTCATAAACTGCCTCATTCTGAATAAATCAGCCGTTTGAACGAATCATTTGAATGAATGACTCAATGACTCATTCATTAAAACGGTCACCTGCCGCCACCTACTGGTGGTTTAGTTTCAAAGTATCATTCTTTTCAACATTCCTTATTTGTATATTCAAAAAAATATTTAAAACAATCTCATAATCTCATTTAATACAGCTGTAATCTTTCAATGTAAATTATTTAATTTGATTGTTAACAGCCCTATAGTGTCTTACTATCCTAATTGAATGCACTGATCAAATTTGAGAATTTGAAATGAAAGATGGAGCATACATTTAATAAAATTAGGGAAAAATGCCCTGTATAAAGGTAAAAAAAAAATTCTGACAAGATTGTTTTCCAACAGTAATGTAATGAAACATTGACATTACTGTTGGGAGTAATGTCAAGAGTAATGGGAGTAAACAAGGGAGTAAAGCCTCTGTTTAGGCTATTAAAGAAATGTAATTTTGCCAAAAGAAGAACTTTTATTTTAAATAAATGTAAATTTTAAATCAGCCTACTTCAGTGTGATATGTTACCATATTATCATGCATAACACTGAGAATTTGAATAATTGTAATGTGATGATCAGGTGCAGATATCTAAATCAATGAATATCATATAGGCTCGGGCGGTTGGATTATTTATTTTTAACATCGGATTCGGGTGACTCAAAGTGCACCAGATTAATGAATTTAAAACTTTAAAATGCACAAAATTTTCTTCAGGGGGCATGCCCCCGGACGCGATATTTTTTTTCACAGGATGGTAGGGGAAGACTCATGAATATTCATTAGGGAACTCATCCCTGATTGGTCTGATGACCTACCCCTAACCCCGCCCCTAAACCTACCCGTCACTGTGGGTCTGATGACTTACTCCTAACCCCGCCCCTAAACCTACTCGTCACTGGGGTTAAGACCAATCAGGGATGAGTTCCCTAATGAATATTCATGAGTCTTCCCCTACCATCCTGTGAAAAAAAATATCGCCCCCCGGACCCCCCTAGAGGTACAGAGGTCCATCGGGAAACACCGTATATGATAGTCTACGAAAAATACTAATTTAATTATCTTATTATTAAAATGCATTAAACAGTTTTATTGCACACCTTCCAGCCAGTCAGAATAGAGTATTCAGACAGACCATGGTATAAATTAAGGGGAGATATGGCAGGTAAAAACATCGTTTTTTTGTTTTTTTTCACTGGTCAATTTTGAGATTTTGGGCTATTTGTCTTCAATAACATGTTTTCTTTCAGACTTGTGGTGAAAAAAAGTCCAAAATACACATTTAGGTCTTTATTTTACTACACTTTGTCTATTTGCATCTGTAGATTTCTCCTAAATTCAACAAAAGTTGGCGTTCTAAATCAACATGCTGCTCCGTGATCGCTGTCTGCACCATGTCATCACATATACCGTTGGAAAGCTCTCTCTCTCCTGTACAATGTTGTCCGATCCAAATATGGTCATTTCCTTTTTTATCAGCAACCAATCGTGAAAGTACAATGGGGCATTTTACTCTAAAAGCGAAATCGCATTGGCTGATGTCAATTTCTGACAACGCGATTCGTTCAGATTAGGGCTGTTGGAACGAATTCCGAAATTAGAATATAATTCGAATATTAAAAAAATCAATACTATTCGAATGCTGAAGTTACTATTCGAATATTGTTTTTTTAATGTATTTTTAATTTTTTTATATATATAAACAGGAAAGAGGCCGGACTATGCATAAATTGTTTTATTTGCACAAACGCGTTTCAAGAAGGCACGCGCCGAAACGCGTTTGTGCAAATAAAACAATTTATGCATAGTGCGGCCTCTTTCCTGTTTAACGTTATATATTCTTCTAATCATCAGGCCAGCATTCTTAAAGTTTAAGTTTAATCATTGAGTGATGCCTGCTCCTATTCCCATTCATTAATTTTTTTTATATGGAATCTTGCCTTTCTCGCCACCTTGGCTTACACACATGTGAAAATAAAATGCTTTTGTTTCGTCTGATGAACAATAACGTTTTTGAATCGTAACACAATTGTGCACGTTATCCTCGCTGTATCATCATAACAATACTGTCAAAAATGGTAAATGTTTAACAACGTAAAAAAGCGCCCGTGAAGCGCAAATATCTTGGTGAAAACTCAACGGATTCGGCGAGCACCAAACTCGTTGGAACCGTCTAGTCGAACTGAAAAGAACGATATAAGTTTCAGAATTTTTGGTGGTGTTTTAGCGGAGATATTAGCCGAAAACCATCGGTAGCGCTTCAACCATATTCAGCACGAATAAAATGTTTATTGTAATGTTAGATATCCCTCTAGTGGACAGAACGTGTAACAACAACCACATGCTATTGGCATTGGCGATCCATAAGCCTGAGTAATGTCGTAAATATTAATAATAGGATGAATTTGAGCATTTAATATTCGAATATTATTCGAATATTAAATAAAATAAGGAATGGAATTCGAATAGTATTATAGAGGAAGATTGACAGCCCTAGTTCAGATGCATCACGTGACGTGGTCTGACATTTCCACGGGAGTTCAAAATGTCGAAAGAAGTGTGACTGTCTGTGTCCTCCAAGCACACATATAGAAAAAAATGGTAGTAAAAGTAGAACATTTCTTTAAAAAATTGGTCACTTTTCTTCATGAAACTTTTGCCTCATCCTTCTCTTAAATACTTTTCCATCGAGCAATGTTGTTTCTGTGAGTGCAGTGAACTCTGTGAGGTGAACAATCCCCAGCAGACAGAGACCTGCAGGCAATGGGAGATTCAGGAGCAGAGGCCATGTTTATGCTCCAAGACCTGAAAAAGGTGAAGAGCTCAACTGAAATGAACCATGACCCCGCCAACACCACATGCTTGTAGGATTCATTTCAGTGGTGAGAGTGAACCACCCCAGGTACCAGCCCCAAACCCAACTGGCCAATTAATTTTCATTGTGTGTACGCAAAGAAAAACAAAACAAGCCTGTGTTGTTTGTGCAAATGTGCATGAAACTGACTTCCAGGTTTAATTAACTAACACTCCAATCAAAAATGTATGGTCGGTAAAAATGTTTAATGTTATGAAAGAAGTATCTCATGCTCACAAAGGCTGCATTTATTTGACCAAAAATACAATAACAGTAATATTGTGAAAAAAATACAATTTAAAATAACGGTTTTCTATTTGAATATATTTTAATAATATAATTGTAAAGACAAACATTTCTGTTAGAAATAAAGTGCACTGATGAATCATGCACAATAGGACTGAGAACATGTATTATTAAAGTAAACAGTGTCAATTTTGATTTCATGTTTATTTTAAGTTTACCAAATTCATTCATTTTGATCTGGAATGTTATAAAAATAAGTATCCCAAACCCCTAATGGTTAGTATGATGCATTATAATGTAAAACCACTTTACAGGATGATATATCAGTCCATGAACATTTATGACTTTTGGAAATTCCATGAACATGTTGCAGCCTCAGCAAAGTTTCAGAGCGCTGCTTCAGTTTCAAGACATTTAGAGCAGCTACAAGGCGCCACATCCTCAAGGAGTTTCTAAAGGCCTGCGGCTCAGCCTCTGTTGCTGACTTCAGCACGACCTCTGCACTCTTTCTCTCTCTTGTTCTGTAATTTCCATTCAGAAGATATTACCAACCACCCTCATTGCCTCCATTAAGTCAAAATAATTACAGCTGATCTCCTTTTGTAATTTGCCTGCAGTGTGTTTAATTGTGTTTATACACTATTGTTTAAAAGTTTGAGGTTGATAACATTTTTTAAATGTTTGCGAAAGAAGTCTCTTATGCTGTCCAGGGTACATTTAATCAATAAAAAATACAGTTAAAACAGTATTATTGCAAATTATGATTACAATTTGAATATATTTTGAAATAATTTATCATTTTTAATAATTTATTGTAATTTATTCCTGTAATGTCAAAGCTGAATTTTCAGCATCATTACTCTAATCTTCAGTGTCACATGATCCTTCAGAAATCATTCTAATATGCAGATTTGCTGCTCAAGAAACATTTCTTATTATCCATGTTGAAAACAGTTGTGCTGCTTTATGTTTTTGTGGAAACCCAATCGTTTTCTACTTTCTAAAGGTAGTGTACAACATGTGTTAAGAGTTTTGTGGATCAACTGTGATTCACTCTACAAGGAAAAGGAAGTCATTTGCGTTTTGTACGACACCACTTTGTGAACTGGCTACATTCATGCTCTATTCCCACTTTTTTCTCTTCTTTTAATCCTGAAGAAAAGCTTAGAGAGGTGGCCGCGTGCTGAGAGGAAAGGGAAAAAAACAGGAAGGGACAACAGAAAACAAGCTTAAAAACCTGGAGTCTTGAATGAGTTGATGTGCCATCTCTCCAAAAGCAGTTACAGAAAACATCCTCTTATCATCGGCAGGCCTGAAGAAATCCACAGTGTGTGTTTGTGTGAGATTTCACAAGGCGACTGTCCCTGCACTGCTATAACCTCCCTTCTCTGACACTGGTTATATTAAACTGCTGACATTAAGAAAAGTCACATGCCCCATTGCTGAAATAAAGCTAGCAGGGGCAAAAATAGCCCCCCTGGGTTGCCTTACATATTGAGGACTAAATAAAGATGTCTCATTCTGACTGTTTCTCATTGCATTCCCAGGCTGAAACACAGAATCAGGTGGTCTTAAAAACAGCAGGAAGACACAGTCTAGCATACAACAAAAGCACGTGCAGCGCATGTTTTGGTGTAGCACGTTTTGCGCTGTTGTACTTTTGGCTGTATGTTTCATCGTGCCTTAACCTGTTAACTGTCACCCCCCTTTTTTGAATAGACATGAAAATGCACATTTCGAACATAAATGGTTGTAATTCAAGAATGCTTTGGAATATAGACATAAGATTGGTCTTGTTTTAAAGAAGACATTTGGCAGATGTATGTAGAAGTGAAATAAATTAAGAAAGTGAAACAGAAAAAAAGTTATAGAAGTTTGAGTTTATGGAAATGTACAATGTAAAAAAATTAATTATTCATATTTTATATAAAATATATATTTTCAAAACCTGGGCTACTCTAAAACTGCAGAAAAATCAAAGCCAAAAATCTGAACAAGTTGTGTTTCAAATTTTAGGTTGATATCTCAAAAAATGAGCTTTCAGTAAGATTTTGTTTGGGCGCAGTACCAAACTTTTTCACTAGATGAACACCAGACTCCATTACTGCCCATATAAGGGCGCCTCCATTTCCATATGTGTTTTGAGTGATATGAACCATTATTTCCACAATTTTCATACAATTTATGAAGTAGAGATCCTATTCAGAAGTAGTATGGGAAGTTTGGCAGATTTTGATATGAATTCAACCTCTAATAAACACATACAAAGAACACACACGTGCGTCATAGCTCGCTGCCACATCACAAATGGTGAATTTATTATTTTTTTCTTTATATTTAAAACATTTTCAGACTTTTTTTTCTAAAATAATTGAATGGATGCTATCTTTTGAACTCTTGGTATGAAGGTTTCTACAATTTTTTTTCATGATTTTTCATGTTCATTGCTATTTCAAAATAAAGGTCTGAACACGCCTTTGGAGTATGAAAATATTCTTGTTGCAAATTGATAAATTACGGCTCCTCTGTAATTTATTTTGAAAATCAATCACCAAATATGGAAACTAGAGATTGTAAGCTTTCAAATGATATATAGTTTGTCAATATTACTTAAGGTTTTCACTAAGATATTATTGTTTTAAAAATATAATGGCAAACGTCCCACCTGTGGGACGGTGACAGTTAAGGGACTCCCTTCATACACCCTTTACACTCTGAACTTCCCTTAAAGCTTCATGTCTCGTTCCCCTATTTCCACTCCTCCCTCTTTCTCCATCTCTCTATCTATCTTTCTCCTTCCTACCCACTGCTGGCAAGTTGTTTCCCTGTGTTGCTCTGTGGTTGCTATGGTGAAGGCCAGCCGGTGCGTGTGTGTGCATGCACGAGTATGATTGAGTGTGTGTGTGGGTAAACCCGAGCCTAAGGGGGTGGGGAGGAGACTCAAGGTCACACAAAAACACTCGCACTCACAAACACACACACTGTGACCTCTTGCCCCAAAACGTGGATTAGCGCTGACATACTCTCTGTGCTTACTGGACACAGTAAGAGTCTGTTCACCGATGCAGTGTTTACACAACATATGCCTCTGTGTGTGTGTGTGTGTGTGTGTGTGTGTGTGTGTGAGTGAGAGAGAGAGTGAGAGAGAGAGAGAAGGGATAAATAGAGGTATACACACAGAGAGCACTCAGACCCAGGAGGCTGGGTAACCTGTTGTTTAAATAAGGTCAATACACATACTCTCTCTCTCTCTCTCTCTCCCTCTCCCTCACACACACACACACACACACACACACACACACACACACACACACACACACACACACACACACACACACACACACACACACACACACACACACACACACACACACACACACACACACACACACACACACACACACACACACACACACACACACACACACACACACACACACACACACACACACTATGTGTAAAAGGCTACACTAGGACTCCCACACAAACACATCAAGATAAACATTTGTTTAGAGTGTACAGCATTTACCATGGTGTGTATCTCTCTCACCCCCTCCGTTCGCACTGTGCTGTGTCCTACCCTTCAGTCTTCAATCCACCTCAGATACAGCCTCAGGCTACTGTACAACAAAAGCACTGCACTCATGAGGGTATACAGACAACAGGGTTGCTCCCCAGGAAAAAAAACAACACAAATGTCTCTGGTCAGCACAGAAAATCACCCACCTTGAGATCTGAGGGTCACCAAGGTCAGCCATTTTGTTTTTCTGTTAGCTGTTTTGTTATCTGATACTAAAGCTAATATCTTTGGGATGAATTGACAGACTATTCAGGATTAAATTGTTTTACCACAGATATGATTTTGAGTTTGTAAAAACAAATAAATGTAAATCTAAACCACTTATAATGGACGCCTATACAGTGATTGTAAAGCAGTGAAATAAATTTGTGTACAATTTTCACAAAGGATTTTTTTATTATTATTACCGACTTTTACTTGCCCTGATGAAAATACTATAAATATTTATTTTTTCATTAACTAAAAAGTGTTCCTGTAGCTCAAACAGAAGAGTATAGTGCTTGCATGGGTTTGATTCCCAGAGAATGCATGAACAAATGATAAATGTATACCCTGAATGCAATATCTTAGTCACTAAAAGTCACTTTGGATAAAAGTGTCTGCCAAATGCATAATTTAAATGTTATGTTTGATTTACTTTTTTCTCTCTCCAAATAAATAAATAATAATAAAATAATAAAATCTTCACAAATAAGTTCTTTTAAAAAACATGGTAAATGAAATTCATAAACAATTTAGGGCCCTGATAAACCCGGTTTCCATGATTTTCGCACAAGAAAACCAAGAACAAAAATTTTTATGGAGCAAAATTTCACCTACAGGAATTACATTGGTGAAAAGTTCCCTGCTTAGTGCCTGACAGGCTGATCATCCCTACAGGCTTGTAAGGGCAAAGTTAGAGCCTCCTCAGCCAGTCAGGCATGAAGCAGGTAATTTTCTACAATGGGCATGTTCAGAATGATACTCCAAACTCAAAAGCAACATTTAGACAAGTGCTCAACATAAACATTGGCTTTGCATTTCTGCTTTTAACCTCTCCAGCACAATTGCCATTAGACATCTTCTCTGTGGTAATTGACAGCCTGCAACAGATGCTCTCAGTAGAGTTAACCTAGAATATTCCTTTACCATCATCCTTTTAAAAACACAGGGTAATTTATTTTTCATAAAGCTGATTTCCACCATCTGTGTTGATTCCACTTAGCCTTTTTTAGCCACATAAAAGCTCTGGGTGAAAGGTGCAAGTGAATTTCTCTGAGAATAAAACACATGAACAGATCCTATGGCATATGTAAACTCTGCTGCCCTTTGTGAGCGTCTGTGTGTTTAACCAGTTCAATTGTAATCTTTCACTCACACATACTTACATTTAGGAAAGTCTAAGTCAGATGGGCTCAGAACTTCTCTGTCTCCACCAACATGTGTGCTGATTTTGGTTAACAGCAAACCCAGCGAGATGCGAGCAAGGTTTGTAGGGCATTACACAGCATTCCTCATTGATCTCTGAACTGTGAATTAGCCCAGTCCAAACACTAGCAGTAAACACTGTCACTTTGTTTTGCTGGTGTTTGTCTGGCTACTGTACACTGCAATCCGCATGCGGCCTTCTGTTATGGCAGCTTGACTTACACACAACTGATAGAAACACTCACACACGTTTCTCGATTTCACCAGAAATCATGTCTCTGTTTCTCTCACAATAATTGGAGTGGTAAAGTATGTGTTTCTGGTTGTAACATTAGACTGCTCTTGCCCCAGTAAAGCTAATTTTATGACCTTCTCTTAACCTTGTTACCTGTGTAAAGTCTACCATCCACATAAGGTCATAGTACTGTAGGTGGACTGTAGGTGGGGCTGCAACAACTAATCGATAAAATCAATTACAATCGATAATAAAAATAATCGACAACGAATCCGGTTATTGATTAGTCACGTCTGCACGCTGTGCACGGAAACCATCCACCAGTCACTTAGCTTTACAGTAGTGAATAACACATTTCTTTAGACAAAACGCATATGTAAAATAGCGGAGGACACAGAGCGAGCTACTGCGGGGAAAGGTGTCTGACCCAAGTTATCTGAAACATGAGAATGCTTTATATTAAAGGGGTACCTTACCGGTGGCAAAACAGGCTTTCAGTCTATGCAGTAGGACTAGGATGCAGGACTTTTGCTGACAAATAAACATGAATTTCTCAGTCCAGAGAACTCAGAGAATGAGTAAACATGGTTCACTTCATATTCTACCAACATTGTAACAATACTGTAAAGGGGGTTGAAAATCGGCAGTTACATTTGATGCGCTTCAAACAAAAGCATAAGCTTTTACCGCGTCTTGCCCTGCCGTATTTTGAGAAATGCATGTGCTGTTTAATGCTTTTGAGACAAGTTTTCCTCAGTACATAACTTACATTTTACTGTTATATGCTTATCTGTAAATTAGGTCTAAGTCCTGCAAGTATTTCCTTGTTTCATATTCCGACAATAAGCGAGTCTCCGTTAACCTGAACAGAATTCAATAACCAAGCGTCAGTGCGCGTAAGCGACGGAGCGCAGTAGAACAGGAGTGCAATAATTCTGGCTAAAATATTTATTGTAAAAAAAATACAATAAAGTAAGTATAGGTTTAAAATTCTACATGCAACACAAGTAATCATTTTTATAATAGCAGTAAAGGGATTGTTATTGGAATAGCCTATTAGTGTAATATAATTACTGTGTTCAGATGATTTAATCTTTTATTAAATAGGAGCTGTTTTTACAAGGTTTGCTCAGATCGATATCTACACTATTTAACAACAATACTTTTAAATAGTCAATTTTCTGTTCAGATTAAAATAATCGTTAGTTGCAGCCCTAGCTGAAGGTGAAGTATCCAGTCAGATCATCCACACACAAACACTCATTAACATTCACTTACACATTTTAGTATTATTTATATACTATTATAGTATTTATATAGCTTTTATTTTAATATATATTTAGCTTTCTTTTTTCATGTTTTTTTTGTAATTTTGTTGTGCTTTTGTCATTTTATTTGTTTTTGTTTTTTCTATTTAGCTTTAATTTATTTTTCAGTTATATTTGCAAAGGCAACATTTCTAAATTCTAAGGTCTTCATCTAATATTTATATTTTATTTCAGCTTTTATTAACAAAACAATTTTTGTGAACAATTACAACACTGACTCAAATGTTCTTTTCAGGTTACAAACAACACCCTGTTTTTTCAATTCCATTTTATGTTTACATGGTTTCTGAGTTAAAGGCATATGGAACAGCATTAATAACTACAACATTAGAAGAACAAGTATATTTTGTGTAGCTCTTATTAGTGGCTATACTAGTGGCGGTTTGTTCGCCTATTAATAGCCACCTTCTTTTTGGTTCATTAGTCAACAAATGCTCGGTAAACACAGCAAGTGCAAGTAGTCATAGATCACATTTCAAGTTAATTTCAATATCGTTCCATTCACATACTATTTCATCTCAGATTTCATTATTGTTTTGATTTATTTCTGTAATAACTATTTTCTCATTAAACATGGTTTGAGGTACTACCTTCTTTGCCTTCTCTGTCAAACGCCCAGATGCACACATAAAAACACACAAACAGCGTCTGTAGTTTACACCTGGCATACAGGTGTATGGGTCTGTCCTAACTGTCCTGACTAATTGGCAGCGCAAGTGCTGCTGACGGCAATATGGCTCAGTGAGTCTGTTCACCGTCTCTAAGGTCCAGTCACCGCAGAGAAGCTCACTCCCGGGACAGATGGAGTCTGCGGTGTCACCTGCTGACGTCACAACAACAGATACTCCACAGTAGCAGCCTAAGACTCCAGCAGCGCATGCCCCAGAAAGCATCATGGGAAACATTATCGCAAACAGCTGTTCGCTGAAAGGTCTGATGGTATGGGAGAATTTCCATGTGCAGATTTTCCCAAACGGAACCAGGGGGTTTCAAAACCACAATCAAACAGCATATAAAAGAGTCAAAATAAACACAAACCAAAGACAAGTGTGAAAATACGATGTTAACACTTTACAGTAAGGTTAAATTTGTTAACATTAGTTAATGCATACCATTAACTAAACATTTTTAATGCAGTTTTTATAATTCAAGGTTAATTTATACATGTACAATTGCTCATTTATAATTAACAACTTTTAATAACACATAAGTTATACAAAAATGTATTACTATATGTAGAAAAGAAAATTAATTTAGATTAATAAATGCTGAATTTATTTAATCACCTGAAATGATTAAATAATCTAAATTATTAAGGTTTGCTCAGATCCCACCATTTTTATTACTTGATTGCTAAGATTTATCAAAATTACTGCAGATGCATAGGCTGGTCAGCCTATTCGGATCGTTTGCAGATCGTTTGCATATCTGTATAGATGCCAATCGCTTAAACATGTTAACCTTTGATTTTTTTCTGTTCAAGTATATCTGTTCAGAATATTATTACCCATAATAGCTTTATACATGTTAAGGCTCGCATCGCATAGTTTTCCCTATTCATTTAATTCGCCTTTTGTAAAAATATGATCAAATAACAGGACAAAAAAACTAACAAATAGATATTTAGCCAGGTTTTCTAGCAGTTTTTCCCTGTGGGTGGATCAGTGTGTGTCTACCACTGAACAGACTTCATTAATGTGAGGTAATTATGCATCCTCAGTCATAGTGTGAGGGGAAGTGGGGCTATGATGTTAAAGAGTTAGTCATTAATACCCTGAAATAGCAAGTAAGGCACGCTCGTACAACACTGATTCTCATGTGCATACAGGTGGTTGATGTTTAAGCATGAAAGGCTGGAAGTGGGAAATAAATCTCAACAAACAAGACAAAAATCTCTTTTGCAAAGGACAACTAAGCCAGTTTGAGATGATTTGAGCTTTTTTGATATGGTGAGTTATCCTGTTGGAAGTAGGTATCAGAAAATAGGTATGGTCACTGTGGTCATAAAGGGATGGACATGGTCAGCAACAATACTCAGGTAGGTTGTAACGTTAAGTAGGTTGTAGCCAAGACAATACCCTTCACACCATTACTCTACCAGCCTGAACAGTTGATACAAGGCATGATGGATGTTGTTTACTCAATATTCTGACCCTCAAACTAACCAAGAGGAATTGGAACAAAGGGCATTGTAAAGGCAGCCCTGTAGTATAAAAGAGGGGAGATGTCTGATAATGAAAGATGATCATGCAGGTAACATAACGAAGGTCATAAACAAGGAATAACGGCCAATTACACCCCAAAGACAGAGGTGTGACGAGGCAGAAATGCAGGTCTGTTATTGTGGTGGTTTAATGGACCATTTGATGCCAGAGGTTATGATTCAGGGGAAAGGCCGCCTTCTTTTCCTCACACGTTCAATGATCTTGGTTCCTGAGTTGTGTGTGCTTCATTAAGGCTACCACAAAAGAGGCCACTGCCTCCAAGACCATAAAATATTTACCAACAAGCTCTCTCTTTCTCTCTCTCTCTCTCTCTCTCTCTATGAGAGTTAGCCTCAAGAGAGTGCCAGGTAAGTTTACCTATCCGTTCAGGAGTACCACATGATACAGCAGGTTACTAATTTGGCTTCATTTTACATAAATGATGCCATCAACTCTACTGAAGTACGCTCCCACCGGTGAGCAGCTAGTAGTAGCACAAATGCAGTCGGTATTAAATAAAGTCTCTAATCAGACTGCTATACTGCCTGCTTAGATCTAACTGACACCAACACAGTCCCGCACTAGCTTTTACCCAGTAAAATGAATTTTATGACCAGTAATGAGGTTACTAGGCCACATAGCAGACACTTTCTGTGTGGTCTCGCTTCTCAAGTTCTGCTTCCTGTGAGGGAACGGATGGGATCACGCTGTTCCCACTTTTGTGGCCAGCGTAATGAGTTCTACAAAATAAAGGCTACAAGGCTTTGTATGAAAATCCAAAACCAAATTTAACGACTGGTGGTAATCAACAAACAAATGTATTCAACCAGGAAATATAGCCAGGGAAAATGACATCATCAGTAAAAGTCCTGTTGTGGAGACTCACCTTGACGATAGGGTGTCCCCCAGACGCGGCTTTGACAGCCCCTCGGCTGCCTTCGGTCTCATAATGAGCTCTGTGATGAGCTTTGGGGTGAACCTCAATCTTTAGTTCATACTGCCCATACTGATTTGGCAACGGCCAGTCCAGGGGAGGCAGGGATGATACCCTGTACACAGACCAAGAGCAACATAAACAGAGCAGTTACACAATGCATAGTGATGGGTCATAGATATTGTAAAAAATTAAGACATACAAAACAAGATTAATCATTGAGCAGCTATGCAACATTTTAGGATGCATCGATTTCATGTTCTTTTGCTTGTCACAACCACAGAAATTCAACAAATCTTATTTTTCCAGGGTTGGTGCTGGTGCCAGAAACGGTCCCCACTCCCCATGAAAAAGTGCTATGCAAGACTGTGATTCCGGACAAGAAAAACTGGCTTGGCACAGCTTGCATCTGCACCTAGATTCATACAGCTGTGGTGTGTGTGTGCCACAATGCATTTCGCCATATGCCTGTCCACTGAGATACAGGACAAATTAGAAAGTTCTCAAAGAAAAACAAAACAAAAAAGAGTGTATGATCTTTTGAGCTGTGAATTGGATGTTAAAATATGGTTTTAAAATTATGAATAAGACTTGTGATCAAAGACCATGATTACCTTTTGTAAGGGCAGGTTAAATGCTAACAGTCAGTAACATGTAATATTTTTTGTGTTGTTCCAAACACAGAAGAATATTTTGGTAACCAAACCATTTTAGTTATCATTGACTTTTTGTTTTTGTTTGTTTTTACATAAAATAAGACATTTCTAAAAATATCTTCTGTAATGTTCCACAGAAGAAAAAAGTAATATAGGGTTGATCAAAATGAAGGTGAATGAATGATGAATGATGATTTATTTTTGGGAAATTTAAGGATATGCAAAACTACATATTTTCTAAATCAACAAAAATTTTTTAACTGATTTTGTTTTCACAGATTTTCTCTTAGTTTAGCTCTCTAACACATCCTCTTACTTTCCTGATCACCCCTCTCCTGTAATATGACATGTACATGCCCTGCTGTCATGGTAACGTTAGATGGATCGTCAGGGGAAATTTGAGAAGGCTGTGTGTGACGGTAGTGACCTAACGATAGTGGCCTAGTGGCCTGAGGAAACCAAACAGCTTTACTTGGTGAAAATGTACACTTGCCTTATACATGCACAACTGCGGTACACAAAAATTAACAAGGAAAAATATTTAATCTTTATCCTTAGTATACATATGACAATAAACAGGAATATTTAAATTACACATTTAAATATTACATATTAAACAACATATTTCAATATATAATACATATAAATGCCACATAGATCCTTTCATCAGCATTGATGAGTGTTGATGAATCACTGAAACAGAATTTTGAATGGATTAATACTGCAGAAACAAAGAGAATGATTTATGAAGTTGTGATTCATGAAGATTTGTCAATTGCAAAAATTGTAGTTAGTAAATTTGAAGTTTAAATCAAAGAGACTATTCAAGCATGTCTTATTGTCTTTACACCAGGGGTTGGTAACCTATGGCACATGTGCCAACACTGGCACGTAGGGTAATCGCTGGCATGTGAGCAAAAGCGAGAGAGGTGCATATATGTCATTCAGATAAAGTATGTACTTACATACAGATCTACATTTTGAGGTAATCACTCCTTATAGTAACACAGCTTGTTTTATTAAGGTAGGAGTTATAAATACTATTAACGTGTGAGAATTAAACTGCGCAAGTCAATGAAAGCGCGCAGCTCTGAGTCGCTAACAAACCATTAGCACGACCACTGCGCATCACGCGTGTAAGTTACTGACTGACAGCTTACAGCTTGTTCCGCTGTACATAGTCAATGCTATACATTTCAGAGATATCCAAACAAGTATACTGAGTCCTATTAAACATTCCACAAACATCAAAATGACTGTGATGCATGTGAAAACTCCATTCATGCATACCTGGTCACTTCATGCGTTTTCTCTGATTGGATAGCTATCCAATCGTGAAAAGATGTTAGATTTGCATATAGTGCAGGAATTGAAGATTAGATGCAGAGAAACATTTATGCTGCCAAGTGTAAATGGAACCGTCTTAACAAAACGGATAGCTATCCGATCAGTTAAAAGGCATGAATGACCAGATGTAAATAGGCCCAAATAGGTTCTGCACTATTTCATTATGCATATGTTTATGTGTATTTATATACCTATTCATAAAAATGGCACTTCCTGATAAAAAGGTTGCCCAGCCCTGCTTTACACTTTTCTGCAGCACTACCGTTCAAAATGTTGGGGTCAATAAGTTCCCTTTCAGTCGAGAACGTCTTCGAGTACCATTGAACAAGCCAATGGAATTGGCGTGCGTGACTCGCATCACACACTCTGAACGAGCTTGAGGAAAATTTTAAATTGTTGCATTCTTTCTCCATTTTTAAGAAAAATCTCAAGGAAAAATTGCTAATAACATACGATTGTTGAACATTCCGTAATTATTATACTTGTGCTGGGATCGTCTGTTTGTTGTTGTGTTTGTGTTTTGTTGTTTTTATGTATTTGTCTATTTTGAGTCTATGGTATATTGAGTTTTTGGTTTGTATATTATATGTTGTATGTTTATGTTATTGGGCCCCCTCCTAAAAGCTTTTAGTAGCTTCTTTGGGGTTCCCCATTTCACACGACCTACATATGACTATTGTTCCTTCTGAAATTGTGTGTAAATTATATAATGATGATGTGTGAAATAAAACGAAAAACGAAAAAAACTCTGCCCCCGCGGAGCGGGTACAAATACGGACCTGGATGCACGCACTTGCCTTTCGCTCCGGAGCTGATCGTTTGATGTCTCTGAAGATTGCTGTTGTTTACAACGAGCGAGTGTTTCGGTGTTCTTCTGGAAGACTCTCCCAGTGCTGGTGGTTTCTACAGCGTGAGTCCAGCGGTGATCATGTGTTTGAGTTTACAGCATGCTGAAGCAGCTTTTGTGGACGGTTTATGTTCCCATTGCGGGAATATGACTGTTGCGGTGTTGAGATTGAGACTCGCCTTCGTCCGCGAAGCGCGAGTCCCCATTACCACGGCCCGCCTTCGGGTGCCACGTGGCGTGGGTGATAGGAGGATAGTGTTGGATGTCTCGCCCGGTAACCATTCCCTGTGGGCTCCTCACTCCTCCCTTCCACCGTAGCCGTTGGAGTCCCCCGTGGAGCGTGCTGGTCCATCTGTAATGGTTGGGTCGGCCATTTCACCCGGGGCTCCCCCAGAGGACAGGACGCAGATTGCAGCATCGGAGGGTGAGCTGGCCTCTGGAGATGATGACTTGACTGCATTATCTCTCTCTGGGAGCGTAACGTTGCCCGAGCCGGATCCAGAACTGTCAGTTATGCTGAATTGGGCCGCCGAGGCTGTCGGGCTCGAGTGTAACCTTCCACCGTGTCTCGTTCAGTCTCGGTTGGATGATTGGTATCTCGGTTGGATGATTGGTATCTCGGGGCGGGCCGTGCTAGTTCTCAGCCCGCCGCCCCAGTGCCCTTCTTTCCCGAAGTGCATGGAGAGCTTACTAGGTCGTGGACGGAACCTTTTACTGCTGAAAACTGCCTGAGTGGTTCTTCCCCCCTCCCTACCCTTGAGGGAGGAGCGGTGAAGGGTTATGAGGCTATCCCTTCAGTGGAGAGGTCTGTCGCGACACAGGTGCACTTGTGTCCGACGGCCGCTGCATCTGGGGGATCCTTGTCTCCCCTCGCAGGCCTGTGAGCTCGCGTCAGTTTTGACGGTCAGAGCATACAAAGCAATTTCCCAGGTTGTGTCTTTCGGCGAAGCGGTGGAGAGCTGCACCCAACAGCTTTCCGCAACCCAGGCGCAGACGGAGGCCACCCAACACTTCCTGCCCCGGCGGCCCGCAGTTCCTCCGCCTGCTCGTCGCTGAGGGCATTCCCTGCCGCTGCCTCCGGTTCCACGGGGCCCCCGCAGCAGCCTCCACCCGGGCACCAGCGTAGAGCCAGCAGCAGGCAGGCAGCCCGGTCTGTCTCAGGCACTGCCAAGCCAGGGGGCAAATGTCAGATGTAGTGTCCCTGAGACAGGCCACCCAGGGATGGGGGGACGAGCTCTTCAGATGGTTACTGCTCCGCCACTGGCTCCCCGGCCAGTTGGGTCTTCAGGTCAACCGGGAGAGAGTAATCTCTCCCACGGGCTGAGTATCTTTTTTCCGGTATGGAGATGGACTCTCCTGGGGCATATGGCAGTCGCAGCCGCATGGGTTCCTCCATATGAAGACCACTTCAGCACTGGCTTAAGGTCGAGTCCCGAGGTGACCGTGGCAGAGCGGCACGCCTGGTATGACAACAGATCACCCCGGCCTGCCGCCAAACCCTCAGCCCGTGTTCAGACCTTTCATTCCTCCGGGCCAACCACTCCTAGAACGAGGTCCGCTAATACCGACTGAGGGGCCATGTACAAAGGGCATGCTTTAAAGGAGGCCTGGGTGACCTCCGACTGCATTGATATTCATTACCTCAAGTTGTTGCAGTTCACCTCGCTTTGAGCCACCGCTGCTCAGCGAGCTGGTACTGGTCTAAAAAGACAGCTTTGCATGTCACAACTCGCCCGTCACCTCCTCCTTGGAGTCAGAAGCTTCTGAGGTCGGTTCATTCCACTATTTCTTCCGGCCTGCTCAATCATTCAGCGACGAGCCTCACGACAGCTATGGCCAAGGAGAGTGGAGACTCCATCCCCTGGCGGCCCATATGGGCAGGGACCACTTTGGGGCCGCAGTTACATCTGTTGCCTCTCTGGATTCGTTTCTCTGCCAGTTGCGTTATTTCTGTACGAGCGGACAACCCTTGGACAGAGACTGGCTCTCAGCTGGTCCCGGGGCCCCGCAGAAATGCGTTCCCCAGTGAGCCTTCTAAAAAAAGCGGCTATGCGATTCAACTCAGTGAATTTCGTCACACTCAGGTGTTGAGCAGAGATGCTCCTGAATAGGGCTGGGATAAACGATTATTTTTTAAACGATTAATCTAGCGATTATTTTTTCGATGCATCGATTAATCTAACGATTCATTTTTACAGTCCGATTCGATTTCGATTCGGTTATCGATTATCTCCCCATTAATTGACTAATAGCAATTTATACATGTTGATTTACATATCTGAATGAAAAAACATGAATTCCTTAACATTGCAATATATGTTTATTGCTCTTAAAATTCCAAAATAAAAGACTATACAAGTGCAAAGTAATGCATTCTTAGTCAGAGGTAGCATTCAATAAAACTTTAAAGCCTTGAAAACACATAGGCCTAGCTTACTGAAAAAAGTGCATCTTGTAATTCTTCTTTAAGATGAAAATAATAACTTGATGTCTAGCATTCAATAAAAAAAATTCTATAAATATTTTTGAGTCTTCATTTTCTTTTCTGACATACATACCCTTCTCCAGTTCTTGTTAAAACACACCAGACATGCAAATTATGTGCATTTTCTGCACTTTTTGGGTGAAATCATATTTATTTTGTCCATCAAAAGTGTGCTTTCACTTTAATTGAGCGTGGGCAGCAGCAAATTAAGACTCTGCGCCGAAACCCGTGCTTCACTGTTGCTCACGCGCTGCTCCTGCTTCCGCTCCTGGTGTGAATGTACTCATGCACGCCGGGGGGGGGGGGGGCACTCAGACATCCCAAGTCTCCCTGATGCCCGCAAATTAGTTCAAATCTGAAAATGACGTTGCCTCTGTTTTTTCTTGACGCACATCATGATGCAGAAGCATGGGAAGCACGTCCTGATCGCCTGAATCTGCCTTGCGCCCCTCTTTATCCTCTTGGGCCTTATATCTGGTGCTACTGCACTGCAGAGACCGGCCCTGAGCCACTGCAGGCAGTGAGTTAAATTTTTTTTTTTAAACAGTTCTCCTGCTCACGTGGTCTCTACTAGAGGGTAGGGACTTGCTCGCTTTCGGTCAACGAGTTGTGCCTGGAATTCGGGCCGGCTAACTCTTACGAGCTGAGACCCCGGCCTGGATATGTGCCCAAGTTTCCTACCTCTCCCTTAAAGGGACCAGGTGGTGAGCCTGCAAGCGCTGCCCCGGAGGAGGCAGACCCAGCCCTGGCTTTCTCTGTCCGTCCGCTTCATTGCGGTTATAAGTGCACAGAATGCAAGCCTTAGTACTTCAGATCAGCTCTTGTCTGTTAAGGAAATCAGTAGAGAGGGAAGGCTGTTTTCAAGCGAGGTTGGCCCACTGAATGGTGGCAGCCTTCATCTTGGTGAAAATCCCGAGATACAAATGTCCACTTAGGTGGTGAGCTCCTCTTAAGTGAGTGTGTGCTCCCACCTAGGTGTTGACACAGAGTGCTTCGCTGACAGATATTCTAGAGTTGGGGGCTGGGCGACACCTATAGTTGAACCACTGCTTCCCGTGGGCTCCCTTCTCATGAAGCCAGTTTCACCGTGAGCCCGGTTCAAAGTGTCAGCTTGCTGCGCCATTCCCCTCCTATGGACTGCATACATGCGCCATTTCTGCTCCAGTTGAGTTCCCTTTAACTGAACCTTGTTGAGTTCCTCCGCACCCCTCTGACATCGGACGTGGCGGAACGTCCGGTGTTCGGCCTACCACTCGTAAGCAGTGTGGAACCTGTGTTAGGCTGGGCCCATATGTTGCGATCCCTACGGTGATCCCATGTGTATTCTTCCACGGTACGGCTCCCTACGGCAAGCCCGTGTCTTCCCTCGGCAGAGCCTGCTCTGCCGTCACTGTCGGGTTGAGTCTCCCCCCTGTCATAGGCTGGAGCCACCCCAGTGACATTCCATATGTTGTACTGCCCGGTCATCCGCTCAGTTCATATGTGTATTCTCCACGTTACCTCCCTTCGGGCAGGATGTGGCTTCCGCAGCGTCCCTTCCTTCCATGTACAGGGAACGCTTTCCCAGTGGTCCTGTAGGAACAGCAGTGACTTCCCTGGCCTAAGCCCTGTCCCTTCTCCACCTTAAAATTGCGGAGGGATCAGGAGGCTTTTATCAAGGGACTGGAAGATGGCAGCTATAGTGGCGTTTTCAATCGTTAATCCCCATTCAGTCGACGTCGACTACGTCTGACGTTCTCGACTGAAAGGGAACGTCCTGGTTGCGTATGCCTGAAGGAGGGAACGGAGGACGTAGTCCCCTTGCCACTACTGCTGGACCACAGCTGACTCGAGTTACGCTCGGCTCCTCAGCGAAAAGCAACTAGTGCGTGCATCCACTTCCGTATTTGCACCCGTGCCGCGGGGGTGGAGTGTGTGATGCGAGTCACGCACGCCAATTCCACTGGCTCGTTCAATGGTACTCGAAGATGATTGGCTCCGTGGAATGATCTCCATTCAGTCGATGTCAACTACGTCCTCCGTTCCCTCCTCTTGCTGCAAGTGCTATCAGGCGAGAGCGCGTCTTTAGAGAATGGCGAAAGGATGTGCGTAAAGCCCATAGACTAAAAAAAATATGGACGTAGTATCCGTGACGTCACCCATAGGTTTCTGAAGAGCGTTTTTGAAGCCTAAAGTGGGCGTCGCCATCTTGGCAGCGCGTCACCTCTCGTCACTCCCGGATAAAATAAAATGGGCAAATAGGCGAGACGTGGGTGGAGCTGAGGTGCTAATGCTATATGCTACTGGCCTCGCGCTAAAGTGACAGCTGTTTGAAGAAGTAAAGCCAATAGTTAAAGTTAATGTTTTTGGCCTTTGAAATACTACAATAGTTAAAAGCCGTAACTAAAAGTGAGACTATTTACTTTACTTTTTTATCAACTTTATTAATCCCACAAGGGGCAATTAGTTAAGAGCAGCATGTATACAACAGTACATAACACAGATCACACACATTTCTCACAACATACAAGCAGTCAACTATGTGTATCGTGATGCATTATTATTCTGCTAGTTAAAAATGTATTATCATGCAGACAGTAACTTACAATATTGCTCTGAGCTTGTGCATGTGACAGTGATTTGTGTGCATAGATGTCAGTCAGCATGGCATCGCACGTCAAGTTCATAAAGAGCTTTATTCAGTCCATTTTAAAATCTGATTTTGGCCGCCTCTCAATTTCTCAGATGGGTTAAACCAAAGATATTACCTCAGAAGTTTGCGCTCATTTAAGTGTGTGCATCTATTGCATGGACGGAGAGAAAGCACTGTCACTTGCAGGATTTCATCTGACGGTACTTTTTATTTTACACTAAAAAGTTAAATAAGCATATCTGTTCCGTGAGAGCAACAGTACCGCATAACGAGTGTGGTCTCTATATCTACAGACGTTTTTAAATCTAAACTCCAAAAAGCAATGAAATTGTCAGACATCCATTAGTGCATGCGAGGGAAACAACTGGAAATACAGCACTGGTTGTTCTCTCCATACTCGACAACGACGGAATCCAACGGCGTGCATGGGCGAAGGTATAATATGTGTATTAAATTGTATGAAATAATCCCAAAAAAAGCACAAACACAGCTGAGGGTGACGCTAACAGACAGCAGACAAACGACTAGCAGTGACAGCAGCGGCAATCCACCTGTCACTCAAGTGGCCACGCCCTTAATTATGCAGAACTTTAAGGCTTAATATACTTTAAACGGATGAGTTGTAAAAAAATTCACCCCCCTCACAGTCGTCATGAAGGGCAAAATTAGCTATATAGACCAAAACAACTATTTGCCACCAGGCCGTAAACATTTTTTTCTGCTGTGAAGTTGGGCATTTTAAAGTGTAAATTGCAGGTTAACCACCACAACCAATTAAAGTGTAAATTAAAGTGCTCAATATGTATATATTAAAAAATTTCTGTCTTAAAATGCGTTAAAATAACATTTATTGGGGTTTCTTCAAAGGTAGCATGTTTTTTACAGTAACTGGGTGATGACGTCATAAGAGGGAGCGCAGGCGGTAATGCTCTGTGTGTTCGGGTTGAGGGAGAATAAAACGATTCGCGGGACTCCCGCAAACTAGAAATATCTATGAATAAAACATAAAAACTAATACATTTTTATTCATCTGTTGCAGAAAAGCAACAAGAACAACTAAAACAAAATAGAAACGATTTACAGGCCAGAGTTTCTATTTATAACATGTTTGCAGCGTTGAGCGATGTAGCCAATCACAGACATACGTGTTGATTTCTAGGAACGCAATGGCCAATCAGATAGCCTGGCAAGCCAGACCTACATCAAGATGTTAGGTCTGGGAACTCACAATTGGCATACCTCAATCTGAGGGGCGGGATAAACGGTTGTCTTTCAATATCCCTCGGCACGCAATAGGACAGCGCTACAACCAACCAGAGCAACGAACGGCTGTGGCTGTGCGTGTGAGTCCCATGCGTTTTTCCACCAGCGGAACTAGTTGATATATTAAACTTTTGCCGTATCCGATCGTCAAAACTCCGAACACATCTTCCTTTTTTAAGAATGACTTAAGTTACGTTCTCTTAACTCCAAGTCCTCCAGAGTTGCGGCCAAATCCGATTCGAAAGACCACTGTTCGCCAGCAGCATCTTCTTCTTTGTTTTCAAGTAACGTTAGCAGGGAAATCACCTATGGAAATCACGCGGAACCGTCACATCTCTGCCGTCATTGTTAAGCCCGCCCACCAACTCTATACACGATGCAGGGCCTGAATTTCGTTTTGGAAAATGGGGGGAAATCCCTTAGATGATTCTCATGGGGGGGATTTTTTTTGTTTGAGGGGGAGAAAGGGGGGGGGGGGGGGGGGGGGGGGTTTGCGCTCATTGCATTTTTACAATGGGGTAATATTGTTGTTAAGAATTTACACATCACAAGGAAGCTTGATTTAAATTGTTTAATTAAATTGAAAAAAGTAGCACAAATAAATACAATAGAATAAAGATACAAATAAAGATAATTAAAGAGAAAAGTTTTTCAATGGGTCTAACACTAGTATTCATAAACAGAAACTGAATATAGTAATCAAATGGAAAATAACACTGGGTAGTATTTTAGTCCTGAATAAATTAAATACATAGGCTATTAATCCAGATTCCTTTAACTTAAAGCTATATTTTGTTGTTTTGACAACTAAATTAATGACAGACACATATGGCTGCCGTCACTTTAAGAGCTAGTGCACGGATCCTGTGTTCATTATACTGGCATGCGTTTTATGCTTAGGCCTATTAAAGACAAAACCGACTATGTTTAGAGTATAGCCTACTCACAAAGACCGAAATTGACAATTTTGCGTGTTAAAGCAATATAATCCGCGAAAAATAGTTACTGGCCAGCTGTTTTTGAGGCGGATTTTCTATGAATGTGCGCATAGAAAATAATCTCTCAGAGAGCGCGCGAGTACTGATTAGTTTAAAATCGCTTGAATGTTTAAACTGGTAAGACTTAAAAAGACTTCAGTCACGATGCACTGCTGGCCCGATTGTGCAAGTGAATATTCCGTCATGTCCCGACCTTACAGTCTACGTTCCCGACTCCAAAACGCGAGTGTGTATTATCGCCGCAGCGCTTGATGCTTGCCTTGCACAACACATTTTGAGAGAAGAGATAGAAGACGCGGCACCGCTGAACACTCACGCTGTTTGTGAAATTGCGTCTGGAAGATAGTTGTTAAAAGAATGATTTGATTTTATTATCGGTGTGGATTACGATTGGGGGAATTTCCCGCATTATAAATGGGAGACCGGCGGGAATGATTAGAATTATGCGCAATACCCGCAATCCCGCGCCGAAATTCGAGCCCTGCGATGTGATTGGGCTGACCAGAGTTTGGTTTTTCCAGCTTGAAAAGCCAACGGAGAGTTGCTAGACCACACTTTGCTGCAAAATAATTTTTGCTGCCGCTAGGGTGCGTCTAGATTTCTAGGCTACCAATCAGAAGCATTTACGATATACTTCCCTCACCGCTCAAAACTGACCTTTTGTTCAGTGATGAATTCTGTATGCTGGCAAATCCTCGAATTATAACAAACAAAGTGTAGATATTATGAAAGATTCATTGATAATAACATAGATGTGTGAGATCGCGATGAACTGATGTCAGCTTTTTAGGAATTATTATGGGAGCGCACTTTGCGCGCAGTCATGCCAAACCATGCATGACTGTCAGTTAGTCTGCTTGTTTTTATGTTATAACAGTGTGGTTTGTGTGTTAATGCTTTAATAACAAATAATTTATCAGGAGCATTTATGTTGATGTGTATGGTGGCGACACGTAGGCTAACTTGAAAGTATTTGGAGGTACAGAAAAAAAGTATTTTTGCGGGCAGGAGCGGGACGAAACATAAATGTTGCGGGCGGGAGAAAGTAACAGAAAGTAGTTGAGAACGTCAGTTATAATAATGACCCACGTATTAAAAAATGGTCGGGTTTAAATCGGACTTGGGCTCATAATTGCAGTTAACCCCCTGGGGTCGGCTATCGCGCCAGCGCGATTGTCTCTCTTTTTTTCTTATCAGTGCAAAAGAGACTCAAATAACTCTGTCGATTTTTGTGATATAGGCAAGTGTTATACATCATTCAAAACTGTTAAATGTCTACTTTTATTTGTGTACACTAATAATAAAAACAAAATGTTGTGTTTTTCGTAAAATAAAGAAAATAAACATGATGCGCGTTCTGTCGTCTCTCTCAATGTGAAGTTCATTCTGAAACGCGACAGAAAATTATCTTTAACTCAGCAAATACTTGCCACCCACACGTGAGAGTTATGTCTTTACAAAGCTTTAAGTCTCCATTTTTAAATGATGTAAATCTTACCAAAAACAAATATTCTCTGTTTAAGTAATCCTTATGAAAGCAGCGACATGTACAGTTTCTCAAACGCGTCCTAATTAACCCTCTGGGGTCGGCCGTCGCGCAGAGCTCGATTTTTTACTTATCAGTGCAAAAGAGAATCAAATTACTCTGTTGATTTTGATCTTACATATAAGTGTTGTACATCATTAGATCCTGTTAAGTGTCTATTTTTTTGTGGGTACTCACAATAAAAACAAAGTGTTGTGCTTTTGTCAAATAAAGAAAAATAAACATGATGCGCGTTTTGCCTTCTCTCTGTCAGTGAGGTCCATTCTGAAACGCTTCCGAAAAATGAACTGTAACTATCAATACTTGTCACAGAGATACGAGAGATGTATCTTTATGAAGCTGAAATTCTCTTCTTTTAAATGAAGTAATTTATTTAAAAAAAAAATATTTCCAGTTTATGTAATCCGTTTGAAACCAAGGAGAGGTACAGTTTTTTCGTTCTCCCTTCATTACATTTAATGAGCTGAGGCCGCCACGCCCCCAGAGCTTTTCATATGGTAAATAGGCGATCTATGCATCGCACACGCGGCACGCCCCCCGATCAATGCCATAACAACACGAAGTTTCTTCATCAGATTCAGAATCACTGATAGTTCATCGCGTTTTGAGGATGGCAGCACGCTACTCCTTCAGAGGATTATGGACAGCGGGGAAAAATTCACCTTTTCCTCAGAGGAATTTGAAACTCGGACGACGAACGGCTGCATTTTGAAGAACGAATTGACCCTGCCGAGGATACAAGCTCGGAGTAAGTTGTTTAGTGTTATAACGTTATAATTCCTTTTCTGATCATAGAGCTCAAATGAATTTTCAGACTATATTTTGCCTAGTTTTGGCTAGCTTTTGACATAGGAAATATTACCTCACAATATCCCTAACATTCGTGTAGGCCTATACGCTTGTGTAAACTTTTTGAATAACTGCTTAGGTTATAATGATTTAGTGAAATATATCGATCCGAAGTTTTGCTTGAGTACTTCAGTGGTCTAGTGGCAGATCTTTTGCCAAGCGTGTCAGAGGTTACGGGTTCTAATCCGCCCTCGGTATAGTTTTTTTTCTCTCATCAAAACCGATTATGTTCATCAGTGGTTACAGTCTATATCAAGCAGGGACACACGTTTGTGTGCATTTTATTTTGTGATTTCATCGGAATGACTAGTGTCAGCCGCAACGGCGATAGATTGAAGAGTGCGTCCGAGTGAAGACTGCGCGCGCGCCGCCACAAGAGAACACTGTACCCATGACACTGATAGCAGCGGACACGAGCGCTCAGCTTGAGTTCAAAAACAAAACATTTTAGCGCTAGATCTCTTATTTAAGAGCGGACTAAATGAATGCTCTGCTAGTTAACTGGAGATGTTTTATTTGTATTAGGTACATCCGTGCCTCAATGTTTCCAAAAGTGGTGGGTACAAAATGACTCATGACGAAATCTGGTGGGGACGCGTACCCACCGCCCCCACCGAAATCGACGCCTATGCAAATATGTGATACTGTCTAAATACAATATATTTTTTATATATAAATGTTCAGTTTTTGTTAGTCTATTACCCAGGCTGCCAAGGCAACTGCAAAAGGCTGCAAATATAAATGGACAGATGTCAGCATCAGTGAGATGTACCACTACCTAACTAACCATCAGCCTTCAGAAATCATTCTGATATGATTTTTTTTAAATCAATGTTGGAAACAGTTGTGCTGCTTAATTTTTTTTAACCTGTAATAGTTTTTTTTAGGATTCTTTGAATAAATTTTTTTATTATAAAAAAAAAACAAGTTTGGTCTTTTTATGTTTGTTTTTTTGAAAGGATGTGTTAAGTCAGTGTTTCTCAACCAGTGGGTCGTTGTTCGTTCTATAGGGGGTCGCGAGACTTTCTCTGTGTTAACTTTCTCTTTCTCACAGCCAATTGGGCTTCACAAAAGGCTCATTGCAACAGGCTACGTTTACATGCAACCAAATCCAAATAATTCGTTAGTAAACGCATTGACGGTTCAATCGGACTAAAAAGCCTTCATGTAAACACCTTAATCGATCCGATTGAGCTCGATCCGAATAAAATTTCAATTGGATTGAAAGGGGTGGTTTATTCCTTTTCTAATCCAACTGAGAGGACATGTAAACACTTGATCGGATTGAAAACCGAAACTGAAAGGACTGCGCATAGCATAATGATGTATGACGCGCTGAACGAGCTGTTCTTCCTTTTGAGTAAATGAGCATAGGCTACCATCATTCTAAAATTCTCCTTTCACTCAGCGTCTGTGAAGTGGAGCAGGACAACGTCCCACCAGTCCTTGTTTCAGACTCATTCACAGACGACTGGTTTTTGGGGCTGGGCATTTTTACTGCGTGATAAGCAGCATGGCACAACGGTTCATATGCTCATTGTCTCCAAATTATGACCAACAATGGATAAATATTAAGTCTGCTGTTTAAAACAAATAAAGAACCAATGTAAGAGAATAGTTAGTATGCGCAAACAGCGGGAAACTCTGTATATTCGTGCAGTGTGCGCACGTCCAAAAAATATAATTCGATTTGAATCTTGTGACATATAAACGCGCACATTAACCCGATCACGTTTAGCGTTCATGTAAACACTACATTCGGATTCATCAATCGGAATTAATTCAGTCCGATTGAAACAAAAGTTGTGCATGTAAACGTATAGCCGATCCTCCAACGAATCGTAGGCTATTTTCATTCCTTGGATTCAAACCAGAAATGAATATCCACAACTCGCAGATTGTACAACGAAGTTTCTCTTCCCATTTAGCACTACCTATCTTTGTGAGTCGGGATTTTCAACAGTGACTGCAACGAAAACAAAAAGCAGGAATAGGCTGACAACAGATATTTGTGTGCGACACTACGAGTCACACTTTTCCAAATTCCACCGCGTCTGGATATGATCATTTCAGAGCGGCAGTCTCAAGTAGGCTATCACATTAACGTGAGTAAAAAAATCAGTTTGCCTCATATTCTGCCTAATTATTGAAAATGTTTGTGTATTTTCCTGATTATCATTAATTATAATAAGCATATAGGCCTACGGTGTAGCCTAGATCTTAAGAGGCATTTCAGTTATGCTGCTTGCCTATTGTCCTGTAGCCCATCCCAGTCTTGTGCAGGTCTACAATTTTATCTGATGTCCTTACACAGCTCTCTGGTCTTGGCCATTGTGGAGAGGTTGGAGTCTGTTTGATTGAGTGTGTGGACAGTAGGGCTGCAACTAACGATTATTTTAATAATCGATTAATCTGTAGATTATTTTTGCGATTAATCGGAAAAAAGAAAAGAAAAAGCATTCATTTCCAACCCTTTATTCAAAAACAAAACTAACAGTGCAAAAAATCCAGTGCAAAAAAAGGCTAACACACAAAAAAAAAAACATGTATGCTTTACATTTGCCAAATATATAGGCTTTTTAAAAATGTATAAAAAATAAAGAAAAATACAAATCAGAAAACTTAACAGAATTTGTTTGAACGTCAGAACTTGTTCTCTACACTACACTCACACACACTCACAAACTCTCACACTCAGAAGCACACACTTACAAACTTGTGTTTTGTTTTGTTTTGTTTTTTGTCAAAGATGTTATAATCTTTAACAAAATGTTTGACATTATTCGACAAGCAAATGCACACAAAAGACAAGTCTCGCGCAGTCGGATAATAGGTAATAATAATAGCAATAATAATTATAACAGAAGATAATATCTCTAGTCTATCCTAATATTAATTATAAATACAATGTATATAAAATGTAAATACAATATTAAATAATATAAAAAACAAATACAATGGATTGACCACCTCATATGGTGTGTAAGGTATTTTGCAGCTCATCCTTTCCGAGCACATAGTTTCTCTGAGTCGTTTAGAGTAAAGATTGAAAAATTCAGTGCTGCAAATTGTGGAAAAAACATTCCCAGGGATGGAAATTAGCTCCCGCCACCAGCCAAATGCGGGTGATTTTGTGTTGTGGCGGGTAAACTCGCTTCACCTACCGGCCACCGTGGCGGGTAAATAAAAATAGCATACTGTTTCACCCGGACGGCGGACACTTTTAGAGGAGGCACACCTTCAAACAAAAATGTGGCGTTACATCGCAGGCGTAGAGGTCTGCAGAGAAAACATCATGGTGCGTTCACACCAGACGAGAATAGAGCGTCTGGCGCGAGTGATTTCATTGTTAAGTCAATGCAAAGACGCGTTACGCGCGTAAAAAATTCCTACGGCGCGAATGAGGTGTAGAGCGCGCCGTGGTAGATGCGAATACGCCTCATTCGCGCGGCAAGTTCGAGCGTCTGACGCGTTCCGCGCGCATGATTTTATACACAAGTTTATGAGCCGTTTCCGCTCTACATCCTAAACTCCTCCCGTCGATGCAACCCACTTCCGTTCTGGCGGTCTGGGTTTGTTTTGCTAGCTAGCTTCGACAAAGCGCTGATATCGCAGTGACATAACAATTACAACATGAAGAAAGGTGGTTCGGGAACGATGTGTGTGATAGTTGGTTGTAAACACTCGAGAAAGCACCTGAACGAGTGGTTAGATAGAGAGTTCTACGACCGCAAACCAGCTACGAAGAGGTCCATGCGCTCCATTGTTTACACACAAACACACTCACACAGTATCGCGCCCGCGCCTCTCTCTCACACACAGTTCGATCGCCTAATTATTATCATCATGGCTCACACACACACACACACACACACACACACACACACACACACACACACACACACACACACACACACACACACACACACACACACACACACTTTGCACTCTAGCTAAGAAGCCTATGATATAGTTCGGATCGTCAGGAGGACATTCACTGACAGCGCGTTCTCTTTTGTCTTGTCGCGCATGAGTGGTTAAAGCATTTGCGTGAATAAGAGAATGGTCATAACCCTAGCAAAAGGATGACAGAAAGAACAGATGTTGCGTTTGCATTAAATATTTTAACACGTTAAAGCTGGACAAAAATGAATCGGGAAAATATTTTTCTCACGGCCGCACGCCGGAGATCCGGCACGGTGGCGAAAAGTGATTGCATTATTTATTGCAATAAGTAGAGGCTTCAATCGTTTTGTTGTAAGTAGAATAGGCTACTGCATTTTAAGGGGTTAGTTTCGACATTTAAAGGTATTTTAACCGGTAAAATGGTTGGTTGGTACACAGCAGGTAAAACAATGCAGAGTCATAAGGATAATTGCAAAAGAGATCATGTCTTTATTTATAGCTCAGCAGTAAGTCATGTTATAGGTTACAGTCCGTTTTCCAAATACAAACACGTATTCCATCCGCAACAACATGCTTCTTTTATTTCCTATAATCATGTAAATGTCTTCCCTGATTAAGCTATAAACTGCAAACACTTATTTAGCCACAATTGTTGTTATTATGTTAAAAGAAACATTAAAGTAACACACAGATACATTTGCTATTACCACGGACATAAACTGATAGTTATTTGCACGTTATGTCTGTTTTATCTAGCTGTGTATGACATGACACAACCGACTTTGTTGCTGTGCAGATATTGATATGCCTCGACGGCTTTCAGATTGTCCAATTGCTTTTCCATCTATTGCCATGGATTGCACGAAGTAGGAGCAAATCTCGCTGTACGTTATGCTGGGCCACGTCGTCATGTTAGTGTTCTGCACTGAATTCGGGTGGGGGATAGTAACGCCATCTCCAGTCGTGGAACCGTCGCTGTGTACACCGGCAGACGCTGTGTGCAAACCTCTTCCGGCGGAAATGAAGTGCATTTAAGTAGAGTTATGGCGGCGCCCATGATTTGGCGCGTAAACTTGTGTATTGAGTGCTTTTGTGCATTCACGCGTTTGACGCGAATTCGCGTCTGCCGCCCGAGTTGAAAAATCTGAACTTTGGCGTCAATTCGCGCCGCGTTAACCAATCAGGAGCCTAGCTGCTGTCACGTGGTGAAGTATCTGGATGCTTCAATAAATTATTTTGTACTAAATGCCTGATGTGGTTCTAATGCACAACAAAGCAAATATTTTATCACATAAAACTTGATTTCAATATATGAGACATATTCATTTTGTATTGAATGCTATTTATTCCATTTCATATCTAGATTATATTAAATATTATTCTAATGTAAAGGCAACCAACATACTATAGCTCATAAATCCGTGTCTGGAGAGTGTTGTGTGAGAGAAAAAAAAAATCACAGGACAGGTTAATTACTTTTGGAGGCTGGCTCAAATTATCATCAAAACAAAAATAAATGACAGATTAGGTGGATGAGGCCGAGGGTGAGAGAAAGAGAAAATGTCAGTATTTCATTGAGACTTGAGATTAAATAAACTGCTTAAGTATTCTTGTAGTATTAATTTTCACATGCAGTTACACATTGTCGGTTAAAAACAAGAAAGTGGCTGGTAAAAACATTGAGTGGCTGGTAGATTTTGAAATCCACCCACCACAGTGGCCGGTGGACAAAAAAGTTAATTTCCATCCCTGCATTCCCCTTGTAGTGGTACTTGGGACAGACAAGAAAGTGTTTTCATCTTCTGTCTATCTGATTCAAATCAGTCTGCTAATTCAGTGGTAAGAATTTAATTGTTGTTTTTATTTTTATTGTTGTCCAATTATCGAACTTCCATGCCTCTTATATAGTAATTATATATAACTATGTAGTATGTACCAATTTACTAATGCTCAGACACACTCGGTCTCACGCGCGCTCACTCGCGGAGTTCGCTTCGCCTTTGTCCAGGCGCCTCATAGATCTACTCCGCTCCGCGCTCAACTCAACTTTTTTTTATTTATACTCAAACATCTCTGCGAATTATGGACTGGCGTAATAATCGCGCGACACAACGAATCGATAATGAAATTCGTTGCCAACTATTTTAATAATCGATTTTTATCGATTCGTTGTTGCAGCCCTAGTGGACAGATGTCTTTTATACAGGTAACGGGTTCAAACAGGTGCAGTTAATACAGGTAATGAGTGGAGAACAGGAGAGCTTCTTAAAGAGAAACTAACAGGTCTGTGAGAGCCGGAATTCTTACTGGTCGGTAGGTGATCAAATACTTATGTCATGCAATAAAATGCAAATTAATTACTTAAAAATCATACAATGTGATTTTCTGGATTTTTGTTTTAGATTCCGTCACTCACAGTTGAAGAGTATCTATGATAAAAATTACATACTTCTACATGCTTTGTAAGTGGGAAAACCTGCAAAATCGGCAGTGTATCAAATACTTGATCTCCCCACTGTATAATAAAAGAGCAACACCAGAGGGCTAATATACATTTAGAGTAGCATGAGGTAGTTGAGTGAGCCAATGAACACCAAGAGTTATAATTGTGTCTGCTATCCATATCAGAGCATCAGATAATGGTTGTGTGTATGTGTGTGTGCTAGTCAGATGAAGACGCCTATGTGTGTGCCCTGGCCTCTGTCACCATAAATCAGTAAAGAGAGCGTGTGGCTGTGGGTCGCAAATGTGTCCCTACCCACAGTCATTCTGTTATCGACCGCACCAACACAACACACTTTTTAACTCAGTCAGGGTCATTCATTTATAATCCACAATGTATAGTAAACACACTTGGTTTCACGTACAGCAAAACAGTCACATATGAAAAAGCAGAGAGTCACACAACCTCTTTCTCACAAACATGTCAAGAAACGTTCAGCAAAGCAACATGTAGGAGCAGTGTTGACTAACATCTTTATGGCCGTACCTTCAAACAAAAGAGAGATGATACTTGATCCCTGTTATATGAGCTCAGAGCTCTGCTGTCTGCCATTGGACCTGTGTGTGTGTGTGTGTGTGTGTGTGTGTGTGTGTGTGTGTGTGTGTGTGTGTGTGTGTGTGTTGACTGCTCTATTAGTCAGCAGCAGTAGAAATATCTAAAAGCTTGACTGGTTTAACAGATGGGAGTGCTATGGCAGAGTTGATGAAGTTGGCACAGCATTGAGCTTTAGTCTATAGTGGGTCTAGTTGAGTTGAGTTGAGCGCGGAGCGGAGTAGATCTATGAGGCGCCTGGACAAAGGCGAAGCGAACTCCGCGAGTGAGCGCGCGAGAGACCGAGTGTGTCTGAGCATTAGTAAATTGGTACATACTACATAGTTATATATAATTACTATATAAGAGGCATGGAAGTTCGATAATTGGACAACAATAAAAATAAAAACAACAATTAAATTCTTACCACTGAATTAGCAGACTGATTTGAATCAGATAGACAGAAGATGAAAACACTTTCTTGTCTGTCCCAAGTACCACTACAAGGGGAATGTTTTTTCCACAATTTGCAGCACTGAATTTTTCAATCTTTACTCTAAACGACTCAGAGAAACTATGTGCTCGGAAAGGATGAGCTGCAAAATACCTTACACACCATATGAGGTGGTCAATCCATTGTATTTGTTTTTTATATTATTTAATATTGTATTTACATTTTATATACATTGTATTTATAATTAATATTAGGATAGACTAGAGATATTATCTTCTGTTATAATTATTATTGCTATTATTATTACCTATTATCCGACTGCGCGAGACTTGTCTTTTGTGTGCATTTGCTTGTCGAATAATGTCAAACATTTTGTTAAAGATTATAACATCTTTGACAAAAAACAAAACAAAACACAAGTTTGTAAGTGTGTGCTTCTGAGTGTGAGAGTTTGTGAGTGTGTGTGAGTGTAGTGTAGAGAACAAGTTCTGACGTTCAAACAAATTCTGTTAAGTTTTCTGATTTGTATTTTTCTTTATTTTTTATACATTTTTAAAAAGCCTATATATTTGGCAAATGTAAAGCATACATGTGTTTTTTTTGTGTGTTAGCCTTTTTTTGCACTGGATTTTTTGCACTGTTAGTTTTGTTTTTGAATAAAGGGTTGGAAATGAATGCTTTTTTCTTTTTTTTCTTTTTTTTATCCGATTAATCGGAAAAATAATCTACAGATTAATCGATTATTAAAATAATCGTTAGTTGCAGCCCTACTGTCCACACACTCAATCAAACAGACTCCAACCTCTCCACAATGGCCAAGACCAGAGAGCTGTGTAAGGACATCAGATAAAATTGTAGACCTGCACAAGACTGGGATGGGCTACAGGACAATAGGCAAGCAGCTTGGTGAGAAGGCAACAACAGTTGGCGCAATCATTAGAAAATGGAAGAAGTTCAAGATGACGATCAATCTCCCTCGGTCTGGGGCTCCATGCAACCTCGTGGGGCATCAATGATCATGAGAAAGGTGAGGGATCAGCCCAGAACTACACAGCAGGACCTGGTCAATGACCTGAAGAGAGCTGGGACCATGGTCTCAAAGAAAACCGTTAGTAACACACTACGCCGTCATGGATTAAAATCCTGCAGCGCACGCAAGGTCCCCCTGCTCAAGCCAGCACATGTCCAGGCCCGTCTGAAGTTTGCCAATGACCATCTGGATGATCCAGAGGAGGAATGGGAGAAGGTCATGTGGTCTGAGGAGACAAAAATAGAGCTTTTTGGTCTAAACTCCACTCGCCGTGTTTGGAGGAAGAAGAAGGATGAGTACAACCCCAAGAACACCATCCCAACCATGAAGCATGGAGGTGGAAACATCATTCTTTGGGGATGCTTTTCTGCAAAGGGGACAGGACGACTGCACCGTATTGAGGGGAGGATGGATGGGGCCATGTATCGCGAGATCTTGGCCAACAACCTCCTTCCCTCAGTAAGAGCATTGAAGATGGGTCGTGGCTGGGTCTTCCAGCATGACAACGACCCGAAACACACAGCCAGGGCAACTAAGGAGTGGCTCCGTAAGAAGCATCTCAAGGTCCTGGAGTGGTTTAGCCAGTCTCCAGACCTGAACCCAATAGAAAATCTTTAGAGGGAGCTGAAAGTCCATATTGCCCAGCGACTAGAGGTCGACCGATTCATCGGTTTTGCCGATTAATCGGCACCGATAGTTGTTTGGTGGAACTATCGTTATCGGCAAAAATCCACACCGATAGTTTTTCCGGGTTGCGTCCGTTGCTGGAGCGGCTGAGAAGTGCGCGCGGTCATTACACAGCACGAGAGCGCTCAGAATAGAAGAGACTGCTGGCATTATACAGAGTGAGAGCGGCCTCTAGAGGACAAATAACAAACTATCACTGGCTGAGTTGTTTACGTTAACACGTGAGGCAGCGCGCAGCATGGAGAGAACACGCAGCGAGAGCGCAACACCGACAGCAAAACGGTATGAATACATAACACTAAAGTAGCTACATATTGCCATATCATTACAAATTAATTCATTTGTTGACTAGATGCTGCATCAGCAGAGAAAGAACAGTAGTTTGCCGTCGAGGCTGTGAGGACTCTAACATTACCTCAGTCAACCGTTAATGCAATGTGACAAAAACACACGCAGACCTGACCCAAATGTTTTATGGCGCAATTGTTACAATCTATTTGCATTATTTTTATCCGGCTGGTCACTTTTATGCGTTCATTAGCCGACGAAGTTGCATATTTAAAACTAGTGACGTGATTGCTTTCTCAACATTGATATGTTCATGCAGCCGACAGAAACGTAAACTAATCAGAAACGCGTTCGATTTAAGATCTTTTTAATCACTACAATAGATCTTGTTATTTTTGATTAGATAATCATCAAGTGTTCTAAAATATAGAAGCAAATAAAGTGAGAGACTATAGGCTATATTACGTATACATAATACAGGTCTTTATTACATTTTAATGGCCATCTTTAAGCACGACTCTTTGGAATCATATGAAATGGTAACACTTTACAATAACATTGCATTTTTAGCATTAAATAAGGTTAATACAAGTTGTAGAAGAATTATTCATTGTTACGGTAGTTTGTTAATATCAACATTTACTAATGCATTTGAAATTGAGTTTTAATTCTTATTTTATCTTTTATTACCTTAGTTAATGTACTGTGAATGAACTAACATGAATGATAAAGGTACAATTGTATTGCTCATATTAATACATGCAGTAAAAAGGTATATTGCATTATGCATATAATTCATGAAAGCTAGTTAATACATCCTTGTTTACAAATGGGACTTGCAAAGTGTTACCTATGAAATGTACATATGTTTCTAGGTTATAGCTAACGAAACCTGTAATATTTTAATGTTTAAATTATTTTCTGTATAAAGTTAATATATTCATATTTATTTATTTAATTGAGCACATTTCAGTTCAGCACTGTTTTATTGTGAGTATGATGTTTGTTTTTAATCCAGTATCCATTAAAAAAAATATCGGTTGAATTATCGGTTATCGGCATGTACGGTCAAACCTAGATATCGGTATCGGTAAAATCCACTATCGGTCGACCTCTACCAGCGACAGCCCTGAAACCTGAAGGATCTGGAGAAGGTCTGTATGGAGGAGTGGGCCAAAATCCCTGCTGCAGTGTGTGCAAACCTGGTCAAGAACTACAGGACACATATGATCTCTGTAATTGCAAATAAAGGTTTCTGTACCAAATATTAAGGTCTGCTTTTCTGATGTATCAAATATGTCATACAATAAAATGCAAATGAATTACTTAAAAATCATACAATGTGATTTTCTGGATTTTTGTTTTAGATTCCGTCACTCACAGTTGACGAGTACCTATGATAAAAATTACAGACTTCTACATGCTTTGTAAAAAAAAACGTTTCGAATTTTTTAAAATAGCTACTTCATCGGAATGGTACGAAGCTCGGTGACTTTTGTGGCAGTCACTATGGGACAAAAAAAAAAAAAAAAAGTACACTTGATTCAAAAAAGCTAAATGGTTGTAAAAAAAAATAGTCATACTTGTGTAAGTGTTATTAATGGGAAATAGAAAATTATGAAACATTTTTACAAATCAGCCACAAATGCCAAAAAAAGTACACAGCAGTGAAGGGGTGACACTCTAAAATATCAAGAGTGCAAAATAGACTCACTCCACCCACCCCAATCCCAAATGAACTGGTGTGACTGTAACACAAAGCAAGTTCTTGCAAATGTGTGAAATAAAATCAATAATTTAGTCACAATGCAGTAAAAAAAACAGACATCAAGGAAGGGGTTACACTAGAAAACATCAAGAGTACAAAACACACACTCCCTTACACACACTTAGGCTACACAATCTCTGATAAAGAATTCCTTTTAGATTTGTTACATTTTTATTGAATTTTGATGTTATATGTAACAAAATGTCTTTCTGTGTTCCGGTTTAACTGTAGAAAAATTAATGGAAAAACTGACACCTCAAATCAACATTTCAAAAACCTAGTATTTGAGAAATATCTAAATATATAGCAAAATCCTCAACCTAATAAAAGTAAGGTTTTATGTTTAAATCAATTATAGAATGTACAAGCCCCTTTATAAACGTATAGCTAGGCTATATAAGAATCTATAGGATTTTTTCATTTTTTTGCTACCACCAAATGACACTAATCTGCCTTCAAAAATTGGATTTTAAAGGACTATTTTAACATGAAAAAATACATATTTTTTACAATTATTTCGTATTATTTACAATGGGAAAAAACTGTCCATAATTATTGCATAAATATTATTATTATTATTATTAACAAAATTCTCTTAAAATAAAAAAAGGAAAATATTATTGAACATTACATTGATATTATAATACATATTACATTGATTTTACTGAAAATAAAAAAAGTTATGTTTCAGCAATTCGGCCACTTTTGAACGTGAACACCACAAGCATGACTCCCAAATGAACAATACCAGAGGGTTAGCTCTGTTCTAAATGTAGTGCGCTACATACCTAGAAATTTTTGGAAGCCATCACTGACATGCTTCTGAAATAAAGGGATAATCATGCTGCCTTCTAAGATTGTTTTTGGCCAAATTAGAAAGCAGCATCACATATGTTCTCCACGTTTAAAGGGATCATTTACCGTACTCATCCTCATGTCATTCTGACTTTCTACTGTGGAACATAAAAGATAATATACTGAAGAATGTCTTAATGTTGTTTTGTCCTAAAAACAGCTGTAGCTCTATTTAAAAGTTGGCTATTTCCATAGTCAGTATTTTTATATGCCCTGTGTGATTTTTGTGCTTATAATATTGCATTTTTAGCTTAGCAACAAGCTAAACTCTGTTGGGGTAAGGATGCACAATATAAAGGTACAACACCAGTTATCAGCTGATATTAAAAATATTTTAATTAGGGCTGAAGGAAAAATAACGAGTTGGCGCCAAAGATTAATATTTGCTGTCTAACATGTTAGAAATAATTAACGCAGTATCCATATTTTCACTCCCTGAAGTAAATGCTAATGTCAGATATTTTAAATACAGTCTTTATGTTGTTTCCACAACAACATAGTGTTTTGTTATGATTCAACATCTGTGTACTTATGATTCCAAATTCTAAATGTTAGGAGTGATTAATCATTATAAATTTTTCTTTTAGTTCATATAAATTTATCGGTATTGAAATCCCCCATATTTTTACATTTGGATTTCCTTTGCCATCATCAAACACTCAGAGTTAATATTTAAAAACACTGTTAAATGTAATCATTAGCAAATCTCATAATGATTATCCATACTTATTGTATTTTATATAGTTGTGATGCCTTAAATGACTTGTAGCATTTAAAATTACAGATTTTGTGTGTTTTGTTTTATTTATTTATTTATTTAGTCCAAATATTATACGATTTTTTAATATCTGCCATTTATTGCTTATTAGACATAAGATAAAACAAAAATAACTATTGGTATCGGCCATGTCTAACTGAAAGTTGAGTCTCCTATGCGTGTAATGAGCACTAGCCTATTTGTGCATGTGACTGACCATTAAAAAAAAGTTACTGCCAAATCAGTCACATGATGTTCTCTGTCAGTTTAGATGCTGCCTTACAAGGCCACTGACAATGTAGCATACAACCCTCTAAGTTTTGAGAAAAGAGCTAATGTCTACACACATGAACACCTGTAAGAAAGAAGCATTATAGAGCTTTATACCTGAACTCTATAATGGTTACTCTTACTTGTGTCTCTTCAAAGCAGAGGAGGGGGTTTACCTGAAAATAGGTGTGTGTCCTGGTTTGGGTTTGTTCCATGTGAAGTGAGATGGGACAGCAAGAAACTGCTCTCCAGATCCATCCTTCTTTAATCCGTGCATGGCATCCTCACCAGGTGAGTCAAGCAAAGGAGATACATTCCCAGAATCATCCATGCCCACGTCGCCCTTCCCTGGCTGGATTGCTGCTGTACAGTCCTGGGAGGTCTTCCTGGTCTTGGAGGGGATGTCAGCCTCAGAGGGACAACATTGGAAAGGGGACATACCCATGGATGGGCTTCCTATCCAGGTGTCTTCAGTCACGCTGCCCCTGGGAGAGGGGCCGGGAGTGGCAGTCGGGGAGTGATGGGGTGATAAAGAGCCCAGGCAGCATATATCAGCGCTGGAGTGGCGTCTCTTCCCACAGGGCGATGTCGGGCGCGAAGAGGGCCGTGAAGGTGAACGTGGGCTCAGCCAGTTCTCATCTGTGACGCTGTTACGGGGCGAATGACAGGGCGACTGGCGGGGCGAGAGAGAATGGCCGTGTGAATGAGAAAGGGAGTGAGTGAAGGCCTGGTGATGATGATGATGCTGCTGCTGCTGTTGCCATACTTCGTCCTGTGGTCCAGCCTGCGGAGAGCAGCCAGGCGAAGTGAGCGGTGAGCCCAGGGTAAAACGCGCCGCTGCTTCATTTAGTTCCGAATCCACATCATCGTACACATGTGAGATGGATTCGCAGGACGATGCGTCTGAGAACCAGCTTCGTGAGGAAAGGCTGCTACATGGACTCGGGCTCAGGGACGAATCTCGATACGAATGATCTAGAGGCAGGTATAGGTGGTCTCGAGACAGAGGTCTGTCGTGGTAGTCTCCATCCGGACCCTTTGCTCTCATCTCATCGTCGCTGGCCTCCATCTCCTGCTGGCAGCTTGGGGAAATGGAGGTGATCTGGATGCTGGGACATTCAAAGGCCTTTGGTGGGCCGTTCCCTCCTCCACCCATCCCTGTGGACGTGTATTTAGAGTCCTGATGCTCATAGCTTTGCTCATAGGTCTTTTGGTGGGCCTGCAGGGAGGGGGAGGTGGCAATGAGTTGGGCTGGGGGCGGGCATCCATGCCGCTGGAGACCGTGTGATTGGTTCACCAGTAAAGGAGGTTGGCCAACATTGAGGATGTAAAATGAGGTGTTATCATCCGTTTCTAGATCTGAAAATAAAACAAAACAACACAAATCAAAAACAATACATGATGTCAATGCAACAGTTTTTTACAGACTGTGGAAAAAGCTACATGCCCAGAGCAGCTGCAGCTGCAAAAACTATGACTTGGTGGTGCTCACAAACAGACTATTTTGCTTAGTAACAATGAAAAGCAGAGGAAGAGTCTGGAACCGGCTTGTTTGTCTTTGTACTCTTGTATTTGCCGTTGCTTCATCAACACCATAATTAATACAACAATCTGAAGGGCTGTTAAAAAACATGTAAATACTATTTGACTTCCTTTCTTCTTCATGACAAGCGGGTGTTAGAAACATAAAGCTGTGCACTGCTGCCCTTGTAAAGGGCTGTATTTCTGCTTTTCTATTTGTGCTACCTACTGTCAGAGAGTGAATTTGCATTGTCTTTCAGTCCGTCTGCAAAAGATTTTTGTCGCATAAGTCTAAACAGACAGATCGCATGCAAAAATCAAAACCAAATTTTTGTGCAGAACATTTGAGTTGCAGTGAACAGGCCTTTAATGTCCCATATACTTAACTGTCACATACATATAAAAAAATATTAAATGCAAAATATTAAATATTAAAAAGTAAAAATGGCTTATATTTACACAAGAGGTGGGTGATATGATTGTTGACCAGTAAAAAAATGTCATTGTAGTTTCCTGCACCCCTTTTCAGTGGCAATGCAGTGATACAGTTTTATGGACATTAGGGCCTGAAAACCAGAACTATGGTACTCAGTACCAGCATAGACAGGAAGTGTGCATGAAAGAAGTCACTCACAGAAACTGCATAACGTTTACCGAAGTTTACAGTGTAATTGCTTGTATAACTAACACATAAATAATTACTGTCTATTGAGGCACTTCAAGGTCTGCGTCTGTCTACTGATAAGGGAGATGAAAGAGAACAGGCTATTTTCTCTCCTCTCTCTCTCTCCTTTATTGGACTGCTGTTCTGATAGCCTTGAAAAGGAAAGACTTGGGCTAGTTGCAAACAAGCCACTGGGGAATCTGTAGACACTACAACACTAGCAACAGGTTAACAATAAGAGTGTTATGGCACAAACGGTACTGATATCTCAGTATCAGCGCAAGGGGAAGGGGTGAGAAGAACAGAGAGAGAGAGAGAGAGAGAGAGAGAGAGAGAGAGAGAGAGAGAGAGAGAGAGATCCATAGAGTCTGATCCATTTAGAAGCGGATATAATGAGACAGAGCCGGTGGGTTAGTCAATGGGGAGAATTTTGGGTGGGGTGACAGATGGGCTCAAATCCAGAGAGGAATAACCCGTGCACATGTCATCTATCTCAGTACGTGCGCAAAAAACACACGGAAAACAAATTCGCACATAGGCGTATGCTTCGGCCTGTCACCACATAGACCGACCTTATTAATAACGCCAGCTCGCACACACACACACACACACACACACACACACACACACACACACACACACACACACACACACACACACACACACACACACACACACACACACACACACACACACACACACACACACACACACACACACACACACACACACACAGATGGCTATTATGCTCTAATACTGTACAGACACACACCCACAGAGCATATTGTGCCTGTGGTCTATTAAAGGTTATTGATGAGCTTCCAGTGACTGGGCAGAGGGAACCTGACAGGGCCAGACAGCAGTGAGCAGTCAGTGAGATGTGTTTCTACAAGCTGCATTCAGCCCTACAGAGTCAAAGAAACAGCGTTGCGATTTCACAATGCAACGCAATCAGGTCTTGTTAAAGGAGCTGTATGTAAGAAATGTATTTCAATTAATCATAAAATGGCCCTGAAATGTCACTAGACATTAAGAAATCATGTTTATTTCAAATACTTATATCACTGACAACAGTAGTCTGGCCAGGATATTGTCATTTAAAAAGTGCAGTTGCAGCCCTCAACTGATGTTGATGTTGTCATGTTGTGTTTTGGTCTGATGCTCCACCCTCCACCTATCTACCAATCACGAAGTCAGTAGTGTTGCGACATCCGGGTTGCCAGCTCTGCTCAATTACCACAGCTGCAGCTCATCACGTTCCTGCTGGATCCTGCAGCCGATCTGGCAACCTCGAGTCAGGGAGGAGGGGGAGGGGATACACCACTCTACAGTAATTTCAAAGTGATTGCAGTACTAGTTTTGGCCACAATCTTACATACAGCTCCTTTAAATATTATCTTGATTCCCCACTGGTATCCTGCTTTGGGAGAAAAGCATTAGCTTAATACATGCATGTAATGAATGTAAATGAAGTCATCATGACTTTTCTCTCACTCTTTCTCTCTATTCTCTTTTGACTGACTGACTCAGTTTTATTTTTCTCTCTTTTATGTTTTTCTACCCCATTTCTCATCTCTCTATTCCTCTCCATCTGATCAATTTATTTATAGATGCTCCACACACTCCCTGTCATAAGACATGCCTATTTGTGATGACAGAGCTAGAGAGACAGGAAGGGGGACAAACCTACATGTCACACAAGACTCAACATGCCAATCCAACTGTGAACTCTGACCCCGCGGGAAACAGACCACTGGGAGTTCAGTCTATCAGTCTGACACACACACTGCAGTATAAGAACTAAAACATGTTCAGAATAACATTCTACTACAGCGATCTTCCAATCCAAGAGATAATCGGCAAAGGCAAAACCCATGTTTTCTTTTACTCACAATTTCATTCTGAAATTTCATTCATTTTTGCTGCAAAGGAGGCTTTGATTAATCCACCATACGCTGACTGCCAGTTCATTAGCATAACGCTATGAATAAATGCAATGGTCATGGAGGGATAAAATAAAGGAGAAAAAAGGCACTAAAAGCTGAGCATTGGGAGCAGTGAAAAAGCAGGCTGATGATTTGAGTCTGATATAAGGCTCAGATCGGACATGTAAAGAGATGCTTGAGACATGTATTGTAATGCTATGGGTGTGCTTCAATATAAAATGGACATAGAAATTAATTTTTATTTAGTTGTAAGTGTTTCAGCCTCGCTCTAAAATGCCCCACAGAGAGCTGGATCTTTTGGCTTTCACCAGGTCCCGTTTCATCAGAAATTTGTAGTCATTCAATCCTTTCTATAGCCTAGCCAATCAGTATAAAATATTTTGGTTTTGTAATAATAATAAAAATAACAACAACAACAATAATAGGGTAACACTTTACTAACACTTTTATTTTTAATGCACCTTATAATGCATGTATGATCTCAGCAATAATTATAACCACAGTTATAAAACATTACAATAGTCTATTCATTGAACACCCTTTTAGAAAGTATAATGCATTAAAAAACATGACGATCATACAATTTCAGATGACAGAAGTCCCCGTTTATGACCTATATGATCTGAAACAGAAAATGTGGTGAGATAGTCCCTACCCTGCTTCTCAAAGTAGAGGTATGTGAAGGAAGGGAGCAGACAGCCTATGCTTCTTCTCAGCACATTATTTGTAAGAACAAAAGCATTTGCGTCAGGCTAAAAGTAAATATGCTGTTAGGCCTTCCTCAGTTTTCTAGATGTTCTACAAAGCTCTTAATTACAGCTTTGAAGACTCACCAATAGAGCATTGAGTCAGTTCAAACCATTTACACGCTTTTTAATTTGTACAAAGATATATTATATGTGTTTGTGTGTATATATATATATATATATATATAGAGAGAGAGAGAGAGAGAGAGAGAGCGAGAGAGAGAGAGAGAGAGAGAGAGAGCGAGAGAGAGAGAGAGAGAGAGAGAGAGAGAGAGAGAGAGAGAGAGAGAGAGAGAGAGAGAGAGAGAGAGAGAGAGAGAGAGAGAGAGAGAGAGAGAGAGAGAGAGAGAAAGAGAAAACAGACTAACAGAAAATGAGTGATGAGCAACACAACTACCTCTCCAAGAACGGCTTGTTCCCCAAAAGACCTTTCAGACTCCCTAGCGGAGCTAATGAATATCATGATGAAAGCAGTATGGGCATCCACTGGCCCTCAGCTCACATGATAAAGATAAATACTGTAATGTGATTGTGACATCTGCATCATCTAAAAGTGGAAAAGTGTGGAAAACCAGCAGCGATTACTGTAAGTGCTCTGAATTTATTCATGTGATGGCAAATATATATTATTATCAAAGAGCCGCTTAATATTTCTGTAAAAACCATGATACGTTTCTTCAGGATTATTTGATGAATCGAAAGTTAATAAAAAAAACAGCATTTATTTGAAATAGATCTTGTACATTAGATAAGTTGTATAATATTTTGTTAAATGTATTACAGAACCTCTCAATCAATTTAGTGTATCCTTGCTGAATAAAAGTATTAATTTCTTTAAAAAAAAAAAAAAATCTTACTGAACCCCAAACTTTGTCGTATTTTATCTGTGTGCAGTACAAATACATTGCATACTTGAAGATGATTGTTGCCTTGTACACACACACACACACAGTTCCTGCTACCTTACATCTGCTGGGAACGTCAGTGAGAGAAAACCTGACCCAGATCAACCCAGAACCATCTGCTGGAAGAAAATGGGGGAAACTGCAAAAGTGTAGAATCATGACTAATATGGCATGCCGTATAATATAATCTATGATGAGGAAAGTACAACTGATCTGCAGTATGAGGAGAGGAGTCTCAGTGTTGCCTGCTGTTCAGATCCACATCAGACTGGCTATCTGGTTAAATAAAGAGCCCTAAGAGGCTTTGCTGTTCCTAAGCTAATAATAGTGGGAAATCACTGCAGTGCGCTGAGAAGCACTCAATGCATTGCCCAGTCTGTGACACTCCTAATACACAGGCTTTCACCAATAAAGTCACCCAGAGGTGAGTCCAACTGTCCCTACCTGCTGCAGTGTGTCTGTGTGTTTGTGTGCATGTTGTGTGGTTTAAGACATCAATATCAGATACAGGATTGAGAGGGAAATCATGTCAGCAAGCAAAAGTAGGTCTCCACGATGTATAGTTTTAACATCGATATCGCGATGTGCACATCCGTGATAGTCACATCGCAGGATGTGCGATGTCAAGTATAGGGATCGTAGTAATTAATCCATGTTCGTTTTTTATTCATAATCTCCCCATCGCCGGCAGGCACGGAATCCATTTTTGCGTGAGTTTGTCATTACACGCAGAAGACAATATTCCTCCGCCCAGGCGAGCAACCACCAAGAAAAGGTGCTAACACCAATTCTCGCCCAGGACAACTGGGAGGTGCTAGGGACTGGAAGATGCTGGCTGATCTTGATCAAAGGCTTATTTTCCACCTGAGATTGCCACTAACCTACGACCAGATATTGTTTTGTGGTCTGGATCAGCACGCATTGTTCAACTGATAGAGTTAACAGTGCCATGGGAGGATGCGGTAGATGAGGCATATGAGAGGAAGAAACTGCGGTATGCTCATCTGGCCACTGAAGCAGAACAGCGAGGATGGAGAGTCCAGGTTTATCAAGTGGAAGTGGATTGTCGAGGTTTTGTGGCACACTGTATAACCCGGTTCCTCAGAGACGTCGGATTCAGTGGCCAAGAGTTGCGTCGCACAGTAAAGAACTTATCTGAAGCAGCAGAAAGGAGCAGCAACTGGCTGTGGTTGAGACGGAAATATTCTGGCTGGCTGGGTACAGGCCGCCACGCTACGGTTTCGTAGAATTCTTGAAAACTTGAAGAGTCAGTTGGTTTATTTGTATAGGTTGTATAGCATTTACAGTCATTACGTTCCTGTGTATATTGCGTGAATGACGGGTGGTTGGGCAGATATTGTGTTTTGCGGTAGGTGGTATGCCATACGGAACCGTTGCCACTGAAACTGCATATTAACGCACCAGTGGGGCTCGACAGCCTTAGTCAAACGGGTTGGCGCGTATGGTTGGGTTGCGGAGAGATTGTGAGATTGTGGTTAGGTCTCAGCAGCAGGAGGGATGTAAAGGTCAGTAAGCTGGGCTGAGTTGAGTGGGGGACGGAGGGGGGTGACTCTGGGACGCCAGAGTCACTGTCGAGCCCTCTTGAGGTGTCGTGGGCTAGTCGACGAAACACTGAGGACGGAAGGTGCCCACTTGAAGACCCTAGAGATGTCCCCTACTCGGCTCAATCCAGACGGTTGTCGTGCTGGTCCTGTAGTTGCAGCCGTCGCGTGTGCTGACGCGCCAAGTACACTGCAGCCGTTAACGCCGGACAGAAGGGGAGTCACACCACCATATGGAAAGAAGCGTAAATGAATGGAGAAGCATAGTTTACTGTAAAGCTACGTCTTAGTTTTGCTTATCTTGGCGAAAGCCGAGTACAAATCAGCATGAAGTTTTAACATCTACTCTCGTGTAATGGAAATCATGTGTGTTCTAATATGTCACATGGCGATGGCGCAACCTCCCACAGCAACGCAACTCATTAAATTATTGGCTGTTTACTTGTCACTCATAGCACTTTATCAAGGCATTTGATAGGCTGTTTATGATTCAGGGACGGTGGACCAAACTCGTTATGTGGTTTCATGTCTTTTTACATTAATACATCTTAAAGCTGCCGTCGGCAACATTTTTTTGATCATATTCAGTGAAATCGACACTATAATCCGACAGAACAACATAAAGTGGTTTTAGAAAAAAACCCGAGCATCTAACTCCACCTGGAGCGTGTTATTTGTTTTGCAAAAATCAACAGCTCCCGGATCATCGGGTCCAATCAGCGCAGGGGGGTGTGAGATCTGACTGTCAATCACAGATCGGGCACACGCCACCCCTCGCGCACGTTACAATCACATGCACACGCCGGAAATGTTCGCGCAGTAACGAAGATTGATGGCGGATGTATCTCGCTTTCAAAACACTAAAAAATCAAGTAAGCTCATTTAGAGTATAAATGACGTTAGCAATTGCAATCTATCGGTAGATTAGCCAGGGCAGCATACCTCCAAATACTCCATGGTGTTGATGGATGCTGATGAGACGGGCGCGTTCACAGATAACCTGGTGCACACGCACTGACGAGCACGAACTCGATGGGAGGGTATCCGTTGATAGTGGGGGAGGGGCATGAGAGTTGTAAACATTAAAAATTTTGCCTAAGTCCACTCAATCTGCCAGACTTGCCGACTGCAGCTTTAAGTGAAATTATCGAGTGTTATATCGAACATTTTTTCTATTGTTAACGATAAAGGTATACCGTTGATAAATACAGATACTGTTGTATCACCCAGGCCTAATCAGCGGTTCTCAACCCTGGTCCTCAAACCACCCAAGCATTGCACATTTTAGATGTCTGTCTCCCTAAACAAACACACCTGATTCAACTCATTAGCTCATTAGAAGAAACTCCAAGACCTGAAATGGTTGTGTAAGATAAGAAAAGCATGTACAGTGTACAGTTAAATGTACAGTGTTGGGGGAAAGGGGAGTTCCAGGACCAGGTTTGGGAAACACTGTGGTAGATGAATCAGCATCAAAAGGGCTTTTCATCGTTCTAAACCACGTTTTCAACACCGGGTAGAGGAACGTTTCATACTTGTAATTTAAAAGCAGGGTCAGCACTGCTTTTTACCCAGGGTTTTATTTGCGGTGTTAACCCTGCATGTGGTCAAACTTGCACAGTGTGAAACAATGTGGTGTTAGAAAGTTAAGGCTGGATGCTTTGCAACAGACAGCCAATCACATGCCTCATAATCACAATAACGTGTGTTGTAAACAGTAATCGGAGTCAGTTGGAGTGAAGAAGAGACGTTTCACTTCATAGTCCAAAGAGTCCATTCAGGAAAAACTTGATAGTACAGTCAGCAATATATAGGCCTAATATGAGGATATGCAATGCTAGAGCCTTTATGTTGACAGATCATGTGTTGTGCTCGTCCAATCAATGACATCGCAAATATGCAACTAAGGACCTTAACCCAGAGTTTAGGAATGTACAGTGTGAAAAGTCCGTTTATGAATACCCAGTATTAATTGTTAACCCCGAGTAAAGTATGATGTGTGAAACATGAAAAAATAAATAAAAAATAAATAAATAAATAAATAATAATAATCCGTTTAACCCTCTGGGGACCAAGAACGCGCCCGCGCGTTTTGCTGTTTCTTTTCACATAGCAGCAACATAGACTTAAAATACTCCGTCATTTATGGTCATATAAATAAAATCAATACATGATTATAAACTATAGAGGGTCTTCTTTTTTTGTGTACACTCACATTAACATCAAAACCTTTTTTTTTTTTTTTTAATAACTAAAATAAACAGGGTGCGCTTTCAGCTCACTCTGTCTCCGCAAAAATCTTTCTGAAACATGTCTGGAAAATGAACGGAAACTCCGCTAATACTTATCACACAAACATGAAACATACGTCTAAAGAACGCTTTAAATTTCTACTTTTAAATAAAACAATTCACATTTAAAAGAAATATTCTCCTGCAATGTAATCTGTCTGAAACTAAAGAGAAGTACAGTTTCTCCTGTCTCAGCTCATTATCGTTAATTTGTTCACACCCACTCGCAGAGCGCGCTATTCATAAGATAATGTGTTGAGGCCATTTGCAAAATAGATAAACGCCCCCAGGCAAATGCTGTAAACACACAATATTTTTTAGTCAGATTAAGATTCGTCTTGCGCGGCTATGAGGAATAATCCTGGGACATTTACCACAGAAGTGCTGGTTTATTTTCACTTCGAGGAGGAGCGACAGATTCAGCTGAGAACTGTAAGTGTTTTATGCTTGTGCTTTGTTCTAATCGCGAGATAGAATAACGTTAGTGTCTGTAAACGAAAAAATAGCATACTGTTTAAATGTGAATCATGTTTCTCTGTGTGTGTGTGTGTGTGTGTGTGTGTGTGTGTGTGTGTGTGTATGAATGAATGAACGGACAGATACGCACTGTTACAGACGAAATAAAAGAACATTTCTTTATAGTTTTGGATAAAGTTTTTCAAATCAAATAAGCATCAAATGAGCTTCAAATAAGCTTCAAAATAAAGACATCAAATAAGCTTATGTTTTGTCAATAAACTAATCAATGAATCCTCAAAAATAATGAATCCTCAACTTTGAAATATGTATGATCAAACTAAGACATTTATGGAAAAAGACTATTTTCTTTTCAAGATGTTTCCAACTCTAACTTTGAACTGAAATAAAACCATGTCTATATGGTGAAGGGTGTGTGATAGAAGTGTCCAGACGTATCCACCCTGTATTTTAAAGAAGAACATTTAATTATTTGCGATACATTATTCATTCACAAAGAATTCAGGGACATTATTAATTTCCCTAAAGGTTGGAGTTTTCCTCATTTTTTTAAATTAAGGCATTAAGATTTTTTATTCCTCTTTTTAGTCAACTTTAGCATGGGTGTTTTCACTTATTCTAAGCAGTGTGTGTGTGTATATATATATATAATTAAAAAGCAATTTTAACCAGAAACCAGTCCTTTGTTGTGTATCTTTGGATTATGTTGTGTTGTAAATAAATCCAAACAATCTAAAGGCCATTCTTTTTTAAATCTCCTCATTCTTTGTGCAAGGCTCCTCGTAATGGGGTTATTATGGACTTTATTGACTTATCTGAATGAGTAGTCAGGATGATTCTCACATAGTTTTGTAGCAAATATTCTAGGCTATGTGATACAATTTTCAAAAGTCTTGTGAAGAAATAATCAATATGTGTTTTGTGGCCTTATTTCAGAAAATTTTATTTTTAAGTTTTTCAACAACGATGCATAAATAATATTCTCTCAAAAATACAAACATGTACATACATGTTGCTCACAGATTATGGTAGCCCCGTTTGTGCTATATAGAGTGAATTTACACCTTTGCCATTAACATGTTTATAAATAACTGAAAAAAGCACAAATGTCAGTGCATGTCAAAACATCCCAAGGGCCTCAAAAAACCCTTGGTCCCCAGAGGGTTAACCGGGGTTTAGATTGACCCAGGGTTAGGCATTTAAAGTGTGAAAAGCCCTAAACTGCAATTATCTGTGCTGTGCTTTGACTTTGATGAAGCAATGACATCTGGGTGATTTATTGGTTGAGGAATGCACTTATTTCAGGCACTCATTTCGGTTTATTGAGAAGTTACTGTAGGAAAACAGATCACTTGGGTGTAACAACATTTAAAGGGATTGTTCACACAAAAATAAAAATTCTGTCAGGACCACTATCGTCAACTACGATTGACAATTAGCATGCAGTTAGGATTGGCGGTATGGTTCTTTTCTGGGCAAGAACTCCCTGCGCATCCATGCAGCCTAGCATGGATAAGAGCAGGGAGAGCAGCAATAACCCCCCTTAGGGTAAACAAAACAGAACCAACGTGAATGTATTGCAGATATCATTAATTCATTTTAATGCACAACATAATTAGAGAATTTTTGTCTGATTCAGGGGTAATCAGAGTGCCAAATCCTGACTGGGCGAGAGGAAGAGCTGGGGATGGAGGAGGGTAATTTGCTCCTGAGAAACACGATAGCTGCTGATAATACTGAAGGAGCTTATATATCCATACAGTGATAGGTGTCCTATTCCTATAGGTCGAGTGGATCAGCTGAGAGTCAGCTGATGCGAGCTTGACTAACGTGACCAGCCAGAACTGACGCTACGCTCGATTTCTGTCATCATTTACACACCCTCAAGTTGTTCCAAACCTTTATGAATTTCTTGACACAAAAGATAATATTTTGAAGAATATTGGTAACCAGACAATTGATGGGCCCCACTGACTTCCATAGTATGGAAAAATAATTACTATGGAAGTGAATGGGGCCCATCAACTGTTTGGTTACTGACAATCTTCAAAATATCTTCTTTTGTGTTCAGCAGAAGAGAGAAACTCATACAGGTTTGGAACAACTTGAGGGTGAGTAAATGATGACAAAATGTTCATTTTTGGGAGAACTATCCCTTTAAAGGGTCATGAAACCCCCCTCTTTCAGCTCAAGTCTAGCTCACAATCTTTTTGAAAAAATGCAACTTAAATGGGCGTGGATGGCTGTGAGAAGGGGTGTGGTATGGCCATCACTGTCATCGCCAGTATCCCATGCATATCGACTGTCACTAAAATCACTGGTAAAACGTGAGGAAATGCTAGATTTTTTTTATAGCTGGCAAAGTTAAAGTCTTATGAAATACGACACTTTATTATTGTCCTTTCAAAAGTAACTGAATGCCCTGCAATATTAGCCTACAGTAATCGTAATTCTATTGAGAACATATTAATGTAGGCTACATGTATAATTATAATGTCATTATAAAATATATAGTTGTTTGTAGACACTATAAATACATATATTTGAAAATTATTAATTTTCCGCTTAAAAAAAAACGTTCCGTGCATAGCCTAGATCTACGCCCCCCCTGAACCCCCATAATAAAGATGGCTCTGTGGAGGTGGTTGACTTCTCATTTTAGACACACATACACACACACCTCTGAAGGGATAGAAAAGTCCTCGGGACTTGGTACCGTATCAATCGCAAGACGCAACCTGCATTGGTTGTCAACAAGGCGAAGTCCACAATTCTCGAAGCTCTCTTGAAAATTTTTTTTGCGCCACACACGTTCAGATGTGTCCATGGTTGATGGAAAACCAACCGCCCGGAGCCAGAGCCTAGCCCGGGCAGCATCGCGGGGAAACATATTCAACCTTGCACCCCGAAAACAAACACTTGCATGCGTCCCATGATTGCCTCTCTCATCTACTACGCGATATCACAGTTTGACATGTCTGTCATTGGAAAGATCCACGTGGTGTCATGAATAATTAAGAGACGCTGTCTTCTCATAGGATATGAAAACTCAGTCTCATTAATAATTATGAGACACCGATGAGTCATCAACGCACTATACTGTGCTCTGCCACGTCACAGCCTGCGATGAAGATTTTAAACCCGGAAGACGAAAAAAGCGGAAAAAAACTCAAATTTAACCATTTTAACCCTACTATTAAATCTAACTGATGCTAACATTGTCTTCAATGGTGTTCAACACACATACCTCTGTAAAAATCTCAGAAAATTTGGTTTGGGGTTTCATGACCCTTTAAACACTCGAGCTTAATTTGAGAGTGTCCTGCTTCGATTTTCCATTTTGGCTTCATTTTCAAGTCTTGCAATTTTCCTACTTGCACGTGATGTTTTGTTTTCCTAGCTTCTCTCACAAGTCATTTGTTTTGCTGATTCTTTGTGAAAATCATATAATAACTCAAGAATTAAGATTTAGGGCACCGTGAAAATGTCAAAAGCACAAGTACACTGTTATTTTCGACATGAAATACCTTAATTCGAATTTATTCACTGAACCGAGAGCCTGCGTGAACTCCTATAAGATATGCATGTACCTGCCTTAAAGAGGGTAAATTCCTGAATTGCTTACACAACGTCCTGACCTGAGTGCTTGTGAGTGTGTATCATGCATAGAAAAATGGTGCAACCTAATCCGGAATTCCCTATGTAGAACACATTCGCACAAACGAAAGGTTTCTCTTAGAGATCAAACATCAGCCTATATTGTACAAATGGCCTTAACCCAAACAATTCATTATAAATAAATAAAAAAATTAATGATGAAGACTTTAAATAAGAGCTTTTGCTTGACCGAACAATCTGCCTCCTAACACAACCTGCTTCTAAGAACTGCTGGCAGAGTGCCGTCACTTCTAAACACTGAGTCTCTGACGCAAACCGCACAGAGCAGCCCACACCTGTAGCACCGACATCTCTGTAGCGCACAACTAGCCGCTTAAGAACACAACGAGACACACAGCGGGAGTGTGTGCGCACAACTGAGCGTTTCTGCCTTTGTCTAAGCTTGCATACGAGTGTGTGCACATATGTGTGTCTATAGTCGATGTTGGATGCTTATTTAATCAGACCGAGTTGTAAGAGGCTGGGGGTTTTTTTGTTTGTTTTTTCATTTGGTTTGCTTGTGCCATAATTTCCCAAACTGATTTCTAGAGTAGCAAATAAAGGAGTCGTTCACTTTAAAATTAAAATTAGCCCATGATTTACTCACCCTCAAGCCATAGGTGTATATGACTTTCTTTTTTCAGACGAATACAATCGGAGTCATATTAATAAACACCCTGACGCTTCCAAGCTTTATAATGGCAGTGGATTGCAACCATTGCAACCAACAGATTGAAGCTCAAAAAAGTGCATCCATCCATTATAAAAGAACTCCACATGGCTCAGGGGGGTTAATAAAGGCCTTCTGAAGCAAAGTGATGAGTTTTTGTAAGTAAAAATATTCATATTTAACACGCTACAAAGTAAAATTCTAGCTTCCAGCCAAACAGCCATACACAGTCTACTTGCGTATAAAGCGCAACTTACTCAACTTGTGACGTCGGAAGTAGCGTAGTGCGTCATGGCGTAGCGTAAATATCAGCAATACGTCGCATTACTTGCATAAGTTGTGCTTTACATTTAAGTCGAATCCGTATGTTCGTTTGGCCGGAAGCTAGGCTTGCTATAGTCGGTGTTACCGGTGTTCAGAAGCAACAACGGTTACATCTCTTGCCCACCGCGGCACCGCCCCCCACTGTCGATTTGATTTTTTTTATATATATAAAATCATTTAGTTCAGTTAGAGAACAGACACTATTAAACTGAACATGTCTGCTTAATAAATCATGAGCCGAACGAGAGTCGCCGCACAGATCAGCAACAGGAGCTGACTGACAAGGTGACTGCGGAATATTTGGTGTCAAAGCGAAATGTAAAAGCGCCTATTTAAGCGAATTTGTCATTGCACTGTTTTGTTGTTGTGTTTTTCATTAAGAATAATAGGCTAACGAACTAACCATTCAAGTAATCCACCCCGAATTGGCGTTAATTTGAAAACGAAACTAAAATGTGCACGGCCACACGTGTCAACGGGGGCGGAGCGAGCAGAACAGAGCGAGCGTTTTCAGTTTATTCCTATGGAACAATTCTCGCTCTGTTTTGCTCGCTCCACTCCGGTTGACATGTGCGGCCGACCGTGCACGTTAGTTTTGTTTTTAAATTAGCGCCAACTCAGAGCACAATAACAAAACAGTGCTGCTCAGCACGACAGCACCATTATGAATGCCAGTGTAAACGCGCGCATTTTACATTTTCCCGGTATCGGGGGCGTCCGTTTTTAACAGGTTAAATAGCGCTTTAAAAGCCCCCGCCGGTGATACCGGTGTTGTCACACGTCGATTAACCAGTGGTAAATATCCTCACCGTCACATCCCTACCGGAAGCTAGTTATTTTACTTTTATAAAGTTTTAAATATGAATATTTTTCTTACACAAACTCATCGTGTTGCTTCAGAAGGCCTTTATTAACCTCCCGGAACCGTGTGGAGTTCTTATATAATGGATGGATGCACTTTTTTGAGCTTCAATCTGATGGTTGCAATCCACTGCCATTATAAAGATTGGAAGAGCCAGGGCATTTTTTAATATAACTCTGATTGTATTTGCCTGAAATAAGTCTTATTCACCTAGGATGGCTTGATGGTGAGTAAATCATGGGATAATTTTCATTTTTAAGTGAACTACTCCTTTAAAGTTTCCTATAATATACCTGAAAAAAGTTGATAAAAAAGGTTAAATCATTGACCACCCAAAAGCAAAATACTTCTATAGAGATGAAATACAGGGAGAGTTCATTGTAAGGACAAATGTTTCTACTTAATTTGTCCCAATATGAAATCTATGTAAGGTTTCAAAAAGATAAGCCATGAGATGAACAATGCCATTTTTGCCTCTCTAACCAGGGTTAATAATAGGGCTGTCACGATTCCTCGATTAAATTTGAGTACTCGATTTAAAAAAAATGCTCGATTTTGCAATTTACTTGTGTCGAGTAACCAGTAAAATACCGGAAGTGCCTCATTCCATGGGCGGGAATCAATGAACGGCATTATTAGACCGTTTTCAAAGGCTGCACGATATATTAAAACCAATTAAAATTCATAATATAGCACAGTGCTATTGTGAAATCACAAAGGATCCGATCATGCGATTCAGTTAAATAAACAAAATGCACTGCAGGTTTCAGGGTGAAGTGCGACGCTTTAATAATTTACATGCATGCAGGTTACTTGTTTCTCAGAGCTGCTCCGTTCCACAGTAAATGCTGAAACAAACTCAGTCTCTGCATGCGCTGTTTGTTTGGATACCACTACCAATAATGTGCATTTGGGAACTCATGCAAAGTGTTGCAAAGTGTTGCACTGTTATCATTTACATGCATGGAGCGCGTTTCAAACTCCATCTCTGCTGCGAGTTTGGGTTTCTTATAATATTCATCTGGGAAAACAACGTGCATCATTTCACCAGATTTGTAACGTAAATCATTTATAAACCTAAGCCAACACAGGAGAATACATCAATATGTGTGAACTGTTGTTCATTGTGATTTCAAAATAAAAGTTTAAACCCACACTTGAAATTTGCATGTTTTGATGTCCAGTCCACATGTTCTTGTTCAAGAAAAAAAAAACTCAGAAAGAAGTGGCCAAATAATAAAGATTACGTGGACATTTGAATTAAATGTTGTTTGGCCAATATGAAACAAAGATTTGATCTGCTGTAAAGTGTAACAACAATCATCACCATTGTTGGCGCCATCTGCAGGGATTTGTTATAATACATAATGTACATAAGTTGATTATTTACATTGTGTATATTACATTATGTATTTTAACAGTGTTGTTCAATAAAACCATGATTGATACTTTATTTGAACCAATTGTTCAATTAGGTCTATTTCTATTACCACAAAAAAATCGAATTACTCGATTAATCGTCAAAACAATTGACAGATGACTCTATTACCAAAATAATTGTTAGTGACAGGCAGCCCTATTAAATAATGTAATGTACTTAATATGATATGATTCAAGGAGGATTACATCAGTTTCTTTGTTTTAGCAACATTCACTAGCTTTTTGCATCCTCTTCCCCGTGAAGGCGAGTCACTGCTGTGGCCCCAGTTCTGCAGCCAGTTACATCACCAACAAGCTGCGGATGTCCGCTGTGCTAGGTGATGGAAGACTAAGCCAACATAAACGTATGTTTGCTTTCTAAATAAAGCTCCCTAATTAAACCATCTCATGCTGTGATAACATTACAGGATAAACAAAGCTCAGCCGGCAGAGGGAACACCTAAGGTTCATCTAGTCCCAACCTTGTCAATCACTGCCGAAATAACCAAAGCAATAGAGTTGGTTTCAGATCTTACATCTGGCCAATTGCAGTTCGCATTACAGAACAGCTTACAATACCCATAATAAATGTAAATAAAGGCCTCACGCCTCTTTTTATGAATCATAAAAAGTACCTTTTGCCTGTTCGTACTGTATCTGAACAGATGATTTCCCCTTAGTTCAAAGTGGTTACCAGAGCAAAAAGAATTCAAAAGAGTTTGATGAGCTGACAGACAGTCCACTATTTCAGCAACACTTTTGGTTTCACTGCAGCCAAAAAAAAAAGTGGAAAAAGAAAAACAGAGGTAAAAGAAAAAAAAGGAACGGGAAACTAAGAATTAGCGCTGCAAAGAGCGATGCCAAATAGGTTCACTGATTTTAGCATTTTACTTTCCGCATTACTACCTATTACACTAAAAAGTTTTTGTGGTCTAAACTACATCTTTTAAGCAGAGGATGCAGCCATTTACATGACTAAAAGTATATTTGCTGAGGTGAATCAAAATACACATCATCTTAGCCGCCAAAAGTCTCAGAGCCTCATCTGTGAAATGCCACAACCACATTCAAGACACACACACACACACACACAACGGCCCGAGGGTAAATTGTGTAACAGTGCCTTTGGGACCAAAAGAAGGGGAAGGAAGTGAAGCAGTGACTCGGAGGAGAATGAGGGACCGTAAGTACAACGCAAACAAGTGTGAGGGAAGGAAAGACTGGTCTACTCTAGAAGATTAAATAATCTAGCCTCAGAATCCCATTCAGCTTAAATCCAAGTTTGTGCATAAAGATCATTGGATACAAATGTGAATTTGAGTTAGGGGTGGGCGATATGGCAAAAATATCATATCACGATTTTTTTCCAGGAAAATCACAATTCACGATTTTATCACGATTCTTTCATGTTGGTTTTACTATTTTGCAAGTGACTGAGCATTACAGCCAAACTAATGTCCCTATTTTAAAAACAAAGCCTTGGGTAACAAAAAAAAAAAAAAAAAAAAAAAACTGCAGACATTTGGGCCAAAGTGGCGAAGATTTTTATCTTTGTCATTATTTTCTTTGTTATTAAAAATTAAGAACAAAGATTCACATTACACATACACAACTTAAAGGGATACTCCACTTTTTACCTCCTCAAAAACAGCTCTTTTCACAGCGACCCGTTTTGGTGCATGTAGGGCTGTCACTTTACGTTCGAAAATCAATTGCACAATCGATCGGACCAACCAACACAAGTTTCGAAAACGAAAATAGGGATTCGATTTTTACGGCCTTTTTTTAACCAAAAATGTGTTTTAGGTGGATGCAACTTCAATGCAAGTGAACAAGCGTGCCATTATATGTTGCTTAGTGACGTGTGTGTTCAAGTAAGCCAGAAATGTGCAGATTCTGCGCAATACGCTGTATTTAATATATCATGTGGACTCACGAGTTGCATATTTGCACTAAATCTGCGCAGATTTGGCTTACACGAACTTCCCCAGCAAAGTGAGTAAACATAGAAATACGCCAAATTGGCTAGTGATTTGACAGCGTTACCCGCCAAAGTTCATTTTTACCCGCATCTGGCGGGTTGGAGGGTGTTAATTTCAATCCCTGAATGTTGGACTCCTGTTTGTCATTGTCCACAAAACTTCACTCCAATAAATCATCAGAAATATTGCTGACTTGTGCGCACCTCAAGCGCCCTCATTACGTTCGTCCTAATGCCTGTTAGTTGTCCGTGGATTTGCCTATATTTGGTGTTGAAAATGGAAACGTCTTTAGACATGGAAAAACGATTTTACAATCGATTCAATGAACACTCATGTCTCAAAAATCAAACGGGATTTTTTCACAAAAGTGACAGCCCTAGTGCATGTCTCTTTAAATGATAATGAGCAACTGCTCACCCCACCCCTCTCTTCCCTGGGGCGTGTCGACACAAGACACGTAAAGTGCTGCCTTGGCAGACAGTATACAAATGGCTGAGGGTGGAAATATGCTAATATGGGACAGTTCGTCAGTGGTCGTGGGCGGAGCATGAGCAATATGACATCATATTGCTCAGAAAATCAAAACGGCTTGATTATTGAGAGTGTTTAGGCTTTTTGAGGATTAAAAAAAAGGAGTGAATGGATATTTTTCATTGTATGGTGGTTGTGTCCACACACTGCAATAGGGCTGCAACTATGACTATTTTAATAGTCGACTAGTCACCGACTATTGAAACGATTAGTCGACTAATCGAATAATTATTAAATTTTTCTAAAATTTAGCATGAGATTTCTTTAATTCTGTGGAAAATGATAGTAAACACAAGAAAGAAGGGGGTACTTCAATGAAAAATGCATATTTTATTGAACTTTGCTGCTGATAGGCCGATTCATACTAAAAGTAAATAAAAATGCCCCGTCTAAAACCAATTAGGCACAGTGCTCAGTCAGTATAGACATAAATACATAAATAAAGAAACTCTATCATTTTTATAAAGGACAGGCACATTTGTTTTATAAGAAAAAATAAATTAAAATCAAGCAAACATTTTCTTCCTGTAAACCAGGGGCAGGCACATTAGCAGCAATAAAACAGTAATTTAAAATACTTTTGTCAGGCACAGTCGGGCATAACGTTAAATCCTTTTTTTTTTACCGAAAATACGCTTATAAAATGTACAATGTACATCCAAAACAAAGCGTATTGGCTTCCATGTTATTTGAATCTTACCGAGGCGAGTCAAACTCCGTTTCATTCAACTGTCCGACGTGCTTTCTCTTTAAATGTTCGTGCATCACCGAGGTGCTGCCGTGATACGCAAGGACTGCTTTGCAAACCATGCAGGTATCTTTTTATTCGCCGTATCCAGGCTAAAATGCTCCCACACTTTAGATGCCATTTCTGTATGTTATCGCTCAGAAGAGAAGCTAATGCGCATGTGCGACTCTCGGCAGAGATTGTAATGAAGAGAGATGCCTCGGTCGGAAAAAACATGTCTGGCGACAACTTCGACAATGAAATTCATTGTTGACTATTTCTATTATCGATTTTTGTCGACAACGTCGACGAATCGTTGCAGCCCTACACTGCAATGACACATTTATGACACACCATATAAAAGTGAATTTTTGCATCCGATGACCCCTTTAAAGCACATGCAAATAATTAACTTTTGTGAACTGCAGTGTCCCGTTCCTCTGCGTTAACATTTGATGTGAATATACGTCGTGTTGTACAGTATGTTGTTGAGACGGAGGCGCCAGAACTGCAAATGATAGAATGCACTGTAGGACGTAGTGTTGTCACGATACTAGAATTTCTAACTTCGATACGATACCTTGAAAAATATCGATATTCGATATCATTTTCGATACCACGGAGAAAAAACTGCCACAATATTAAGGGGGTATTTTTTAAATTTAAAGCTAAATATAACAAGTCTAGAACATGACAATGAGGTATATTTTACATGAACAAAAATGTCCTGAGTTCTATTTGTTTATATTTTTTAATTGGACCAGAGCTAACATGATGTATTTTTATTACCTACTGTTATCAAAGATTAAAATATACTGTAACAAAAAAGCACTTAACAGTATCAAATTGGAGGATAGAGAGTCAGTAATGTATAATAATACGATTAAACATTCAATTTTCAGTTAAAGGCATGTCATTATTGAATTTAGAGATGCCATTGTCTAGCTGTTTAGCTTAATTAATATCTGTGTAATCAAATTGATGATAATAGCTAATGAAGGAAAATTGCAGAATTAAATAATAATTTTTGAATAAAGTTAAATAGGCACCAGTTAATTTACATTTGATCACAGTTACAATATTTACTTGTCTAAGATTCCTCAGTCAGATTAGGCTATGTTAACTTTAAGAATTAAAACGAGACAACACAGACTCTTATCAACAACAATACTAGGCCATCTTGGTTAATGTTTCAGAAAAGTTCAAATGAGAAGAGTTAGTGTTTCCTTGAGGATTTTTTTTTAGCAGTGGGGGCAGGTCTGTCCAAACAACAAACACCCCTGATGCTGAGCATATGCTGCTAAATAGTAGCCTACCCCTGGAGCCTGTTCCTTAAGTCTGTTTTCACCTATACAATAATTTTAAAAAATGAGTGATGTGAGGGATTATTGATAGTCAAACAATGTTGGGTGCCCGCAGCCCGCTCGGGTGTCCCCGCTATTCTCCGACATGCCCGCTCGCGGTGTGTAGCTCGTGTCCGCGCTATTCTCCGACATGCCCGCTCGCGGTGTGTAGCTCGTGTCCGCGCTATTCTCCGACATACCCGCTCGCGGAGTGTAGCTCGTGTCCCCGCTATTCTCCGACATGCCCGCTCGCGGTGTGTAGCTCGTGTCCGCGCTATTCTCCGACTCCGACATGCCCGCTCGCGGTGTGTTTTTTACGCGTGTCCGCGCTATTCTCCGACATGCCCGCTCGTGGTGTTCTTTATCAATCAATAAAAGCCGGTCGCGGGGGCGCGGCCCTCGCCATCTTTCCATTCACTTCACTTTTGCTATTTAACCAGAGCGAATGAGACGAGTGCGTCACGTGTGGTATTTGTCAACGCGCCTTTTGAGAGAAGTGAAAGTGACTGCTCGGCTAGTATCGATACTTCGGGAAATTAGTATTGGTACCGTTCAGATATTTCAGTATCGATATTTATCGAAATATCGATATTTTTGACAACACTAGTAGGACGATACTACAATATTTCTTCAAAAGCAGATCGTGGAGATATTTTAATCGTCCACGATAAAAAATCGTGAAATCGCACACCCCTAATTTGAGTAGGCTACACAAGAGATAAATAATACTCAAGTAAATAAAAAAAACTTCAGGAAAAAAAAATCTCTTCTGATCCATTCAGTTGCGCTCTAGAAGATTGTGAACAACCCCTAATTCTTTCCAGAGTGTCTGTTGATAGCTGTCATGGGTAGAAAATCATGTGTGTTGATGCGATTTTCTCAGAAAATTTGGTGTAACCAACTGCAAAATTAAAATTGAGGCTTGCGTTTGACAAGTTGCTATGAAAATTCCGATAAAAAAAAAAAAAAAAAAAGTCACAAAATTATTGGGATTTCATAATTATTTGTGATTTCACAGACATTGCTTATAAGAAAATAACCAAATACCAGCTCAATACATCTATTTGGCAGATGATTGACGAGAGAATAATAGTGTTTTATAAACACGCAACTTAACGCCACCACATACAGTACAGTAATGCCCTATGGCGAACATAAGGTCTGAAATCAACACTGCCCCTCTGCCAAACACTGCCAAGGGCCAATGAATGTCATTTTTAAAGCAGTTAATTCAATAATTAGTACATGACATCCAGCAGCTTTAAACAGCAACCAGACTTCATTACACAGACTTATAACCGCAGATATTTAAAATTTCACTTTATAAATATATTAATGAAAATATTAATAATTTTATATATGTAAAAATGGTAACACTTTTCATCAGTTCAAAAAGGTTTCATCAGTTAACAGTTCACTGTATTGGTTAACATGAACTAACAATAAACAATATTTCTACAGCATTTATTAATCTTAGTTAAAGCTGCAGTCCGTAGCTTTTTTGGGTTAAAAATTATCCAAAATAAAAAGCAAATACATAACCAGCCAGTGTTCAAAACTATCTGCTTGCCTTAGCTCGATTCAAAACAGTAAGCTTGTAATAATGTTTTTAATTCCAGTTGTACTGGTGGATTTCCACGGGAAATTCGAGCATGTCTTTGCGTCATTACATCACATCTGTACATAAAGAAGGAGTCTCGGCTAGTAGGCTATATTGTGTGTGAGGATGTTGGAGGAGGAGATTTATAGCCTTTTTTCACAGCACTTGATATAATTAAACTATAATTTGATGGCGGATCCAGAAAGGTTCAAGCGACAATCACCAGTGACAACTGGAGATTCACCCGCTGTAAAATGCAAAAGACTTCGTTCGGACTTCGAAGTGGCTACAGAAAAAAAGAGACTGCTACTACCGGCCCCATGCGAAAACAAGGATACGTATCGGAAGAGCATTAAATGTAGTCACGCAATGCTGATGTTGAACATTAACAATTTGAGAAAAAAGTATAATTTGCACGATTTTATGAGATATAAGCAATTGTTAGATTTAATCAGCGCGATTTACTGCAATGATTTCTTTCCCTTAGTTGGTCAGAACCAGAACAAAAGTGGATGTTATTTACTTGTTCAGATGACATTTTCCGGTGAAAAAGGCACAACTCACGTAAAGTTGATAATTTCACGAATAACTGCAGATTTCGAACAGAGATGGCGACAAAGAGGAAATACTGCGGACTGCAGCTTTAATGTTAATCACATCTTTTACTATTACATTTTAAAGATTAAAAGTTGATTAAAATCTGTTAACATTAGTTACAGGGCCTGAATTTCGTTTTGGAAAATGGGGGGGAAATCCCCCCTTAAGCCTGGTTCACACGGCAGGATAATTAGGCCGATTTTAGCCCCGATTCACCCCTTCCGACAATCTTAAGGATGCTCCGATTATCGTAAAATAATCTGATCAGATATTCCTGTCGTGTGTGGTGTGTTAAGACTGCTCTCGTCAGCTCGGAAGGACGTCGGGACCGCTCCGATCTCAAATCGGGGATATCCAACATGTTGGATTTTTTTGGCCCGATTTCTCCTCGTGTGTGGTCTCCCCAGATGCCAGCAAGGTTTTCCAGCCCAAAACCTCGTCAAAAACCGCGAGAATGCACAAAAAAACGCCCATTGTTTTTGGGCTTGTTTTCTCGTTTAAACACATTGAAATCATGAACAAGCTTTAAAATTACCCATTGGTCCGTGTACTTTTGCGTCCATTCGTTTTTCCTTTTTTAACCCGTAATTGAAAAATGAACGGTTGTTATATTTCTAAAACGTAAAGTTGAACACCAAAATTTTAATTTGAAATGCATAGGCTATACTCCAAATGCTGCGCAAAATAATAAATATTGACGTATTTTCAGATTTTTGTTTATGACTTTTTGTCCCTAAATTAAACATTTAAAATATTCACAAATTAATATGGAAAAAATTTAGATTTTACTGGTTTTCTAAGGCCAAACGCGGAAATTATATTTTTCCCGCAGTGGAGAAGACCCGTGTCTCTGGAACCATACGAGAGCTGATTTAGGCTATAGATGATTTATAGGCTAATAATAATAAATGTGTCTGAAAAAGTAACGAGGCATTTTAATTGTTTATTAATAAACTAGCCTAGTATTTTTTAAATCGGCTGGAAATATCTCCATCTCCGCTGTAAAGCGGATGCGCCTTTAGATGAGAAATTCATATGGATTACATAATCAGACTGCATTTGCTTTCGATTCGAATTTATTCGTTTAAAAATTGACATTTCAAGCTTTAGCCTACATATATAGGTAGGCTATGTTTTGTTTCAGTTCATTTTTGAGACGCAATCCAGTTACGGAGACCACGAAAGCGCGCCTGATTGTTTTCTTTTATTTTACAAAAGCACAACGTTTTCTTGTTACTGTGAGTTTACACAAATAAAAGTAGTTGCGACTGATGTATTTTTTATTTTCTGTATGACCAGAAATGATAGAGTATTTTAAGTTGTTTCCACTGTTGATAGGAAAATGCAAGTGTTCGCGCCCGCGCGCCTCTGGTCATGCAGAGCGCGCTCCACACTCGCACAAACCCTGGATATTAGGGGTGGGGGAAAAAATCGATTCTTAGATGCATCGCGATGCGGACGTGGAGGATTCTGAATCGATTCACAATTGTCAAAAATCGATTTTCAAAAAAAAAAAATTTTTTTTAGATATATATTTATAATAACGTAATATTGACGGAACGCGAAAGACGGAACTCTGAAGCGCGGAAGTGCAGTGGCCGGACCGTCTGTGGCGTGCACATAACAGACGCGGACGCGATGGCTGAGCGCCAAATCCAAACACCCTCCTCGTTAAAAGCTGACGTGTGGAAATATTTTGGCTTCTGAAGTTGAAGGGGGAAAGGAGCTGGACAAGAGCCACACTAGTTGTAAGCTTTGTAGAGTAAAACTAAAATATTTCGGAAACAAGACACATGAAGCCAAATGACACGTTTCCAGCCAGAGGAGGAAAAACACTCGGCTGTAACGTTACCGGTCGTTGTTATATTATTAATTTACTACAAATATGCTGCTGCTAGTTCAGACACACATGTATTTTCCTGTTGGTTCTTTGCAATGTTAATAAAATATATTGTACGTTAATTCTTTATGGGTCATTACTTTGTACTTTTAAAGCATTTATAATGCTTTAAAAGTATAAGTAATTAAAGCTGCAAGCAGCATTTTAGCGGTGTTCAAGCAGTTAAGGCCTTTCAGGCCGTTAAGCACAAAAGCATCAAAATACATTAAGTTTTATGTAGCAAGCATGATTTACCATGATATACTACATTTCAGTGTGATTTTTCATGATTTACCATGTTCCAGTATGATTTACCATGAATCTAACATGATTTTTCCATAGTTTACCTTGATATACCATGTTATAGGATGATTTACCATGATATAGCACATTCTAGAATAATTTACCAGGATTCTAACATGATTTACCTTTTTTACTATGATTTACCATGTTTCTGGCGTTATTTACCATGATTTACCACGTTGATAGCAATTATGTGAAGCATAAGAACAATTGAAGTGATAAACGCTGACAAAATAAGAATGTGTTATAATAGTAATTGTTATATAAGTGATTTTATAGTGTCTATATACAACAAAAAGACTATTAATAAGAAGAGTGGGCAGCAGAGGGCAGTAGAAGACCACTTATTGGCTCACTTTCATTTTCAACTACTTTGTTTCTCCAGTATTCTCCACTGAAGCAAACCATTTTTTTCATGTTAACTCCATAATGCCTGCTTACACACACACACACACACACACACACACACACACACACACACACACACACACACACACACACACACACACACACACACACACACACACACACACACACACACACACATTTTTGGGATATGTTATTGTGAAAATCATATAAAAAAAGATTAAAAATATCTAATGCTGCTGCTTCATCTAGTGGACAACAGTGCTATTACAGCCTACTTATACAATAGGCCATGTTTTCATATAATTTAATCTACACACGCTCATTCTGATGTAGATAGAGACATTTGGAACTTCAGGAGCCAATGTGACTCAATTGTCACTTCAATAGACGATTTTTGACTAAATGTTATTGTAAATGTTAAAATAGTGAATTTATAAAGTCTAAATATTAATTATAGTTGAGTAGTGTGACAAAATGACTTTTTTTAAACAGCAGGGGGCAGTAAAATACCACTTATTGGCTGTTAGCCTTTTTTCAAGCAGTTATAGCTGTTCTTGACCTTTTTTTTAAGAAGCTATGAGCATTTATTGAAAAGATATTGCCTTTCGGTCAAGGTTACATATTGAATTGACCCTATTATAGTCATACAAATGAAGAAGTTATACATTTTTCTATAATTATTGTTCTAGAGAGTACAGAGCAATAGATGAATTTTGACAAAATGTGATTGTAAATGTTAAAATAATGATTTAATAAAGTCTAAATATCAATTATATATAAAAATATTAGAGAGTAGTATGATGAAATGACAGCAGGGGGCAGTAAAATACCACTTATTGGCTGTTATAGCCATCCAAGCTGTTATAGCTGTTATAGCCATCCGATTTACACTCTATTATAGCCATCCAAATGAAGTAATTATACCTTTTCTGATAATTATTGATCTAGAGAGTCCAGATAATTGTACTGCACTGGTTTTAAACATTAAGATATGAAAATTATACGATCATAGATGGAAAAGACCATTCACAGCCAATACAGGCAATTTACCATAGGAAATACATGGTTTTAAAGCTTTTCAACAGTTATAGCGCCACCTATTGTCCGATCTCCATGAAACTTTGCATGCTTCTTCACCATGGTATGACACATATGCTCATCAATTTTTGTGAAGTTCTGAGTTTTTATTTATGATTTATAGGCTTTTGAGTGTGTTTTGACACACCCCTTTTATAAATGACCCTGTTATAGCGAAGCAAAGGGCAAAGTTCAACTTTTTTTCGATAATTATTGATCTAGAGTGTCCAGAGAATTGTCCTAGACTGGTCTGGTTCCAATCGGGCGAAAAACCAGGGACTAGTTTGCAAAAGTAGGTTTTTAACATATTCGTGAATATTTAATGAACGGTTTGATTGACAGCAATGGTTCTAGAGGCAAAGTTGTTCAACATGAGGAGATCTATCAAATGATATGCATATTGTGGGGATGTGTGCAACACCACGTGATTACAGAGCCGTAAAACTCGTTAGCGCCAACTAGTGGCCGATTTCTTTCAAAACTCTTACAGACCTCTTGGGCCATGAGTCGAACATGCCCATAGAGTTTCGTTCCGATTGGCCTCCGTTAACCTCGTCTCACAGGTGCTCAAACTTCATTGGCCGATGGCGGCCATGTTTTTTGAGATACGCCAATATCCTTTTACACATACATGGCACCTTGGACCAAGACACTGCATACCAATTTTCAAGTCAATCGGACAAACGGTCAGGTGGCCACACCCCCTTTTATGTTTTTTTAATGTTATAGCGCCACCTAGTGTTAGATCGACGCGGTTTTTTTACTGTGACCCCAAACTGTCCTCATACACAAGTGTGTCAAGTTTGGTGAAGATATCTCATTTACTTCTTGAGTTATAGACGTTTTAGTAAAATAGGCTCCTCCCACAACGTTCATTTTGCGCCCCCTAGCAACCGGAAAACGAAATTTCAACTTTTTTTTTGATAATTATTGATATTCAGACTCCAGAGAACATTTCTGCACTGGTTTGGTTCCGATCGGGCGAAAAACCAGGGACTAGTTTGCAAAAGTAGGTTTTGGACAAAACCGGAAATAGCGGAAAAATTTGCATACCGGAAATGAAATCGGAGATATACGTTTTTTAAGTCAAGAGTCCAGCTTTCCAATGATATACGACACTTGAGTTTACGACATAGGGTCTAGGAGTTATGATCACTTTCGCGTTTTTCTTGCTATAGCGCCACCTATGGGCCAATCGGGCTCATACTCTCTCAACCTCTCCTCGATTTCTGTGCTACCTTAATCCCAAATATCAAGTCTCTAGCTCTTACGGTTTGGTCTGCACGATGCGTTTTAGGGCGGAATAATAATAATAATAATTAAAGCTGCTAGCAGCATTTAGCGGTGTTCAAGCAGTTAAGGCCTTTAAGGCCGTTAAGCACAACAGCATCAAAAGACTTTAAGTTTTATTTAGCATACATTTAACCACTGACATATTAGATGGAAAACACCATTTACAGCTAATACAGGCAATTTACCATAGGAAATACATGGTTTTAAAGCTTTTCAACCGTTATAGCGCCACCTATGGTCCGATCTCCATAAAACTTTGCATGCTTGTTCATGGTGTTATGTCAAATATGCTTATCAATTTTTGTGAAGTTCTGAGTTTTTATTTATGATTTATAGGCTTTTGAGTGTATTTTGACACGCCTCCTTTTCTAAATGACCCTGTTACAGTCAACCAAAGGACAAAGTTCAACTTTTTTTCAATAATTATTCATCTAGAGAGTCCAGAGAATTGTCCTAGACTGGTCTGGTTCCGATCGGGCGAAACACCAGGGACTAGTTCGCAAAAGTAGGTTTTTAACATATTCGTGAATATTTAATGAACGGTTTGATTGACAGCAATGGTTCTAGAGGCAAAGTTGTTCATCATGAGGAGATCTATCAAATGATATGCATATTTTGGGGATGTGTGCAACACCACGTGATTACAGAGCCGTAAAACTCGTTAGCGCCAACTAGTGGCCGATTTCTTTCAAAACTCTTACAGACCTCTTGGGCCATGAGTCAAACATGCCCATCGAGTTTCGTTCCGATTGGCCTCCGTTAACCTCGTCTCACAGGTGCTCAAACTTCATTGGTCGATGGCGGCCATGTTTTTTGAGATACGCCAATATCCTTTTACACATACATGGGGCCTTGGACCAAGACACTGCATACCAATTTTCAGGTCAATCGGACTAACGGTCAGGTGGCCACACCCCCTTTTATGTTTTTTTAATGTTATAGCGCCACCTAGTGTTAAATCGACGCGGTTTTTTTACTGTGACCCCAGACTGTCCTCATACACATGTGTGTCAAGTTTGGTGAAGATAACTCATTTACTTCTCGAGTTATAGCCATTTTAGTAAAATAGGCTCCTCCCACAACGTTCATTTTGCGCCCCCTAGCGACCGGAAATCGAAATTTCAACTTTTTTTCAATAATTATTGATATTCAGACTCCAGAGAACATTTCTACATTAGTTTGGTTCCGATCGGTCAAAAAACCAGGGACTAGTTCGCAAAAGTCGTTTTTTAACAAAATTCAAAATGGCGGAAAATCTATCATGGCGGAAATGAAATCGGAGATATACGTTTTTTAAGTTAGGAGTCCAGCTTTCCAATGATATAAGACACTTGAGTCTACGCCTTACGGTTTAGGAGTTATGAGCAGTTACGCGCAATTGATTGCTGTAGCGCCACCTATAGGCCAATCGGGGTCATACTCTCTGAACCTCTCCTCGATTTTTGTACTACCATCTGACAAAGTTTCAGAGCTCCAGCACTTACGGTTTGGGCTGCACGATGCGTTTTAGGGGAAAATAATAATAATAATAATAATAATAATAAAAATCAGTACAAATACAATAGGTTTTCAGCACTTCGTGCTTGAACACCTAAAAATCAGCACAAATACAATAGGTTTTCAGCACTTCGTGCTTGAACACCTAAATATAAGTATTTATAGTCACACACACACAAAAAAAAGATTCTGATAATCGATTTAGCATCGAATCGCAGCCCTCTGAATCGTAATCGAATCGAATCGTGAGGTGCCTAGAGATTCCCACCCCTACTGGATATGCGTCATTTGTAATAATCTTAGCCCTGTATTATTATTGTCTAACCAGTATTATGACTGACGAATTGCTTTGTTCCTTTTTTGGATAAAAGCGTCTTCTAGCCAAAATGTAGGCTAATAATAATGACAATTATTATTTGCATTTATAACTATACATGAGTTCACTTAAGACAGTAATGTTTATCAAAAAATAATTTATTAATGTTTTATTTTTATATAACTTAACGTTTTACAATTTTTTAAATGTTTTTGTTTTAGGCTACCCTATATTAATTTTTTATATGTGAAGTATTTTATTGCTTATATTATACTGAGCTTTTTCCTCCCAAAAAATTGACTTTAAAAATACAAGTAGGCTAAATGTCGTTTTTTAGAAAATTCAAGAAATTATCCATTTTGAAAAATAAAGTTTAAACACAATGGTATCCCGTGCATCCCGCACTTTTCTTTTGATAACGTTTTTTTTCGGTTAAAAACAAACTACAAACTACTCAACATCCTCTTCGTCCGCCATGATTGTTTAGGCTACTCTGAAGTCACGTTTGATTTTGAGGGATTTTGCGAGATTTTCCGTCTGACCTGGGAATGCTCGGGAGTCAAATCGGTTCGTGTGTGATGTGTTGATTTTGCCGTGTGGCTGCGCACCACACACTGTACGACCAAAACTGTTAGACCCGTGATTTTTTATCGCTGTGTGTGGGGTCTCTCAGGTTTGTAAAATCGGCCGACAATTTTAAAATTGTCCCGTGTGAACCAGCCTTTAGATGATTCTCATGGGGGGGATTTTTTTTTTTTTGAGGGGGTGAAAGGGGGGGGGGGGGGCATTTTTTCCAAACAAAATTATTACATTTATCTTGCCTAAATGTTTGCGCTCATTGCATTTTTACAATGGGGTTGTAAATTTACACAACACAAGGAAGCTTGATTTAAATTGTTTAATTAAATTGAAAAAAGTAGCACAAATAAATACAATAGAATAAAGATACAAATAAAGACAAATAAAGAGAGAAGTTTTTGAATAAGGTCTAACACTAGTATTCATATACAGAAACTGAATAAAGTAATCAAATGGAAAATAACACTGGGTAGTATTTTAGTCCTGAATAAATTAAATACATAGGCTATTAATCCTGATTCCTTTGACTTAAAGCTATATTTTGTTGTTTTGACAACAAAATTAATGACAGACACATATGGCTGCCGTCACTTTAAGAGCTAGTGCACGGATCCTGTGTTCATTATACTGGCATGCGTTTTATGCTTATTAAAGACAAAAGCGGCTATGTTTAGAGTATAGGCCTACTCACGAAGACCGCAATATAATCCACGAAAAAATTACTTTTGTTACTGGCAAGCTATTTTTGAGGCGGATTTTCTATGAATGTGCGCATAGAAAATAATCTCTCAGAGAGCGCGAGAGCACTGATTAGTTTAAAATCGCTTGAATGTTTAAACTGGTAAGACTTAAAAAGACGTGCAAATGGTAAACTTCAGTCACGATGCACTGCTGGCCCGATTGTGCAAGTGAATATTCCGTCATGTCCCGACTTCTAAACGCGAGTGTGTATTATCGCCGCAGCGCTTGATGCTTGCCTTGCACAACACATTTTGAGAGAAGAGATAGAAGACGCGGCACCGCTGAACACTCACGCTGTTTGTGAAATTGTGTCTGGAAGATAGTTGTTAAAAGAATGATTTGATTTTATAATCTGTGTGGATTACGATTGCGGGAATTTCCCGCATTATGAATGGGAGACCTGCGGGAATGATTAAAATTATGCGCAATACCCGCAATCCCGCACCGAAATTCGAGCCCTGAGTTAATACACTGAACAAACGTGAAAATTAAGATTTTTAACTAACATTAAGCCAATAAATTCTTAATGCTGTTAATAAATGCTGTAAATCAGAATATAACAAATGAGACCTTATTGTAAAGTGTGTCAATAAAAGTCATTTTATTGTAAAATACTGTAAAAAAAATTTGGAAATTTGAATTAATAAACTACCGTTAAATTTTTTTTTGGAAGATTTTGATTTTGGAACTCTCTTAAAATACAGTAAAACCACAGCAATACTGCGAAATGTTATTACAATTTAAAATAACTGTTTTTGTTTAATATGTATTAAAATTTAATTTATTCCTGTGATGGCAAAGCTGAATTTTGAAAAAAAGCTGAAAGTGTCACATGATCCTTCAGAAATCATTCTAATATGCCGATTTGCTGCTCAAGAAAAATTTATAATTATTATGAATGTTGAACTTGAAAACAGTTGTGCTGCTTAATATCTTTGTGGAAACTGTGATAAAAAAAATTCACGATTCTTTGATGAATAGAAAGTTAAAGGAGCATTTCACCCGTGGGAACATTCATCTTTATTGAAAGTGGGTCATATATGTAGTCGAAATATAATCAAATTTTCGAATTTGGTGCCTTCTTGACCGAGTAAAGACAGAAAGTAACTTTAGGGCGCATTTGTACTAAAACCACAACTCCCACAATGCACCACATTGCACAGCTCCGCAAGCCACTCCCACTAATCCAGAACAATGCTAAGGAGGTATCCGCCTATCAGATTCAGAGAAAGCACTCTACCGTCTACAAGGCTGGGTGCCGCCAGAGTTTGAAATTCATTTCACAGAAAAAAAATCTAGTTTGTTGCCGAAATCATTATTGAATTACTCCTCGTTTCTATTTATGTTGAATGTTCAGTCCGAACATTGTAATGCAATTTGGATTTGCAAAATAAGAATAAAAATATGTAGGCATGACCATTATTTTGTTATATATTATCATGTAAGGTAACAGTAGGTTAGTAACATTAATTCCACTGATGAATGTTGGTCGTCCAAATTTATCTAACATAGCCTACACGTGGAATAAAACACTAATAAGGAAAACAACGTAAATGTGAACCATTTATTTCAATAATGATATCAACAAAAATAATTATGATAACAATAAAAGTTCAACAATACAATAGTAACAACAATAGTTCCTCCTGAGCTTCCTCAACTTACTGGTGCCCGCAGTACTGGCAATCTGGAGCTGGATATTTCAGTCGGATTGCCAACACGAGCGGGTAGAACGCGAGACCGTGACCTGCCTGTCACGGACGAGGAGCCCGCACTGGCTCGAGTTGAGGCGGACTGGTCATGTCGTTCTACCCGCTCGTGTTGGCAATCTGACGCGAGCGGGTAGAACGACAGGACCAGTCCGCCTCAACTCGAGCCAGTCCGGGCTCCTCGTCCGCGACAGGCAGGTCTTCTGATTTGGCTGATGGAGGAACAGGGCGCGGCTGCTGCCGCTTCTGCAGCCGATGCAGAAGACCTGTCTGTCGCGGACGAGGAGCCCACACTGGCTCGAGTTGAGGCGGACTGGTCCTGTCGTTCTACCCGCTCGTGTCTGCAATCCGACACTTCGCTGTATTGCGGCTCGTAAAGATAGCCACGAACATCGGATTTGAGCAGAAGACTTTCAAAATCATCTTTTCTTGCATATCATGTTTATTTCCTTCCATCGTTGTCGTAACTTCCCATCTGGCTCCACAGCGCTTGTTAGCTTAGCTTCCAAACAAGATGGTGGATATTGCTATTAGTTTCGGCAAGTTAAGTCCCACCCACTGATCTGTAATAGGTCTGTAGCGTGAGTGGGCCCCTCCCCCTGAATAAATGATGAGCTACTGTTTGTAGTCTCTACACTTTTCAATGAAATGTGACTTCCTGCTTATTATGACGCAAAATTACGATTTTTACGTCATAATAAGCAGGAAGTAAAACACTTAAATCCTTATTTCTCCCATCTCAGGGAAAAATAAAGGAAAAATCCACGATCATTATAATATATGACTTGGTTTCTAACAATACAAAGCTTAATGCAAATGGGTGAAGTGTCCCTTTAAGAACGAACATTTATTTGAAACAGAAATCTTTTGTAACAATGTCAAAACTAGGGCTGGGTTTCGATTCAAATTTCAAGAATCGATTCGATTCCGATTCTCAAGATCTTGAATCGATTATCATTATTCTATTCGATTTGATTCGATTCGATCCGATCTGATCCGATCGTCGAGATTTAGATAAGTGTTTTTGAAAAAAGCTTCTTTTTTTTTTCAGCTGTTACCTGAATTACAGGACTGTAGTTATGCAACATATTGATACTTTATTATAGACATTTAACTGCAAATTAATGGAGTATTGATGGTTGTGAAGAACAATCCCCCTTCCAGAGTGTTAGGAGTGCTGTTCCTACCGCGCTACTGACAAGTCAACCGCAGAGGATTGCAAGTAACCGCAACAACCGCGATATTCACGTTTTTTTTATAAGGCTATACACCCTTCTTGTTTTGAACTTCATGCATGTGTATTGAATGTTAAACAAGTTCATAATGATAACAAACAAGACTGTTTATCGTGGTGATGTGTAGCCTACAGAGGCTTCGCACAGACAGTGAATGAGAGAGATCGGCAGAGCGCGTCCGATTACCTGCGTCTGTCTTTGAAGTCATATGTATTCGTGAAAAAAGTTGCCGTGTCAAAGGAAAGCTAAATATTTGTCGTATCATCCTTTCAACGTTCACGTCACGGGTATTCACCATAAATGCGCGTCCGCAGCAGCGCTGGTCAGCATTCCACAGCGCGAGGAAGCCACAGGGAAATAAAATCAGCGAGTCACGCATTGAATCAATGCCATATTGGTCTCTAATAAGTGAAGCATCAGCTTCAGCGTTAAGGCCAATTTATACTTCTGCGTCGAGTGTACGCCGTAGTGTACGGCGTAGGCTACGCACGTAGGCGACGCCGTCATGAGCATTTATACTTCTGCGTTTAGGTCTGCGTTGCTCTGCAGTACAGCGCCGAAACGCTAGTTGGCGGCGGAGGGTTTTAATGTTCCACTGTGTTTAGATTCCTCGCGGCAAGAAGAAGAAGATTCCTCACGGCTGTTTTGAGTTTAGGTTACTACAAGCAATGGCGACTGAAAGAGAGCAGATCATGTTGGAGTTGGAGCTTATCGAGGTGGAAAAGGTAAATTTTTAGGTTTTTTTAACAGTTTCGCTGTACTTAGAATTTAAAAATGGCGGGCGGTGCAGAAGAACACGCCGGAAATGCATAGGAGGAAACGCGATGCTACCAAGCCGACCAATCACAGATCTTGCGGTCCGCGTCGTCGCGACGTGTAGTTACATTTTTGAGGAGGTGCGCGTCAGGTTACGGCGAAGGGTACAGCGTATGGTACGCGTCTGTGCGTATACGCTGTACCTACTGCGCGCACCCGACGCAGAAGTATAAATTGGCCTTTACCCATGCGACGCATTGCTGCTCAGCTGAGCCTTGAAAAGTGGAACACAGTTAAAAATAATTAACACCTTGTTTCATTACATCTCTTTTAATGAATCAGCTTTTTTGAACGTGTTCGTTGAATGAACGGTGAAGCATCAGCTTCAGCGTTAAGGCCAATTTATACTTCTGCGTCGAGTGTACGCCGTAGTGTACGGCGTAGGCTACGCACGTAGGCGACGCCGTCATGAGCATTTATACTTCTGCGTTTAGGTCTGCGTTGCTCTGCAGTACAGCGCCGAAACGCTAGTTGGCGGCGGAGGGTTTTAATGTTCCACTGTGTTTAGATTCCTCGCGGCAAGAAGAAGAAGATTCCTCACGGCTGTTTTGAGTTTAGGTTACTACAAGCAATGGCGACTGAAAGAGAGCAGATCATGTTGGAGTTGGAGCTTATCGAGGTGGAAAAGGTAAATTTTTAGGTTTTTTTAACAGTTTCGCTGTACTTAGAATTTAAAAATGGCGGGCGGTGCAGAAGAACACGCCGGAAATGCATAGGAGGAAACGCGATGCTACCAAGCCGACCAATCACAGATCTTGCGGTCCGCGTCGTCGCGACGTGTAGTTACATTTTTGAGGAGGTGCGCGTCAGGTTACGGCGAAGGGTACAGCGTATGGTACGCGTCTGTGCGTATACGCTGTACCTACTGCGCGCACCCGACGCAGAAGTATAAATTGGCCTTTACCCATGCGACGCATTGCTGCTCAGCTGAGCCTTGAAAAGTGGAACACAGTTAAAAATAATTAACACCTTGTTTCATTACATCTCTTTTAATGAATCAGCTTTTTTGAACGTGTTCGTTGAATGAACGGTTTAATGACTCACTCAAAGCCCGTTGTCGTAACAATGTGCGCGCTGAATGAAAGCCTTTCAATGCGCATACAGGGATCTCCAGTCACGGCAAGTTAAAGTTCACGGGGAAAATGTAAGCCTATTATTAAATCGATCCTCTGAGTTACGGATCGATCTTTAGAAATTAATATCAAAATCGATTCAGAATTGGTGAATCGATTTTTTCAACACAGCCCTAGTCAAAACCTTTACTCTCTCTCACTTTTGATCAAATTAATGCATCCTTGTAGCCTGACTACGTCAGACTTCGTACTTCCGCTCAATTTCAGTTCGCTTCTGTACTCAGTCTGAGAGAGCGACCTATCTCTCAGTTTTCCTCTGGCCTGAAAACAGCCGGCCAATCAACGAACAGAGGGCGGGCTGAGAGCCGTGACGTAGACGCTAAGCGCCGAATTTAAGATTGTATTTTAGGTTAGGGAAATCGAAAACGACCGCGTATATGGAGATACGGGATGCAATTCGGTCTGTTGTGGAGAATATTCCCGGCATTTGCAAACTGAAGCCTGAACAAGAAGAGTGTTTGTTAAACATTTTGAATGGAGGTGATGTTTAAGTTGGAGAGAGAGGTGATTGCATTATGTTATGTTCCAGACTCTGTCTAAAAAGCAAAGCGAAGTAGCAGAGTTTGGTATTACCAGGCTAGCATCCTTGCTGAATAAACGTAAAACCTTACTAACCCCAAACCTCTGAACAGTAGTGCACTTTTACAGTAAATTTTAAAGAGTTAAAACTATTATTTTTTGTAAAGTAAAACACGAGTCATCTTATCTGCTTTTTGTTTGTTTTTTAAAGCTAAAGGATGTTGCCAAATGTGCCTCTATGACGCATTCCATTTGAAATGTAAAATCAGCTGGCACCTGTGTCTGATCCAACAAGCTCCCGTCTCTCTACCTCTTACTATGGCCCAACTCTGAGACTTCAGAAATGTCCCCTGTGCATTAGCATCCAATGAATGTCGCTGGTTTCAGTTACACTAAATTTAAACTGGACAAATGCCACACATACTGTATCTGCTCGTGCCTCGCCCCAGGAAACAAGCCCCTCAAACCCACCACATTACAGATCCCCTCTCACAGTGTTCAGATTCTGTAACAAAAAACACACCTTCTCTGACACCCGATAAGTCAGACGATTCACTGGTACACATGGTCCTCTTACTGGAGCTAAGCTAACAGCTAAACTGCCCCAAGCATAGCTCTAGAAACAACTTGTGGGACATGAGCTTGAAATGTTGATGGCCCTTATGATTAGTATCAAGTCCCCTGAATGCGTGTAAAGCTGATTCACTGTCATGTATTAGGCTACAACACCACATTCTGGCAGCAAATCAACATGAAGCCCAGAATAAGAACAGCAGCGCCACATGGATGTGACTACCACGGACAACGTTCGGGGCCCTGCTGTAGCATTAGCAATACATGCTTTTGCGTTTCCAGAGGAAAAGAGAAAGAAGAGGAAGCATTTTAACCAGATCATATTTGTTGGACTGCAAATAAAAGAATGAATTGGAGATGGGAAACTTATTGATCACTGGTAAGGTCTTGAGAGCCCACCTCATGTTGCTCTAAACCTGTATGACTTTCTTTCTTCTGTGGAACTAATGAAGTGACGATATTTTGAGAAAAGTTTTGGTGTTTTGTTTTTGGTTCATGGAAGTCAATGGTATTCTGCAAAACATATTTAGATGCCTTTAACCCAGCAGAGGCGAGCTGGCATGGCTGTTGAAGTTCACCTGTTGACAACCAAGGTCGCACAGACCAACTTCTGTGAACAATTGGCTTTATGCACAGCTTCACTACTTCCTGAACTTCAGCCAGCCCTTTGTTTCCTGTCTGTCATTATTGGACAAACTGATTAATCCAGGTGTGCCTGGCCTCAGTAACAATAATCAGGCACACCTGGATTAATCAGTTTGTCCAATAATGACAGACAGGAAACAAAGGGCTGGCTGAAGTTCAGGAAGTAGTGAAGTTGTGCATAAAGCCTATTGAATAATAAGGCTAATGACTGAAATTTTGTGGGGGGAAAAAATCATTAACTTCCATGTAGACTTTCATGCTGGAGTTTAGCAACCTTCTGAAGCTACAATATCCATAATATCTCATCATGGTTCCTCTGCAAGCAGATCATTCACACGTTTAGGTTGCATGTGAACACAGTGTTGCAGAGGCAAAAATGAGTCAGCACTGTTAGCCTGCTTCAAACCCTGGGCAGAATTGAATATGAATATAAAATGGAGAAAAAAAATGCACTTCATTAACACAAACACTTGCATGTTTGAGCAGATGATGTTTATGCTGTTGAGAGTTTTATAAACTATTTTAATGCTGAATATTCACTGCCACAATGTTAGGGTGTTGCGAGTTGCTAGGGTATTGCTATGCGGTTGCTAGGGTGGTTACTACTAGGTGGTTTCTAACTGGTTAAGTCAGAGAGAGCCAACCCCCTGCATAAGGCATTCTCTCCTTCAATGCAAATCTAGAGGAGTATTTTCCCCTAATTTTTGTAACATTTGCCAGGCAAAATTCTTCAGCCCAATGGTCTAGAGAAAGTAATGGCACATCTCCTAAACAAGATGTGCCATTAGGTATCATTCATGTCCGTAGCACAATGATGTGGGACAAGTTGTGCACTGTAGAGTTAAGGGCCGTACACACCGGGACGAATATCGGCGCGCGTTATTCGTCAGCGTTTTTCAACGCGTTTTTTGTGTTCACACCCAAGCGATTTTCGCTGACGATGAGCCGAGTGAACATGCAAATTTATTCCCTGACATTAGATGGCGCTTAATGTAAAACAGAAATACCCCGGTACACAAAGTGGCGCTGCGCAACTTTACGCTGCTGACACTCGTTTGTCACTCAGGAGAAGAGAGCAAGTTTGTCGCGTTTGTCATATAGTTATTTATGTTCCGACACCAACGAGACCAGCAGCTCTACATTCATCTTGCCTTGCATCTTCCTCGTCTTATTTCTTCTTGGCAGTGTAGACGCTACTTGGCGTATATCTTCTTCAGAAGCTCCAGACACGTGAGCAAAAGCGCCAATTTCATTGGTCGGATAGTTTTTGACGCTGCGCGTCAAACCCGCGGCGTTTTTTTAAAAATTACGCTTTTACGCGTGGCGTTTTCCGCGTCGGCGTGCACACTCACATTGGCACACTTTGTTTAGTCACGAGGCGTTAAACGTCAGCGAATATCGCACGCGAATTTCGTCCCGGTGTGAACAGGCCTTAACACTTAAGGTTGGGGGTAATGGTTTATAAAAAAATCCAAATCTATGAGAAACCAAATACATTAATGCCTCTTTTAGGAAGCAGAAACAACAATTTTTTAATAAATTTTTTCTCACTCAATGTTTAAAATTGTTTTAATGTCACGATAGATGGTAACGTCCTACCATACTAGCAGCTTGCAGTTACACTGTTGTGGTCTAAAATAAAACTGCCAGGCTAAGCTACACCCCATTACTCGTCCCCTGACCAACAAGCGTCAATGATACACCTGAGTCTGTGGCCTCACCTGGGGACGTAGCGCACAGCATTTTAACACTTCTCTGCTGCAGCACGAGGCGGTGCAGGGCTGAAAGGTGTGGCGATTTGTCCGGTGGCACTTGCTGGCCGAGGGGGGAGTTCTCCTCTGACGGGACTAGCGAACCTGCAGTCTTGCCCTCTACCAATTTTGCTGTGGCTTAAAATAACCCACCCTGAGAGCGATGTAATTTCAGTCTTTCCCACGACTGAGACAGCCAGCCAGATGAGCAGATGCATGCTAGCAGACGCTAAACACTGCACGCCACGCTTTTTCTTCACCGACATTTAACTACCCACTCCTAAAAATACCTCTAGACTGGTACTCATACACAGTCAACCTGGTTTTTCAGAGCCTAAAAACTGTAAGAAGATACAAAGGCCTATCATAAAACAAAACAAAACACACACACACTTACAGGTGGCATTTTGGGCCAACTACTAATGGAAAAGATGAAGAGACGGAGAAAGACTCAACCCCCTTTTCTGTTCTGTCTAAGCAGGAGGGTCTCGTGCCCCTCCCCTTGAATTCCACTGCCATCTGAAGACCACATGCTGTGCCTGGGCACTACGTCAGACAGCTCCACACTATCTGACTTTACCCAGCCCTGAGAGAGCACCTTCTGCCCTACTACTGCCACCTCTACAATGGAAGAGGCCACTTTTACTGCACACTCAACCTCTGTTTTAGAAACAAGGGACAAAGCCTTCATTCTGAGGGCATAAACTAATTTAGATTTTTGAGACTAAGAATTTGAGATAGCATAACATAATAGTAGCAAGCAAGAAAGACACTTTTCATGAATATGATGGTTTGTGTTCTGATATTTTATAATCTCCAAACTAGAGATTCACCAAACATCAACAGGGCTCCAGACTAACATTTGGTTTAATGGACTAACATCAGAACTAAGTTCTACAGATGGTGGCACCAGCACCTGATTTGGTAGGATTTTTATTATAGAGGTAATTTAATCATTGTTTTGCATTAATAAGGGACTAATAGTAACCAATAGTAACTGATAATACTACGTTTAATTTTTGAAAATGCACTTTTGACAGTAAAGCACTGAGCTTGTAAAAAAAAAAGTTACTTTTATTAACAACAGTAAAAACCTATTTTTTAAAGGGAAATTTTATATATTTTTTATTTTGTCATCACATTAAAAATAACATTTAAATTGGATAATATTTAGAGCTTTGAAGTGCTGAAAAAAGTATGAAGCACTTAAAAGACCTTGAAAAGTGCCTGAATTTCACTTTCAAAGGGTTGTACGAACCCTGAAATGAATTCAAACATTCGACTATTTCTGCCAAAATACCATGATTACAGTGTTACTACATTAAATCAACGGTGAATGTTCGTTCATGGCACAATGATTCTCCTGGTTTCCACGTCAGCGCTCTTTTATTTGAATTGGTTTATAACAAGATAATTCTGTGGCGAATTTGAATGCTTCTCACTAGATCTCGGAGTGATGTTGTTAGAGGTTTTATACCGATTTTACAGATGACGATAATTAGGTTGGACCACGCTGGACAATAACCGATTAATCAACCCATAGGGCCCTATCTTGCACCCGGCGCAAATGACTTTGTACACTGACGCATGTATCATTCCTATTTTGCACCCGCGCAAAGCGGGCTTTTCCCTCCACAGACGCACGTCGGTAAACTAGGAAATGAACTTGCGCTCCCTGGGCGGGTCAGCGCAAAAAGGAGGTGTGTTTCGGCGCAAACATTCCCTAGTGCTATTTTGCAGTTCCAGAAAACAATTCCGCCAAAACCTAGTCTAAAGTCAGTGGCACGTAGCGCGTTGTTCATAATGCTATTTTAAGCGCACATGCTTGGCCATATTGTAGCAGGTGCACAACGTGCATGCACTTTGATTCTCTCATCAACACAGATGCAGCAGTTTTTATTTTTGCAAATCATACATTATAACAAGGAAAAATACACGAGGGAAATCATTGTGGTGTCCATGAAGATGTAAAAAAATGTAGGCCTAAACCTAGCTTACACATTTACCCAAAATTTTCAGGCTCATTGTAGTAATGATCAGACCTGTTTTGCCCAATAGTGGCAAGACACATATGTATATAAGTAAATCCGCCATAATAATAACAATCCGCCATGCAACATGCACACCTGCTCTTAAAGGGTATGTTGGATGACGCTCTGATTGGTTTATTTCACGTTACGCCCAAACCACTCCTATGAATAATGAAGCTATTTCAGACCAACCCCTTTTAAACTTGCGTCGGGCGCAAGAGTCATTTATCCCGCCGGTAAAATAGCAACAGCGCCCAAGACCCGCCCAAGTGCTTAGTGGTCAGTTCAGCTGCTGCAAAGCGTGCCAAAATCGAAATTGCTGATTAGATGTAGAGGAACTTATCTAGTGTTAAATGAGTGTTACGCTATCTCTCTCACGAGAATGCAGCGTAAAGTGAGTGACGTCAGTGACTGAAGATGTAAAAAAATGTGAGGGAAGTGAGTGACGTCAGTGAGTGTGTTGTCAAGCAAGGAGAGCGAGCGGTAGCAGTGTCTGTGAGGGAAAAAATAGATCACGGCCGGTCTTGGACCCCGAAACAGGAAAAGTGTAACATCTTATATAAAATTTTTATAACCTATTTAGTCAGAAACAACGTCATTCATTTGATGAATGCTCAAGTCCGATTTTATATATTCTCGAGTCCAAGTCCAAGTATAGTCATCAGTCCGCGAGTCCAAGTCGAGTCACGAGTCCAGAGCATGGAGTCTCGAGTCTGACTCGAGTCCAGAGAATAAGGTCCAGGACTCGAGTACTCCATCACTGGTGTATACATACTGTTTCGTTGTCTATGTATTAAATCCATATCTGAAGTGTCCCGCTCTGTGTAGCGTGCAGCCTCATGTGTCAAATCAAACACCACGAAACATCAGTGGTGGCTTTTATTTTGCCTCTAGAGGCCACTCTCGCAATGTATAATGATAGCGCACCCTTCTCAGCAGCTCCAGCAATGGACGCAACCCGGAAAACTATTGGCCGGCAAAACCAATCAATCATTCGATTATTAATACTGCGGCGTATTCAAACGCTTTCTCACTGAATCTCTTAATGCTGTGTGTGTGTAGTAACAGTGTTTCGTGATCGGCCCGCGAGTAAACCTGTTCTGAGATTGCGCTGTGCTGTCTGTTATTGATCCTAGCTGATAAACGGTCCACATAGCGCAGCTCAAACGAGAAGCGCGTGACAGAAACACAGGGTTAGGACTAGTGTGAAAACTTGAACACAGTCAAAAAGGTGAACCCAAATGCAGAAAACCAGATGACAGTTCTGGGAAATGTCTTGAAATCTTTTATTGAATAAAAAGGAACGTCCAAACTTTCCTAGGATATATCCAAAAAGTAAACTGCAAAAAAAACTTCCAAAAATACACTCACCTAAAGGATTATTAGGAACACCATACTAATACTGTGTTTGACCCCCTTTCGCCTTCAGAACTGCCTTAATTCTACGTGGCATTGATTCAACAAGGTGCTGAAAGCACTCTTTAGAAATGTTGGCCCATATTGATAGGATAGCATCTTGCAGTTGATTGAGATTTGTGGGATGCACATCCAGGGCACGAAGCTCCCGTTCCACCACATCCCAAATATGCTCTATTGGGTTGAGATCTGGTGACTTGGGGGCCATTTTAGTACAGTGAACTCATTGTCATGTTCAAGAAACCAATTTGAAATTATTCGAGCTTTGTGACATGGTGCATTATCCTGCTGGAAGTAGCCATCAGAGGATGGGTACATGGTGGCCATAAAATCATGGACATGGTCAGAAACAATGCTCAGGTAGGCCGTGGCATTTAAACGATGCCCGATTGGCACTAAGGGGCCTAAAGTGTGCCAAGAAAACATCCCCCACACCATTACACCACCACCACCAGCCTGCACAGTGGTAACAAGGCATGATGGATCCATGTTCTCATTCTGTTTACGCCAAATTCTGACTCTATCATCTGAATGTCTCAACAGAAATCGAGACTCATCAGACCAGGCAACATTTTTCCAGTCTTCAACTGTCCAATTTTGGTGAGCTCTTGCAAATTGTAGCCTCTTTTTCCTATTTGTAGTGGAGATGAGTGGTACCCGGTGGGGTCTTCTGCTGTTGTAGCCCATCCGCCTCAAGGTTGTGCGTGTTGTGGCTTCACAAATGCTTTGCTGCATACCTCGGTTGTAACGAGTGGTTATTTCAGTCAAAGTTGCTCTTCTATCAGCTTGAATCAGTCGGCCCATTCTCCTCTGACCTCTAGCATCAACAAGGCATTTTCGCCCACAGGACTGCCGCATTCTGGATGTTTTCCCCTTTTCACACCATTCTTTGTAAACCCCAGAAATGGTTGTGCGTGAAAATCCCAGTAACTGAGCAGATTGTGAAATACTCAGACCGGCCCGTCTGGCACCAACAACCATGCCACGCTCAAAATTGCTTAAATCACCTTTCTTTCCCATTCTGACATTCAGTTTGGAGTTCAGGAGATTGTCTTGACCAGGACCACACCCCTAAATGCATTGAAGCAACTGCCATGTGATTGGTTGATTAGATAATTGCATTAATGAGAAATTGAACAGGTGTTCCTAATAATCCTTTAGGTGAGTGTAGTTTGACAACAGTTCCAAAAAGTAAATCCCAAAAGTCCACAAAGTAAATCCAGAAGGAATTTGAAAAAAGTCCACAAAGAAAATCTGTGAGTACTCCAAACATTTCAAAGAGCAAAAGTCAATAAAAAAAAACAAAGGAACCATACCAGGTACACAAAGTAGATTTAAATAACTCCAAAAGAGCACAACAAGATTGTAACGGGGTTCATTGTTGTGGGAAGGAGGCGGGAGCCAACGAACATTTAAAGACTTTAATAATAAAACAAATCAACAACAAAATGAAGTATAAGCCAGCAGCCCCTCACGGACGACTGCTGGCCGGACAAAACAGAAACAAAACAACATCAAATCAGGCCTTTTCCTCTCTTGATCTTCACTGTCGTCGCTCCTCCTTTATGCTTCTGCTCCTCCGTGAGAGATGCGAGACCGGTGCGTCTCCAGGGTTTAATTCACTATCACTCACGCCACTGGCCTCGCGCCATTCTCTCACGTCTCCCGGCCTAGTCCTGGTCGCCACAAAGATAATGGTCATGGCACTGGAAACCCCGAGCAAAGTAAGTATTAAACCCTGACAAGAGAAAATCAGAATGTCATCTAGATAGACGAATACGAACTGGTTTAACATGTCCCGGAGGACATAATTGATTAGGCCCTGGAAAACCGCTGGATTATTAGTGAGTCCAAAAGGCATAACTAGATAGTCATAATGCCCTGTAGGGGTGTTGAATGCTTTTTTCCACTCGTCCCCTTGCCTTATGCGCACCAGATGGTATGCGTTGTGCAGGTCAAGTTTGGTGAAAATGGAGGCTCCTTGAAGCAACTCAAAGGCAGTGGACATGAGGGGCAGGGGGTAGCGATTTCGGATCGTGATTTTGTTGAGGCCTCTGTAATCAATGCACAGGCGAAGGCTACCATCTTTTTTGCTCACAAAGAAAAACCCCGCAGCAAGGGCTTCCTTAATATATAGGGCCCTATAATTTCCGCGATCACGGAATCGCGGACTGAATCGCGGAATTGGCCAATTAACGCGGAATCTAGTGTTAACGCGGAATTTTACATATTTGGAGTGAAATTCTGTTTTTGTGTGGGAGAAGAACGGATGTCTGGGGAAAATGCAGACAGGGGGAAGCAAATCTGGGCACCACAACCCCTCCCGTCATTTCAGCTCCAATGACGGCATCAAAACAATGAAAGCATGGCAAAGCGGCTCTCCACGACAAAGATAAGAAACTCGACGCTAAGCTCTCAGTACCGAGCAGTTCGCACGTGACTTTTATGAAGTGTTTCCCATACACAGATTAATTCGTGGAGGTGCGCCACAGAATCAACACCGGCCGCCACATATTGCGTTTCGTTCATTTTGTTTAACGCTATTTAAAACACGCAGCGCATGAGTTGCATTTCCTTTCCCTGCTCTCCCTCCGTCTCTCTGCCACTCACGCGTCTCTCTCTCTCTCTCTCACACACACACACACACCCGTGCACGTCTGTCTACGAGCTGCCGGACTGGACAAAAGCGAAGTGACACTGTGCGAGAGAGACCGAGTGTGTCAGAGAGTGCGCTTGACAGTGCGCGAGAGAGAGACAGAGTGTGACTTTTATTTAAACTTATATAAACGAATATCATTTATTTTACTGGACAGTTTAAAGCTCATAGCCATATTTTGTTGTTACTTGAAGTAGTGCAGTGTTATGTTGCATCATGCATTATTTGTGCTGAAAAGTAGAGTAAATGTCTCTTACCTCAATAAATTTAAGGTCATTCCTATTTTATTTGTGTACATTTTAATCATTAACATTAAAGGCACACTCTTTTTACAACTAAAATAACAGTAAAAGGGTAAAAAAAAAACTGAATTCCCAAAAATTAAAATGGAAAAAATGGAATTTGCAATAATTAAAACGGAAAAAACTGCAATAATTAAAACGGAAAAAACGGAATTTGGGAAAAAAATAAAACTGAATTTGGGAAAAAATAAAACGGATTTTATAGGACCCTAAATATAGCTGTCCATAGCTGCCTGCTCTGGAGGGGATAGTGAAAAAATACAGCCTCTAGGGGGCATAGTGCCTGGAAGCAGATCGATGGCACAATCATAGGGCTGATGAGGGGGTAACGAGGTGGCCCTGCGTTTACTGAAAACCTCCTGGTAAGGATGATACACGGGGGGCACTCGAGAGAGGTCAAGGGGATCTTGGGACGGAGGAGAAACGTATAAGGAACTTGAGAAGATGCATGTGGCATGACAGGTGGTCCCCACTCAAGGATGGTGCTGGTGGACCAGTCGATATGGAGGTTGTGCCGAAGAAGCCAGGGATAGCCCAGGATTACAGGGAATGCAGAAGACTGGATGAGATGGAAAGATATCTCCTCTTGATGTTGAAGAATGGAGAGACGTAGTGGGAGTGTTTGACGAATGATTTCTCCATGGCCCAGAGATCGCCCATCCAGGGCAGTAACAACCAGGGGAGACGAAAGGGACTCAGAGGGAAGGCTCAACTTCTTGGCCAAGGAAATGTCCATAAAATTTACAGCTGCACCTGATTCCACCCAAGCCTGCAGAGAATGTCTTTCATTGCCCCAGGAGAGTGTGACCAGAAGGAGTAGGCCAGTGTCGGTTAGGGGAGAGATTTGGGTAACTCCCATCACAGACCTCCCCTGTCTGCACGGGACAAAGCTTTTCCCGAATACTCAGGACAGGAGACTCTGAAATGTCCAGACTGGCCACAGTAAAGGCAGCGGCCCTCTTTCATGCGCAGATCGCGTTCAGTGGGTGACAATCTGGTACTTCCCAACTGCATGGGCTCTGGGGTTTCTTGGGAAGCTTGAGTTGTGAGGTGTACAGGCATGGGGATGGAAGACTTACGGGCCCATTCTCTCTCTCTAAGTCTATTGTCCAAGCGGATCGCCACCTCAATTAGAGTCTCAGGAGTACCAACAGGATCTCTGGTAGCAAGCTCATCCTGGATGGCCTCTGAGAGGCCGTTCTGTAAACATACAATGAGGGCCTCTTGATCCCAGCCACTAGCTGTTGCAACAGTGCAGAACTGGATGGCATAGTCTGCCACACTGCGTTTACCTTGCTGGATGGACAACAGCCTCTTCGATCCCTCCCGAACTCGGAGGGGACGATTAAAGACCTGTTTGAACTCTCCCACAAAAGGCAGAGTAACTGGTACAGACGGGACTGTGGGCCTCCCAAATGGCTGTGGCCCAAGACAGGGCTCTTCCAGAGAGAAGGGTGATAATATAGGCTATCTTAGCCCTGTCTGAAGGGAAGGATGATGGTTGTAACTCAAAAGTGAGAGCAAACTGCCATTGCAGGCACTAGGGTCTCCTGCAAAGTGTTGAGGTGGAGGTAGCCGGGTTTCAGATAAGAGGCTTGGGTTAGGAGGCATTGGCTGAAGTGTTTGGGCTGGAGTCATGGCAGAATCGGCTGGAAGTCTCAGAAAAAGCTCTTGGAGAGATGTGAGAATGTCAGATAGCAGGCTATCGTGTTTTGTCATCAAGGTGTCATGTTGGGCTAAGGCAGCCTCCTAACGAGCAACTGCCCCACGAAGATCCTGTGCATGAGATGAATCTGCTGGGTCCATGTCTGGCTCAGTGTTTCTATCAGAAACAAAGCAACCATACCAAAAACAAAAGCAACAAAAAGCAACAAAGGAAAGGAACCATACCAGGTACACAAAGTAGATTTAGATAACTCCAAAAGAGGCACAGCAAGATAATGACCTATACATGGTCATGACACTGGAAACACTGAGCAAATTACTCAGGAGAAGGTTGACTTAAATACACAAACAGGGAACAAGGCACAGGTGACAACAATAAGACATAATGACAGAAACTGAAAACCAACACGAGACGCAATGGGGCCTCTAGTGGCCAAACTTCTAAAACGTCAAAAAACCTGACACCTTTCGTTTGTTTGTTTTTCATATGCAATGGAAATGGCAGCTCTTATCAGTGCAACACCTACAAATGTACTTGCACCGGCAAGAAAAAAGTCGCAAAATGCGACCATTTGGTCGCAGTCTGGAGCCTGATCAAGAAATTGTGGTTTGGATTCAGTAACATGAAATTGCTGTGAAAGAAAAAGGTGTTCATTTAGTTAAAATCTTAAAAAAAATTGTTACAATGAAACTTAATTATTTAAAAAAATATTTGACATAATTTATAACAAATAAATAACAATTAAATAATTTAATATTCAACTAAAATTGTATGGTTTCTACTTTTCTGCTCACAATAATAAATGCATTGCAATGTCACATCCGGTTATGTTTGGAAAAACTGCACAGAAAAGTTCAAATTAAAAGTTGCCTCATGTACTCAAAATTCATCTGGGGTGGGTCATTCAAGGTGACGATGGCCACTATGCAAATATTCACAGATTAACCAAACGAGCAGACAGTCCTGTGAGATTTCACTTTGGACTAAACAACACTGAGAACTAACAGAACTAGAGTTTTCTTTGAGTGTGATTAACCCTGTTAACAAAATTTGGGAACTATATTTGACCAAGTTGTTTTGATTATATTTGATTATTTTTTTGAAAATACAGGAAAATAATGCAACAAAGTTTGTTTCCAGAAGAAAATAGCATCTTTTTCCTATTTATAAATTAAATAGGCTAGACGAAATCGATTACATGTGAAAAAAAGGAAAAAATGTGACAGAACGGGTAACAGGGTGGCAGATACAGTCTAAATTAAACTATTTTGGGACTAAATGTTGGTCATTAAATATTTTGTAAAGTTTTCTCAACAGGGTTGAATGGTTGAATCTGACAAATATGTTGATGCATTTCTGTTACTGCAATTATCACAACAAGCAACAACAAATAAGATTTGTTAGAGACTAGCGTTATGATGTGTGACTGATTTTGAGTGAGACTGAGAGCATACAGTACATGTGCACTTAAATGGTCTCTAACGCTACACCCACTGCTCGTCAGCACTCCCATTACATCACGCATACGCAGATTTGTGTTATCATCTTTGTTGTTTAATTCATTTTAAATTAATGTATAGTTTTTTTCTCCTCTATCTAACTGTATACTAACTATTGTGTTTAGGTGAATTACAGTAATTAAGCTAGAAAATGGGCATGCTACAATTCATAAACCTTTAACATTTATATATTTAAAATAAATCGGCAGAAATTACAGATTGCTGTGAATCTATAAAAATGCAAATGCCTACAATAATCAGCATTTCACCTTCAAGTGGCCATAATGTCATGCTTGGAAAGTTCTCAATTCTTTTTTATAAAGTTTCAGAGTTACGTTTTTTGGTCAATAAAATGAGTTCACGATAAATAAATAAAAACATGGCAGCCAAAAAATAAATACAAAATTAGTCATCAAAATTTAATAGGATGTGATTATATTGTGACAAAGAGAGACCTGACCTAATTCAACCGTATCAGCTTTATTAACAAGACTATACAATTCAGTTATCTTTGTCTAAAAACAACCAGAGGCACAGAAAACACAGATGAGTGACTGTGTATTAACAACAGCCCTGCCCTTTAGCTACATTACTTCTTGCATGAGCAGACACCTACATACCTTGGGATAAAACCTGTTCAACAACTTAAAACTATTGTATTTTTATAAAAATACCCTGTTTTATATGACACTGAGTGCATACCGTAGATAAACAGATATGGGGGGATTGCATTTTCTACCAAATTTAACCATTACATTTTTCCTTTAGTCAATAGCTCCCAATTAGGCTATGCAAAACAACGGGCAAGATAGAAATTTAAGTTCCTAAACAATTCTATTCTCTGCAAAATCAGTTTGAAATTCTTCTTAATCCTCCACACTTCTTAGGGATAAAGTTGGACTATACGGTAGCTGAAAGAAATAAACACAGTTCACTACCAATTCTAATTTACAAATCTCTTATCAAACCTATGCGTGTGCACAAATCCTACATACGGGCCAAATTATACAGAGCAACTAACTTAAACCCCCTTGCACAAAGTTATTTATTTATTTACAACATTTAGTCCAAATACATCCTCCCAACTTCTGTCTCAAATTAAAGGTTTTCTTTTTTCTTCTGTCAATTTCCACACAGACCATCAGGCGGTCGTGTGTGAGGTAAAATCGCACAACAGTCTGATTCCTATAGTTTTTGAAGTAGCAAAGTTAGTTCACACCACAATAATGCAGTATTTTACCTAATAAAAAAACATGGTGATTGCTCTTAAAATACAGTGTACATAAAATGCTGATCATCATGCAATACTTTTTTTTTTAAACAAACAAACAAGGGGTCCACCCACACACAGGCATTCTGCTTTCACTATACCCAAATCTCTTTCCTTCACGACACACTCGAGCACACTGACAGAGGCTGATAGGGTTGCTGCGTCTCACACTTTTTTTTCATTAGGCAATTAAACAAACAGACACACATGTCATGCCTGGTGGTAGCAAACTAGAGACAATCTGCATTGCTGATTATACATTATTATTATACAAAATAATGAGGGCAGGAACAAAAAAAGTGATTATCAAATAATCAAAACCCCGGTATTAATTAAATTTCCACATTAAGTGGTAACACTTGCTGAGATATTTAACAACTCTTAAAACTTTGATAATGCAAAAGCATAACTATGCTTCTAGGAAAATATTCATATTTATTACAGCAACACTTAGCCTAGTTCTAATCTTATAATGTGATTGCCATGTAATATTGCTTAATTAAATATTTGAATAGCTATGTAGATTATGTTAATGACAAAAGCAAGAATACTTTAACAAAGAGTAGGCTTATATCAAATTTAGCCGTTTTATGACTTTAGGGATGAACACAATAATTGGCATTAGATGGACTACACACAAAATGTGTTTATATTCTGGAAAAGGAAAAACAGATACACCTCCCTGAACTGAACTGTGATGGGGATTCGTTTATATAATGATACACTTTAATAAATTTGTATTACCTGCTCAGTCGGTGACAGAACTAACTAGATAATGTTTGTATTGATGTAAATATGGAGAGATGGAACAGTGTAAGTTCAGTATTAGTGGAAACTTATGGGTTGAAACTTTTTCCATGTGCTCTAGCTGAAGGCAGGAGTGATAACAGAAACTTTTATAGCATTTCACTGTGCAGCAGCTGTCAGATTCGTGGTGGCTCTGTCTCAAATCACCTCAACGCGCCTATGTTGTCCCAAAAAGGCTGTCTAGGTAGGTTTTTCTTCTTTTTTTTTTTTTTTTTTTTTTCGTCTTCAGGAAAGTGTATACATGTGCTTGTTGGTTATATTTTAGTTCATCACCCGCCTAAACTGGCCGCTTCTCATTTTCATTGGCTGAATTTACAACCACACAAAAAACTAAACAAAACTGCAGCTGCTGGTGTAAAGCGAAAAGCCGGCGAGTGCTGTCGTTCTAACGGTGCTTTTGATAGCGTGTTTTCAATGTGCTATCGACCTGCTCACTTTTTCGATGCATGATTCATGAGCTAATCTATACTGAACGAGTGTGAGAGAGTATCCCGAAGAAAAGGCACTGACCTGCGGGGCCTAACGGCGGCTGCTGCCCGTCCTCCCCGAAGATCAGTCTGAAGTCCAGCTCTTCATTCCCGGAGCAGTTTGCAGTAGTCATCGGGTTTGACAGCTCGGGCTCACCCCGTCTATGTACGCCGACTCTTTAATAAACTCACTACATTGACAAATATTGAAGGCAAAACTTTTTAACTGTTCCTCCGTGCTGTATTTCTCTAAGTCCGTGCAGAAAATGTTATTGCTTCTCCCTCAGAATAATCCAAACAGCTCGACCTTCTGTGGAGATTCAGCGAACTCGCAGCGGCTTCAACTTTTTGCCCGTGGCGTGAAGGGGGGGGGGGGGGGGTGAGCGTTGTGCGTCAGCGCGACCGTTGGTCGAGTTCGTCCGTAAATTCGCTTCTGTTCTCCGTTTCGAGGCTCAAGCTCCTATCCCAACTTTTACTAACAGCGCGTGACAGGGCAGTTCCAGCGGTGACGTCAGGCAAGTCGGCAGACAACACAAGCGCGCGCACACGCGCATAAACACGCACTCAATCACTCACTCACGCACACACATACACAAACTTAGTGGGCTTATGGGTCTTGTAGTTTCTGTGACGGCTGCAGTTGAATCACCCGTCGTCTTTCAAAGACAACGTGTTTCACTGCATTTTATTGTAAAAACAATAAAGTATACACATGACATTAATATAAACTCTAACATTTAAATAATTTAATATAACGGCATTAAATGTAACACATTATTATTTTTAATAATTAATATAAATTATATTATAATATTTATCATTAAAGGTGCCATGTGGAATGTCTGCCAAAAAATAAAATTCATATTCCGCATATTCCATACCAGATGGGGGCAGTATACCTCCAGAAAGTTGGCCTACTCTAGTCTGTTTTTTAGTTTCGGTTTGTTAATCTTCTAAAAAACGTCAAATCGTCCGCTTTGTCCCGCCAAAGCCTATTTTGATCGGTGAGTGATGTAGAATATAATGACTGCTGCGCTTGACAGGGCGCATAACGAGCAGAGAGAGAGAGCGCCCCGGCCGCGCGCGCGCACTCTCACATCTTCAAACAACACGAGCGCAGTCCTCCTGCTCTCTCTCTCCCTCGCGCATATTAATCAAATCAATTGACACGATAGTAAGGCCGCAGTTCATTTGGATATTTTAAGAGATTAGAGACTCAATGAACAACATCTCAACACTAAATTATAAATGCCGGTCTCATATAGACGCGATTGACATCAGGTTCAAGTACGCCCACAAGCCGTGCGAGTTATTCGTGTACTGCAGTTTGGCTGGTGGTTATGTATGTTGCCCGCATACCGCCTCCCATGGCCGAAACTGGTATTACGACACCAGTCGGGCCGGCGCTAGTAATTTAGCATGCTTATTTAGGTTTATATCTCGGCAGCACTATAACTTGTCAATTTTTTAATGACATCATTGCACTTATTTCTTCTCATTCTTTTGATGCGTGTAGCTCATTTTTTGGATAATTTTACCTCAATTTTTACATAGGGCACCTTTAATTCTGCTTTGCGTCGTGCCTAACGCCCTTCATCCGTGCCTTATTCACAATACAGCAAAGCATCTCGTACCTAATTGCTTACTTATTTTACACCATAAAGTTTCATCAATTAGGCCTACATAATTTCTAAATTTTATTACTTTGTTTTTGCCAGGTTTATATTAGATTTTGAATTCCAGATTTTCATGGTCTCCGATTTTTGTATTCCACTGTATGCAGGGCCGTCGCTAGTGGGGTGAAAGGTGGTGACAATTATAGGGGCCCCCGCTGCCCAGGGGGCCCCACAAAATCCAGCAGTTATACTATTTAGGCCCCTGTAGTATGAATAATTCTAATATTTATATTAGTTGTATGCCTGAGATGTAAATGAAAACCACAAAAACGTGCAATTTGGGTAAATATTTTTCCAAATATCTGCTTCTCTTACCTCCATAAAAATGGTTTAGTCCGACCTAAAGTATTTATTAATTATTCAGTCAGAATCAGTGACAAACATCAGATGGACCCAATAAAATTGTAAGTCCCACCCCAGCTCGTGAACAGAACCAATCATAGTTGAGGCGGCAGCCTGAAGTTAACGATGAACTTGGTGGAAGAGCAGGAGACTAACTGACTGAAAAATGTCAGGGAAAAGAAAACATAAATCAGGTACCAGAAATGCCAGTAAAAGACGGAGAGGGAGGCAAGGAGAGTGGTTGTATCCCAGTCGATCAAGGCGTTTTTAAAGACCGGTTATATATTGTTATTTCGCTGGGAATTAGAAAACTTCCGTCTACAGTCTGCCGTGTACAGTCATTTTTTATTATCGGTGGTCGCCGCAATCGACCGAATGATTACGTGGTCTAAATTCCTGTCTTTTTACACTATTGTAACTAGAGTTTTAAAAAAATTACACGAGTCACGACGCATTGCATTATGCATCTGACCTGCCGGCTGATGATATTTAAAACATCGAGAAAATACGAATACAACACACTGCACTTGGATGAATAAATGTATTCGTTTTATTTAATAATATTACCAGTTCCATATTATCTTTATTAAAAAATAAGACAATGAATGTTTTTTTTTTAAATTAGACTGCATTCTTGTCAATTTCTAAATGTTTACTTTTTGATTTATGAATTATAACAGACTGATGGGGAAAAAAAATTATTACTTTTTAAAAATTGGTTTTATTATTATTTAACAATTTCTTGCTTTTTTGTTAGTTTTTATTAGTTGTAATTTTTATATAAACATTTAACTTTTAAAATAAAGGTTTTGCAACAACATCACCATCTTCTGTTATGTGGGCCTCCATGTTCATCTATTGTACAGTATATGATATTGGTGGAGAGTGGTGGGGGCCCACATCAATATTTTTTCAGGGGGCCCCGAATCCTCTAGCTACGGCCCTGACTGTATGTATTCTATTCATTTTGAATATAAATGTGTGTCGGCAGTGTGTGTACACAACCACCCTTAAAAAAAGAGTGGGTGGATTTTTACCATTAGGTAAAAATCCACCCACTCCTTTTTTTAATCCCCATAAATCATAAGCAGTGTCTCAGAACAAGCTGTTTGCAGATTCTAGCAGTGTGACTTCACATTGCACAGGCCCTGCCCACACTGCTGACAGACTATATAGCTTAGCTCCTCACCTGAGTGAGCTGTACACAGTCAACCATTTTTATCTTCTCGCCAGAACATTTAACACCAGCATTCAAGTAAGAAATGTAAATCTTATTAAAGCTACAAAAGTTATCAAGAAGCAGTGAATGATTTTCTGTTTTTTTCTCCCGTTGTTTGATTCATATTAAAAGCACATATAGCATGCACTTAGTTTAATACTCACAGGATACTCACCGTCTGACAGTCAGCTTTATGTGCACGTGCTTCGGATATGTGCGCTCAGAAAACCATATATCAGAAGTTTAGACTTATATGGCTTAAAAACGCAGATAACAAAAACTTTCACGATGATAAAAAAGAATCAAAACCAAACCGATATTTTAATTTTTGGCAGAGTATGCCAGGCACAAAGCTGTACAGGCTCCGCCCTCTTCTGGAAAGCTGGGTGGTGACCAGCAGCTCATTTGCATTTAAAGATACATGCACGAAAACACTCAAAAATGATCTGTGGGGTATTTTAATCTGAAACGTCACAGACACATGGGATACCTGGGACTTATATTACGTCTTGTAAAAGGGGCATATGTCCCCTTTAAATAAACCATATATCTTTTGCAAATTATAATATCAGCATTACAAATTGAGTCAAAAGTTGAATTTTTCAGTATTTGTTCTCCCTTGTTTTAATGACAGCAGATCTCAAGCTGCATGAACTGCACAAGTTTATGAAAAACTTGATGATCATGTGAGCTGTACCAAAGAACATGTTGTGCATCACTGAAAACCAGAACATTTGGCTATTTATTTAGAGTTAACATGTCCAATGTCACACATTTTTTATCTAAATATTGCAGAAATCAAATATTTCCTTTTTTTTTTACATCATAAAGCTCATTGTTTAAATTTTCTCAAAATAATTAGAAATCAGTTTATTTCCACATTTAAATTCATTTTAAACCCCAGATTATCAACGTGGTGTCAGACATTTATACCCAACTATATGCCAGTATATATTCTTTAAGATTTGGGTTTTGTTAAAGAATTTAATTTCAATACTCATGTACACTGTTTGGTTACCACCACATACAGAGATAGCATTATTTTCATAATCTTTAAATTAGAGTGATGACATTATAATTTATGTAAATAAAATATGCCTTAACATCTACACACACACACACACACACACACACACACACACACACACACACACACACACACACACACACACACACACACACACACACACACACACACACAACTAACTTTAATCTTTCATCACACACACAAACTTGAATTAATGTGCACATTTCTCTCCCATGGAAACATACTCACAAAATAATGCACAGTGCAAACTTCAGTCCTCATAGCAACCTAATTTAATGCAACACAGGAAAAGTGTTATGCCACAAGTCATCAGCAAAAATACTTAACCAGATTACTCAACTTCGTGGAGTGTTTGTTTACCTCATTATCCTATGATGACTTTTTTTGTTTGAGTCATTGAAATCTTCTAAAGTGGCATGAAGTTAATGTTGAAGTACATTCAGGAGGAGCACTGTCTCATACAAGAGATTTTTTATATTTGATATATTGTACATTTTATATATATATATATATATATATATATATATATATATATACTTAATTTTCCTGTTAGATATACTTTTGTGTAAATACACACACGCACACAAAATGATAAACATCATCATTTGTTGATCATTTGTTTTCTTCTCATAACTTGATCTAGTTGTATTTTGCACTGTAGTCAGCAGGGTGCTGTGTTACGGCTAAAAGAAAAGCACAATATCAGACAATATCGAGAAAAGGAAAAAAAGTACAAAATATAAAAGTGTGGACAAAGCAGTTTTATATCAGTGACAGGGAATTCACACCGCCAAACAAGAATGTTTTCTTTGACGCATGTGGGCGTATAAACCATATCAACAACCATGTTCACATTTCACATTTCCTGTGGTCTTTATTTACTTGATGTCAACTAATCTACACATTAAATGCAGAACTTTCATTGAATACTCAACATGTTTGATCTGTTAGGCAGTTATTAGCAGGCTGCAGTTGCAGAATCAGTTGCAGAGCCACTTTGCTCTTAACCTGGTCTCAGGTGATAAATACAAAGCATTAACTAAAGACTTTCTTTCTTTTAATGTAATTATGAACTTCAAGCTAAACTAAATCAACCAGAATGTCGATTTTCTTTTGCAAAAACTGTACAAACCTACTCACATTTTTGTAAACAGCACAATTCTGAAAGTTTGTATGAGAATAACAGAAAAAAAAAACAAAACAATAAAGGGACCCAGTCCTGGATAGTTGTTTTATTTTCAAGGAAGCCTCAATGAGAATGAATAACGCTACATATCATGATTCATCTGACTGATTTATTTCATTGTTAATTAAAATTTCAGAGATGAACACAGACATAACCATTTTATATTAGCGTGAAGGGCAATGGCCTGAACACATGCTCACACTGTTGAAATGATCCTGCCAAACTCATTGTTTACTATTCAGAATACCTGTGTTTTTCTTCGTCTCTGATGACCTTTGTGGGAGGAAGATAGAGAACACGGTATCCGTGGATTGTGTAGGAGGGGGGACGATGTGGTTTTTGATACTGTGTTCTCGTAAAGACAGTTAAGAAGAAAGAAAACTTTCTACTCTCACACAAATCCGGTTCAAAACTAGTTTTCTTTTCAAGGATTGGTGTTTTGGTAATGTGTTTTCTGCTTGTAATGTGCAAATATGCATTGTTTCAAAATCACTGGATAAACAAAAGCATGCATAGGTATGAAGTCCGAAATAAAATTTATTAAATAAGTTTTGATTTGTTTAATTTCTGTGCACATTAGTTTTTATTCTCCTATGGAAAATATAATTTATAAATAATAGTAACAATGGTGATTTTATAATCAAAACCTGATGTAGAACAGTGATTTGACAGTGACAATGACAGTATTTATTTGTTGTTTTTTTTCATCAGATTGAGCTGTTTAGGAATAATATTATAGTAATATATATATATATATATATATATATATATATATATATATATATATATATATATATATAATATATATCTGAACTATTTAGCTTAGTTCTCATTTTCATCCCAGATGGACACATTTTGTTGAATCTGATATAGAGAGCAAACTGACTGATCAAAAAAAAAAAAAAAAAAAAACTGGAATGTCTCGAAACCATTGCTTTTAATGTAGACTTCAAATAAGTACAGTACAAAGTTAATGAAAAACAGTGTCCTGAACAAAGCCTCTGATCTTGAAACACTATTTTCAACTGATGCATGCTGCCCTCTGTTGGACTATTCTGTTTAAAAAGAAATAAGGCTAAAATGTGAATCATAAACACCATACACTGTTCTCTCTCCTGGAATATTTAAATGAATAATATGTCAGGTATTTTGAATATTACATGATGGTTTGACTATATTACACAGCATGTGTTGTTCTCCCATAGGCCAATATTATCAATCTGTGTTGGGATTTTCCATCATTTTTAGGAAACTAGTGCTCTAATCAAGCAGTTCAACCATATCAACAATGGATTCACAAATTCTAGAGGTTTCTTGTATTATTTTTCTGCCATTTACTCATAAGGCCTACAGCACGAATCTTATCTTAGTGACCTGGTAAATGTTTGTGCATCAGGAATCGTCTAAGATTGTAAATGCAATTGCACATTCTGTACACACCTGAACCACTGGCTATGATGCAACATGAACAGAATCCTCCTCGACTCCTTAGATCCACTTAAGTTTGCGAACAGAACAAGGTTGTCTTTGCAATGTGTCCTACACTCTGTGTTGAAAAACTAATTAAGTGTGCAACAGGAGGAGTTACAAGCCACTGGTTGTCTTTGACCCTTAAGTTTATGAGAAGACCAGAAAAGGCACATCAAGGCCTGACTACACAAAGTACTAGCACAATACAAAATAAAAAGCAGATCTTGGTGAATAAAGCTATTACTGTAATTTAATTTAATATACAATGATTTTTTTATAGTACTTTAAAGAATACAATGAAAGTATTACACCATGCTACACATCCAAAACACCTACCAAATTTAATAATATTGTCATATGTGATGTTCAAATTAATATATCTTAATGAAAAAACTTGTCAAATAAATGTAATTAACCCCTGTTACTAGTTAAAGCGTCCTCCGTTCAGTTTTACGCAATAAAGCGTCCTTTCAGGTGTACGTAATATTTGCCAACAGAGGGGGTTAATGAGTAAAAAAAAAAAAAAAAGTCACCAGTCACTGCCATTCAGTACACTACAACAGAATGCTTTACTCTTTATAATACACAACAAGAACACTTATAAAAGACTATTCAACCGTCACTATGGTAGAGAGGTAAAAAATGTGCCCCAGTGATTTAAATAAACAGCTGTTGCAACTGTGACCATAATTAATGTGCCCAAATAGACTGAATGGAAGGGACACCATGCTTTAATAATGCTGAAACAATTAAACATAAATGAAAGACCATTTTGGTCAAAGCATGGAAAATCAAAGAAAATTGTATTAGGTTCATTATTTAGATAATTATTAAGTCTATTATTTATTAGGTTTATATACAGTAGGCAGAAACTGATGTTTTAGTTCTTTGTCCATGTCAGTTGCTCTTGAAATATTCGCAGTGTTTTGATATTACTGAATAAATTTTTGACAGGGAATTAAAATGGGGATCATTTAGACAAATTAATTTTTCAGTAGCAAACGTTTTGATTTATTGATCGAATTCAATCCTTATATAAGTATACCAAGAAAAAAAAAACATCTGTGAGATTTACCACAGAGAACACGATGTAAGAAAAAGTGTGGATTCTGTCAAATCCAAAATAATCTAACAGAATAGAACAATGCACTCCCTCATTGCATGCCCGCTTGTTCTTTGTTTAAATGTGTGTTGGTGAGCAACATGTGACTCGGTCATTAGTGTGTGTGCTGCACTGCATGGAGAGAACTTCAATCAGATGGCTGATCGATGCAACATTTGGGAGTGAAGTCAGAGGATCAATACTGATCCCCCACAACACACACACACACACACACACACACACACACACACACACACACACACACACACACACACACACACACACACACACACACACACACACACACACACACACACACACACACACACACACACACACACACACACTTACCCATGCATGTAGTCTCTGTGTAGGTTTGCAGAGACAGTTTGCTTCATCTGACCTCTGTCTTTACAAGCAGTATAGTAAATGATAGCCAGTTCTCCTTATCAGGTTTAATAAAAGCAGGAACAGAGCTCTCACAAGAATCAGCTTTTAGTTTTTTGTTCTTTTTTCCTGAGGCAAAAGAGGACAATAAACAGGGCAGATAACAGCTAATGGAGAAACAGGCCTTAACTTAATTTATCAGTTTGTATACAATTTCCCACAAAATATATTTATTTTAATAGTAAAATATATTTATTTGATTTAAAATAATAAATTAATAAAGTATATGATAAATATTTGTTGCAAACAGTACAGATAAAGGAAATGTTCAAATTTGAAAAAAATATTTCATTTAAACCTTAAATTACAAAATATATTACTAAATTTACTTAAAGTGCATGGTGAAAACAAATGCATTAGCAATCTCATAATTTTTGGTAAATACAAAATAGATTTTGAACACAATTAACAAATTTAGATTAAAATAACATTTTAAAAATATAACAGAAAATATATATTAATGTCAATATATTTTAAAAGCCTTTTTTTGCATATTCTGAAATATATTTAAGTGCAAATTTTGCCATAGTTTATGGGTTACACTGATTAAATATTTCAACTTAAAGTGTTAGTTCACCCAAAAAGGAAAATGTTGTCATTAATTACTCACCTTCATGTCGTTCCACACCTGTAAGACTTTCGTTCGGAACACAAATCTTTTTAATGAAATCTGAGAGCTTTCTGTCCCTCCATTGCTACGCAACTACTACTTTCAAGCCCCAGAAAGGCAGTAAAGATATCATTAAAGTAATCCATGTGATTCCAATAGTTTGAGGTGACGCGAGTGCTTTGTTTGCGCAACCCCCCCCCCCCCCCCACCCACAGTTTATCACTTTATTTGCAAAATAGTAATCTCCAACGTATGTTCAACAGAGCACCACGACGCATGCGTTGTGGTGACATGACAGCGGATGTTGTTACTTGAACGCGTGTTGGAGATTAATATTTTGTAAATAAAGTGCTGAATTATGTTTTTTTTTTTGTGTGCAAACAAAGCACTTGCGTCACTTCATAAACTTGAGGTTAAACCACTGGTTTGTTTCCGTTTCAGCCTGTGGCCCCGTCAGGGGCATAGGCCACCAACAAGCTTTCTCCAGACGTCTCGGGCCTGGGCCAATCGTTCCAGCTGTCCCCACGTGTGGCCCAATCTCCTCAGGTCTCCTGCCTCCAGATCACGGCGCCAGGTGTTTCTTGGTCCGCCTCTCTTCCTCCTCCCTTGGGTGTCCCAGGTGGGGGCTTGCCTTGTGATACTGTCAGACCTATGGATGGTATGTCCAATCCACCTCCAGCGTCTTTGGAGGATGTCATCTTCCACGGGTTGCTATTTCGTTTGTTGCCACAGTTCTTCATTGCTGATCTTGTCTGGCCAATGGATCTTGAATATCCTTCTGAGGCAGGTGTTGATGAAAACCTGGATTCTCTTCATGGTAGTGGTGGTGGTTTTTCTCCAGGTCTTTGCTCCATACAGCAAGACAGGCTTCACAATGGTGTTGAAGACCCTGGTCTTGGTGTTCATATCAATCTCAGAGGATCGCCAGGCGTTCTTCAGTTGGAGGAAAGCTGCTCTCGCTTTACTGATTCTTGTTCTCACATATGCATCTGTCCCCCCATGCTTGTCAATTATGCTGCCAAGGTAAGGGAAGCTGTTCACTTCCTCTAGCGCCTCCTCTCCAAGCGTGATGGGCGTTGCATTGGCTGTTTTGATCTTTAGTACCTTGCTCTTTTATCTATTGATGTTGAGGCCCAGACTTGCTGAGGTATCCGCAATGATACTGGTCTTTTCCTGCATCTGTTGTTGACTGTGAGAGAGAAGCGCCATCCAATTGTGACCATAATGTCCACTGGATGCTTTTTCACTTCTGGACTGTAAATGTCTTCATTACCCATTCTATTGCCAGCAGGAACAAGAAGACCAATAGTAAACAGCCTTGCCTCACTCCATTTCATACTAGAAGGCGTTGTGAGTTGCCTGCCATGAACTATCCTTCAGGTCATTCCTACTTTTTGATGATGTTTTCTGATCAGTTGATCTTTTCTGGCACTCCATGGTGTCTCAGTAGCTTCCAGAGGGCCTGTACATCCACGCTGTCAGACACCTTCTCATAGTCAATGAAATTGACGTAGAGAGGTGAGTTCCACTCCAGTGGCTGCTCCAAGATGATATGTAATGTTGCAATCTGGTCAATGCATGACCTGCCCTTACAAAAAACAGTTTGTTGGTCTCGGAGTTGCAGGTCTATCCTGTTTTGCAGGACTCGGTTCAATACTTTTCCTGGGATAGACAGTAATGTTATCCCTCTGTAATCTGAACAACAACTGAGATTGCCTTTCTTTGGCAGCTTGATAAGGTACCCTTCCTTCTATTCCTTCCTTCCATCGGAATTTTCTCCTCTTCCTAGATCTTGTTAAAGAGGGGATGGAGCTCCACACTGGCCTCTACTTCAGTGTAACGATGTTCGTTGTTGTGGGAAGAAGGAGGCGGGAACCAGCGAACATTCAAAGACTTCAATAATACATTTCAAATTTCAAATTTATTGTTAAGAGGAAAACCCCTTGAGATGTGACATCTCGTTTTCGAGGGGACCTCAAGAAAAACATACTTCACATACATACATACTAACAGAACAAAGACAAAAGCTATCCATCACTCCAAAACCACCCATATCTTCCCCAATCCAACCATTAGATATTAGGCAATAAACAGTTAAGGTCATTCAAATAGACAATTGAGAAGAGAGGAAAAAAAGCATGCATGAAGAAAACAGTTGCAGCTTGTATGCAAATAATTAAGAAGAGACATCTTAAACTGGTGAAAAGAGGAGATCGATCTAAAAGACCTATAAACCATTCCAATCAGAAGAGGCTTTAAATTTAAAGGCTCTCCTCCCACTTTCTTTGGATATATTTGGTACGGAAAAGAAAAGATGGCCAGTGTCTCTTAGGCTGTAGAATGTTTGATATGGAATTAAGTATTGTTTCAGATAGGATGTGTTGTTTGAGAAAATGCATTTGTGAACAAACTGCAACCAATAATACTGTCGTCTAGCATTTAGTGAAAGAAGAAGTTCTAAATGTGCACCTCAAAACAAATCTGCAGATACTATTATAAATCACATTCAAAGGTTTAAGATTGGTTACGGCTGTGTTCTTCTGATAAACAACATCTGCATAATCAATTATAGGCAATAATTGTAATGATGTGGTTGAATCATAGGAAGAAGCAGGATCCACGTGCAGCACACTTTAATTAAATAAACTCAAAACTTCTCAAATTCAGACATAGGCTCAAGAACAAGACTCTAGAATAATGTCTTACAGAGGTGTTTGATGTGGGTGTCAAAGGTGAGTTGAGAATCCATTTTAACACCCAAATTGGTGACAGAAAGGGCGATGTTTTGGCCCGAGAAAGTGATACTGCTGATGGTGGAAAAGCGGAGCTGATGTGGTGTGCTTCATCCACGCCTCTATCTCCTCCAGGCAGGTGTTCAGTGTGGATGCTGGCAAGGGAGCAAAAGAAGTGGGGGTTGTCCTGAGATAAAGCTGTGTGTCATCAAAATAACAATGGAATGAAAATAACCAAAATAACTCCAAGGCTCTTTACCTGTTTAGAGACTGGTATGACATCCTCCCCAATGGAAACTGATGAAAGGTTGGATTTTAAGAGTGTGGATGGAGTGCTAATGAGCAGTAGCTCTGTTTTGTTACTATTAATTTGGAGATAATTGGTAGTTATCCATGCCTGGATATCGTGAATACAGGTGATGAGGGTGTTTAGGGGAAGTGTGGCAGTGGGCTTGGTAGATACATAAAGCTGTGTGTCATCTGCATATGAGTGAAAGTGAATGCCATGATGTCTGAAAATATTGCCTAATGGAAGAAGATAGATGATAAATAAAAGTGGCCCCAATACTGACCCCTGTGGAACTCCATGTTGGAGTACTGAGCTCTCTGACTGGTGATCTTCAATTTTGACAAAATATGTCCGGGCTGTCAGGTAGTGCGCACACCACTTAAGGGCAGTACCACAGACTCCTATAATTTCAAGCCGCTCAAGCAACAGTTGGTGGGATATTGTGTCGAAGGTGGCACTGAGGTCTAGGAGAATGAGAATGGATAGGCCAGCATTAGCTGCACGGAGAAGATCATTAGTGATCTTGACAAGGGCTGTCTCGGTACTGTGACGTGAACGAAACCCAGATTGAAATTGTTGAAATTGAAATTGAAGATTATTCTCATGAAGGTAAGTCTGGAGTTGGATTGCAACCGCTCTCAAGAGTATTTTGGAGATGAAGGGCAGGTTTGATATAGGACAATAATTATTAAGGTTATTACAGTCCAGTCCTGTTTTTTTCAATGTGGGTCTGACTATCGCAGCTTTTAGTGATGCAGGAACTATGCCAGTTGACAAAGACGATTTGATAATGGAGGTTATCAGTGGTGCTAAGGCAGGTAAACAGGTCTTAACAAGGGAGGTTGGGATGGGGTCCAGGTGGCATGTAGAAGAATTTGATTTAGTGATGAGCTCAAAAATAGACTCCTCAGTTGGAAGACTGAAGTTACTAAAAACAGCAGGTGGGGCTACATTTATCACAAATGCTGCTGGCAGTGCAGCCTGTGTGATGTTCGCCACGGCCAGTTGTTGATGGATTTTTGAGTCAAACAACTTAAGAAAAGCAGAGCAGTAATCACCAGAGAGGTTATTAGTATTTGAATCTGGAGGTTTCAGTAAACTTTTTACTGTGGAGAAAAGTTTCCTTGTGTTCCCTTCACCCGCACTGATACTATTCGCGTAGTAGATATTCTTAGCTGTATTCAGCATGTCTTTATAGTGGAGAATATGTTCAGTGTACATTTGTTTGTGAACTGTAAGTCCTGTCTTGTTGCTGAGCCTCTCAAGATGTCTGAGATATGAGATAAACCAGTTGTGAACATTTTCTGAGAGTCAAATGGTGTATTGCAAGCGGTGGAGGAGGATGTTGTGGTCTACTGTATCAAAAGCAACTGTTAGGTCTAGTAGGATGAGTAGAGATGGGGAACCAGTATCTGCTGCCATCCAGGTCCAGGGCACAGGTCGACGGCTTAATTTTTTTGATGACGTCCTCCACTTCTTCCTGTGTGACCTCAGAGAAAGAGCAGAGGGGCTGGACAATCTCAAACGGTGGGTCGGCCGTTGGGAGGGGCAGGACAGCAGTGGCGGAGAGGTGTGAGCGGATGTTATTAACTTTTTGTTTGAAAAAAGTGATGTGCATGTTACACCTCTCCTCGGTGGTCTCAGGGTGTAAGGGGGGTTTGAGAAGGTGGTTTATTGTTGAAAAAAGTTGTTTGGAGTTACCGGGGCTGTTATTGATGATAGTGGAATAAAACCTGGACCGTGTGTCCCTCAGAGCTTCTGCATATGCCCTCTTTTGTTCCCTGTGTGCCTTTTTGTGAACAGTCAGTCCAGAGGCCTTTAGCCACCGCTCAAGGACACGCCCAGCCACCTTCATCTTGCGCAGCTCACAGGTGTACCAGGGTGCAGAGGGCGTGAATGAGACTGACCTGGATATTAAGGGGGCGTGGAGGTCCAGAAGACTGTTCAGGGACTGGTTGTAGAAATCCACGGAGTCAGCAACAGAAAGGAAGTCAGTAAAGCTGGAGGAGAGATGTTGAAGGTCCTGGGCCAGGGCATCCGCATTGATGTTTTTCAGCTTTCTGTAGTGGATCTGTCGCTTTGGTTTGGTGTGGGGGGAAGGAAAGGGCAATTCTATTGACACAACCTTGTGATCTGAAACACCAAGATTATAAACATGTAGGTTGCTACTGAGGGCGGAGGTAGAGATGACCAAAACGAGTGTGTGTCCCCTGGATTGTGTGGGGACATCAACATGTTGTTGTAAATCGAAGGAGTCTAGCAGCTGAAGGAAATCAGCAGCGGGATGACATGAGGGGGTGTCGACATGAATATTTATATCTCCTAGGATTATTGTATTTGCATAGGTAGTACAGCGTGTTGTGAGGAGATCCGACATTTCCGGGATGAAAGTAGAGTTGAGTTTAGGGGGCCGGTAGATAAGGAAAACAGTAATTAGAAATGGGGGCTTACATGTAAATGCAGACACTCGCAGGAAGATGTTGCAGGCAGCGTGATGGGGGACAGCTCCAGGTTCTGTCGGTGAATGACAGCTAGGCCACCACCGCGGCCAGTGCTGCGAGCTGCCTCCAAGTTACTGTAGCCTCGGGTACAGGCTTCATTTAGGGCAGAGTAAACCTCTGGCTGATGCCAGGTTTCTGTCAGACACATGAAGTCAAGTCCTTTCTCCCTGATGTGTTCTTCAATCAGTGTGGATTTATTATTGATGGATTGAGTGTTGAAAAGTTCGATTTTGACCAATGACTATGGGGTGAATCTCTGTATGGGTCGCAAAACATTAAAATCCACTCCACGAAATGTTTCCAGCTGAAAGTGCGGGGATCCCATACTGGAGTGCAGAGGTCTCGCGATATTTCCAGTGTTGATGGTAGCTGGAGCGACGGTACTCTGATGACGCGTCAGACATGCGACGGATGACCAAAGAGATGAAATGTTTGTAGCTTGGCTGGTTATGAAAGATTAATTTTCGACTGGAGCCTCTATGAATGTAACGAGGACGGCAAAGAAGTCCAAGTTCTTTAATGATGGGGATGTTAAATCCAGGTGTGGTTGCGAAATTAAGTCGTCGGAGTTGTGAGCTGGAATAGCTGAACGCCATAGTGAGCTGGAAGTCGTCTGTAGCATGTAGGTGCCTAGCTACCTAGCTTCCCCACTGGTATAAAAAGTGTGCACCTTTTTAAAAAACAAACTAGTGCACAAGGCTCGTAAAAATGGCACAAGCACAAAATATATGCAATCAAACTACATAAGCGTAATTAAAGATCGTGGGCGAAAAAACTCTCCCCATTGTCATTCATCTCACCTAAACCCTGCTGCCCCATGATCTCCTCGTAGCCCCTGTTTTCTCTGCCAATCTTAGCATTAAAGTCACCCAATACGATGATCAGAGGTGGGTAGAGTATCCAAAAACTGTAGTAAAAGTACTTATATAATTATTTACTAAAATTAAAAGTAATAATCTTAATAGTTACTTCAGTAAGAGTAAAAAAGTACCCAATGAAAAAAACTACTCAAGTAGCTAGTTACTAGTAGTAATAGGTAATAGGATAACACCAATAAAATAACATGCTATTATTTAGATAGATATTTAATTTAAATGATTATAATTAGATATCTTTGCAGCAAACACAGAAGAGACAAACATTATTTCTGGCATTTCATATGTAGCTCGAAAATCATTGCATGTCCTTTGCTTTGTTTAATAATAATGTATACAGCTACATTTGGATTATTAGACGATGTCGAAATAAAGTGAATCTGCAGAGTTTTGCGTTCAAAGGCATGTAAAGGGAACCACATGGAGAAGAAAGGGTGAAAACTCTTTACATTTATTACCTGAATGAATTGAAATCGAATGTAGCTCTACCTGTGGAATCGTTCAGCATACACAGATGTTTAACTAAAAAAGATCTTCATCTCTGGCAAACAATAGGATGCATTTGCAGATTTGCTTTTAATTGACTGTAGGTCCACAGCCACTTCATCCAACGCTCTTAATTTCCTGTTATGACTCAGAGTGTGAAACCGCTTCAGACGATTCAGTGTGTGCAGGAAACTGAACAAATCATTCAAACTGATTCGCGAACCAATTTAGACAGTTTTGCCAATTTGTTTGATCAAGTCTTTGAACAGAATTGACTCAAAAGAGTGATTCATTTCTCATTTTTGAATGGGGCATCGCTCATGCCCCAGAAAAAAGAGACAGCACGCTTGGAATAAACTATGCGTTTCTTAACATGTATTGCATCAAAAATAAAGTAATGAGAGCAATGTTACTACCCACCTCTGACGATGCTTTGTTTGGGTCGCTCTTGGATGATGGTCAGCAGTCTGCTGTAGAAATCATCCTTCTCCGTTTTGTCACTGTCATTCGTTGGGACATAGCACTGGATGACATCCAAGTTGATCATCCTCTTCTTTGTGCGGAAGGAGGCTGTCATGATCTGTGGGCCGTGTGCCTACCACCCAAGGAGTCCTCGACAGACTCAGGGCCACACCTTGAGTGTGAACAGCAGCAACTCACCATCGGCCTTCTCTGGCCGGAACCAGTCCATATTGACTCACTGATTCCCAGGATGGTGAGTTTAAATCTCCTCATCTCTGCGGCCACTTGTGATGTTTTGCCGGTCTCATACATAGTTCTTACATGACATGTTCCGATGTTGGTGGTGATCCTGGTGTAGATGATGGTTGTTGGCCTGTCGGCTTCCAGACGTCATACACCTTCCAGCTGGAGCTCCATCCTCTCCAAGGGCTCAGAAGCTCTGAGCAGATCTTTGTCTGCTTTGGATGTCAGCACAAGGGAAAGGATGTCTACAAGCAGAGGTTAGCCCACTGGATAGTGGATGCCATCGCCTTGGCGTACCAGTCCCAAGGCGAGCCGTGCCCCCTCGGAGTGAGGGCTCACTCCACTCTGGGTGTTACATTCACTTGGGCACTGGCACGCTGGCAATTTTCCATATGTAGCACTGGCCCACGAGTCAGTCCATGTGTATCTGCCACACATTACCTCCCTTCAGCAGGATGTGGCCTCCCTAACGTCCCTCTCCATTGGACTAGGCACGCTTCCCAGCCTTAATATCACTGCTTATGGCTGAAAAATTGGGAATTGAGAACCGAAGCACTCTTCCCGTGAAACATCATGATAAGAGGAACAGCAGCTATGACCGTTGGTATGGAGGAATATTTTTCCTTGGGATTACGTGGGGTGCTGGGTAGGTTATACCTGTGTGAGGGCAGTTGCCAAAAGGGCACACTACAGCTTGCCAGCATCTGCATCTCCGACAATTGTAGCAAAGTTCAGTAGCTGTGGCGCTTTCCATAGGGACCCCAATACACCAGAATCGACATAACGTTGAACGTGACTGACTGAATGGGAACGTATCGGTTACTGATGTAACCCTCGTTCCCTGAAGGAGGGAACGGAGACGTTACGTCCCTCCTGCCACAACCCTGAACCACCGCTGAATGGCCGGGATCCCTGTCTCGCCTCCTCAGCAAAACCTGAATGAGTGAGTACTAGCCGGCCTTATGTACATGTATGTCCGGGTTGGGGTGTGAGGCTCCCAAGTGAGACTCCAATATGTCAGTATCGACGTAATGTCTCTGTTCCCTCCTTCATGGAATGAGGGTTACATCAGTAACTGAGACGTTCTTTCTAATAACTAAAAAATTTGAGAGATTCCTCATAAAACATTCACTACTAGGCTTAAGAGATATAACCATTTTAGATGGAAAGGATCAGAAAGGATCTATAAATTCCAGCACAACAACAACCATAATCAAATTACCCTTCACACAATGCTTTACAATGAATTCTGTTAGAGGTACATTTAATGGCAATTAATCTGATCAATAAAATATCTTCCTCACCAGTTGAGTAGTAAAAATGCCATATCTCTGTCGCTTTTACAGTATTTCAAATCCCTCTGTTCTCGCTACCTCTGAAAAGCCAATGCAATGTTAATTCTCATTTTATTACGAGCTTTGTCACGTTTTCTTTTTGCCAGCAGACTCTCCTCTGTTCAGCGTTTGTTCCCCGGAGGTTTGAGACTTATCTGCTTCATGTCAACCTTTCTTGCTCATTGTGAAAACTAACCTATGCCACTCCCTCTAAAAATCTGATTTTATAAAACGGATAGTTCCGGTCCTTGATTCTGATTGGTTGAGCCGCGTTCAAAGCCATTGTAAATTACTCAACAAACATACTGTGACTACATTACATTAGTATTACTGCGCAACTGCCATTTGTGATTCTTTGTTGCTGCATGTGTTGCATTGCTTGGCGGAGGAATAGATGTGTTATAACGTTATATTTTTTGTTGCTGGTGTTTATTTTATGAATAAAATAAATATTAAAATGAATATTTTTATGGAGTAACCATTTATAAAAGCAATAAGCCCCTTGAAGCTGTGTTTTACAGTGAATTTAGAACAGCTAAGGGGGTTTTAGGCACTCCGCTCCAAGTCGTGCCTAACAACGCCACTTAGCTGTTCTAAATTCACTGTAAATCATGGCTTCGCTGGGCTTATTGCTTTATTTTGTATTCAGATTTTACCCAGATGGGTTCTTGAAAGTCTGGACAGCAAAAAAACACATGAAATTGGACAGATCTGATTCAAACCAGTGAGGTGGCTTGAAATTAATACTGTGGACGCATAGATAATATGCCAGTAGAACAAACAACAACATAATTGCTATTTCCTTTATCCACACCCAGGGTTTACCAATCAAGTTTCCGAACCATGAAGAATTATCTTCAGTCATCTGGTGTAATTTAGTTGAAAGATCAAGAATGTCTTGTTGGATTTTGGTCAAGTTTTCTGTGGGGTCCATTAACCCGGTGCAGCATTCTGGACCGATAATGGTGCAGGCTCCTCCTTGGGTTGCAAGAATGTAATCCAAGGCCACTCTGTTCTGTAAGATCATTATCTTGTGCGAAGCGAGAGTGTTCGTGATGTTACCCAGGGGCAAAGCCGTATCATTGGCCAATTTCTGTACAGAATTCGATAAGCTTCTGACTTGATCCAGGGCCTGCATGACACCATAAGACGGGATTAATGCTCCAAGAGTTCTTGACCACCATGTTTGTGCACAAGTGAGTCCGGGAATGCAGCCATCTTCTTTGTTTGTGGTAGGAGCTGAATTTTGTAGCTGTGGGGAGCTTGAGGTGGAGTGTGTATTTTCTCTGATAGCTGGTAGAACATAAACCAGGGTGCACCTTCCGTTGAATTGGCTGGGGAGGATGCTGTAGACAGAAGTTCCACATAACCAAAAAGTGTCAGTTGGTGGAGGGAACATACACAACTGATTTATTGCAAAGAAATTTGGTAGGGATGGGTTCCAGGAGAGACACTCTGTTAAGTCCTTTTCCTCTTTCTTATCTGTTGTAGTAACGTACACATGGGATTCTTCTCCTCTTTCAATCACAAAGCTGCAACGTTCACAAGGAATTTCACCCAGTGGAGTCGATGCTGGAACATAATTTTCTATGCACCAATAGAACATCATTGGCAGAAGTAGATCTGTCATGATGGGAGTAGCTGAAGTTAAGTTGCAGGATGGTAGTCCTGGAATGCAGCACGAAGAAGCTGGAGGCATGGTTACGTTGTGACATGTATCCTTGTTGTATAATCCACTGGTATGATGATTGAATAAGGAACACGTGTCACATTTGGAGATAGGGTGGGCCACCCATGGGATTCCTGCTCCTACTGAAGGTGAGTGTGGCATGCAAATGTTCTTTCCCGCAAACAAGGCATTTCTTGACATATTCATCAGCTCTAAGAATATGTTGTTTCTGGAGTCCACACTTTGTGCGATGTCCAGGATGGTTAGTAGTATGACAATCTTGATCATGTTGATGGATGACTGAAGATTCCGTATGTGGGTCTCTGCATTTGTGTATTTTTTTCTTTTCTTTTCTTTTGTGATAGTTGGCTCGGCAGTGGGTCTAGCTGTTTTCTGGAAGGTTGTGAAGGAGGTCGGTGTGTATGGGTCTCGGGACAGCCATCAAGTGGTATCTGCACAGAGTAGGGGTGTCCATGGTTAACCGATTAACCGTTAAAAATTGAGTAACCAAGTGAAACATTTTGCTCGGTTAAGTGGCGTCAATGGCGTGCATTGAATTTAGTTGTAATACATTTTTGCACCACCAGAGACCGCCAGAGCGCTCCCAGACATTTGTAATGTACACAAGAAGTAGTCATGACCAGTTTTCTAATAGGAAGCGGGCAAAGAAAAGCACAGCATGGGAGCACTTTAAAATCGAGAATGACGGGGCAAAATGCAAGTATTGCAATGCAGTGCTTAGATGTACTTCAAGTACAACCTCGTTGTTGTACCATCTCAACAGCCAACACCCGGGCATCATTAGAGAGGCGGCCGCGGAGCCTGCGAGTACCTTCGCCCAGCCTACCATCCCCACGATGCTAGCGCAAAACATGTGCAGTGGTGCTAAAGCCGAATCCATAACACAGGGGATTTGCAGAATGATTGAAAAGGACATGATGCCAATTAGAATGGTGGAGGGCGAAGGCTTTAAAGAACTGATGAATATTGTTCAACCCCGCTACAGCATTCCCTCACGTTCGGCAATCACACGCCGCATTGAAAAACGATATGAGGCAAAAAGAGATTCGCTCAAAGAAGATCTACAGTCACCTGATGTAGTTGCCATCACTACGGATTGCTGGACTGCTCTAAACGCGGAAAGTTACATAACTATTACGAGCCATTACATTGACAAAGATTGGGTTTTAAAATCATTCGCCCTTTTAACTGAAGCCCTGCCCGTTCGCCATACAGCTAATAACCTAGCAGAGAAGTTAAGCGAGTCCGTGGAAAAGTGGGCTCTTACGGGATGAGTGATTGCCTGTGTGCACGACAACGCAAAAAACATTGTGGCTGCTAACAGAGGCGTTGATTGGCATTCTGTGTCATGCTTTGCACATACGCTTCAGCTCGCTATAAATTCAATTCAATTCAATTCAAATTTATTTGTATAGTGCTTTTCACAATACATATTGTTTCAAAGCAGCTTTACAGAAAGTGCATTTCAGAAATGTACATAGAAAAATACAGTTAGTTAATCATCATGTATTAATTTAGGGCATAACATATCGCCGGCGTTGAGTCGTCTCTTCACAGGCGTCGAGTCGTCTCATCGCAGGTGTTGGGGCATCTGAAGTCTCCGTGAGATAAATGATGGATTTTCTCTTTTTTTGAACCGTGTCATCTACGCTGCTGCAAAGCTTGTGAGCCATTTCAACCACAGCTCAATGGCAACAAAAGCGCTTGAAAGAAAACAACAACAAATGAAACTGCCACCCCACAAACTAATACAGTCCTGTAAAACCAGGTGGAACAGCGTCTGTGACATGTTTGAGCGCCTATTGGAACAGCGGTGGGCAGTTACTGCGGTGCTGTCAGATCGCACTGTAACGAAAGTTCAAGATGCACGGATTTTGGAGTTAAAGGACACGCACTGGCAGCTTATTGAAGATGTTGTGCCAACTCTAAAAGCGCTCAAGTGTGCAACTACAGTTATGTCTGCAAAAAGGGAAGTGTCCATCTCAAACACCTATCCCATCACCTTTGGACTAATAAATGCACACCTACAAAGCGAAGGCGACGCGCACAGGGTTCTGGCGGAGTTTAAAACTAAAGTCCGAAACTCCCTGTCTGAAAGAATGAAGGTAGGTACCAGACGATTACTGATAATTTCACTTAGTTAAAGTTTGCATGTAGTAAAGTCTAAATACGTGTGTGCAGGTTACTGAGCCAGAGATGTTGTCATCCCTATCGATGACTGCGTGCATGTTGGACCCGCGCCATAAGCATCTCGGGTTCTTATCTCCAGAAAAAAGAGCGCTGGCAAATGCAAAACTCTGTAGCCTTGCAGCAAATGTTCCGTACAATGTACCAAATGTAACAGAAGCCGTTATGCAAAGTGTAGAACACGGGCAAGAGGAGGCGGCCGCGGCCCCAGCACAAAGTGCCAAAGACAGCGCAGCCACGGCGATGGCACCCATACTTGGCGAAAACTACTTTTCATCAGCCCTCACCAGTTGTGAAACCGAAGTCAAAAACTTTCTTAGCGACAGTCCCATTGGCCTAGAAATGAGCCCCGTGGACTGGTGGAAACTAAACGCCAGTCGATTTCCCAGATTGGCCAACCTTGCTAAACAGTATTTGTGCATACCTGGCACATCTGTACCTTCAGAGAGGGTGTTTTCGGCAGCTGGACTTACACTCTGAAGAGCTAGCTCTTCAGGCTTCATCAATAATGGTGTTAGGTCAGACTGTAAATGTAAAATGCCCTCATGCAGTGTCCGCACTAATGAATCAAGCAAAAGTCACTTCTGTCACCTCCTCCCGTTGGGGAAATTGGTTAGCCACTGCCTGTACTGCTCTGAGGCATGGGCCCATACCTTGAGCGACTATGTCAAGTTTACCAGAATAGTAATGAATTGGGCGTAAACTGCCCCCTTGATCTTGCATTAGACATGCAGTCATAAAGCCTAAGTGTTCATGGACATTAAGCACAAAGGGTCTATCAGATTGGGCAATTCCTAAAGCTGGTGCTTGACATGGTGCTCTCTTCAAATCATTGAACGCTTTGAGGTGAAATTCTTCCATACAAACAGTATCTGAATCTTTACCATGGCCTTTCAACAAGTCATAGAGCGGCTGCGTAATTGAGGCATAGTCTTCAATCCAAGGTCAATAGTAACCTGCTCTTCCTAAAAATGATCGGAGTGTTTTAATGGTAGTAGGCGGAGGTATGGTTTTGACTGAAACTGCTCGATCCTGTGTAATGGATCTATTTCCTGCACCAATTGTTTGACCCAGAAATGTGACTTGCTTTTTAGTAATTTGAGCTTTGTGAAAGCTGCATTTGTGTCCTTTTTTATGCAAATAGTCCAACAATGATGCCAATTCAGTTTGATGTACCTCGTGATCTGTTGAGACAATCAAAATATCATCGACATATTGGATCATAGTGGACTGTTTTACCGGACATTCTGGGTCACACAAATCACGTCTGACAGCCTGATGGTATATGGTTGGGGAGTTTTGAAATCCCTGTGGCAAACGTGTCCACTGGTATTGTTCATAGTTAACTGTGAAAGCTAACCATGGCTGGCTGTCAGAGTGCAACGGTACAGAAAAGAATCCATTAGACATATCAATTACTGAAAAAATCTTACTCTCTAATGGTATGCCATTACAAATTGTGGAAGGATCTGCCACTAGGGGGGTGATTTTATCGATATGTTTATTGGCTACTCTGTAGTCTATTGTAAGTCTCCATGTCCCATTGGATTTATTGATGGGTCATATGGGCGAGTTACAGGGACTATTGGTTTTAACTAGCACTCCTTGCGTCAGCAACTTTTCCACAATGGGTTTAATCCCCCGTATAGCTTCCTTATTGATCGGATATTGTTTGGTGACCGGAGGTGGAGTCCCCATCAATTTTATTGGTTCTACACCTGTCAACAAACCACAATCATCCTTGTCTTTAGCCCAAATTGGATGATTCTGTAAGAAAGCATATTCTGGAGGGAATTATGCATAGCATTTCTTTTTGTATCTTGCAACTTCTTCCTACACTCCTTCTCCCAGTGTCCTAATTTTACACAGTAGTGGCATTTGCCTTCTTTTTTAGACCACCTGTTTTCTGGTTGTGTTGTGCTAAATGTAGCTGCTACTCTCACTTTGGCTTTAACATCAGCATCTCTTTCCCATGCAGCCAACCTGTCTAAATTACTTCTGAGAGTTCTGTTAAGCCAAGTTAGATCTAGGAATGGCAAAGCTCTTCTGTATTCGGCTACAAGGCCATCTGACCAGATGCGGACTAGTGGTCCTTTGTCATCGAGCACACTTTCAGAATCATCCACTATTCCACTGTAAGTTACGGCTGACTAACAAAACCTCTCAGTATATTCATTCACAGTTTCTTCTTTCTTTTGTACACAGCTAGTAATTCTAGACCAATCTATTTTGGGTCCTAATATATTCTTTAGGATTTAAAAAACACCTTCTCTCATATCACTTCTACTGGCATGTTGCCATTCAGAAGTCATTGCAGATTCAAAACTGTTGAATTCAGATTCAGTTAAAATTTGGGACATTAACTGTGTGACGTCTGTTAATGACATGTCATATAGACGCATTTTGCTGATCAACGCTCGTCTAAATTCAGAAAACTGTGTGCGTGCTGATGGTAAGCTCTGGGATAATCTCTCTATGTCTCTAGGTCCGAGCGCTTTGGCAACAGTTTGGATTTGGACAACAGAAGAGTTGGGAGGAACACTTTCCGTCTCCTCGATTCCCTGTGATCTTTTTCTAGCCCCACACACCTTGACTGAATTTACATGCTTATCAGTTACTGATGGGATGTCTACATCTGTTTCAAAGAACGCTTGTAAGTCAGGGTAAATATTATCAGGCTGACTTACTACTTCCACATCAGTTTTTTCTGCATCTTTGTTGCGGTTCAATTTCTTGGTCAATGCGGAAACTCTAGCACGTAGTCAAGTCAAGTCAAGTCACCTTTATTTATATAGCGCTTTTTACAATACAGATTGTATCAAAGCGCTTCACAGTGATAACATGAAAACAATATAACAAAGTTTGTTTCTAAAAGAAATTGCGTCAACGTCCACCTTAAGTAAGGCAGATCAATAATATTATTGAATATTAAATGTTAAATGTCCCCAACTAAGCAAGCCAAAAGCCAAGGCAACAGTGGCAAGGAACCAAAACTCCATCAGGTGACAGAATGGAGAAAAAAACCTTGGGAGAAACCAGACTCAGTCGGGGGCTCGTAGCTCTTTGTTCTCTTTCTCTAGCTCTGAGTTATGCTGAGACTGTTGTGTAGCTAGTGCTAAACCAAACTCTCTATGGCAGCAGATAATGGCTTTCACATTGTTTTTGCGAATACTTGCTCCAAGCACTTTTTTACACTCATCTAACGTCCAAGTCTTGTCTGGATGAATCTCATATTTCTGTTTAGTTCTTTTCTAACTTTTTCAGTGACTATTAGGTTCATTTGTTCTCCTAACAGTGTTTTAAATTCACTATCTGACCACAAAGGGGTAGCAAGAACACGTTTTTCAGTTGTTGGAACCAACCTAGCATTCCTTTAACCATTTTGTGATGTTTCTTTGTTATCACACAATCAAAAACACTAAAACTTCTCTGATCAACAGAGGGTACACTTGTTAACACAGATCAACTATTGTTAACCTTCCTTGGCAGAGCAAAGGATAACACAATATTACTAGCACTTTACGCTAATCTTCTCTGCCTGAAACAGAGGATATATCACCTTCCCTGCTAAAGCAGAGGATAAAACAAAATATTAGCACGTAATGCTAACCTTCTCTGTGAACAGAGGATCATCAAAAAACAAAAAACAAATAACTAGCACGTAATGCTATTCTTCCCTGCCTGAAACAGAGGATCAACTTTCATCTCTAAAAGAAAATTTTAGAGGATAACACCAGTTAACCAAACTCTACAGCAGTCTGTTAACTCTTCTCTGAACGAGGATAACAAATTTGTACTGGTCTTCAGCGGTTCTTTGAATGGAGTGAAACTCACCAAATCGTTAGTTGTACGGAAAGATTCCGTCTGGAACTCAGTCAGAAAAGTTCATTCTTTGTTGAGATTTTTGTTGAGCTTGTTTCAATTTGGATTCAGGTGAGCAGCTCCATCCGGGTCACATGGCACCATCTGTTGTGAACTTTTTCTTCTAAAGTGTAGGAACTCAGAAGCGAAGACCAGGAGACTTGGTTGTGTCTTCAGCAAGATTCTTTATTGAGAAACACGAGCTGTTGGTAGCTGCAGTCCTCATCAAGTCAAGTCTAACTAAGGGAACTTTATATTGCAGTTGATATACCTTTTTAAGGGGGAGGGGTTACATAGAGGTGGAGACACTCTGAAACAGAGCATGTACATGAGAGACACGAGAACCGGATGGGCAGAGCTTCCCGCACTGAGACAGGAACCCCAAGACAAATGGTCTCAGTAATAAAGTAGCAGGTGTTCAAACTTGCTCAGCATGAGTCTTCACCCGGTGAGATACGAGGAACAGGAAAGGCATGGCCCTCTCATACTGAGACGGGAACTTACAAACACAAGGTGATGGTATCAATTTAACTTGCAATAGAAAGATCAGGACAGGTTTGTGACATTTACCTTAGTTAAAAAAATTCACACTAATAAACTTCTATATACTATAGTATGGGAAATCTAAATTAAACATTTTAATAAATTTGTAACCCTACAGGACCATTTATGCAAAAATGTTTTTTTAGACTGGTATGGTTCTAAAATAGACCTGTTATACGTTTAAACAACTTTTAAATAACCATCTTTATTTAGAGTGTACAGGGTCCTAATTTTTTTCAATGATTTGTGGCTTTCATTGCATTAAGTTACAGTACATTGTGAAAGAAAGTATTAGGCTTCTTCTTTTAAACCCAGAGATTTGTCATTTTAAGGAGCTTAAACTTTATCCAGACCTTCAATTACACCAATAAACTGCATAAAGATGTGAATTATTCATCAGCCCCTTGTGGTTTAACTCCACCAGGCACTCACTCACAAAAAAAAAATCAGTATGATGTACAATTTGATTTGTTCAGAAAAATCATTCAGTGATAGAAAAATAGCTCTGACCCCATGCTCAACACAGGATCTATTGAACCATTTTAGAGCCAAGAAAAGTAAACAGATTTATCATGAAGAGTACAACCCTTTACTAAAGATATTAGGGAGAGAGAAGAGAGAGAGAACAGAGATAATGTCATGGTAACCAATGTATTTAAAAGCCCTTCCCTAGTTTATTTTATTAATTATTGGAACGAGAGCAACACAGTACAAACGGGGGGAGGGAGGGAGAGAGAGAGAGAGAGAGAGAGAGAGAGAGAGAGAGAGAGAGAGAGAGAGAGAGAGAAGAGAGAGAGAGAGAGAGAGAGAGAGAGAGAACAGAGATAATGTCATGGTAACCAATGTATTTAAAAGCCCTTCCCTAGTTTATTTTATAAAGACAAAGAATCAGTAGTTAATTATTGGAACGAGAGCAACACAGTACAAACGGCGAGAGGGAGGGAGGAAGAGAGAGAGAGAGAGAGAGAGAGAGAGAGAGAGAGAGAGAGAGAGAGAGAGAGAGAGAGAGAGAGACACACACACCATGCAGTCATGTGCTTTCTAAATCTTTAGTCTAGATAGACCAGTGCGAGTATATTAAATATTTGCAAATGTTTTGACACATGCTAACAAAGGAACTCAAACATGCACATATAAAAACAAAGAAACAGAGTCAAATACAATATTACAATTATTACAAAAGTATGTGCGCTCTTTAAAATAAGTGTTCCAAACGGGGGTTTCACGGCAATACCATTATAGAAGAATCCTTTTGGGTTCCAGAATGAACCTTTCAGGGTTCTTAAAAAAACATTTTTTAGTGTAAATAACATTTTAATATAGTCTGGTGCTGTTTTAATATAGGTGTTGTATGTAACTTTTTCACTCTACTAAAGCATAAAAATACCACAATATGTTTGCAGATATTTAGGAAATATACTTCTACAGCCAGTTATTTTACTTTGAAATGTGCGTTCCGTGTTGGAATGTCTGTTTTTGTTTTAGTCTGTGTGATGTCTCCCACTGCCAGTCCACCCAATTGTATTTCAACACCCCGGGATGCCAGTTGGCAGGAAACACAGCGTATTGCAGTCTTGTAAACGAGCAAACAAACCTTTTTTACAGATTTTACCCAACCTAAAAAGCCTCGGTATCCATCTAAAAATCTTAAGAGCATATTAAAACATGGATAAATCAACTCATCAACTTACAGTGTGTAAGTCTCCTCAGCTTTCATTGTCAATTGCACTCGTTCCTCTTGCGTGTCCTCAAACTGTGGCAACACATGTGAGCATCGAGTCTGAGGAGGAGGGGGTGGGGGAAACAACGATCTCCGAGATTTTGAATTTGGACTGCAGTTAATTCGACCACTAGCTGTCATTTTTACAGACTGCACCTTTAAGATCATTTTTCCACTACAAAGAACATTTTGTGAAATTGAAAGGTTCCATGGATGTTAAAGGTTCTTCATGAAACCATAGAATAGATGCCAATAAAGAAGCTTTATTTTTAAGAGTGTGTGTCTTTTGGTGTGTGTTCTCACATGTCTCATCTGCTTGCTTAGTCCAAATCTAAAATCAGCTTGAGAACAACAGCTTAAATGTTCATATGAAAAGCCACAATCCTTTAAGAGTTATAAATGGAAAACCTTGCCATGCTAAACGCTGCATGGGTTAAGGTACAATATACTGTAAACGACATTTCAATTAGATTGTACATTGTAATGTTCACACAAGCTAATTTAGCCCAAGGATTAACATTCTTATCAGCCACACCAAGCCTTTTCAATGCAGAGTTTAAATGCCTGTCTTTTCAATCATGTAGGAGATTAAAGGGGTCATGAACTGCATTATTTTTTTATTTTATAATGTTTCCTGGGGCGGACGTATAATGTTAGTATGAGTTTTACATCAACAATTGTCATAATTTAGAAATAAAAGGTATTTTTCCTACCCTGATTTTAGCCCTCTTATTTGAACGCTCTGTTTGAAGGGCCGTGTCTGCGGTGAGACTTATGTAAATGCCCACTGCTGTGATTGGCTAACATCTTTGCATATGAAATAGCTAAGAATTACATATGGAACTCTCTCGAAAACTTTTTATACATTTTCACTATTACAGCTCTCAAGGTTAACTAACCGTGTAAAGTGTTGATTATAGCATTATATTTAGATCTACAACATTATATTTAAATCTACAACATTATATTTAAATCTACAGCATTATATTTAGATCGTGGCATGAAAGGTTGCAGTGATGAGCATTGTAGCCGATCACAGACATGTTGAGAGTATGAATAGTGATCTCATCATTGCAACTCGATTTCTGTAGTCTCACGAATGGTTTCATCATAACTAACAGTGCAAGTACAATGTAAATAAGAGATTCATTGATTATAACGGGAGTTTTGGCGAGAGTAAACTCGTGTGATTGACAGCTCTAGCGATTGTAAAGGGAACGTTCTTTGATCGCATTCTATGAATAATTTAATCACAATTTAAATAACAAATTATGTTCATCCTACTAAGAGAAACAATGTGAAGTTGACCGTTTAGTCACTGGTTTGAATAAATTCAAAAAGTTTGAATAACACACTTTGTCTGTGTTATTACTGACACATAGACAAAGAACATAAGACTGTACATGAATCATTACATATCAGAAATCACTGGTCACTGTTGATTTTGGTTAGACATGTACACATGATCAGTACATATCAAACGATCTGTAACAAAGCAATAGTGACACAGTAAAAACTTTTTTACTCACATTCGTGTTGCACCGTTCCAAGGCACAGCGTCATTTTTCAATTTCAGTCTCTCTGCAAATCCAGCGTCAAGGAAGGTTATGCAACGACTGTGTTTTTCCACAACCTGGCCACGGCGACCAGTAAATTTCCACAACTAGTACATTTCAGTTCTGAAACCAGTGCTGGTTCTCCCTATACGCAAAGTACGCAAGCTGCGTAGAGCCCCCGAACCACCAGGGGACCCCCTTGCTCTCAAGAATGATTTAGGGTTTTAAGTTTAGTTTTTGCCACTTTCCATTCCTTTCCTTTAAAGCGGTGTGCTGTCACCCATACGTAACATCCAAATCATTCGAATCATGTAACGTCACGTGTAAAAGCGTATTGAGCAGTGAAAGAGACACTGTTCAACAACCGGAGAAAAAAAAAAAACGACAAGTACAGGCTACTTTGGGCTTCGAGCGTGCTCTTGAATACACGCAAAAATATGTAAAAATGTCATTCTTGGTGACTTTTTAACTTAAATGCATTCAGTTATGTCTTCAGTTAACATAACAGCTGGGAAAGTAATCGAATGCTTGTCAGCCAGTTAACACCTGTGATCATGTGATGATCACAGACACAGTGACATCCCACCATTCTGTGATACTCACAGTGTGAGTAATATGTGAGCTAATTGTAAATTCAAAATGTTGAGCAAGTTGAGAGGAGGTAGTTAAAATATCGGTCACTGGGGGACATTCTACTTCCTGTTTCATTGGGAAAACATGGATACTGCAGGATTTTTTAGCAAACCGTTTGTGCTGTATAGTTGTGTTATTGTCACGTATATGTTCTGTCTGTTTCATTATCATGGACTTATAATGGAGTTTGTTTTCATCAGTCACATGTGGTCCTTTGTTTTGATTTTCCCGCCACTCTTTAGTTACCATGGTTACTGATATGATTGTTCTCATGTTCAGCTGTGTATCATTAATTAACATTGTTTGTACTACTACTTACTGTAAGTTCCTTCGTTTCCTTTGTTCAGTGTCCGGTCTCATCTGAGTTAGAGTGTGTTAGCAAGCTTTCTTCTGTTACTTTGGAATTCTGAATTATTATTAAACAGTATTTGAATTCTTCTTCATCTTTGTATGTTTGTCTGCAACACACAGTAACAGAAGACCGGACCAGATATGGATTCTGCAGCAAGGTTTACTGTCAGAGAGGCCTTGATTTAATGGACTTTACAGTGGAATTTTGCTGTCTCGCCGTCAGCGCTCCTTTTGACGACGAGACAATCAAGTCGTTGTATTGGATCAGGGTGAATTACATCCAGTAGATCACCAAGACACCCACTGACTTGAATGGAGGGAGGCTATCATCAGGTGTCCAGAGAGCATCTACCCCTGATCCAGACTACAGAGCCCAGCCAACCATCACCCAGCACCGCGGAGAATTCGCATGACCCCCCGCAGATGGAGAGCACCTGCCCGCTGCGATGAGTGAGCCAGAGCCCAAACGAGTGAGGACAGCGCCGACCATCGCCCCGGAGACCCAGAGTGAGTCTGACCAGGGTGTGAATCAGCAACATCTGTGGCAGAGGGAATACTGGTGGACTTGGACTAACAGGACTGGCTGATAGAATGGGACACTGAGGTACTGCCTCCAACAGCTGGTACAGTCCAGCTTTAAGACGGAGTCTTCAAACTGTATGGACTTTGAATTACTGTCATTCATCCCATCCAACTTCCCTATCTCTCCCTCTCACCACAGAGCTCAGCCAGTCCTTCAGCCCCACCTCAGCTGGATGCCTGCAGCCCTTTGTCTTCCCCTGTGATGCCTTGTGCTGTTGTGAAGCCTAAGGTTGTGCAATCACCAGCTTCGCCGAAGCATCTTCCTCCCACCCTCGGATCCACCAGAGACCCTCGGCCTTGCAGCTCCACCAGGCTCCCTCGTCCATCTGGCTCGACTTCGGATAGCCGTCACCCTACCTGCGCCGCGGACTTATGAGCCACCCGCTGTGCTCCATCTCTCCACCCCTTCGGCTCCAGCGGGATCCGCCCTCCCTTCGGCTCCACTTTGGTCGTCGGTAGCTTCGGCTCCGCCTAAGTCCTCGGGCATGCTGGCTTCAACCTTGGACGCTATTCGCTGTGGATGCGCCTCGGTCTCCTGTGCCAGCGGTGTCGCTCAAGTCCATCGGCTGTTCGTCTGCTCCCTGGGATCCCCTGACATCGGTTCCATCTCCATCGTTCATCCCACGGATGTCATCAGCCAAGTTTACATTGTGAGCAAGCTATCTACTTTTACTTTGGAATTGTGAATTATTATTAAACTCAGGGCCAGATGTACTAACGCTTTTGCACCCACTTCAGGTGTATTTGTTTCGCAAAGTGCGCATAAAACCATGGCGAAGTATGTACGAACGGGACGCACCGAGATGAAAGCGCAGACTGCCTGTCGCGGGAACTGAAAATGGCAAAATGTGCTTTTCGTGTCATGCATATGCATTCATGGGATGGTCAAGGGGAAAGTGGGAGTGTCACATAAAGAGATGGGAACCGTAAACGGCGCCTAATTATGTATTCCGCGTTATGTACAGAAAAAGCAGCCGGTGAAAGAGCGCCTCTATTTTGCGCTGAAAATTCTCCGTATCTTAAAAGCAGGTGTAACTTAGAAAGCGGGTTTCCTGGCATATGCCTCCTGGTGAAATGACAGCAGTAATCCGAGCAAGATGAAGACATAGGCTAAGGAGACGAGCTGAAAAGATTTTTGCCACAAGAATCACAATTTTTCAGTTGAGTGAAAACAAAATCATTAAGACTAAGTCAGATTAAGCAGCTACGCAATATTACAGTTACTGGAAGAAATCAAAGATGACATAGAATCTCCGACTCAGCGTTCACATTCCATTCCAGAAGTTGTTAAACTCCTCGCTACATTACAATTATTGGCATCAGGATCATTTCAAATAGGTCATAGCATCAGCAGTGAGAGGAGGAGGCCCATTCAATTGCGCGTTTAAATACGCGCAATTTACGGTATAGTGGGTGGGGACAGGCGCTGATTACCTGATGAACTGCAGGTTTGGTACATAACACTCACACTGCGGTTTCACATCACATCACATCATACGTTCGCAAATGTACGTACATCTGGCCCTCAGTGTTTGAACTCTTCGTCATCTTCGTGTGTTTGTCTGCAACACACCGTGGGCCCTATCTTGCACCCAGCGCAATTGACTTTGTACATCGACGCATGTATCATTCCTATTTTGCACCCGACGCACAGCGGACTTTTCCCTCTACAGACGCACGTCGGTAAATTAGGGAATGAACTTGCGCTCCTGGGGGCGGCTCAACGAAAAGAGGAGGCGTGTTCCGGCGCAAACGTTCGCTGGTGCTATTTTGCAGTTCCACAAAACAATTCCGCTACTGACCAGGAAAAACCTAGTCTAAAATCAGTGGCGCGTTATTCAGATGTTATTTTAAGGGCGCATGCTTGGCCATAATGTAGTGTGTGCACAATGCACATACACTTTGCTTCTCTCATCTACACAGACGCAGCAGTTCTCATTTTTGCAAATCATACATTATTACAAGGAAAAATATTAACACACGAGGGAAATCATTGTGGTGTCCAGGAAGATGTGAAAAATAGGCATAAATCTAGCTTAGGCCTACACATTTACCCTAATTATTATACGCCTGTTTAACTGAAGCTAATTTGGGTGGGTTTCTCCCATCCCCATACAATGTCACTTCTTTGTCTTTTATGGCCCTGACGAGAACGTCGGTCTCCTCGGCTGTGAACCGCTCCTGGCGTGCGCCTGGCAAATCCGCCATTATAATAGCAATCCGGCATGGAACAAGCCCGCCTGCTCTTAAAGAGAATGTGAGAAGACGCTCTGATTGTTTTATTGCACGTTACGCCCAAACCACACCTATGAGTAATGTAGCTACTTCAGACCAACCTATTTTAGATTTGCGTCGGGCGAGATCCGAGATCCGGCCTCAAAGATAAAATGTGTAAAATTGGCACTACCAATAGTACCAGAATGCTAAATAATAGAGCTAGGACCCCTCCTAGCTTGTTCGGAATAGATCGTAGAATGGCGTAGGCAAATAAGAAGTATCACTCCGGTTGGATGTGTGGCGGGTAACCAGCGGATTTGCTGGGGTGAAATTCTCTGGGTCGCTGAGTAGGGTTGGGGAGAATAATGTTAGGGATGTGAGAGCTAATAGTATTAGTACAAAGCCAACGAGGTCTTTGTATGAAAAGTATGGGTGGAAAGAGATTTTATCTGCGTCGGAATTTAATCCGGCAGGGTTGTTAGATCCCGTTTCGTGTAAAAATAGTAAATGCAGAACCGTCGCACCGGCGATGACGAATGGAAATAGGAAGTGGAAGGCGAAGAATCGTGTTAACGTTGCGTTATGTACTGAAAAGCCACCTCAAATCCATTGGACAAGGGCGTCGCCCATATAAGGGACTGCTGATAGTAGATTTGTAATCACGGTGGCACCTCAAAAAGATATTTGTCCTCATGGGAGTACATAGCCTACAAAGGCTGTCATTATAACTAGAAGAAGTAGAACTACGCCGATATTTCAGGTCTCTTTATAAAGGTATGACCCGTAGTATAGGCCACGGGCAATGTGTATGTAAATACAGATAAAGAAGAATGATGCTCCGTTAGCATGTATGTTCCGGATGAGTCAGCCATAGTTAACGTCCCGACAGATGTGTGTTACTGATGAAAATGCAGTTGAGATATCAGAGGTGTAATGCATGGCCAGGAATAGTCCTGTTAGGATTTGAGTAATTAAGCATAATCCTAGGAGGGATCCGAAGTTTCATAGTGCTGAAATATTAGATGGTGTTGGAAGGTCGACTAGTGCATCATTAGCGATTTTTATTAGTGGGTGGGTTTTTCGTAGGCTTGCCATTATTGTTCCTGTAGTTGAATTACAACGGTGTTTCTTCAAGTTATTGGTCTCGGTTAAAGTCTTGGAGGCCTGCTGTATTGGCGTCTGCTCGTCCATGTCATCAGCCAATGAGTAGGAAGGACATGATTCCAACTCCTTCCCAGCCGATAAATAGTTGGAATATATATTGTTAGCTGTAACGAGAATAATTATGACTACCAGGAACAAGAGTAAATACTTGAAGAACTGGTTAATGTTGGGGTCGGAGTGTATAGTGCAAACTCTAAGATTGATCACGTTACATAGAGGGCAATAGGGGTGAAAATAAGGGAGTAGTGGTCAAATTTAAGGCTAATGTTTGTGTCAAATACTTGTGTATTTATTCACTGTCAGTTTGTAGTAATACTTTCTATTCCTTGGTCCAGAAAAATTATAAGTGGTAATAGGCTGATGAAGAATGCAGTGCTGATGGCAGTTTTAACGTGTGTGGCTGCCCATTCTGGTTTTCGAGGGTTTGGGCTTAGCATTATGAGTAGTGAGAGAACAAGAACTGTGAGGATTAAAAGGAATGAGGATGATATGGCTAGGGCTGTCGGGGTCATAGCTTCCGCTTGGATTTGCACCAAGAGTTTTTGGTTCCTAAGACCAACGGATGAGCTGTTATCCTTCAGAAGCGTAAAGAAGCCGAGGATTTTAACCTCTGTGCATAAGTATTAGCAGTACTTACTGATTTCTGTCCTTCTTTGGTGAGTAAGGGGGTTTTAACCCCTGTCTTCAGAATCACAATCTGATATTTTGGTTAAACTATACTTACTAGTAACATCACCCTCACATAAGCTCCGGCTTTGTTACAAGGAGAATCACTGGAATAAGGTGAAGGGCCATTAGTAGATGTTCTCGGGTGTGGAATGGTGGGAGTTTTATGATGTGGTCCGGCGTTGGCCCGTGTTGGGACATCAATAACATATAAAGGGAGTAGGCCGCGGTGATTAATGTTCCCAATCCGGTGAGTGCAATGGTTCAGGGGGACCAGTTAAATAGAGTTGTAATAATTATAAGTTCCCCTATTAGGTTAGGGAGTGGGGGCAATGCTAGGTTGGCCAGGTTCGCAATAAATCACCATACTGCTATCAGTGGGAAGACTACTTGTAATCCTCGAGCAAGAACTATAGTTCGACTATGGGTTCGTTCATAAGCCGTATTAGCTAGACAGAATAGTATAGAGGATACTAGTCTGTGGGCAATCATTAGAATAATTGCTCCTGAGTATCCTCAGGGGGTTTGAATTAGAATGCCTCCTGCTACAAGTCCTATATGGCTTACAGAGGAGTAGGCGATTAGTGATATGAGGTCGGTTTGTCGTAGGCAAATAGAGCCTGTTATGATGATGCCCCATAGTGCTAGAATAATGAATGGGTAAATTAGTTCTTTAGAGAGCGGGTCTAGTATAATTATTATTCGTATTATCCCGTACCCCCCAAGTTTTAGTAGAATTGCTGCTAGTACTATAGATCCCGCAACGGGGGCTTCTACGTGCGCTTTTGGTAATCATAGGTGCACTCCATACAGGGGTATTTTCACTAAAAAGGCGATCAAGCAACCCGCTCATCAGATCTTGTGACCTCAGGAGTCTAGTAATAATGGTTGGGCATATTGGATGACCAATAGGGACAGAGTCCCTGTGGATTGCTGGTGTAGAAGTAGGGCCACTAAAAGCGGGAGGGACCCTGCTAAGGTATAAAATAGAAAGTAGGTACCTGCGCTGAGGCGCTCAGTCTGATTACCCCATCGGGTAATAATAATAAGGGCCGGGATAAGTGTGGCTTCAAATATAATATAGAATATGATGATTTCTGGCGCCGAAAGCTATGATTAGGAAAGCCTGCAGTGAGGTTAGAAGTGTGATGTATAGACGTTGCGGCTAATCGGCTCAGGGTTGATATGGTTTTGACTGGCTAAAATCATTAATCATTAAACGCCTTCGCGTTTGATACTTGTGTTTCAGATCGTTAAAATAGGGCCCTGTGACAGTTCTAGACTCAGCGTGGAATTGTTACACTGGAGAAATGGTGAGTGGTCTCTTTAATTGGTCACTTTAATTGCTATTCACATACACTCCTATGATATTATAATGCCAATATGCACTGTGGCCTGGCCCTGTGTTAGCAGAATACTGGCACATGGTACATGTGAACCAGCCATCTTGCCAGCTCAGAAGTAGAATCACCTGGCTTCAGTAATTACACCAGCTGGCTAGCCGCAGCTATGTAACACCAGGGGCACGTTCAAGTTCAAAACGGTGCGCAACGTTTTGCTACGGTTTCCGGGTTGAACGTCATGTTTCCTGGAAACGGCGTGCACCGGTGTGCAACAGGGTTTGAGATGCGTTTTCTCTTGTTTGGTGGGTGTGTCAGAACTGCAGTCCAATCAGCAGCAACATGTATATAAAGCACGCGGTATTAAAGAGAACTCGCACAATGGGTTCAAGGAAAGTAATTTACAAATGTGTTCGATGCAGCTCAGTATACGCAACAACTGAGGATATTAGAAGACATGTTTGTCGTAAGTTTTATTGTAAAAATATAGGATATCAACATAATGATGTAGTTGTTTATATTTTTAGCTTCATTGCAAGTGTATGACATTTGGTATAGAAATAAACAATGGCAATTAAGTGCTTTTCCTAAAAATGAGAAAGAACATACAGGGTATTAAAACAGTATGAACTACAAATAAAGTCAGTATGTGAGGCTAAATAGATGTGTTTTAGTCTGAATTAGGTAAGATGTGTGATTCCATTTCAGTTTCCACAAATCCCTTCACTCGATTGGGATGTTCTCTTGTGTTCTGGGCGGCAAGTGCAGTAATTAACATCGGGCATATTTTGTAGCATTAAACCTACGGTGGCCGAGACAGCTCAACGCGCTGCAACTGAAGCAAACACATGCAAATAGAAAAAAAATGCGTGCAAATAGAAAAAAACACATGCAAATAGAAAAAAACACATGCAAATAGAAAAAAAACGCGTGCAAATAGAAAAAAACACCTGCAAATTAAAAAAAACATCTTGCATCAGTTTCACAACACACGTGTGCTCCAAATCCAGAAACGCGCTGCAAAAGTTCACAACACAACCAAATACATAAACGCGCTGCAAATAACACAGACCACAACGGAAATGTTTCCAGGGGAACCAAATAAGTGACGAACCCGGCTGGGACGTGCTTACTGCTCGTGAGCGTCTCTGTGCCCTACTCCCTTCGAAGGGCAGACGGCAGAGCCCTTAAAGTGGGACTTTGGAGTGAGCAGGGCTCTAGTGTGCCATTATAGCCATGTGGAACGCACTTGATGAAGGAGCAACTAAAGACAACGTAATTCCTCAATATTTTCACCTGGGATGTTCCCATGACAACCCAGCACGGCGTCCATCAGCTGAAGAGCTGGTCTTACGACCGAAATATAATGCTGTTAACATAACGGTTGCAAATACATTTGTATTTTTTACTTAAAAAAAAAAAAGCTTTTAAAATATGCGTTATATATCTGTGTGTCTCAACTTTAAAATTTGTGACCCTACATTACCTAACATTTCTTACGAAACTTTTCTTTATGAAAATGTAAACATAACATGAAACAATTTGTACAGTGTAACTGATGTATAGATAAATATATTTCCTTCATGTTTTTCTTCTTTATCTTTTTATTTATTTATTTTAGTTTCCAGTTCATTGTTCTTTTCTCATTTGTATTCTGATGACATTGAACATATTGTTAATACATTTTGTACATTAAGTTGTATGTCATAAAAAAAATTTAATCTCTGTATGTTTTGCACAAATAAATAAATAAAGTAGAATTTTAAGCTGTAAGCACCAGCACGCATAGATTTATGGATATCTATGCCAGCATGTCCCAGCCGGGTTCGTCACTTATTTGGTTCCCCTGGAAACATTTCCGTTGTGCTCTGTGTTATTTGCAGCGCGTTTAAGTATTTGTGTTGTGAGCTTTTGCAGCGCGTTTCTGTATTTGGAGCACACGTGTGTTGTGAAACTGATGAAGATGTTTTCTTAATTTGCGGGTGTTTTTTTTATTTGCATGTGTTTTTTTCTATTTGCACACGTTTTTTTTTTCTATTTGCATGCGTTTTTTTTCTATTTGTATGTGTTTTCTTCTGTTGCAGCGTGTTGAGCTCTCTCGGCCACCGTATTAAACACATATTTATACCGACTTCATCAGGCTCCGAAAATTCTTCACTAAGAACACAAAGAATGGCCTTTCTCAGCTGCCATAGTTGCAACTCTTGCTTCATCAGAACAGTGTGTTCAACGCATCACCGTTTCTGTTTAAAAAACGTTGTGCAACGTTTTGTCGGGCTGAACGCAGCCCTGCTTTGCAAGATTTGTGTTAAACCAGATCAATGGGCCAATCAGAAGACACAGGAGTCGAAGGAGGCAGAGATGCACACACATAGACTTTTCTAGCCACACTTTTTTATGTAAAAATAATCAATGGAATTAAATAATTAAACAATGAAGACAACAAAATTAGATATGAATCATCAATACCCTTTAAAGAAAATAAATTGTATACAATTCAATTGTGTCTTAAAGTTAGTTACAAATTAAAGCAATTACCCAAATTAAATACAAACAATGTCAACAAAAGACAAGTGTCAAAGTTTTAATTCCTTTCTTTTTCCCTTTTAGCTAGTTGGTTTCGGTTCTGAGTTTCCTTATAATTTAGAATTTGCTTTATTGGCTTTTGACCATAGACTGTAAAAAATGCTTTTGACCCAATTAACAGGTTTTATTAGTTATTTACTAGTTTTGGATATATCTCTTTGGTTTCCTAATTTCAGTGTATGTTGAGAAATTACCTTTTCACAACCAAAATTTATAATAAAAGAAAATATGCAGGAGATGTATATCTCTTATCAGATCAAATAATTATTTTCAGTTCAAAGATTTCAGTCCAAACAACAACAAAATTGAATTTTTGCTTCCCCTTAGTTCGTAGAAAAGGTCCGTTCCAAAAGGAAAAGAAAATACCTCAATCCTTAAGTTCAACAGAGAACAACTCCTACAGATGAACAAACTGCAGGAATGACGCAAATCCAATGGAAAATGAGAAACGTAGATCCAAGTTCGGTTGGTTTACGGGTGGGGCTCGCCATCTCATTTCCTTCACTCGTCACGCGACTCGATGCATCCACACCAAAGAACGCAGTCCTCAGTACGAAACAAATATATGCAAAAACTGGCCTGCACACAACATTGTGACACGGAAATGTAATATACACATATGAAATATACATATATTAAATATATCCACATAGACAGTGAAAACATATATGAAACCTATTAGAAAATGGAACAATTTCATATATTGACATATAAAACTATATATTTTATGTGTGTATAATAGTATTTTAAATATATATATATGCCACATATATAATTATCAATATACATGACATATATTATTTGTATAAATGTTCAATATACAATATACACATATATGCATAGCATATTGCTTACACACGTGACATATACACTCACCGGCCACTTTATTAGGTACCCCATGCTAGTAACGGGTTGGACCCCCTTTTGCCTTCAGAACTGCCTCAATTCTTCGTGGCATAGATTCAACAAGGTGCTGGAAGCATTCCTCAGGGAGTTTGGTCCATATTGACATGATGGCATCACACAGTTGCCGCAGATTTGTCGGCTGCACATCCATGATGCGAATCTCCCGTTCCACCACATCCCAAAGATGCTCTATTGGGTTGAGATCTGGTGACTGTGGAGGCCATTTTAGTACAGTGAACTCATTGTCATGTTCAAGAAACCAATTTGAAATGATTAGAGCTTTGTGACATGGTGGAAGTAGCCATCAGAGGATGGGTACATGGTGGCCATAAAGGGATGGACATGGTCAGAAACAATGCTCAGGTAGGCCGTGGCATTTAAACGATGCCCAATTGGCACTAAGGGGCCTAAAGTGTGCCAGGAAAACATCCCCCACACCATTACACCACCACCACCAGCCTGCACAGTGGTAACAAGGCATGATGGTTCCATGTTCTCATTCTGTTTACGCCAAATTCTGACTCTAACATCTGAATGTCTCAACAGAAATCGAGACTCATCAGACCAGGCAACATTTTTCCAGTCTTCAACTGTTCAATTTTGGTGAGCTCTTGCAAATTGCAGCCTCTTTTTCCTATTTGTAGTGGAGATGAGTGGTACCCGGTGGAGTCTTCTGCTGTTGTAGCCCATCCGCCTCAAGGTTGTGCGTGTTGTGGCTTCACAAATGCTTTGCTGCATACCTCGGTTGTAACGAGTGGTTATTTCAGTCACTGTTGCCCTTCTATCAGCTCGAACCAGTCTGGCCATTCTCCTCTGACCTCTGGCATCAACAAGGCATTTCCGCCCACAGAACGGCCGCTCACTGGATGTTTTTTCTTTTTCGGACCATTCTCTGTAAACCCTAGAGATGGTTGTGCGTGAAAATCCCAGTAGATTAGCAGTTTCTGAAATACTCAGACCAGCCCTTCTGGCACCAACAATCATGCCACGTTCAAAGTCACTCAAATCAACTTTCTTCCCCATACTGATGCTTGGTTTGAACTGCAGGAGATTGTCTTGACCATGTCTACATGCCTAAATGCACTGAGTTGCCGCCATGTGATTGGCTGCTTAGAAATTAAGTGTTAACGAGCAGTTGGACAGGTGTACCTAATAAAGTGGCCGGTGAGTGTATGTTGCTAATATGTTTTTATATCGTCTTAATATATATTATATATTTAAAATGATATATATAATATATATTTTTGATAAATGGAATATATAAATGGCATATATAAAAACATACCTGTCAAGTTTTGGATTTGAAAATAAGGGAAATTTTCCGGCGCCCACCGCGAGCAGTCCCACCACCCCAACCGAGCTCCAGTATCCCTTACATATATATATATATATGTGTGTGTGTGTGTGTGTGTGCGTGTGTGTTTTCATTTAGGCTATAACACCTGTCTTAATAGGCCTATGTATGGTAAAGTTAGGGTATTAAGAGCATTTATTTAAAGGCTTATTTACATATTTCCTGTTCATTTAACATTGCTTGTCTTTACATTTACACTTTATTTTCATTCCACACATTATTTTCATTTCATATTGCTTTTCTTTTACAGTTCCCTTATCGAGTCGGTCTCTCGACATTACGTATGGGGAAATCCATTTTCCTCGAATCATGAAGTCTGATAGAATAACTCTTTTGCTTGCAAATAGCCAATGGCGGTCCCGCCATCACCTGATTGGCTGACACTGCTCAATATAGGTGACGGCGGGCGCCAAAAACCTCAGAATCTTTTTTCTTCACTCGAGTCTGTTTTCACCGTTGATGTACGCATTCAGAGTGGAGTATATTAAGGAGTTTTAATTCCCCTCTCGCGTTCCGGTGGATTATATTATGTCTCTTTGTCGCCCGTGTGGTGGACCCATTGAATCCCCGGACGCACACAACTTGTGTGCTGTGCCTGGGTCGGGATGTCCCGCCTGTGAGGAGCTTCCCATCAGATCCTTCGTGCAAGGCTGGCCGTTACACGTAGCGACGACCTTGTGTCTCCTGCCTCTCCCCAGTCTGCCGCCTTCGAGCCGTGGACCGGGAGACGGCAGAGATCTCCGTGTTCCCGCCCAGAGTTCGACGAGAATGTGTTGTTTCTGAAACCGCTGTGTTCTGTTTCAATAACAAGGTACATTACATGTCTCAGCAAAAGAGCTTCTCTCCCCAACATTATTACCCGCCTCATAGACGGGAGACGCATCGCAGAGCGGAAGCTCGGGGAAACCCGAGGAGATGGCTATCTATGTCCCCGTGCATGATGCCGCGGACGAGCTATACCATTTCATATAGCAGTCAATGCTTTCCCAGTGGCTGGCGCCCAGCCCCCGCCGCAGCATTCATTGCCCTGTATGGCGATTCTGATTACTACACAGTGTGTATTCACAGTTGTTGTGCGATGCAACTGACGCTGTGTTACGTACACACCACACTGTTATGTGTAAGGATTTATGCCATTATATATTGCCCTGTGTCCTTCAGTGCAATGGCTATTCTGATTACTGCAAGTACGTGTTCACAGTTGTTGTGCGATGCAACTGACGCTGTGTTACGTACTCACTACACACTGTTATGTGTAAGGATTTATGCCATTATATATTGCCCTGTGTCCTTCAGTGCAATGGCTATTCTGATTACTGCAAGTACGTGTTCACAGTTGTTGCGCGATGTAACTGACGCTGCGTTACGTACTCACTACACACTGTTGTGTGTAATGATTTATGCCATATATTGCCCTGTGTCCTTCAGTGCAATGGCTATTCTGGTTACTACGCAGTACGTATTCACAGTTGTTGCGCGATGCAACTGACACTGTGTTTATGTACACACTGCACACTATATGAATTTGCCGTTGTATATTGCCCTGTATCCTTCAGTGCAATGGCTATTCTGGTTACTACGCAGTACGTATTCACAGTTGTTGCGCGATGCAACTGACACTGTGTTTATGTACACACTATATGAATTTGCCGTTGTATATTGCCCTGTATCCTTCAGTGCAATGGCCATTCGGTAACATTTTAGAATACGGTTCCTTCGTTAATGAATAACTACACAGGAACAAATGAGTAACACAATAGTAACAATCTAGTAACTACTATTAACTAACAAGAAATTCTGATTAACAAATTAGTAAGTAACAGCGCACAGATGAAAGTGGTAGTTCACTATTAACTAATCAATAACTACTTTTTTTTTAATGCTTCCCAGAAAACTACTGTAAGAATCATGGTAACTAACTAGTAATGACTCAAGTGTTACTATACTTCTAAAGGAATGACTAATTATTTGGATCCGTATTCTAAAGTGAAGATCACAATAACTAACTAGTAACTACTCAAGTGTTACTACATACTTCTAAAGGAATTACTAATTATTTTAAGCTTTTGAGGTTTTTGGTGAAGTTTTAGATAGTAATTCCCATAGAAGTATGTAGTAACACTTGAGTAATTACTAGTTAGTTACCCTGATCTTCACTTTAGAATACGGATCCAAATAATTAGTCATTCCTTTAGAAGTATGTAGTAACACTTGAGTCATTACTAGTTAGTTATCATGATTCTTACATGAAAAGCCAATCCTAAAGTGTAGAATCTTCTAATCCTTCACAAGATATTTGCACACACGTATGAGGTAGGAGACATTAATAAAATCTTTTTTTTTTTTTTTTTGAGGTATAGGTTAAATAATAAAATCACTGTATTTGGTATTTGGATGGCCGATAACTCAATATGTTCCAGCCGTCACCGTGACTCTGGCCAATTTTCTGGCATTCGTCTGGACTGGCATTGAATCACTACAGGACAAGTAAGGTCCCGACAACTGCATTTAAAAAGCCATTTCTTTAAAATTATTCAGTTGATAAATAGTTCTCTAGGAGAGAGCATAGGCTAATTATTTCCCAAATCATACAGTAAGTCTGCTATGCTATTACATATTGATAAAACTTGTGTATTTGTTTACAGCAGTTATTAATGTTAATGTAGTGCTAGTCATTTGTCCTGCATTAGTTATTGATTAGTTTTGCATGAACTATTAATCTTCTTCAGTAGTTCTCTGGGAAGTATAAAAAAAAGTAGTTATCAATTAGTTAATAGTGAACTACTACTTTCATCTGTGCGCTGTTACTTACTAATTCGTTAAACAGAATTTCTTGTTAGTTAATAGTAGTTACTAGATTGTTAATATTGTGTTACTCATTTGTTCCTGTGTAGTTATTCATTAACGAAGGAACCGTATTCTAAAGTGTTACCGGCTATTCTAGTTACTACGCAGTACGTATTCACAGTTGTTGCGCGATGCAACTGACACTGTGTTTATGTACACACTGCACACTATATGAATTTGCCGTTGTATATTGCCCTGTATCCTTCAGTGCAATGGCTATTCTAGTTACTACGCAGTACGTATTCACAGTTGTCGTGCGATGGAACTGACGCTGTACACACTGCACACTGATATGTGTAATGATTTATGCCTTATACACTCACCGGCCACTTTATTAGGTACACCTGTCCAACTGCTCGTTAACACTTAATTTCTAAGCAGCCAATCACATGGCGGCAACTCAGTGCATTTAGGCATGTAGACATGGTCAAGACAATCTCCTGCAGTTCAAACCAAGCATCAGTATGGGGAAGAAAGTTGATTTGAGTGACTTTGAACGTGGCATGATTGTTGGTGCCAGAAGGGCTGGTCTGAGTATTTCAGAAACTGCTAATCTACTGGGATTTTCACGCACAACCATCTCTAGGGTTTACAGAGAATGGTCCGAAAAAGAAAAAACATCCAGTGAGCGGCAGTTCTGTGGGCGGAAATGCCTTGTTGATGCCAGAGGTCAGAGGAGAATGGCCAGACTGGTTCGAGCTGATAGAAGGGCAACAGTGACTGAAATAACCACTCGTTACAACCGAGGTATGCAGCAAAGCATTTGTGAAGCCACAACACGCACAACCTTGAGGCGGATGGGCTACAACAGCAGAAGACTCCACCGGGTACCACTCATCTCCACTACAAATAGGAAAAAGAGGCTACAATTTGCAAGAGCTCACCAAAATTGAACAGTTGAAGACTGGAAAAATGTTGCCTGGTCTGATGAGTCTCGATTTCTGTTGAGACATTCAGATGTTAGAGTCAGAATTTGGCGTAAACAGAATGAGAACATGGAACCATCATGCCTTGTTACCACTGTGCAGGCTGGTGGTGGTGGTGTAATGGTGTGGGGGATGTTTTCCTGGCACACTTTAGGCCCCTTAGTGCCAATTGGGCATCGTTTAAATGCCACGGCCTACCTGAGCATTGTTTCTGACCATGTCCATCCCTTTATGGCCACCATGTACCCATCCTCTGATGGCTACTTCCACCATGTCACAAAGCTCTAATCATTTCAAATTGGTTTCTTGAACATGACAATGAGTTCACTGTACTAAAATGGCCTCCACAGTCACCAGATCTCAACCCAATAGAGCATCTTTGGGATGTGGTGGAACGGGAGATTCGCATCATGGATGTGCAGCCGACAAATCTGCGGCAACTGTGTGATGCCATCATGTCAATATGGACCAAACTCCCTGAGGAATGCTTCCAGCACCTTGTTGAATCTATGCCACGAAGAATTGAGGCAGTTCTGAAGGCAAAAGGGGGTCCAACCCGTTACTAGCATGGGGTACCTAATAAAGTGGCCGGTGAGTGTATATTGCCCTGTGTCATTCAGTGCAAATGGCTATTCTGATTACTACGTATTCACAGTTCGTGCGCGATGCATCTGACGCTGTGTTACGTACACACCGCACTCTGTTATGTGTAATGTTTTATGCCATTATATATTGCCCTGTGTCATTCAGTGCAAATGGCTATCCTGATTACTACGCAGTGCGTATTCATAGTTGTCGTGCGATGCAACTAACGCTGTGTTTGTGCACACTACACACTGATGTGTGTTATGATTTATGCCTTATATATTGCCCTGTGTCATTCAGTGCAAATGGCTATTCTGATTACTACGTATTCATAGTTGTCGTGCGATGCAACTGACGCTGTGTTTGTGCACACCGCACTCTGTTATGTGTAATGATTTATGCCATTATATATTGCCCTGTGTCATTTAGTGCAAATGGCTATCCTGATTACTACGCAGTGCGTATTCATAGTTGTCGTGCGATGCAACTAACGCTGTGTTTGTGCACACTACACACTGATATGTGTTATGATCTATGCCGTCATATTTTGCCCTATCCTTCAGTGCAAATGGCTATTCTGATCACTACGTATTCACAATTGTTGTACGATGCAACTGACGCTGTGTACACACAACGGACTGATATGTGTAACTATTACGCCGCTATATATTGCCCTGTATCCTTCAGTGCAACTGGCTACTCTTTTACTGTGTAGTCACAGTTGTTGCGCGATGCCACAGACGCTGTGTTATGTACATTGATATGTGTCTATGATTTATGCCGTTATGTTGCCCTGTATCCTCAGTGCAGCCGGCTATTCCGATTAACTACGTATTTACAGTCGATGTCGCTATGCCTCTGACGCTGTGTTTTTTGTACACAAGAATGTAACTATGCTTGTGCATAGTCTCAGTCGTCGCTACGGCGACTTGCATTGCATCTGTGTAGATATTGAAGCGTTATGCTGCCCTTCAATGTAATGGACCATTGTGTTCGCATATTCATGCAGTTTCGGTCGCTTCAGCAACTTGAGCTGCATTATACACACAGATGTTTAAAATGTGCACACTGATGTGTTATGCTGTTATGTTGCCCTCTATCATTCAGTGCAACAACCAGCTATCCTATCTAACTGCATATTCAGTTTGTCGCCACAGCGACTACACTGCACTTATGTACGTATAAGGACGCGTGTTGCTATTTTGTTGCTCTGTTTCTTTCAGTGCAAAACTAGCTATCTTAATCTACTGTGCATACTCACAGTTTCTGAATGTATGTACGTACACGGATGTGCAATTTACCATGTGTTATTGTCACGATGTGGGTTCATGTCTTGTTCCTGTCTGTCTTGTGTTCCCCCCATTATTGTGTATTTGGTTTAGTCCTTTCTAGTTTTCCCGCTCCTCGTTTGTGTTCATGTTTTCCACCTGTGTTAGTTAATTGCCCAGCTGTGTCTTGTTTCACTCACCCGGTCCTCTGTATTTAAGCCCTGTGTTTTAGTTCAGTCCTTGTGAGTTCTTAATGTTGTAATGGTTGCTTTTTTCTGTGGTCCTAGTCTGAGTTTCTTTTGTTTGTTTTATTATTAAATGTGCTTGCAATTGGATTCATCTCTCCGCTTCATTCCTGCCTGCTTCGTTACAGAAGAACTCACCAACACTGAATCCAGCAGCATGTTCGCCAGTGTCTCTTCTCCAGCCACCGAGCGGAGGAGAGGCCACTCTTTTGAGGGGACCCGTTTGGTCAAGTTTCGTGGTACACGTGGAGGCCTCAGTAGAGGAGGTGGTCGAGAGGAGCCCCGACACCACTCTCCACGCTGGCCACTCTTCGACCCTGGGTTGGTGATGTCTAGCCCAGGGCCCCATTCGCCGCTGGTTCCGTCCAGCCCAGAGCTTCACGTCAGCCACGTCCAGCCAGAGCTTCACGTCAGCCACGTCCAGCCAGAGCTTCACACCAGCCACGTCCAGCCAGAGCTTCACGTCAGCCACGTCCAGCCAGAGCTTCACGTCAGCCACGTCCAGCCAGAGCTTCACGTCAGCCACGTCCAGCCAGAGACTGCCCAGATCACGTCTGCCCAGCCAGAGACTGTTCACGCCACGCGTGCGCTGCCTGAGCCCACAGTGACCGCAACACTGGCCATTATGGCCACAGCCATGTGGTGTGTGTGGGCTGCGCACACACTTGCGCCAGAGCCCGCTGATCCTGCGCCAGAGCCCGCTGATCCTGCGCCAGAGCCCGCTGATCCTGCGCCAGAGCCCGCTGATCCTGCGCCCGCTGATCTTCACCGCCGTGGCCGCCCGAGGGGTCTTCACCGCCCTGGCCGCCCGAGGGGTCTTCACCGCCCTGGCCGCCCGAAGGGTCTTCACCGCCCTGGCCGCCCGGAGGGTCTTCTCCACCGTGGCCGCCTGAACTGCCTGCTCCACCCTGGTCGCCTGCACAGCCTGGTCTGCCCACGCTCCATGGCCCAGGTCCACCATGACTATGTCCTGGTCCCGTTCCCCTGTGCGGGCCTGGCCCTCCATCCCTCCCCCGGGACCACCTCCGCGTCACCACCCTCCTGAACTATTTTTTTTTGTTTTGATGGGCGTCGGGAGCCGCCCATAGGGGGGGGGCTATGTCACGATGTGGGTTCATGTCTTGTTCCTGTCTGTCTTGTGTTCCCCCCATTATTGTGTATTTGGTTTAGTCCTTTCTAGTTTTCCCGCTCCTCGTTTGTGTTCATGTTTTCCACCTGTGTTAGTTAATTGCCCAGCTGTGTCTTGTTTCACTCACCCGGTCCTCTGTATTTAAGCCCTGTGTTTTAGTTCAGTCCTTGTGAGTTCTTAATGTTGTAATGGTTGCTTTTTTCTGTGGTCCTAGTCTGAGTTTCTTTTGTTTGTTTTATTATTAAATGTGCTTGCAATTGGATTCATCTCTCCGCTTCATTCCAGCCTGCTTCGTTACAGTTATGCTGTAATGCTGCCCCGTTTCCGTGCAGCTAGCCATCCTGATCGAACTGTACATCTCAGTTTCTGTCTCTACGCAGTTCTGTCGCTACGGCGACTTATGCTGCGTTATGTACATGCATGGATGCGCTACAGCGAACGATGCTGTTACGTACATGTGCTATGCTGTTATGTTGCCCCGTTTCCTTCAGTACAACTGGCTATTCTGTGCTAACTCGTCTACTCACAGTTGTAGCTACGGCTATGTGTTTGTTGTTTACTGAGGTGCTATGCTATTATGGGGCTATTATCTACTGCGTATATTCATCAGAGCCCAGGTGGTTGCAATTCCAGCATTTTGCCCGGATGAGGTCAGTGTTTCAGAGTCTCAGAAGTACGCTTGTGCCCCATGCGTGCCCTGCGTGCTTATGTGAACAGAACTAGCCAGTTTCGAACTTCAGAGCAGCTCTTCGTCTGCTACGCGGGTGCTAAGAGGCGGCGCGCTGTCGAAACGGAGGCTATCTCACTGGATAGTGGAGGCTGTGCACTGTAGGGGTGCACGCCCACTCCACTAGGAGTTTGGCGTCATTATGGGCGTGGGCGAAAGGCATGTCTATTCAAGACATTTGTTTCGCTGCAGGTTGGTCGTCTCGTAATACCTTCGCGAGATTCTATAACTTGAATATCCCTTCATTCGCACCACATGTCTGTCAGTGCAGGGAGAGAAGCTGAGCTGTCGTTGGACTAGGCTAGACTGCCCCGATGGCGCGCCCTCTAGCCACGGTTCGACTAGTCGTCAGACAGTGCAAGTTATTATTAGCATAGCTATCATGTTCACTATATTGTGCCCTTTGTTATGTCCGCATTCATAGCCGGCAGTATTTTCCTAAGCACCAATCACTTGCTGCAATCTCCCTCCATTCAGTTCAGCGTGCTTAGCTTGATGGGAGGGGCCTTCGTTGGTGCAGATGCCGAGTTGGCTCTGTGCCAATAGATGTTTCAACCAGGTCCGGTGTCTGTTCCTGAGAGCTGGGCGGGGTTTCTCCCACGCGGCGGGGGTTTTATTGTTCCCCATACGTAATGTCGAGAGACCGACTCGATAAGGGAACGCCTCTGGTTACTCACGTAACCGTAGTTCCCTGAGAGGAGGGAACGAGACATTACGTAACCTGCCGTGTGGGAGGGACTCTCAGTCTCCTTACTCTCGTTCAGCTAAGATTCTGAGGTTTTTGGCGCCCGCCGTCACCTATATTGAGCAGTGTCAGCCAATCAGGTGATGGCGGGACCGCCATTGGCTATTTGCAAGCAAAAGAGTTATTCTATCAGACTTCATGATTCGAGGAAAATGGATTTCCCCATACGTAATGTCTCGTTCCCTCCTCTCAGGGAACTACGGTTACGTGAGTAACCAGAGACGTTTTTCTTTTCATTTGCAGTTTTTCTTTTCATTTCACATAACTTTTCTTTACTCTTTTAGAGAGTTATTGAACAAATTTGTTGCAGACTTTGTATTAACTGTTTTGGAAGGAGTGTATTTGTGGGCTGGGCCAGAATGGTTAATTTTACATGAGAGTAGAGCAAACAGTTCTGTTGTCTAACGTCATCCTATTCTCTGTAACAATCTTTCGTACCATGCTAAAACACCCTTTCTCGTGCTGATCGACATACATTATTCCTTCCCCGTGTGAGATGCTAAAGTCGCAGTTACAAAACTTACAAAACGCGTGACTGTCCCCCACCCTGCTCCTCTTCAGAAAAGTAAATTCGCTATCCCATTGATCGCGTATTTAGTACATGAGCGTTTTGGTTTTTTGGCAGGAGTACCTTGCTCTGTCATAGCGTCCATCATCCGTCTCTGTTTTTGTTTGTTTTTTGTTTCCCCCGCGTTGTTACTCATCATCTGACCTCACACACTAACCTCGCGACAACTGCCACCTACAGTACCTGTAACGTTAGTTATCGCGAGGCTAGTGACAGAGCTCAGATTGGGAATGTTTTTTTTGTTTTTGTTTTTTTACTCCGCCCGGGGTATTATTATTTTTCAATAACGCAGGTTAAAATACGGGAGATTTACGGGAAAATCCTAATACGGGAGGACGGCGGGAAAGAAGGGTTAAATACGGGACTTTCCCGGGCAAAACGGGATACTTGACAGGTATGGTGTTAACATATTTTGAATATGTTATGTTCTTATATTATGTATATTAATTGCTAAATGTTTTGCCTTAATGTATAAACTAAACAAATGTGAAAAACATGCTTTCATTAATTTCTTACATAGTTTTAAATATAGGTTATGGATGTGTACTTACACACTTGCAATGCAATGCACATGACATGCCTAAACCTTAAATGTTAAACGGTGCAGTTAGCAAAAAAGAAGTAATACAGTAAAACAGTTAAAACATTAAAACTTTATTAAAACAGTTTTAATTTCAAAATAAAAACTGTTAAGCTGAGCAAAATTAGAAAACTACTGAACACACAACTTTATTATATATTAGTGATGTCCGGTTCTGGAACGAATCGTTATTTTGAACCGGTTCTTTTTAGTGAACCGGTACACCAAATCGGACTGAATCATGCGAAACAGTTTGCGTCTTGCGTCAGCGCATCCACAACTACTCACTTTTTGAGACACATCTGACTTGAAATAAACCAATATCCTGGAGTATATGTTACTCCAGTAACTCCAACAGTTCAATTAACTGAGACATGTGCTGAGAGAAGTGATGAGCACGAGCAGCTGATACTGAGCACATACTACCGAACGTACAGGTACAGCCGTTCTCAATCACCAGTACAGAACCGAGAACTGTTTCTTTCGGACACGTTCAACATACTGAGAACCGATGAGCTGAGCATGCGTGCAATTTTTTCAGAGGGAGGAAATGTTTCTTAAAGGAGCACTTCACCCATTTCAACATTAATCTTTATTGAAAGTGGGTCATATTTGTAGTCGAAATGTAAAAGAAATTTTGAATTTGGTGCCCTCTTGACCGAGAAAAGACAGAAAATAACTTTTGGGCGCATTTGTATGTAAGACTACAACTCCCACAATGCACCACATTGCACAGCTCCGCAAGCCACTCCCACTAATCCAGAACAGCAGCGCAAACATCACAAATCACTCTTCCGTCTACAAGGCTAACGTTAGCTGCCACCAGAGTTAGAAATTCATTTCACACAAAATGTAGTTAGTTGGCTGTGGCGAGCAGGACGAGGGCGAGGGACGTGAGAGCGGCGCGAGGTCGGTGGCGTGAGTGATAACAAACGACACCTGTGAGACGCACTGGTCTCTCTCGGATCTCTCACCGAGGAGCGGACGCATAAAACGAGGAGCGACGACAGTCCAGATCGAGAGAGGAACAGGCCTGATTTTATGTTGTGTTTTGTTTCTGTCGTGTGTGTGGCTGCTGGCTTATACCTTTGTTTTGTATTTGTTTATTTTACTATTAAAATGTTTAAATGTTTTCCGGTTCCCGCCTCATTCTTCCCACAACAACGAACCCCGTTAACTTACATTGGCAAACTCATTAGTGAATTACTCCTCGTTTGTATTTCTTTCTATATATATGGTGAATTATTGCATAATACCTGGATGTTCAGTCAGAACATATGCGGTGCGAAACTTGGTTGGTTCACATCACAACACAATAGTCCGTGTGCTCGTCTGATTAGGAGATTTCGTCCAGGAGAAACGTCCGCATCCTCGTCCGCAACAGGCAGCCGCCTCCTGTTCCTCCATCAGCCTCAGCTGCTCTTCAATATATCGCGGCTCGTAAAGATAGCCACGAACACCGGATTCGAGTAGCAGAATTTCAAAATCCTCTTCTTCCATATCATGTTTAGTTTCTTCCGTCATTGTCGTAGCTTCCTATCTCCACAGCGTTTGTTAGCTTAGCTTCCAAACAAGATGGCTGATATTGCTTTCTGTATCTGCAAGTTAAGTCCCACCCACTGATCTGCAGGGCAGGACTTAGGGGGCTGGGGGCCCCTGGGCTTGAGTTTATGTTTGGGCCCTAAACGCTACAAACATCATTATGGAGTGGCACAAATTACACAATGTAAATATGCTTTGAGGTTCCTAGAACAATTAATATGCAACGTGCCTATAGTCAAAGTTTAGTGGTAGGCTAATTTTAAATAGTCATTATAATACAATATAATGCAGGATGTGCTCTCTAGGTTGAGATAAGATCAAAACTCTAATAATAAAGCCAAGAGAAAACAGTATTTTTTTTATTCATTGTCATAGCTATCTGTCAGATTCTTAAATTTAGTCAACAAATTCAATCAGAATGCAAAAACACGGTGGCTCATTATGACCAAATAAAAGGAAGTCGGTATCAATAAAATCCATTTTTGGATTGACACAGGCTGTTTAGACATGGCATGTATGGATTTACACAGCAAATTATAATTGCATAAATTATGTTAAGAGATGTTTTAAATGTAAACATTTGAATGTAGAAATATGAAATGATTGAGAAAAATTAACTATGAAACCATTTTAACTATCAAACTAACACCGCCAGTAGGTGGCGGCAAGTCTCCATCTTAATGAGGGAGTTGGATCCTTTATTCAACCGATTCGTTCAAAAATCCTAATTCGTTTAACCTAGCAAACGACTGTATGTTTGAATGGGTAGCCTAATTGAATCATTTACTTGTCTGATTCTGTCAAAAATGAAGATTTTTTGAGGAACAAAACACGTGTTACTCGGAGGCGCAGCGGTTCAGCTGTTTGTTCTGTTTTCTTTGATTGAACTGATGTCACATTTGCGATTGTGCAGATGTTCGGAAAATCAGCGCTCTTGCTGGTGTGATAACTCACATATCATAGGCTCGTGTTTTAAATACATTAAACGGGAACTCGTTAGGCCTAAATGTTTTTTTTTTTTTTTTTTTTAATAATTTTGATGACATATTCCTATATTTTGATGGCAGTGGAGAGAGCGCTCAAAATTCTCCAGAGCACATAATTTTGTGAAAAAAAAATAAATAGAAATTATCATTCTCTTTAAAGCAACGAGACATGAATATATGAGAATGTATCAAGATTTTTCTAAATGTGCGCTCTTTTGGACTAAAAGCCCAATTGAAGCTGTTTAAAGTAGCCGACCGCAATGGAGCAGATGCAGATCAACACGCGTGTTATTCTTTGTGATAAATATCATGTTGCGCCGTTTGATTATAGCCTCGAAGCTCTCAGTCGGAGGATATTAAGGCCCGGGTATTTTATTCCGTGCTCCCCTCCGTCTTTCAAACTATAGCCTTTCTACTCCGTGAGTGCGGAAAGACGCGTTCGGCGCGCGCGCACTATAGTGTATTGGATTTTGTTTTCAAGCGCTCAAGTCACTACTTTGGGCTGATTATAGCCCTCGCTTGCACATGGCCAGACAGTGGAAATACGGCTAATAATTTCGGGATATCTGGCATACAAGTTTAACTGAACAAAACAAACGAACGAAAACGGGTAAGGGAGGGGGCCTCCTACTGGGCGGGGCCCATGGGCTGCAGCCCTGTCAAGCCCAATGGTAAGTCCGGCCTTGCTGATCTGTAATAGGCCTGTAGGGTGAATGGGTCCCACACCCTGAATAAATGATAAACTTGTGTTTGTAGTCTCTACACTTTTCAATGAAATGTGACTTCCTGCTTATTGTGACGCAAAATGACGATTTTTACGTCACAATAAGCAGGAAGTAAAACACTTAAATCCTTATTTCTCCCATCTCAGAGAAAAATAAAGGAAAAATCCACGACCATTATAATATATGACTGGGTTTCTAACAATACAAAGCTTAATGCAAATGGGTGAAGTGTCCCTTTAAGTATTTAGTTGAACACCAATAAGTGTAACAAAATAAAACATGCTGGAAACATCTTTATCACATAATTACTGTCTTTTCACTGTATTATTTTAAAGATTGGAAACGAATGGATTGTAAAACTAAACAATTATTATTATACTAAAACATTATTTTCAGGAACAGCTCATTTAATTTCTAAGTAAGTTGATATTTGACGTAAACTCTTGCCAAGATTTTAAGAGTGCAAAGTAAATGTTTATAATGTGTTAATCAAAACATAATGTATTAAACATACTGGAGACATGCATTGACTTTTTAGTTTTGTCGACTGTAGGCTACATTCAGGTTTCAGCAGTTCTCAGATCAGCGCATGCCGCACGTACTCCTACAGCAGTTCTGTGATCACCAGTACAGAACCGAGAACTTTTTCTTTTGGACACGTTCGATACAGAGAACTGATGAGCTGGAGATACTGAGCATGCGTGATTGCCCCGTCTCTGAACCGAACGCGGAGGTGGAACCATTGCAACTCTGCCATCATTATGTTAAGCCCGCCCACCGACTCTATACACTATGTGATTGGCCTGACTAGATTTTGATTTCTAGGCTAATTGATGCCTTTGTCTGAATTTATTTTTATCCGCCGGGAATAGAATTGACGTCATTACTTCAGGATGTAAATGAACTGGTGAACCGTTTTTTTTTTTAACCGGGTCATTGAAACAAACTGTCCGAAAGAACAGATTCACGGAAAATAACCGGACTTCCCATCACTATTATATACAAATACAATATTACAACAAAACATAAAACAAACCCAGAAAAGGAAAATCCACCAACAGGTATATGATACCGCCTGTTCATTTTTTAAGTTTGTTGAGATTTTTGGATGTCCGCAGCTCAGTGACCTTTTGAATAATAGTTGGCCCCTGGAAATTTCTGGATCACTGCATCTGTAAAAAAGACAAATTGTTTTATTGGCATTTGAATTTGTTTTTAATAAGTCTTTACTGTTGTAAATTGCTGTACTACAGTAGTTTGTAAAAACAGCACACTCAGTTTCCTGTAGGCTGGAAGGTGATGCCAGTTGTTCCTGTGTGCTCTGCTCCTTCGCTTCAAGACATTTTCCCAGCTTGCCCATTGTACTAAGGAGTTGTGGCATTTCTTGGAAGCAAAAAAAAAAAAAAAATGATTTTCAGTATCAGTATTTTCAATTTCTTTAGCAGAAAATGAAGATCAACTTGCAAACTCGGAAATAATAGCAGAGTGGATTAGCTGATGGCATTAAAACAGATAAAAAGATATAGACTTGTATATAAGCTTTACCATAAGTAGAAACAGGCAAAGCAACATAAACAACTCTGACAGACTGCGTGTACTTGGCTGTGAAAAATGACTAATCCTGTCAAGATCTAGGGAAAGTTGTAGATTATTAGGTACTCCTAACTTTGGATGATTCATTTTAAGTATTTAAAGTATTTGATTTATAAATGTAGTAATTAATTTGCAAAGTTATAAGTAATAATGATTTTGTTTTATTTTATCCTGAAGCAACAACTTTATAGTGGGCAGCCAATTATTTTTTACATTTGAAATGCAGATGCTAGTTTTAGGTCCCAGTAAAAAAATAATCTTGTGACCTTTTGTGGCTAGATGGTCTGTCATTACTGGTCTCCTCTTCAACAAGCCTAGGGTTTGGCCTGCATTTTCTTTTGCTCAGAAGTTTTGGACTGGACTGATTTTGTGTCCTCATTCGTTTTTCTAGGGTGGACTGTCTCTCTGTGGGGAAAAAAGGGGAATACAAAATGTAGAATCTAAAACAAAAGATACAACTAGGGCTATGACAATGACAACAACATAGGCTGACCAAATGTAAACGCTTATGCAAACACAAAATTATTGATGTCATAATGGGGGACAGTGTTCAAAATATTAGCACACATACTGACAGGAATTTAATATCCTGCAAGTTTGTATTGGCATACATTTGAGATATTTTTACTTTAGTATTATTGTTGTCATGATTCTGCCATCATGTCTTTGATTTCTCTAGTCTTGTGGCAGGATCATGGCATACCCATGTTTTGTGTACAAGCACACGCCCCCTTGTTATCCTCGTCTTGTCATTATTGTCTAGTTAGTTTCACCTGTTCTTGTCATTAGTGTCTCCCTATGTGTTTGCTGTCCTTTGTCGGTTCATTGTCAAACTCAGTCTATCATTGATCATCGTGTGTCTTTATAGCACACTTCTGTGAGTACTTTGTCTAGAATCCAGTTTAATGTATTGTGAGTTTTTGTTATTAGTTCCTGCCTAGTCAAGTCTTTATTTATTATCTAGTCTTAGTCTTGCTTGTTGCTAGTGATGGGCAGATCGAGGCTTCGTGAAGCAATGAAACAGTTGAACCAAATGGTCCATATTGTTTCGAGGCTTCGAATCAATCTGACACCCGTCTCCACTGTGACACCTAGTGGTCACTTGCAGGTGTTGATCTGAAACAACCTTGACGAGCCATTAAAAAATGTTGTTTTTTTATTATTGTACTTTTCTAATATGTGAATCTTGCAACCTATAGCCTCCTCACTCTGCATAATGTTATTTTGGTCCTGCAAAATGAATATTAATAAAATAAATCAAGCCACAATGTCTCACTTTTTTACATATTTTTATTCAAAAATATTAATTTCTCTGCTGTGGAAGGACTTAGCCTACTTCTTTTTTTACAGATAATTTCTCCAGCCTTTAAAAAAATCCTCTCTCAAGGGACACTTGTTGCTGGCATGCAAATATATTTTTTAGCTAATACATACAAATGAGGAAAGATTACTGCTCTCTCTTTCCAGTAAGTTAGTGGATCATGAGTTCTGGGCAAATATGCATCGTTGATGTATTTTTTCACTTCCACTGTGGCATCAGCTGTAGCATTGTGTATCATCTGGGTTTGATGGATACGAGAATCAAAAAGTTCCCATAAACTGTCCTGTGTTTCTAGATGATGTATTGTTGCAGTAGGCGAGCTGCGATCACAATACACACATCTCACTTTATTTGGGGTTTCTAAATGGAAATGCTCCCACACCACAGATGTACGGCATCTCTTCTGGGGAGCCTCCATTTTATCTATATATCCAAATCTATCTAGATATGTATCTCTAATCTATCTATGTAATTAGATATATGTATCTACAATCTATCTATGTATTTAGATATGTATGTATAATGTATCTATAATCTATGTATTTAGATATGTATCTATAATCTATGTATCTATAATCTATGTATTTAGATATGTATCTATAAATGTATCTATAATCTATCTATGTATTTATATTATGTAGCCTATCTTTAATCTATCTGTATCTATCTATCTATCTATCTATTAATCTAGCCGTCTATATATATTTATATCTATGTATCTATTAATGTGTCACTATATGTATACTCTGTGTCTCTAGCCTGTTAGTCAATGTGTTGTGTACATTTAAGCCTAAATATAACTAAACAAATCGCACTAGAAATGTCACTATATCACCAAAAATCCGCTATCTCAAAATCAAACTCCTCTCACAAAAACCCACGAGGTCAATATGCGTTGATTTCACTTTTATACAGATGTGCGATTGTGTGGTCTGTTTCCGACCGTGTCAATCAAACGCTGATTCGGCGGATCACACCTGATGATGAAACACGGGTGTATTCACACCTGCCTTGTTTGGTTCGATTGAATCGAACTCTAGTTCGTTTCCCCCCTTGGTGCGGACCTTTTGGGCAGGTGTGAATACAGCAATCGAACTCGGGTGCGGACCAAACGACCGAACCGAGACCCAGCTGAAGAGGTGGTCTCGGTACGGTTCCAAACGAACTCTGGTACGGTTCGTTTACGGTGTGAACATGAACCGACCCAATTGCAAGAAAGCACTGCGCCTTTGAGTTAAAAGGCTTCCGTAGTAGGAGATTTTGGCATAATGGTTTGTGTTATTGTTGTTTAAGTGCGAAAGAGAATTCCATTCCGGCGCGCTGTCTGGCCACACGATACTGTTGCGCGTCTTTCTGCGCGGCGTGTGTGCGTCATTGGAATGGAATGAATGAATGAGTGTGTGCATCAGGACATTCACATACAGCGCGTTCTCTTTAGTCTAATCGCGCATAGATGCAAAAAAAGCTTTTGCAGTTCATATAATGTAACGATAGTTAGCTACAATACAAGGATGACGCTGCATTAAACTGGACAAACTTAAATCGCAAGCGTTAACATTGACAGCACTTGTTAGCAGTAGCCTATATACAATAAGAATCTCATTATTTGAATGTGTGGACATAGCCCCTGTCTATGAATCAAAACCTTATACCTTATCCGTCTTCTGCGCAGTTTCTTCATTATTGCGTTTGTACAGAATAACACAAAATTAGTAAAAGAACAAATATTGCAGTACGAAATATCTCCATGTTGAGCCTTTTTTGCACTTCCTGATTTCCCTACTTGAGAATCCTTGTCCAATGAATGGACGACCTTAGCACACGTGTGGTTTTGTTGACAAATTTTGGTTCACTTGCAAAAAGAGCAGTGTGAAAGCGAACCGTACCAAAAAAAAAAAAATTATTTGGTCCGGACCAAAGCAAGTGAACTATCGGACTTTCCTGGTGTGAATACACCCTTAGTGAAACACTTCGAGGCTTCGTTTGGCCATAGTCACGTGACATGGGTGTTTTGAATCACGCTTCGAATCAGTGTTTCGAAACATCTGCGCTTCGGGATCTCGCAAAGCTTCGGAACGACTGTTTCGCGGCAGCCATCCCTACTTGTTGCCTCCTCTAGTCTTGTTTTGCCCCCTCGTGGTTTTTTTTTTATCTCTGTTTTGTTTTCATTAAATTGTGTAGAGCATTCAGTCTGCTTTGGGTTCATCTATCTGCACCCTCACAACAATTGTATTAGTAGTTCTAGACTCTAAAGGCATATATTGTATTTTTTCTCTCCACTACATGATGTGTTTGACAGCTGAAATCTTACTTTTTTAAAAGATATTATTCTCACATAAAAAACATTTAAATATCTTAGAATGCACTGCAGTGTAACGTTAACGTTAATAATCTGGGCCTACTCCTAGCTCGTAAACTTGACCATGAAAATGAGAACATGAAAATGCAACACACACAATAAAGCAGTTAATATTAACGTGTAAAAAAAACCCTTAACATTTAAACACTGAATATCTGCTCAATTATCCGATCTGTACTAGCCTCGATAAGATCAGTAGCTTATAAATAGCTCATGCAATTCAGCAATTATTATAATAATTTATTATCTGTGCAATATCAATGTGTGAATTATAATAAATAAAAGTTCAGAAATTAACTTACCTGCAACACAGTTGCCTCGTGCGGCCATCCGCCTTTAGTTTTTTTCTTCAGTCCACCTCTCCACTCAATTAAATATAGCCTACAGATCTCATCAAGTCCGTCTAAGAAATCATTAATATTGAACTTTTTTATGTGTGATGTTGGAACAATGCTCCAACTTTAATTATCAGCTTCTTCTTTCCACTGGACAAGGGCGAACATTCTTCATCCGTTGGTTTCTGAATGCGCGTAATTTGGCGGTCTTTTGATTGCGTTTGACTTTTGGCGCGCCTAATAAAGATAGGGCATTAGGCAATGACGTAACACCGCATGCTAATAAATGCATGGCCTGAAATGCAGACAGAAAGTGTTTTTACATGCCTTTGGAACAGCACAGATGTGATTATACTGGTGACTTTTCTTAATTATGAAGGAACGTTTTAATTTTTTTCATATCTGACATCAGTGACATCAGTTTTTGCAGCTCTGCCACGCTTTGTTGGAGACATATTAACTGTGTATTCTGTATGCATCTGCATATGTAGTGCATGTATGTATATTCTTACATATAGAAATTGATTATATTGATATATGGTTATTGATGATATGAAAAAATGGTATTTGTTTTGATGGTATTTGTTTTGTTTTTATGAGCCAGTTAAGGTAAAATAAAAAAAAAAAAAAATCAATTTTATTTATAAAAAATTGTGCTAATTCTAAAATGGGATAGAAATTGAAAAGAAATGTGGATTGTGTAGACTTGTTTAAAAGTTCAAGATGTAAGGAAACCATAAGCATGTAAAATGTATGTACCGGTATGTACACTGCCGTTCAAAAGTTTGGGGTCGGTACGATTTTTAAAGGTGCTCTAAGCGATGTCATGTGTTTTTTAGGCCAAAACATTTTTTGTCACATACAGCAAACATCTCCTCACTATCCGCTGGCTGCCTGTCCCCTGAACACACTGTAAAGAAACGCGATCTCTGTAGACAGCCCATGCTTCACAAACAGCACCAAAAACAAACTGCAGCGACCCGCTCCCCAAAACATAACAAACTGTTCCAGCCAATGACCGACAAGAAGGGTTTGGGGGTGTGGTTTGGGGGGTTAGTGTGCGGATGAGGAGGAGGGAGGGTCTAGCTAGCCTCCGTTTTGTTTGACAATTATTCGAACGTCAACAAGAAGTGACGTCACCCAGGATCGCTTAGAGAACCTTTAATGTTTTTAAAAGAAGTCACTTATGCTCACCAATGCTGTATTTATTTCATTAAAATACAACAAAAAATCAGTAATATTGTGAAATATTATTACAATTTAAAATAACGGTTTTCGATTTTTAATATATTTTAAAATATAATTTATTCCTGTAATTTTAAAATTGAATTTTCAGCATCATTACTCCATTCTTCAGTGTCACATGATCTTTCAGAAATCATTCTAATATGATGAATTGATGCTCAAGAAACATTTCTCATTATTATCAATGTTGAAAACAGTTATTTACATTTTTATTTAAGGATTCTTTGATAAATAGAAAGTTCAAAAGAACAGCATTTATCTGAAATAGTATCTTTTGTAACATTAAACACTGCCGTTCAAAACTTTGGTACATAGTAAGTATGTTTATTTTATTTTTCGGGGGAATTAAATAAAATAAATCAATACTTTTATTCATCAAGGAGGAATTAAATTGATCAAAAGTGACAGAATCTTTTATAACATTATAAATGTCTTTTAAATGCTGTTGTTTTAAACTTTCTGTTCATCAAAGAATCCTAAAAAAATGGTACACAACTGTTTTCAACATTGATCATAATGAGAAATGTTTCTTGAGCATCAAATCATCATAGAATGATTTCTGAAGGATCATGTGACACTGAAGACTGGAGTAATGATGCTGAAAATTCAGCTTTGATCACAGGAATAAATAATATTTTAAAATATAATTAAAATCGAAAACAGTTATTTTAAATTGTAATAATATTTTACTATCTTACTGTTTTTGTTGTATTTTTAATTAAATAAATACAGCATTGGTGAGCATAAGTGACTTCTTTTAAAAACATCAAAAATCGTACCGCCCCCAAACTTTTGAACGGCAGTGTATGTGGTTTAAATAGGCCTATATTGGCATATATAAATGAAACATATCAGTGAAATATATGGTTATAACATACAATATTATATAAAGAATAATCATATACATTGTATTAATATGTCAATGAATATACTCATTTAATATGGACAATTTATATATGTTATAAACCTATATCAACATATATCTAGTGTAGTGGCAATTTTAATGATATTCATTGATCTTTAGTAAAATATAGATGATTCAAAGAATGTCACATGTGTGTCTCACTTGTAGTGAGAGAAGATTCTGTTTATGTACCTGGGGAGGCAGAAGAGGGAGACACTCCAGAGAACAGACGAACAAGGACCTCTGACCTAGATGTCAGAAGGCCATTTTGGTGCAGGGGGGCTTATGGGCCAACTAGTGACGTCTATGGAAAACTACTGGGAGGAAGGCTCTGGGGGGAAGAAGGCCTTGAAACTAAGATAAAAGCTAGTTCAGTCTGTCTGGGGGGGTGTCACTCTTCTGCACAGGGTAACAACTGTGTATTAGACTGCTCCTATTCTTGCAAGAATAAATTCTTCTATTTTATATAATTTGACTCTGAGTGTCTCTTACGCAGTGATGTTTGTTTGAGATGAATTTTTGCCACAACAGTTTTGGTGTCAGAAGTGGGATTCCTTGGACGTGCCTCCTGGACCTGAGATCGGACGGTGTTTGGCCACCTGGACTAAGTAAGTTCCAGCTCTACCTCGTAAACTTGAGAGAGAGGGGCCGACCGATATCAGGGCCGGGAGAATCGACCACTGGAATCTAAAGAACCCGCAGGTGGCAACAGAAGCATCTCTGGTAAGAGACAGTTCAATTTATTTTCTTTTGGGTAAGTTAATTAAATTCAGTTTAATTGGGGAGAAGAGTGAAATTGAACCATATTGGCTGAAGGCTGTTTCTGTGGTATGTAATCTGAGATTAATTGAGATCTATATAGATCAAGAAATTTCAAACAGATACGAGGGAAATATCTGAGATTAATTGAGGTCTGTAACAGAACAAGAAATTTCAAGCAGATAAATAATCTGGGATTAAGTGAGAACTGTAACAGATCAAGAGATTTCAAACAGATAGGTACCCTGAAAATTAGTTGTTCCACGACGGAGCAAATTGTTTTTAGGTACTGAGGCTAATTAGGGGGAACCAGAATTTTTTTTGGTAAACCATAATTAGGAGGGCACTAATAGTGCAACCCGACCGATTTGGGTTAAAAGAAAAGAATCGGATTTGTTTAGGGACGCCTAACAGATTAAAGAAAACGCGCGTTGAAGAGAAATCCACAGAGAACAGAAAACAGCCAGTATGGGGATGTCTCAAAAGCAAGCTTGCGAAATTTGATACACCGGTTTTCTGTAGAACTAGGAAAGTATGGGGGGAAATGTATGTTTTAGAAAAAAAAAACTGAGAAAATACCATGATCATGAGCTACCATGAGCACAAATAGACTAAGAGTGTGCGAGAATCAGTGGAACAGGGCAGCGGGACAAAAGGTTGTTGTGGCTGCGTTCAACATGTGTGTAAAAAATGTGAACAGATAATGGATTGTTCAGTTGAAGATAAAATGTCGAACTGCCAGGAGAAATAATGTTTTTTTTACTTCTTTATCCAGTAAATGGATGCATGACATTAGATGTCTAGAACTTAAATTTATATGACAAGGATTGAAGTAGCAAGAAGCAATAAGGCTGTCTGTGTGAAATAGAGGGAACTGTGATATGAAGACTTGGTGGAAGAGGGAAGTGAAAAAACAAAAAAGGTTGGTGTGTGAGACATGTGTGTGTGGGGATTGCTCAAACAATCATGTACTGGTTAGATAATGAAGGAACTGGCATGTTTGAGAAAAGAAAGGAGAGGATAATGAAGGAACTGGCATGTAGGGAAAAGAAAGGAGAAATATAGTAGAAAACTATATGTGATGAAAATAGACATGGTCTGATAGAATTTATGGAAGTTTAAATGATATGAAAAGTTTTAGAATAAAATAAGGCATTGTATGATTGACAGGGATTAACATGATATGAAGAATGTTTTAAGCAGAATGGGGAACAATTCTAGATTTTGATAAAATAATGATTGAAATGATGATATATCTGCTTTATTTTATTAATGTTAAGAAAATAAGATTAAAGAAGCAAGTAGCTATAATGGTTGTCTGTGTAATTTACGGACTGAGTAATATAATCTGTTTTGGGGAAACAGTAGAGATAAGACTGAGACAATAATGTGATGGAAGGAAAAAAGGCTTCAAACCAGTTGTAATGAAAATAATGATGTACAAATTGTTACACTTTATGAAGAGTAACGGAACAGTCCGGGAAAATAAATAAGTAAATAAATAGTGAGACAGAAGAGAGCAAATGCTGTAAACAGCTCTGCTCTGAAGATCTCACTTTGAAGAGATTTGCAGATGATGTTTTGTAAAAGATAAGCTGGGATAACAGCAACAGTGCTTGCTTATTCGCCCGGTTTCCGGATGTTAGACATGTACTTGTAATTAGTGTTGTTGATGATAATACCAAATTAGTAAGGTAAAGACAGAAAACAAATTCGAATATTTTGAGCATTTTCTGTGCTGCTCATGAAATTATGTTCTGCCAATAATAATGATGAAGAGTATGATTTGGCTATTGTGATTGAATCCGCCATTGGTGGATGGTCAAAGGAATACAGAGAACTGCTTATCAGTGGGTCTGTTTACATTCCTGAATGGGACACACACTGCTTCAAGGGCGTGTTAAGTTGAAGCCCTTTGGAAGCTCACAGTGATCAAACTGCAAGGTGTCTGATGCTGTAGTTGAGGCTGACACACGAACCAACCAGATGACAGGGATTGTCTTGACTGTGGTCAACAGGACCATTTAACACGTGACACATTTCTGATAATAGTGTGGGTTTGAAAGTAGATCAGTGTTTAAATGATGACAGTGACAATTTTTGGTCTGAGAAATAAGCGATGGAAAAAACAAGGTCAAAAGATTGAAGTCTTAAAGTGAATCCTTTTGTGACTCAAACAAATGTGAGTTGCAAAATATGTAAAGGTAATATAGAGAGACAGATCTCAAAGATGATTTATAATAACTGCAAAAGATGCAGAGTAGCCTTGTCAAAGTTAGTGTGAATCCTGATTGGAGACTGATAAACTCCTAGAAGAGAAAATTTTGAAGTCAGATATTAAGTTATGGTAATTGAGAACTTGACAACTAAAATTGAGATTGAGAAATGTGAAATGTTATTGAGAACTAGAATAATTACCATTATGTAAGAACAAATAAGCAGATGCAGTAGGCTACTGAATTAACAGTTGCTAAATGTAAAATGTGTTGAGAGGCATTTGATTAAACAAAAAAAGGCCTGCTAGTGTTGACCATGAAAAGAACAGAGCTGATGTTTTGCTTTCAAAAGATAAGTTTGTTATTGGCTGTAATGAAACAGCTCGCTTATCTAAAATCTGATGTGTGCTGTGCCTGAAACTGCCAGTGCGACAGAGACTCAATCTGAGTGGAAATTTGTAATGTCTAAATTCCCTGAGGTGGGCAAAAGACAAATATAAATAATATGTTTATTTGAAACCGTATGTAATTTCTGGCAAAGATGCCTTAAGCTGGGATAGAGTTAAAAGATGATAGATAAATGTTTGATGTTAGAAGTATATGAGAGAGCAGTGTACCATCCAATAGAGTCTCAGAGTCTCTCTCATTCAATGAGTCAGCTAAAAGCTGGTATCTGTGATAATGTGTAAAGCACAGTGTGTCAGTTGAAGAATCATAGACACAGAGATGGTAAAAGAAACCATTTAGAGAGCAGTTTGTTTTAAAAGTAAAACTGAATGACTTTAAAGAAGTATTTAAAATAATAATACAGAGAGAGATGACATTTTGATTAGTTTTTTAGGACCAGTAACTTCTCTGTCTCATTTAGTCTCCACCATTCAGGACCGATGGCTCCGGCTACAGATGAAGTACACTGAATGTACGGTTGTGATCTAAATTCACTGAGTATAATCCAAGCAGCTAGGTTGCTGCTTTTAAGATGGTTAATGGATTTAAGTGATTAAATACTGTTGTTATTGACCTGTCTCCCTATGTGAACACTATTAGGCAATCCGAATGGCTCTGGTGACTCTTGAACGTGCCTTTCCTAAGCTCTAGAAAACAGCTGAGTTCTGTTGAAGCAAACAGCCTGTGATGGGAAAGAGCGGTCACCAGTGGGCACGAGTGGCTACTCAATGACGGGTAAGACCTTCTATTGGCCAGACAGGGGGCAACCTAAGCCAGAGTGGATCACGTAAAGTCACTGGCATCTCAAGATGGAGGTGTTTATGTGAGAAAGGTATGAGAGTGGAGCGGATGACTGTGAGGCCAGCAGCATCCTTTATCGTTAGGGCGGATGAGCTGTGAGGAGTTACAGACAGTCTGACCCCGAAACGTGAGTGTTCCTCTAATACCAATCACCAGAAACCGCATTCATTGTATGGCTTGTTTTTTTATTGTGACAAGCGTCTGCAAATATGCCAGGGGAAAACACCCTGATGGAGATTATAGATAAAGGGCTAACAGGAGTGGGCTTTCAAGAGCCAGCTGAGGCCATGAAGTGATTCCCATTAGTTGTTGTGGAGACAGTAGCAAAACTTTTTATGTACTGGTTTGCCTTATGGGGATTTTATTTGATTAAATCAAAATAGGGCTTAGTATTGATATACAGTAGATCAAAAGATTTGATTGGTTACTTATTCATTAGGAAATATTTAAGGAAAATGTTTTAGGGAAGAGAAGATCTATTAATTAATGTAAATTATAGGGATAATTGTTGAAGCTTATTAAGTAGAACCACAGCATGTTTGAATTAAAAGTTAAAGGTAAAAGAACACGGAACGTCCGTGGGGCGAACGAGATGATCAACACAACTGATGGTTTAAGTTTAACAGAAGAATCTGTTTTTGTGATGATTTTGTTTGATTGAATCAAACTAGGTATTGATTTGATTGTAAATGTAGAAAATATATTGATTGTGTCCGTAATGGAAATATTAGAGTTAATATTGAACAACTGCATTGGTTAGAAGAATGGATAAAATTATAAGACTTCTCTGGTTAGATTTTGTTAAATATGGCATTAAATAGAGCTTACTAAATTGAATTAGAAGTGAACAAAATATGGTTAGGAAAACCGAGGTGAAATATGGAGATGGGCGTAGATTAATGGAAAAGGCTTAATGATAGGAGTTAGGATTGTTATTCTAATAATTTTGTTATTCATGGGTGAATATGATTACAGTGACAGGTGAAACATGCTGTCTGTTCAATTGGTGAAAATGACAGTCTATCCCAAGGATGAACAAAATTATGTGACGATACAGGTAGCGGGAGCTACAGTGAGATATGTGTTAAATGTATGTTCTGTTTGTTTTTCTTCTATTTGTTTATTTTCTGAGAAAGATTAAGGGCAAAAGATTTAAAGAGGGTTAAAAGCAGCAGTCATCCGTGTTACGAGATGGCGTACAAAGATAGGGTTTGAAACTGAGTGATTTTTATTATACTTTTATCTGTTTGTTTCCTTACTATGTTATAACTACCTTTTTCCTTACTGGCGTGACTGAGGGTCTGTTTACAGGAGCGCAGGAACAGAGATTTCTCGCTTAGCCCGGCGTCGTAAAAATGTTTACTTGCTAGCTAAAATATTACGGGGCTTTTCCCCCACAAAAACAGCCTTATGCTTCTTCATTCTAAACTTTTCTTCACAGGTTCAAGGAGAGTGATCATTTATGCAAAAATCAGAGATAAAGAGTATAAGTGTGATGATATGACTTAAAATTTGTTTTATTGTTTATTATTGTGATTATGGGTAATCAGAATGATAAAAAGTGAGGAGTTGTAGTGGCAATTTTAATGATATTCATTGATCTTTAGTAAAATATAGATGATTCAAAGAATGTCACATGTGTGTCTCACTTGTAGTGAGAGAAGATTCTGTTTATGTACCTGGGGAGGCAGAAGAGGGAGACACTCCAGAGAACAGACGAACAAGGACCTCTGACCTAGATGTCAGAAGGCCATTTTGGTGCAGGGGGGCTTATGGGCCAACTAGTGACGTCTATGGAAAACTACTGGGAGGAAGGCTCTGGGGGGAAGAAGGCCTTGAAACTAAGATAAAAGCTAGTTCAGTCTGTCTGGGGGGGTGTCACTCTTCTGCACAGGGTAACAACTGTGTATTAGACTGCTCCTATTCTTGCAAGAATAAATTCTTCTATTTTATATAATTTGACTCTGAGTGTCTCTTACGCAGTGATGTTTGTTTGAGATGAATTTTTGCCACAACACTAGAGATATGTATATATGTGATCGCAATATATTGTCATATATTTAGCATATATGACAGCGTCACTTGCGACATAGGGACATATATGTCATATATTACATTTCCGTATCCTGAAATGTTTGACAAGTAATTGTAGAAGTTGAAGTTTGTGCATCTGAACACTGCTATAGAAAATGTAATGTCAAGAGCAATAGTTATCAACTGATACATTGACATATTCCTCTCTGTGTTTCAGGATGTCAAGTCTTTTCAAGGGGAAAAAGAGATAACAGTTTAAGAAGTGAAAAGGAGTCAACAACACCAGAATCTGAATGCATTCGTCAGATAGACATATTTGTGTCAAATGTCAACACCAGGCTGAAAAGAATACAAAACAAACAAGGAAACATGAATTTTCTAAATACTTTGTTGATGGAAATAAAATATGAACTTCTACATGATGTTTGTGATATAACTGATCAATATTAGAGACATTTTAGATCACAGTGAACTCACACTAAACTAACAGAATGAGAGTTTAACACATCATGAGTGTCATGGGAGCTCATAGTGAGATCACTGTTAGATCAAATTGTTGCAGTGTATTAGGCCTGTGCATTTGGTCTTAAAAGTGACAGCAGCCTAAGAAACCTGATGCTCTCTCGGTCATTTAATGTTAATCAAACAAAAGAAAATGAGAGAATCAATCACTGTTCTTCACTGATTAACATAGTAACTTTAATAAGAATCAATGTATTTAATTCATACAGTGAAGACAATGCAATGCTTCCTTTTTTTTTTTTACATTTGATTATTCAATTTATGGGCTATTATTAGTAGTATGGTTAATGGTTAATTTCATAAATTCATCTAATTTCTGTTGTATTTTTACTATAGTGTTTTTTTTTTTTTTTTTGTATATTGAATGTTTCAACTTGTTTGTTGACAGTGAAACTGCTCTGAAAGAACAAATTAAGGGGTTGGGAGTCATTTTAGGTTTTTATGAACGCACTGACAAGGGCCCCCCGACCAAGTTTTGCTTAGGGCCCCCAGAAGTCTACTGGCTAGACTGGAGATGTGTTGTGATATTTATGAGGGATATAAAATGCCACTATCCACAGAGAAGATTTTTGTTCTCTTATGTCTGCATAAAGGTGAAACAACAATGGGTTTCTGGTAGCCTAGAAATCTAGACGCACCCTAGCGGCAGCAAAAATTATTTTGCAGCCAGTGTGGTCTAGCAACTCTCCGTTGGCTTTCAAAGTGGAAAAACCAAACTCTGGTCAGGCCAACATCGTGTATACAGTTGGTGGGCGGGCTTAACACAATGGCGGAGTTGTGACGGTTCTGCGCTGTGATTTCCCTGCTACTTGAAAACAAACAAGATGCTGCTGGCGAACAGCGGTCTTTCGAATCGGCTTTGGCCGCGACTCTGGAGGACTTGGAGTTAAGAGAACGTCACTTAAGTCATTCTTAAAAAAGGAAGATAGTGTTCGGAGTTTTGACGACCGGATACGGCAAAAGTTTAATATATCAACTAGCTCCGCTGGTGGGAAATAGTGATGTGTCGTTCATGAACGATTCGTTCATTTTGAACGAATCTTTAATATGACTCGGGACTACCGAGTTGTCTCAGAGAGTGATTCGTTCATTTTGTGTTGATCGCGCATGCGCATTGCGCAACATATGGTTTCTGAATCTGTACTGGAAATGATTAGTTCATCTCTCTCGAGTTCGGGTTCGGGCCGGGTCCGAGTCTTTCGTTCTTCCTGTCAGTCCCATAGAGGCTATGCTGTCAGTACCGGAAAGAGTAATGATTAGTTCATCTTTCGAGTCTCGAGTTCGGGTTCGGCCGGGTCCGAGTCTTTCGTTCTTCCTGTCAGTCCCATAGAGGCTATGCTGTCAGTACCGGAAAGAGTAATGATTAGTTCATCTTCTGAGTCTTCGGGTTTGAGTCCTTCGTTCTTTTGTCACGTGACTTGTCACCGTATTGAATAGCCTACTAATTCACAACCTTTTTACAAACAAGCACGTAGTTAATGTATAATATAATAGTAGTTAATTAATGTATAATATATAATAAAACACACCACAGATGCACAAGAAACATTTAAAGAAACGGACAGGGACAATAATAAGATGGAACTTTTATTTTTCAGATAATGTTTATTTCACATATTTTGTATTTTAATTCCTAAATATAAAACAATATACATTCAGACGCAGTCAATAATACGAATCTAATATTGTATTTGATGCGAGATACCAGCGGTCACGTGACAAAAGAACGAAGGACTCAAACCCGAAGACTCGAAGAAAATGAACTAATCATTACTTAGCCTGAACTTAAAACCCAACAACTAATCAATTCATAAAAATTTCGGTTTCTTATAATTTGGCTTTGGCTGCATTACCCTATAATTTATTTGTATTCTTTTTACAAATGTAATCAACATTTTCGTAAGTTCTAGATGTGTTGGGATATTTAACATGCCATTTTAATTATATTATGCTGAAATGAACGAAATGAACGAAATGACTCGAAAAAAGATTCGTTCATTTTGCTGAACGAGACTCAAAGATCCGAGTCAGTAAAATGATCCGAACTTCCCACTACTAGTGGGAAAACGCATGGGACTCACTCAGCCACAGCCGTTCGCTGGTTGGTTGTAGCGGTGTCCTATTGCGTGCAGAGGGATATTGAAAGACAACCGTTTATCCCGGCCCTCGGATTGAGGTATGCCAATTGTGAGTTCCCAGACCTAACATCTTGATGTAGGTTTGGCTTGCCAGGCTAGGTTTCTGGCATTTTCTCCACAGTTTTACAGTTTCATGACTACTGTTGAATCAATTCACATGACTACTGAATCAAATCATGACTACTGTTGAATCAATTCACTCTGAAAAGAAAGATGAAATAATACTTTTTTTAGATGAGACTTTTTGAGATGAGTGGTAAACAGCATTTACTGTCATCACAAGAATTGAGCAAAGCTTATCCAAGACCTTTGCTTGAGCCAGTACACAGCGAGGTTGACCATTTTGTTCACTTGCCCCTGACAGACTGAGGCTAACTCAGATTAATGGCTGCAATATATCTTACTCTACAAACGTTGAATGAGATGTTGTAATCCTTTTAGGGTCTAATGAAAAGACTGAGCATAGAATATTTCTGCAAAAGTTGCTCTCAAAGAAAAGGTTTAATTAATTTGAATCTGTAGACAAACTAATCCTTTATAAACAGAAACCCTTACATATTGAACATAATAATAACAACCTATCTTACTTGCATTAAATAATTGAAATGTTATTGAGCTATAGCCTAAAAGATGCTAAGGAAAATTGCATCACTCCTATAATTCATCCATTTTCTATGTCTCTCTCTCTATTGTGTCTTGAAACTTGACATCATACTTAACAGTACAAAAGAACACTTTTTTATGGAAAAAGAGATGAGCAAAACCTCTTTAATTGATATGTAAACACACATACAAAAAGTTATTTAAGGTGTGCATTAACGACTGGGCCAGGCATATGTTAAGTTCAACATGTGAAAAAATAATAACATTAATAATGTAGGTATACTATATCAGGGGGGTGGGGTTTTATTATTAGCAAAAGTCCAACATTTGCAGTATGAATGAATTTTTATTTTATTTCAAATCTTACACTTTTTACATTCAATCATGACTATGATGAATGCATTTTACTAAAGCTGTGGCAAACTCAAATGCACTCAAGACAAAAACATCTCATGCCAAATGTAATCATAAGTTATTCAGAAGCAAATAAAAGACAAACTAACTAAAACATTGTCTTTTGTCTTGTAATAATGGATTTCTTCTGTTCTGTTAGGGTTCTGTCACATGTAGCTGACTTAATGTAAGTTTCCCTGGAGATAGAATGTCACGAATCACCCACAACAAATTTTGCAAAGCAATCACAAAAACTCTGGCAAGCATGCATTGCGATCACAAACAACCAAGGACATTAGCTTTTCAGTGAAGGAAAAGATTAATTTAGGCTGTTGTTTGCTTTCCCTCTTTTTACATCCTACAGTCTTAAAATAAAAATAAAAGTCATAAACATATTTGTAAACACATGACAACAGAAATATCATAAGAACTGTGAAAATGAACAACATTCATCTTTTATTCATCTAACTTTCTTGTGTATTCACTTTTTGTATGCAATATTACTTTTCATAACCAACACAGAGATAACCCTCCAGCATGAAAGCCTGATGAGGTTGTGTTGTCCTATCTCCAGATGAGTGTGGTGGTCCAAAGTGTTGGGTTCAATGGCAGTAATTCTCCCCTGGCCCTCCCATCTACTATAAGTGACACAGAATAAAGAGCAGTGATCTGTCGAGTTGATGCCACTGCAGAAGGATCCATCACAGTCCCTGTCTGGTGCAAGTGATTCAGGTGTGATGTTTACAAACAGCAAAACAAAGGCCATCCTTCATTCTTCTGCCACAGATTAGAGGCCACCACCAGGATGGTCCCTGCCCATACCTCCCAGAGGGTCGGCTGCGCCCCTGCCTTCGTCTTCAGGCAGGAAATGCAGATTCTGTTACCCTCGGATTGCGAACTACGGACGGGGCCTACGCCAAAGAACTGTATAACACAATACTTGCTTGCTGGGCTATTAATAAATTAATGCTTGTTACGTCATTTTGCCTCCCGAGTCTCTCTGGTACTATTTTGGACAACCAGCTTCTCAAGAAAACTCATGCTGGTTGATCAAACCATGCAGCATTAACCATGGTTACAAAGCAAGGTTACATTAGGTTACATTAACACACTGCTAAAACGACATTCTACCACAACAAAATTAGCAATTGTTCTGACTCTCGCACACTTTTCAAAACCTTCTCTTCGCTTCTTTGTCCTCCTTCCGCCCCTTCTTCATCTACTCTTACAACTGATGACTTTGCAACATTCTTCATAAATAAAACAACAACCATCAGCGGCCAATTCTTCACACCACAAACTGACAAACACATCATAACAAATACACACTCTCTCGCCTCCCTCTCTTCACTCTCGGAGGCAGAAATTTCCAAACTTATCCTTTCCAATCATCCTACTACCTGTCCGCTTGATCCTATCCCCACTCACCTCCTTGAGGCCATTTCTTCTTCAGTTATACCTGCACTTACTCACATCATCAGCGGGATCTCCCGCGATCCTCTGGCAGAGGTGGGGGGTATTATTGTGATATATAATCACCAACTCAACATGAGTCCTGTGGATGTTCCGCAGTTTAACTCATTTTAATGCCTTATTTTGAGGGTATCTGCCCACACTTCCACTGCCATCGCTAGGGTCTACAGGCCTCCTAAGATAAATTAAGATTTCTTATCTGAATTTGCAGATATGTTGTCCATGCTATACCTCAAATTCGAGAGAACTCTTATTTTGGGAGACTTTAACATCCATATGGACATAAAAGATTCAACAACAACAAAAGATTTTTCATCTTTATTGGAGTGCTTCGACTTGAACCTGCTCGTGGACTGTCCTACACATAATAAAGGCCACACTTTTGACTTGGTGATTTTAAACGGCTCATTTGTGTCCCAGTTGTGCATCTCTGACTTAGGGCTGTCTGATCATCTGGATATTTTTTTTTATATGGAACTGTCTGATATGGAAACACTACCTCTTCTCGCATTATTAACTATTGCAAATGGAGATCGACTGAACTCTCTGATTTCTCTGATTTTATTGGTTCTTCCTTAAGCTGTTTTTCCCCATCTGATGCGCTGGAGGACAAAGTTATCATGTTAAATTCTGTTCTCTTTCATCATCTCGTTTCGAGATCCACCTATGGGAAGGGCATCCGTACCAGACGAGAGAACAATAGGTTACTGTCGTAACCCCGGTTCTCTGAAACATCGAGTGGAGAGATCCACCTATGGGAAGGGCATCCGTACCTGACCTCTGCAGAAGCATCCAATTGCACCAAGTCTGGCTAACAGACAGAAGCGCGCAGCCAATGCCAGGTGAGGCCACACCCCCTTACCTACGGGCATATCACAGCTGGGCGCGCTGCTATTCCTCAGTTGACATTCGCTTCTCGCGATCTCTGCATTGACACAGTTCGGTTGGATTAACGTTACGCTGCTCACTTTCGAGTCTTCAGGAGGACATATCGCCAGATCAGCCTCCGCCAGACGTGAGTGACAGTCGTTTCTTCAGCCTATCCGCTGTGTTTTTTGCATCCGGAGCCGCCCGAGCTCTCGCTGTCCTTCACCTGCTCCTCCTTTACATGGCTGCCCGCCACGGATTTTTCCGAGTTCTTCACCGCTGGCCCACCCATGGCTATGTGACCGTCTAAACAGCCGCTTCCCCCGGGGAACAGCCTATCACGACGAGCCTGCCCGGCCGCGTGTGGTGCTCTCATCGCCGCTATAAGGACCCTCTCGTTCTGCGCGGTCTGCTTGGGCTTAACACGCTCAAGCTTTGGAGAACCCGGGGAATTGCGGTCATTGTAATTGCTGCCCATGTAGCTTTTACTAAGCCGGCTTTTAGTTGCACGACACAGCACGCCGTGCTCGGCCTTTCTGACTCGGAGGAGAGACACGGTGATGATGACGCGCTACCGGGGGACTCCCGGAGCGCCACCTCTCTAAAATATTTGAGCTGACATCAGCCCAATCCGCATTCCCTGAAGAGGACATCTTCGCGGGAAAACCTCACTCTCGTTGACGAACCGGTCGGTTCCGGCGACGGGGATGACGCGGTCCTTTTAGCGTTCCCTAGGCTAGCGTTCACGCGGCTTTGCCTCCGTCCATCCTCCTGGAAGTTTGTGAGCGAGCGGCCGTTCGTCTCAACATTGTGTGGCCAGCTCCACAGAGCGCCACCGACCAGGATAGGAATATGTACGACGGGTAAACGCTGGGACCACCGCCCAGTCTGAACGGCTGGAGCGTCCCGCTAGACTGTTAACACGGTCTCACGGGCCTTGATTTGTTACGATTACGTGTTGAGTTTTTCAATTTATGCCTTCCTAGGAAGGCGGTCCCGAACGCAAGCGGCCTGCCTGTTGTTCGACCATTGGGAGTAACGTTAACTAACAGGGTCTCCCACCTACGGTCGGTTAATCCCCTCTCGTGGCTGCTCAGCCCGTATGTTAGTGGACGTTGTGTGTGTGTCCCCTTCCCCCCCACAACAACAAGTTACGGGGGAGGGGGCTGTCGTGAGGGAAAGTACATAGCAGTGTTACCACACCGCACGCACTTGGTTCCCCTCACCCAGTTATTAAAGGCTTCGGCCCCAGTGTTTCCCAACACAAAACACACACATTACTAAACAACACATTTAATAAACGAATCAAATGAATTCGTGCAGATTTATATATCTGCCAGCGGCAACATAGAGAGCAAATATCTCTGATCCCATGCATGTCGCCCTGAGTCCGTCCACAAGAGGTCGCCATTGCCTCATAAATCAACCAACTGGGCTCACACAGCTCAGTTGCGGCTGTCCAGCCGACGTGTTTTTAGTGGACGTTGTGTGTGTAAGGCCCCTGTGTTCCCCAACACAAAACACACGCATAACTAAATAAAAAAAATAAAAAAAATAAAAAAAAAACGCATTAAATAAATCCGTTACAGAGAGAGTATCTCTCTCCGCGGATATTATTTTTCTGCCTGCACTTGAGACTGCCCAGTTCATGTGTTCAGGAGATATGTGTTTTTCCCACTTTTGGGGGCACCTTGTGAGGGAAAGTTCAGCACAGTGGACACCACACTATGTTTCCCTCACTCTGTCAATAAAGGCTTCGGCCCCAGTGTTTGCCCAACACAAAACACACAAAGCTACGAATCAAATGAATTCGTTTTGGAGAGAAGACCTCTCTCCGCAAAGAAAACTTCTCACTGCAGAGAGAGGAAATCACTCCAAACCCCTGCATGTCACCTCTAGTGTTCCCACTAGATGGCGCCTTTGCATCACAAATGAACCAGCTGGGCCCATACAGCTCCGCTCCGGCCCGAGCGGGGGCGCTCGCGAGTCACAAAGCAGCTTGGCAAGCCGTTTCTTCGCCCGAGTGGGTTTTTGCGTACTGTAACCCAGGGTTACAAGCTGCAGTTTGCAATAAAACCTCCGCATTTCAACGGCGTTCTCTCTTCTCACACAGAAGAAAACGCCTCACACATACTGAAAGAGGAAATTTCCTCCCTCCTAACAAGGGGGCGATTCAGATGGGGCCACCCAATCTGATAAACCATGGTTTTTATTCCTGGTATTTTCATGTTCCAAAAGGCGTGGTGCCCCCTCGCCCTATATTGGACCTTCGAGTGTTGAACAAACATTTGAGGAAATTCAATTTCAGAATGTGACACAAGCCTCTCTCGCCTGTGCCATAAAGCAGAACGACTGGTTCACATCAGTCGATCTGAAAGATGCTTTCTTTCACATAAGCATCTACCCTCCACAGGAAATATCTTCGTTTCGCCTACCAAGGCGTTTTGTTACGAATTCACAGTTCTTCCGTTCGGGCGCAATTTGAGTCCCCGAACTTTCTGTCTGTGTGCGGAGGTGGGCGTGGCGCCCCTGAGACTATCAGGGCTGAGAATTCTGACTTACTGGCTCATCATAGCCAAATCAAAGGAGAAGGTGTCGCTGGACACCGGCCGGGTGCTCGCGCACATCACATCCTTCGGGTTCAAGGTGAATGCGAGCGACAACAATCTGACTCCCAGTCAGAATGTCATTTTCCTGGGCTTGGAATTGAACTCAGTCTCCATGCGAGCGCGTCTCTCTCAAGAGCGCGTTCGCTCGCTGATGGACTGTCTGTCTCAGTTCAGTGAAGGGGCGAGAGTACAATATCGCACATGCCTCAGGCTGCAGGATCTCATGGCTTCATCTATCCAAGTTGTGCCATTGGTCTCCTGAGAATGAGAACGTTCACGAAATGGGTTTTGTACACTACATTTCAGCCCGATTTGCGATCTCTACCGCTCGGTAACGATGACGCGCGCCTGCTCGGCGGCCTTGCGCCATTGGGAGAGCGAGAACTTTTACGCACGGGGAACCCCCCCTCGGGACGGTACGATGCGAAAAGTTTTGACGACAGATGCGTCCTTAACAGGCTGGGGAACCACCCAGGAAGGCAGAACGGTGAACGGTCTGTGGCTGAGCAGACTACGTTCAGCGCACATTAACTATTTAGAGCTTTTACTATTTGGAAAGCTCTGAATCATTTTCTGCCTTGCCTGCAGGGACATCCTGTTCTAGTACGGTGCGATAATACCACGGTAGTGGCTTATATCAACCGTCAGGGTGGCATGCGCTCGTCAAAACTCCACGCTCTAGCTTACAGGCTTTTGGTGTGGAGCAGACAGGTTTTTCTGTCATTACGCGTGACTCATGTCCCGGGCATTCGGAACAGTGGCGCGGATCTGCTATCGAGGGGAAACCCAATCCACGGGGATTGGCGTCTTCACCCGCAGATAGTGGAGAGGTTATGGATGAGATTGGACAGGCAGCCGTAGATCTTTTCGCCTCGCACGAAAATCACCATTGTCCTATGTTCTTCTCGCTAAAGGACATGGACGCGCCCCTCGGGGCAGACGCACTGGCCCACCCATGGCCCAAAGTGCTGTTGTATGCTTTTCCTCCCCTGTGCCTGATAATTTTCACACTGGCCAGGGTGAGAGAGCACGGCCTGTCTCTCATTCTGATAGCACCCAGGTGGCCCAAAGCCCCATGGCTGGCAGAGATAATCCCTCTGTTATACGCCGAGCCATGGCGCCTCCCCCCTCGCACGGACATACTGTCCCAAGCCAACGGGGAGATTTACCACCCCCACCCGGACAGGGTGGCTCTCTGGGCCTGGCCCGTGAGAGGACGAACCAAAATGCACTGGGGCTCCCGCCGCGTGTAATCGCCACTACTCAGAAGGCTAGGGCCGTTTCCACGCGATCCCTATATGGCTGTAAGTGGCAAGTGTTCGAAGGGTGGTATGATGGGCGTGGTTTCACATATTATCAGTGCTCGGTGCCTGATATTTTGTGTTTCCTGCAAGACCTCATGGAAAGAGGCAGGTCCTTTTCCACTATTAAGGTCTACCTGGCTGCGATTTCAGCCTGTCATGTGGGTTTTGGGGCTCCACCGTCAGGCAGCACCCTCTAACCCGCAGATTTATGGAGGGTGCACGCCGCTCTTTGCTGGTCATCAGGAGATCTGTTGAATCTGTCCCAGAGTGGGACCTCTCCATGGTGCTGGAAGCGCGGTCTCTGTATCCTTTTGAGCCTCTGGGGAGTATTTCCCTTAAGCTGCTGTCCCTCAAGACAGCTTTGCTCTCGGCCTTGGCATCTGCTAAACGGGTCAGTGAGCTACATGCACTCTCGGTTCACCCCTCGTGCGCCAAATTCTCCCTAAGTGGAGATAAGGTTTTCCTTAAGCCTAACCCGGCCTTCATGCCGAAATGCTTCCCTGCGTTCACGTCGGAGGTTTTGGAGCTATCCGCTTTTCACCCTCCACCCTTTGCCTCCCCGGAGGATCAGGGGCTGAATGCTCTGTGTCCCGTCCGTGCTCTGCAAGCATAATGACCAGGACCAGTGCTTTCCGCAAGAGCGACCAGCTCTTTGTTTCAAGGGCTCCCCTGCACAAGGGGAGTCCCATTTCAAAGCAATGCCTCTCACATTGGCTTGTGGACGCTATACTATGGCTTAGGAAGCAAAGGGAGTGCAGCCCCAAGGGGCATCAGAGCTCATTCCACAAGGGGCTTAGCCGCCTCTTGGGCTTTGTTCAGGGGAGTGCCACTGCAGGACATCTGCTCCGCGGCCAGCTGGGCCTCTCCTCATACCTTTGAGCGTTACTACCGGTTGGATGTCACCAGAACTTCGGTGGCACACTCGGTCCTAGGGGTAGGGTCCTCTTAGCCCTTTCCCACAGCCCCGTTTGGTTAACCAACGAGGAGTGAATGGGCCGGCTGGCCATGTTCATTCCTGTCACCAAGCATTCGCATTCCTTCTTGGGTTTAGCTATGTGCATTGGTGGTGCGGGGGCCATTATCATGTATGTGTCTCATGCATGTTTCATGCCCTGCTTGTCCACAGCAGTTAGCGTGGCGGAAAACTTGCAGGGTCATGTTTGTGGGACGTGTCAGGCACCGCCTCTCTGAGGTGACCGTCCTTCTCTGGCCTTCAGAACCTCACTGTGAGTGTATTGGGCAATCGGGGAGCTGTCCATGTCTCTCCCATAGGTGGATCTCGAAACGAGATGATGAAAGAGAACAATAGGTTACTGTCGTAACCCCGGTTCTCTGAAACATCGAGTGGAGAGATCCACCAGCTTTGCCCCGCTTGCCGCACGAGAAGCGAATATACTTACTGAGGAATAGCAGCGCGCCCAGCTGTGATATGCCCGTAGGTAAGGGGGTGTGGCCTCACCTGGCATTGGCTGCGCGCTTCTGTCTGTTAGCCAGACTTGGTGCAATTGGATGCTTCTGCAGAGGTCAGGTACGGATGCCCTTCCCATAGGTGGATCTCTCCACTCGATGTTTCAGAGAACCGGGGTTACGACAGTAACCTATTGTTCTCTCGTCTGGCCTGGACTTTTTTGCTCCTCTGAAATCACGACTGGTTTCTTTCAGTCGTTCTTCTCCCTGGTATAATGAGAATCTATGTGCAATGAAGGCGTTGTATCGTATAATGGAGCGTAGGTGGTGTATGTCTGGCTTGACTGTTTATCACCAGGCCTGGAAGGAACACTTACTTGAATATAAGACTCATATTGCATCGGCCAGGTCTGCTTATTTTGCTCAGATAATTGACAACAATCAGAATAACCCAAGACAATTGTTTAATTCTATTAACAAACTACTCAAATGTAACAGTTATTCAACTGTTCCAGCTTCAACTCACCTCTGTAATAAGTTTCTTGATTTTTTCAGTTCCAAGATTGATAACATTCATAAATGTATTATATCTCTTTCTCCTTCAACCACTTCTGAATTTTCCGGTACTCGCTCTCAAACTTTTCCACATTGGACTTTGACTCCACGAGTGTCCTGCATGAATTTTATCCTGAGCCGGCGGCAATCACGTGAGCTTTCGCGCTAAACACAGAGACACAGCTTTCAATGTTGCAAGCAACTCTAGCTTCAGATAGAAAAATGACAGAAATGTATGTGCAAATGATTTCACAGAAAACACATCTTAATACCAGATAGAAACAGCAGGGCCTCTGACAGCACCTTCCTGCACTACCTATATTTAGTGGAGCTGCAACATCGCTACACCAGATACTCCTGTCAACCCTCATGAAGATGGGCATCTCAGGAACTGCACTCCAGTGGTTCAAATCTTACCTCTCAGGTAGGTCCTTCAGGGTGTCTTGGAGGGGCGAGGTCTCTAAGTCACAACTTATTGCTACTGGGGTTCCTCGGGGATCATTGCTTGGACCACTTCTCTTCTCCATCTACATGTCATCACTAGGATCTGTCGTTCAGAAACATGGCTTTTCCTATCACTGCTATGCTGATGACACACAACCTCTCATTCCAGCCGGATGATCCGACGGTTGAACGAGCCGAAGGAAGCCCACGTCACACCTCTCTACATCAGTTTGCACTGGCTGCCAATAGCCGCTCGCATCAAATTCAAGGCACTGATGTTTGCCTTCAAGACAACCACTGGCTCTGCACCAATATACCTAAACTCGCTAGTTCAGACTTATGCGCCCTCCAGAAGCTTGCGTTCTGCAAGTGAACGATGCCTCGTGGTGCCATCCCAAAGAGGCACGAAACACTCTCACGGACCTTTTCCTGGACTGTTCCCAGCTGATGGAATGACCTGCCTATCTCAATTCGAGCAGCTGAGTCTTTAGCCATTTTCAAAAAATATCTAAAGACATCTTTTTTGACAGCATATGACCAATTAATACTAGCACTTACCTTTTCTATTATATACTATTCTATTTTGTTTGTTTTTCTGTAAACAAAAACAAAAAACCTCGCTATGTGTACTGTGCTAGACTAACTGAGATTTGTTTCAGCACTTGTATACTGTTGCCCTCTTGCTGGCCTGATTGCTTCTATTGTTCTCCTCATTTGTAAGTAGCTTTGGATAAAAGTGTCTGCTAAATGATTAAATGTAAACCAGCATGAACCAACTTCAGGGGCGGACTGGCCATCTGGAGCACCGGGACTTTTACACCCGGTACACAAATATAAAAAAAAAAAAAATAGAAATTCATAATATTACATATCTTTTCTACGCAAATGGATGAGTGAGTCGATCGCGCGGGCGCGGCCGACAATGGAGTGTTTTGTGTGCATGCGAGTGTGTTGCCCTCCCTCCCTGTTAATAGTTTGGTCTACTCCATTGCGTATCTTGAAACACGCCCCCTTTCACGTCTAATTTACAGAGAGAGAGAGATTGATCCGTTACAGCGAATTTCTCTGAGCAGATAATTACAAATAATTGTCCATGGATAAAAAGGGGAAGAAAAGAAAAGGTGGAGCTGAAAAGCTGTTCCGAACATTAAAACAAAAAAAATTAAAACAATCCAATATTTTTTTCTTCCAAAAACGAGTTCCTTGTTTTATGTTTTAAAACTTTAAAGTCCCTGTAAAGGCAATTTCAAAAAAAAATTCTAAACACATTAGAAATGTTAGAAATGTATTGCTAAAACATATTACAAAGACTGTGAACTGTGAAGTACTGAATTGTGGAGTTAGACCGTTAAACAGTTTTTCACCACCGCTCCTAACAATTATAGAGCACATTCACATCAGTTTGCGCTCAATCGCGAGTTACTGTCAGTACTATTAGTAACACAGCCTACAGATTGCTAGCTAGCTATGCCTTCGTCGCGGAAATGCGTACTACCTGGATGCGATCACCGGATCACGTACAAAACAGATCGGTGTCCTTATTTAAATTTCCGAAAAACGATTACATCAAGAAGAAGTGGATTCATTTTGTGAAGAGCCACCTTGATGGAGAGCTGAGGATCATCGCCAAAACCTGCCTCTGTAAGTGATCATTTTACATGGGATAGTTTTATAAACTTTCGTCGGAGATAACTGTCTGGGATTCACTGATAATCCGCTGTTACTGGTGAATGGGGCCGAACCGACTCCCGCCTCAGCCTTCATCCTCCCGTCGCGCCGACAAATGGTGCCATCATCGGCAGTGCGTGCCCACCGTGCGAGCATCCATTCCGGCTGTAGAGTTGAGTGTGGACGGCATAGTCTATGGTGGACGGTAGCTTTCCCGCGAGTGGGCGTGGTTTCAGCGCAGCCAGTGGACACGCCCCCAGCGTTTGAGAGCAGAGATTACTGCTCATTTTTTTCAAGATTTTGATAGCTTATTTTATGTACTTGCTGGCTTTTTTTATCATTCAAATTTGGCTGGGTGACTAATAACAAATTTTTCTGTGGTGTGACAAACTCAAAACACATACTTAATTTTGACTTTACAGGGACTTTAACTTAATAATTACATAATTTAAGATTTTGATGATCCTCTAATGTTTCAACTTGGATAATTTGCATGTTATAGTGTTTGATAGAAATTTTTATTTGCTACTAACCTTTGTAGATTTTGTAGCTATGTTCATTGCGGATAGGACCAACACATCTTACACTAAGTTTGCACCTTTTTGTCCATGTTGCTTTCTGTGCAGGTTTTATGAGTATTAATATTATTTGTCTTTGGCTATTTGCTTTATACTTTACTTTACACTAACAAATATTTATTACAGATAATGCTGAATAATCCCTAATCTGTTTTGTCTCCTTCTTAGGAATCCTTTCATCTCACAGCTCACACACAAACTCTGTTTCTCATACACATACACAAGCTCATTAAAATGTACACACACACACACACACACACTCACAAGCCATCTATATAAATATTTTCAATCTTGATTCAGTTGTACAGCTGAGTGCAGCACTGCTGTGGTGTATCTTACACTGCACTCAAGATGATACCCCCTGACTAGCTGATTTGCTGTCTTGATAGTTTTATATTAATAATGTTGTATATCTTAATGTTCTTCTGTTTGTTTCCTTTTGTTTTACAAATATGACCTATACAGTATGTTGCGTTACTTAAAATAAATGTTTAAATAGCATTTATTTTTGTATTGTGTTATATTGTTATGCTATAAGTGGTGTTAAAAATTATTCCTGCACATTACTGAGCCAATATGTTATGTGGGATGTGGTGGGCTATGTGGTTATGTATTATGATGTGGGATGTGGGATGTGGGCTGCTGTGGGCCAGAAAGTCCAGGGCCACTTTTTGGTCCCAGTCCGCCCCTGACCAACTTAGACCAATTCATGCTGCACTCTCGAAAAAAAAGGTATAAAGTTGTCACCGCAGTACCCTTTATTTGTGAATAAAGAGTGCATATTAGTACCTTAAAGGTACATATTAGTACCTAAATGGTACTAGAACCTTTTTAAAGGGTACCGTCCCAGTGACAGCTTTTGTACAATTTTTTCTGAGAGTGCGGTCAATGTTGATCCTGTTTCTACCTGTATTAAGTGCTGAAATCTTTATATACTAAATGTATATAAATTGTAAGGGAACATTCCCTTAGTCAGACTATACTGGGATGACTACAGCGACGCACAGCTCGAGTTCAATAAAGTAATGGTGTAATTCATCAGTAATGATGTTAGGTCAGACTGTAAACGTAAAATGCCCTCATGCAGTGTCCGCACTAATGAATCAAGCAAAAGTCACTTCTGTCACCTCCTCCCGTTGGGGAAATTGGTTAACTACCCTCAAAGAACATTGTTTTACAGCGTGCACCAGTCATGAACCCATCCTCATGTATGATGTCTGCAATGACTGAAGTTATGTTAGAGGATGAAGGAGAAATGACTCATGATTGTGTTACGCTTACATACACACCTACAAGGGAAGTAAAATAAATTACCATAGAGAATTCAGAATTTGAGTTGTTTGTTGAAGGTTCAGCTCAAGTCCTTTAAGGTAACAGACGAGCAGGTTATGCATGATAAAGTCGTTCAGAAACAAGCCATTAGAGCCTAAGTGGCACGGACCACATCAAGTAATGTTGATTACAGCAGCTGCAGTATTGTGTCAGGGAAGGAAAACCTGAACTCATGTGTCACACTGTAAAGTTGTTCCCCCACCTACAGGGATAGGATAGGACACGGACCAGCGAGGAGCCCAGGGAAGAACCGAATGCAACAGGCTTCAGGGGCCAACCCTGTGGTTAAGACTCCCTCATAGGCCTTCCCCATCCACTAGTCCATCCTTTCCTCACTGTTCTTTAGGTGTCGCAGGAATTAAGAAATAGGGAAAGAAGGAACAACAATAGCAGACTCGGAAAAGGATACAACCCTAGTGTTTAAACAAATACTGCTACAACCTTAGTGTTTGAAGAAATACTGCTCTCTGTTTTTTGTTTTCTTTCTTACTTTGTGCAGATACCACTTGATGGTTGTCCCGATACCCATATGCACCGACCTCCTCACCTGCGTATAAAGCCACAACTTGAAGAAAACAGCTAGACACACTGCCGAGCCAACTATCACAAAAGAAAAGAAAAAAAAAAATACACAACGCAGAGACCCACATACGGAACCTTCAGTCATCCATCAACATGATCAAGATTGTCGTACTACCAACCAACATGGACATCGCACAAAGTGTGGACTACTGAAACAACATATTCTTAGAGCTGATGAATATGTCAAAAAAACGCCTTGTTTGCTGGAAAGAATGTTTGTATGCCACACCCGAAGATGGCTGCATTCCATGACTCACTTGTGCACAAACATGGTGGTCAAGAACTCTTGGAGCATTGATCCTCTTCTTATGGTGTCATACAGGTACCTTGATCAAGTCAATTCTGTACAGAAATTGGCCAATGATACAGCTTTGGCCCTGGGTAACATCACGGACACACTCGCTTCGCACAAGATAATGATCTTACAGAACAAGAGTGGTCTTGGATTACATTCTTGCAATGCAAGGAGGAGCCTGCACCATTATCGGCCCTGAATGCTGCGCACCGGGTTAATGGATCCAACAGAGAACTTGAACAAAATCCAACAAGACATGCTTGATCTTTCAGAAAAATTACACCAGATGACTGAAGATAATTACCCGTAAGAACTTAATGGACCCTAATTGCATGTTTGTTTCTGTGTCAGCATGCAATTACAGAAAATCAACACTGAGCATGCGCTATGTGCCTGTAACCATCACAGGTTACAAGAATGAACTTTTAAGTGTCTAAATTTGTATTTTGTGAGAGTTATTTGAACTCTCAAAGGGGGAAATGTAGTGTTACAAATTGTATTATATGTTTAGTTAGGTTATATAAACTGAATTTAGCATTTGAGGTATAAATGCAGAGTTTCCAGCTGTAAAACTGGCCAGTCCTGCTTTGTGTATTGGTCAGATTACTGAAACTCTTAATGGCTCTTGGAGCTCCTGTCTCAGCAAGAGAGTCCTGCCATTCTTGTTCTTGCGTCTCAGTGTTTGAATGGTTATGCTGATTGGATTAGGATTGGTAACACTCTCAGTCTAGGGCAGGTTCCTAAACCTGTATACATAATTTACATGCTTTCACGAGTTCGCACTTACATATAATTAGAGTGGATAAGATTTAATGCGTATTTGGCGTGCTGTCCAGGGGGAGGGCTCCGAGCTCAGAGTTTGGCCCGAACCCAGAGTACTCCCCCTATGTAAGTGTTTAGGACTGGAAGTGTGGAGAAGGGGCGGTGGAGGGATGCTGCTAAACTATCAATGGAGTGAGGTGAGATTGCTGAATCTATATAAACACCTCTTATCATTGATTGCTGAGTGCACTCCACTCGTGTTAATTAACTGAACATGCTCCTCCCGAACTTTGTTCATAAAACATCATTTGTTCATCACAATGTAAGTCCCCGCCCCTAAATGTACAGGTCCTTCTAAAAAAATTAGCATATTGTGATAAAGTTCATTATTTTACATAATGTAATGATAAAAATTAAACTTTCATATGTTTTAGATTTATTGCACACCAACTGAAATATTTCAGGTCTTTTATTGTTTTAATACTGATGATTTTGGCATACAGCTCATGAAAACCCAAAATTCCTGTCTCAAAAAATTAGCATATCATGAAAAGGGTCTCTAAACGAGCTATTAACCTAATCATCTGAATCAACTAATTAACTCTAAACATCTGCAAAAGATTCCTGAGGCTTTTAAAAACTCCCAGCCTGTTTCATTACTCAAAACCGCAATCATGGGTAAGACTGCCGACCTGAAGGCCATCATTGACACCCTCAAGCAAGAGGGTAAGACACAGAAAGACATTTCTGAACAAATAGGCTGTTCCCAGAGTGCTGTATCAAGGCACCTCAGTGGAAAGTCTGTGGGAAGGAAAAAGTGTGGCAAAAAACGCTGCACAACGAGAAGAGGTGACCGGACCCTGAGGAAGATTGTGGAGAAGGACCGATTCCAGAACTTGGGGGACCTGCGGAAGCAGTGGACTGAGTCTGGAGTAGAAACATCCAGAGCCACCGTGCACAGGCGTGTGCAGGAAATGGGCTACAGGTGCCGCATTCCCCAGGTCAAGCTTGAACCAGAAACAGCGGCAGATGCGCCTGACCTGGGCTACAGAAAACCTGGGCTACCTGCTCACAGTGCCAAAACCACTGGTAAATGGTTTACTGACCATGGTATTACTGTGCTCAATTGGCCTGCCAGCTCTCCTGACCTGAACCCCATAGAGAATCTGTGGGATATTGTGAAGAGAAAGTTGAGAGACGCAAGACCCAACACTCTGGATTAACTTAAGGCCGCTATCGAAGCATCCTGGGCCTCCATAACACCTCAGCAGTGCCACAGGCTGATTGCCTCCATGCCACGCCGCATTGAAGCAGTCATTTCTGCAAAAGGATTCCCGACCAAGTATTGAGTGCATAACTGAACATAATTATTTGAAGGTTGACTCTTTTTTTAAAAATTAAAAACATGAAATATGCTAATTTTTTGAGACAGGAATTTTGGGTTTTCATGAGCTGTATGCCAAAATCATCAGTATTAAAACAATAAAAGACCTGAAATATTTCAGTTGGTGTGCAATGAATCTAAAATATATGAAAGTTTAATTTTTATCATTACATTATGGAAAATAATGAACTTTATCACAATATGCTTTTTTGAGAAGGACCTGTATATAAATTGTAAGGGAACATTCCCTTAGTCAGACTAGATTGGAATGACTACAGCGCAAGTTCTCAATAAAGAATCCTGCGTGAAAGATATCCCAACGTCTCCTGGTTTTCGCTTCTTTCCAACGCTTTCCAACACTTGAGAAGAAAAAGTTCACAACAATACATAGAAAAGTCTGATTAAAAAGTCTGTGCAACTTGTGCAAAAATTTTTTTGTAAATGTACTTATAATTTAAATGATCTCATCAATTGGCAATGGAAATGCATTCATTTTTCCAAAATATTTACAGTCGTGCTCAGAATTGATGGCACCCCTGGTAAATATGATTAAAACTGGCTGTAAAAAACTGGCTGGGGGGGAAACACATTATGAAATAAATGTTTTTCTCCAAAACACGTAAAATATCTCTGAAGTATATTCCCATTAATAAATACCTTTTTTAGCACACCAGGGTGACTAGGAACATGAAATTGTCCAGGAATGACTTCTTGTTTCACAGGAATATGAGGAAACACAAAGGCCAAATCCCCTTAATCATCCATCACAATGAGTAAAACCAAAGAATATAGTTCTGATGTGCATCAAAAGATTGTTGAGCATCACAAAATAGAAAGTGGCTGTAAGAAAATAGCCAAAGAATTGAAAATCCCCATTTTGACCATCAGGGCAATAATTAAGAAGTTCCAATCAACTAAAGATGTTACGAATCTGCCAGGAAGAGGACGTGTGTCTATATTGCCTTAATGGACGGTGAGGATGAAAGTTTGAGTGGCCAAATACTCTTCAAGGATCACAGATGGAGAATTGCAGAGATTAGTTGAGTCTAGGGGTCAGAAAGCCTATAAAAAAAAAAAAATCAAACAACCCCTACATCACCACATGTTGTTTGGGAGGGTTTCAAGAAAAATCCTCCTCACTCATCCAAAAACAAACTCCAGCAAATTCAGTTGTCAGACACGACTGGAACATCAAACGACACGGTTCTATGGTCAGATGAAACTAAAAAAAGAGCTTTTTGGCAGCAAACACGCTAGATGGGTTTGGTGCACACAAAGATAAAAATTACCCCATGTGTACAATTTAATATACCATTGGATCTTTAATGTTGTGGGCCTATTTTTCTGCTGGAGGTCCTGGACTTCTTGTTCAGATACATGGCATCGTGGATTCTATCAAATATCAAAAGATAAAAAATCAAAACCTGACGCCTTCTGCTAGAAATCTTATAATGGGCCGTGGTTGGATCTTCCATCAGGACAACGATCCAAAACAAACATCAAAATCAACACAAAAATTTGTTACGGAGCACAAAATGAAGCTTCTGCCATGACCATCCCAGTTCCCTGACCTGATGAGTGGAGTGAACTGGAGGGAAGAAGCACCAACATGGATCTGGGAATCTGAAGGATCTGGAGAGATTCTTTATGGAGGAATGGTCTCTGATCTCTTGTCAGGTGTTCTCCAAACTCATCGGGCATTATAGGAGAAGACTTAGAGCTGTTATCTTAGCAAAAGGAGATTGCAAAAAGTAATTAATAAAAGGGTGCCAATAATTGTGGCCAACGTGTTTTGGAGAAAAACATTTATTTCATAATATGATTTCCCCCTCACTTTCAATTCTTTTACTTCAATGAAAGGTTCGATTTTTGGCAATTTTTTGAATGAAAGATCAAAAGGATAAACGATGCAGATTTATTTTTTACAGCCAGTTTTGTTCATATTTACCAGGGGTACCATCAATTCTGAGCACGACTGTATATGCTTAAAAGTATCAAAAGGCTTATTTGTTAAATGTTATTTTTATTTATTTATTTACTTTATATGTTTCAATGATTATAACCAGCACAAACTGATGTCAAAAGATGTCTAAAGAGAAATCAATAAACTATAGGCCTTCTGATGGAAAAAGGAAAAGCAACATGTTCAGTCCCTCAGTAGCCATATATGACTACAAGTCAACATGTGTGAACTTTCCCAGCAGAGAAGATTCCAATCAAAATCCTATGTAGCAGCAGTGTAGCAGGGGCCCGTTTCAGAAAGGAGGTTAAGTGAAAACTCTGAGTATGTTAACCCTGAAATGAGGGAAACCTGAGAAAGCAGAGTAAGTCAAGCCCGTTTCTGAAAGAGAGGTAACTTATACTCAGAGTCAGTGACCATGCTCTGTGGCAGCAGAAACTGTTTCTTCATCCCCATCATCCTGTGAAGATGAGCATTTGATTGAGTAAACTTTATAATACTATTTGTCATAATTTTTGGTGTACTGAGTACTGTCTGGGGTTCTGTTGGGACAGGAGGCTCCAAAAGACAGATATTACCATCAGAATCTGTTGGGACCAACAAAAAACCTAACCCAAAGTAAAATAAATGGAAATATCAAAAATAGCCTATATAAAAAATAACACATATGTAGACCTCTTAAATTTTATGAAGGCCCTTGAATCGTGGGGAGTGACTGGCTCTGATGAAGTCCCTCCAGGAATTCCCTCAGCCATTGGCCTTCCAGCATTCAGGCTCAGGGCCATCTCCATCTCCTCTGCATTTGTGGAGGTGGTGGTGCAGGTCCTCCTCCCGTTTTGTCCTCCCCCTCTTTCTGTTGGCTGAGAAGTAGTTAAATGAGAATGAACATTTAATTGTGTGAAAACAGAATTAGACCTATATGTCAAAAATGCTGCTGCACTGCTATATGCTGGATGCTATTTAGTTATTTAATATGTCAAATGTTTGTAAAGTCAGGTAGCCTACACCCATGATATGCTCTAGCCTTACCTGATTTAATTATGTTTTTATATTTCATTTTCAGCTGCTGCCACGTTCTTTTAATGCCTGCAGGATTGCACCTACATGAAAATTAAAATTAGGTTGAATAACATAGGCTACTGTTCTTCCAGTTTCACCTCTAATATTATAACAGTTGGGTAAGTTCCTCTAAAATAGTTATTAATTACTAATTACATCTTCAAAAGTGTAATTAGATTAATGTAATAATTTCTATCTCTAGAATGTATTGGTCTACTTATTACTAATTACTAAATCCCATATCAACCTCAACCACTTGAACAATACAAGGAGAGACAAGAAACTGCACTTTTAATGCTTTCAAATTGCATGAATTACTCTTGAATTGCCTTAATTTATAAGTGTGTAGATGGAGAAGGTAACATTAAAAATATACCTTTTTAAAATGTATGTTAAATCCACTATTGTTTTAAACAGACTTGTTCTATAGTCTATGCAGTATTTAATGCAATTACATCAGATTTTACTTTAAATTACAGAAGAATCCCTTTAATTGGATTACAGTATTTAGATTACTTGGTAATTAATTACACCCAACACTGTGTAACAGTAATTAAAATGTAAACTTAAGCATTGACTCGAGCAACTATTTTCTCCCAAGCTAAAACAGTTCTGCTGGTGAGAAATATGCAGACCTCTTTTTGTCTGGCGCTGTTGCCATGGTGACTCTAATATATGCGCTCCATTGATAATGGCTTTTTATAGTTGTGGTGCATGCACTTAACTCAGAGTCAGTCAACTTAGAGTTGAAGTCATTTCAGCTGTTCTGTAACCGAAAACTTTCAAGTTTTAACTCAGAGTTGGTTGAACCTCATTGAAACGGCCCCCAGATCTATTCCCCCAAGACCAAACATAATCAACATTGTCATATCCTGCCAATCTTGTCATTACCATCCCAAACACTCCTAAAGTTGCCATGACATAGCTATTTTTCTTGTACTAAGTCCCTTTCAAAGTCAAGTCCTTTCTCATGAAATGGCGTATGTATGACACGCCAATTCGTATTTCCATTTTTGACGTGCTATCAACACGCATAATCGCTTTTCAGCGTGTTTATTAACGCCGTTGACTTAACGCAGTGGTTCTCAACCTCTCCTGCAGGGACCCCCTGACACACCATGTTTCTGTTTTAACCCTGAAATGGCACACCTGATTCAATTAATTAAAGGCTTAATGAGTCATTATTAGAGTAGGAAGTAGGAATTAGTTAATTGATCAATTAGTCAACTACTCATTAAGCCTTCAATTAATTGAATCAGGTGTGCCATTTCAGGGTTAAAACAGAAACATGGTGTGTCAGGGGGTCCCTGCAGGAGAGGTTGAGAACCACTGACTTAACGTTACATTACTGTATATATATAAATATATGGCCTACCCCAACCCCGTCCCTAAACCTACCCATCACTGGGGTTAATACTATTTATGAGTCTTCCCCTACCATCCTAGGAAAAAAAATATTGCTCCACAGATGTAGATATGAATTTTGCTTCGTTTCGCTCGGACATTTAACGGCGTACGCATACACGCGGAATCACTCGGACGTTTAACGGCGTAGACATACACGCAATAGATGACGGTTCGTTTCGGCGTGGACATACACGCGGATAGCTAAAAATGCGTATAGATAACACGCCACTTGACTTGAAAGTGGCGTGTATGTTTTATGCAAAGTCATGATGTCATGTTGCACAGTGTCTGGTTGTGTTTCCCTGGGTTGTCACTAGAGGTCCTCGTTCTCACCGTGTTTTTCACATTTGACTTCATTTCCCAGCATTCTGTCTGTCACTCATCAGTTCATTGCACTCAGCTGTTTCCCATCACATTGTTAGATCTGTGTATATATTCCCTGTCTATGTCAGTGTTTGTTACGGAGTCGTTGTTATATGACACACCACTTCTGAGGTCTGTTTTCTAGTTTGTTCTTGTTTTAGTTCTTGTGTTTGGATTGTTTATTTGGATTTTGACCCCTGCCTGGAAGACTACGATTTAGATTACCCTATTAAAAACTTCTGCTTTTGGATTTCTGTTTTCCTGTGTGTGATTCGTGACAGAACGACTCCGTTACCAACTTTATCCAGCGGTATGTTTTGTAACATCTCTTCCCCAGCCACCGAGCGGGAGAGAAGGGAGTTTTTTAAGGGGACCTGATTGGTCAAGTTTCGCGGGACCCGTGGAGGTCGCAGTGGAGGAGGTGGTCAAGAGATGGTTCACGTCACGTCTGCCCAGTCAGAGACTGTTCATGTCCCGTCTGCCCAGTCAGAGACTCGTCACGTCCCGTCTGCCCAGCCAGAGACTGTTCACGTCCCGTCTGCCCAGCCAGAGACTGTTCACGTCCCGTCTGCCCAGCTAGAGACTGTTCACGTCCCGTCTGCCCAGCTAGAGACTGTTCACGTCCCGTCTGCCCAGCCAGAGACTGTTCACGTCCCGTCTGCCCAGCTAGAGACTGTTCACGTCCAGCCAGAGACTGTTCACGTCCCGTCTGCCCAGCCAGAGACTGTTCACGTCCCGTCTGCCCAGCCAGAGACTGTTCACATCCCGTCTGCCCAGCTAGAGACTGTTCATGTCCAGCCAGAGACTGTTCACGTCCCGTCTGCCCAGCTAGAGACTGTTCACGTCCAGCCAGAGACTGTTCACGTCCCGTCTGCCCAGCCAGAGACTGTTCACGTCCCGTCTGCCTAGTCAGAGATGGATCAGGAGATACCCATTCTCGCAGCCGGGGGTATACTGAGCGACTATTTGGAGCGTTTGGCTCGGATCCTGGACATGCCTGTGTTCGCTATTCCAGAGTCTGTGCCAGTGTCTGTTCCAGAGCTGGAGCTGGAGCCAGTGCCTGTTCCAGAGCCAGTGCCTGTTCCAGAGCTGCCTGTTCCAGAGCCAGTGCCGGTTCCAGAGCCAGTGCCTGTTCCAGAGTCGGAGCCAGTGCCTGTTCCAGAGTCAGAGCCAGTGCCTGTTCCAGAGTCAGAGCCAGTGCCTGTTCCAGAGTCAGAGCCAGTGCCTGTTCCAGAGTCAGAGCCAGTGCCTGTTCCAGAGTCAGAGCCAGTGCCTGTTCCAGAGTCAGAGCCAGTGCCTGTTCCAGAGTCAGAGCCAGTGCCTGTTCCAGAGTCAGAGCCAGTGCCTGTTCCAGAGTCAGAGCCAGTGCCTGTTCCGGAGTCAGAGCCAGTGCCTGTTCCGGAGTCAGAGCCAGTGCCTGTTCCGGAGTCAGAGCCAGTGCCTGTTCCGGAGTCAGAGCCAGTGCCTGTTCCGGAGTCAGAGCCAGTGCCTGTTCCGGAGTCAGAGCCAGTGCCTGTTCCGGAGTCAGAGCCAGTGCCTGTTCCGGAGTCAGAGCCAGTGCCTGTTCCGGAGTCAGAGCCAGTGCCTGTTCCGGAGTCAGAGCCAGTGCCTGTTCCGGAGCCAGTGCCTGTTCCAGAGCCAGTGCCTGTTCCAGAGCCGAAGCCAGTGTCTGTTCCTGAGTCGGAGTTAGTGTCTGTTTCTGTGTTTGTGTATGTCCTTGTGGCCGTTACTGTTTTAGTGGCTGTTCCTGAGCCGGTGTCTGCTGTTCCAGAGCCGGTGTCTGCTGTTCCAGAGCCGGAGCCAGTGCCTGCTGTTCCAGAGCTCGTCCTGGAGCCAGTGCCTGCTGTTCCAGAGCCGGAGCCAGTGCTGTCTGTTCCAGAGCCAGTGTCTGCTGTTCCAGAGCCGGAGCCAGTGTCTGCTCCAGAGCCTCTGCCATGGCCGCCCGAGGGGTCTTCACCGCCCTGGCCGCCCGAGGGGTCTTCACCGCCCTGGCCGCCCGAGGGGTCTTCACCGCCCTGGCCGCCCGAGGGGTCTTCACCGCCCTGGCCGCCCGAAGGATCTTCACCGCCCTGGCCACCCAAAGGACTGTCGTCTGCTTCGCCCTGGCCGGCCGATGAACTCTCTGTTTCGCCCTGGTCCCTGGTTAAACCATCCCCCCCTGTTCCTGTTTCCCTTCATGGACCTGGCCCACCATCCCTCCCCCTGATCCTCCACCATTCCACCTCCCTCCTGAACTTTTGTGTTGTGTGATAGTTGTTGTCGTGGAGCGTCTGGTAGCTGCTCCGTAGAGGGGGGGGGGGGGGTTTCCCTGGGTTGTCACTAGAGGTCCTCGTTCTCATGGTGTCTTTCACATTTGACTTCATTTCCCAGCATTCTGTCTGTCACTCATCAGTTCATTGCACTCAGCTGTTTCCCATCACATTGTTATAACTGTGTATATATTCCCTGTCTGTGTCAGTGTTTGTTACGGAGTCGTTGTTGTCACACCACTTCTGAGGTCCGTTTTCTAGTTTGTTCTTGTTTTAGTTCTTGTGTTTGGATTGTTTATTTGGATTTTGGCCCCTGCCTGGAAGACTACGATTTGGATTACCTTATTAAAAACTACTGCTTTTGGATTTCTGTTTTCCTGTGTGTGATTCGTGACATTTATACATTTGTGACAAATAACTAGAGCCTTACTAAATGTTCTGATACAAGAAGTGGCAATACAAATCGACCGATACTCTCCAGACAACAATGCAAATCCTTTTGATATCTACAGTATACAGCAGAAAGGCATTGCAGCATAAGCTCAGGGATGAACAAGCTGCAAGAAATCTGACATCACAAGTGGCATGTTTGGCTGCGTTAATGATGGCCATGAGTCAAGAAACTTACAACAAAGCCACAACCAAAGATTATGCTGAACAGAAAACTTTTTTTTTTTTGAGAGAGAGAGAGAGTGGTAAGCGCTGTTGTGAGAGGTACTAGAGGGTTTTTGATGTGAGGGGGCAGCAAAAGCTGTGGTTCTTATTAAGCGCACAATTTATCCCTAGTAACAGAACAGCCATTGTGTTGATGTCGCATACATCATTACCGAAAGGCAGTCATTTAAGCTCAGCATCTCTTGGGGATATTGTGTTTATGCTGTAATTGCTATCAGCTTCAACAAAAACAAACCTTTTCATAGCCATCGGTATCTGAGTAGTTTTTGTTGTTGTCTTATTGCTGTATAACAATAAAAAAAGAATTATGGCAAGAAGTAGCAAAACGTAACCGGCTTCACTATACAGAGTTAATATCAGAAAGTGACTCAGCACAAGGACAATATGCTAGTCTATGGAAAATAAACATGTTCATATAGGTTTAAGAAAACACTTGGATTGTCACTTGAATAACAACCCCCATAACAACCCCCCCCCCCCCCCCCCCCCCCACCCACACACCCACACCCACCCATAATGTGTGACACGTTTTCCAGCTTTGCTCAGTGTAATTTTCTTGACCTGATATCAAATGCCATTTTTTTCTGCACCTACCCCATTATCAAGTCGTTTTTATGTCATTTTTTATAAATCCAGAGAAATCCAAATATTGTGTCTCTGGAATGGATTTTTCATTTTATGCCGAGAAAATAATTCATGCTCATGGCGGTTTCTGAGACTGTGACCATTTAATTAACTTGAGTGTTGATAAAAACCCACAAGGGAAAGCAGAAGGAAAGCAGAATGAGATGAAGGAGAGAGAAGTGGAAGTTCTCCAGACAACATCAGGACTTGAGGACTTCTGAGACACATCTGATTTGAATCAGGGGCTGATTGAAAAACAAGCCACTCAACTGAAAAGCAGCATACCATTTGTAAAAAAAAAAAAGTGATACCCAGTGTTTTATCAAACACTTTCTGTGTCAATATTCTATAAAAAAAATCGGGGAACAATATACGTACATGGCATGTCTGTTTTCCCTCTGAGGCATTTCACCAGTCATATAATATCCTGGCATTATAATGCAATTTGGGTACTTTTTTCCTGCATTGAAAATACACAGGAAATGTTGGAAATATAATATAAAAATTAAATTGTGTGTCCTCAAGGAGAGCGTTTTTCTTCTGCCAGGCTGGTATTATATATTTTTTTCCAGATAAACAGTTTTTATTGATTCACAGAAACTTCCAGAATACAACACAATACATATGTATAGAATCAACATTTTTACTCCGATAATCCCCAACCCCCTGCCTCCCGACTTGGTCACAACTTGACTATACAATTAAGTACAATTAAGATAACTTCCGCCATACCATGGTGAGGGGGGGAAAAAATAGCATACATACCATCACAATTACACTTTCGAGTGTGAGCATGTTTCTGACACAATTATTACTGTCCCTTTTCCAAATAAGTTAAATATCTGACCATTTCTTATAGTATTTACTTTATCAGTCTGTTTATAAGACATTTTTTTCAAATGCGGACACTCTACCTAGTTCTGTTATCCATTCCTGAAAAGGGGCTCCTCTGACTTCCAACTCCTAAGAATTATTTGTCTGCCAATCATTAAACTGGTTTGTATCCAGTACATTATCCAGTACATTGTACAAAGACAGTAAAACTAGTTCTTTTTGCGGATGATACAAATATTTTTGTTCTGGGGGTAATTTGCAGGAGCTGGAGATTATTACTTCAGGTATGTATAAATTAAAAAGATGGTTCGATAGAAATAAATTATCATTAAACATTAATAAAACCAACTTCATGTTATTTGGTAACTGTAAAAAGAGTATACAAATTTGGATACAGGTAGATAGGGTGGACATAGAACGGGTTAATGAAATAAGTTTCTTGGGTGATAATAGATGACAAAATATGTTGGAAATCTCACATAAAACATGTACACAATAAACTTTCAAGAAGTATTTCAATATTGAACAAAGCGAAACATGTTCTGAACTACAAATCACTCCACATTCTTTACTGTGCGCTGATATTACCATATCTAAACTATTGTGCGGAGGTTTGGGGTAATACTTACGGATGCAGACTATTATCTGTATTTATGTTGCAAAAAAGAGCCATAAGGATGATTCATGGTGCTGGTTATAGAGATCACACAAATGTATTATTTTTAAAATCCAAGACATTGAAATTTACTGATCTGGTTTATGTTCAAACAGCACAAATAATGAATAAAGCAAAAAATAACCTACTCCTGGCAATATTCAACAACTGTTTTTTAATAGAGACGGGAGATATAATATTAGGGGTGAGTGCAACTTTAAACAATTATGTGTCCGTACAACATTAAAAAGTTTTTGTGTTTCGATATGTGGAGTGAAGTTGTGGAACAGATTAAGTTCAGTACTTAAACAATGCCCAAGTATGACTCAGTTTAAAAAGTGCTGTAAAAATAAGGTATTTGCAAGGTATAGAGAGGAAGAAGGTTATTAGTTAGGTGACAGTTTATTTATATGTTTTTCATTTTTTATTTATATATAGTTTTTTTCTTCTTTTTTTTTAATGCAATTTATTATTTATGATGTATATAAACATAGGTAAATATGTATGTTGTTTTTTGTTTTTTTGGTGTGTAGAGACAAATAGATCAAGATGTTCGGTCAACCGGTTAATTAGTTAATTAATTATTAAAAAGTAGTGGAGATGGGGTAGGATTGAATAAGCTTATGCTTCTTCCTACTCCTTTTCGGACATGTATAAGTTAAAATAGTTTTTTATGTTATTAAATTATTATTATTGTTTTTTTTAATCATTTTTACTATGATTGTGTTTTTTTTTTTGTTGTTTGTAGTTTTTAAAAAAAAAATATATATATATATATTTTTTTTACATGTTCGAAATAAAAGCTTTTCATTCATTCATTCATTCATTCATTCATTATGTGTTTGTTTCTTATTTCAATATCTGTCCACACATCTAATATAAACAATTGAGGACATAGTGAAATATGAGTATCCAAAACTGTGCAAATATGTTCTTGAACTTTTTTCCAGAAATCTTGAATTTTTGTACAAGACCACAGAGCATGAGTTAAATCTCCATCACCAGTTTTACACCTCCAGCAATATGGTGTTTCTTTTAACCCAAGTCTATAAGGAGTCCAGTAAAAACGGTGCACAATCTTAAACTGTATAAGGCGTATCTTTGCATCCCTAGATGCCGTTTTAACATTCTTTCTGCCAGGCTGTTATTGAAAATAAAAAAACATTCTTAAGTGACTTGTCTGTAAATAGAGGCTAAATCAAATCAAATTGTGCTGTCAGTATTCTGTAACAGAACAGGTCAGACTAAATCATTTTCCGTTTTAAAATAAAGTTTTATCTCAGGTAAACAACATACAGCTATTTGTCTCTTTGCCATAACAGTCTGACATCTGCAGGAAGATGGCCCTGCAATGCAATACATATTCAAAATAATTTTCCAGACCTGACAAACAACACTGCCATTACTGAGACCAATAGAATCTGATGTCTTGGCCATAAATACAAGAAAAACACATTAGAGAGAAAATCTGGTAAACATTAGAGGTAAAAAAAAATATATATATATATACTAAACCGACATTCAAATTTTGGGTACGGCATTTGTCTTTTCTAAAATATATTTTTGAAGAGACTGCTGCAGATTGCAATAATTCACTTCTTCATTTCTGAAGTGCACTTTTTCCTCTGCCTGTCAATTACACTAAGTGAAAACAGAGGGCCCGTACCTAAAAGAAGCTGTTTTGTTTGTGCAGATGTAAAGAAAAGAATAAAGGTGGCATGGCTCTTATAATTATGCTTTTTGAAATGCTATTTAATATTCATGAAAGAAAGAAAGAAAATCTACATTTAAACTTTGCTGAATCTTGTGAGAAAATTTTGAACTGCTATATCCAAGCCATTTTTTATAACTTAACATTTAAATGAACTTAGATTAAATTGAATGCAAAAAGAAAATTATCAGCTAATGATCCAGATATGGGTTTGACTAAGCAGCAGACACAGACAGTCAATTAGGGCTGCAACAACTAATCGCTAAAATCGATTATTATCGAAAATGAAAAAAATTCCAATTCTTGTTAATCCAAGTTGCGTCTGCGCACTGTGCTCGGAAACGATCAGCCAGTCACGTAGCTTTACGGTAGTGAATAACACATTTCTTTGGACAAAACGCATATGGAAAATAGTGGAGAACACAGAGTGAGCAGTTACGGGGAAAGGTGCATGACCCAAGTTGAATTGTTAAAAAAACATTTTTTAATGTATAATAAAAAAATTTATACGATTAATCGAAAAAATCAACAGATTAATAGATTATCAAAATAATCATTAGTTGCAGCCCATCATGTCAAGAACTTCAAAATGCTTCCCTGTCCCTTAATTAATATCATTACAAGCAAAGACAAAACCTCAATAGTGTTTCTTCTAACAAAAAGGCTATGACAACTCCTGATGTGAGTATTAGGAAGCCACGTGTGTCCATTTCTCTCTCTCTCTCTCTCTCTCTCTCTCTCTCTCTCTCTCTCTCTCTCTCTCTCTCTCTCTCTCTCTCTCTCTCTCTCTCTCTCTCTCACACACACACACACACACACACAGAGAGAGAGAGAGAGAGAGAGAGAGAGAGAGAGAGAGAGAGAGAGATGGACATACTTGGCTTTCTACTCACACCAGGAGTTGTTGATCTCCCTTTGCAGCTGAAGTTCTGTGATTATGTAAATGTAGGTCAGTGGCAGCACACCTCTGTAGTTTCGGGCTGGAGTGGAGATTAATGAAGTTGCCGGAGGTCCAAAACTAATTTTGGGTAAACTGTTGTTGATTTCATTTTCATATTTTGTGGGGGAAGAAATTCTACCTGTCATTTGTGTTATAGTCATAGTCATGCAGCGCTCAATTTAAAACTGACATGATTCATATGTTCATGTCAGTTAAATCAGATAAATAAAATTAATATTCAAAACCCCCCTTGTAAAGTTTATCAGATTATTAAAAGAATTTGAAATTTACACAATCAATCAATCAATGTCCAAGAAAAAAAAAGAACAGTTATGCACTGTTAAATCTTTTATTTGAATCTCTCACAGCAGCTCGTTCATGAGCCGTTGCCGTTGATAAAAGGAGTGAGCAAGTGTTCAGCGTGTGCAAAGACTCCATCCATGCATTTAGGTTTAGATGCAAACAACATCTTTCCTTATTTTTGTGACAATGAATAAACATAGCCTCAAATCCACTTTCTATGGCTTCTCATTCCTTGTTCCTTGCACGTTACCCTAGCCTGGGAAAACCCAGACAACTTCCAGCAAATTTAGATTTGCTCTGAAAGTTAGTCTGGCAAAGAGCTCATTCAAGCTCATTTCCAATCCGCCGAAATCGAGGCACCAATCAGAAACGTTGGGGCGGGCTTCACACGATGACAACAGCCCTGGGATTTTGAAGCAGATTTTGTAGCCTACATTACAACGATGGATGCCGCGTCGAACATCACTCGTTCGAATCAGCTATAGCGTCTGTTTTAAGCGATTTGAACGTTTCCTTTTTGTTAAAAACCGAGCAAAGAACAACACTCTGAGATGTTTCTGCCGCTCTGCATACGCCATCTCCTTCATCGCTCTGATTGGTTTTAGGTCTATCCGCGACGTCCGTTGGTGACGCCCCTCTGGAAATGATTTGTCTATGACGCTTTGCCAGACCATAACTCAGTTACAACTGAGAATGGTCTGGTTTTAACCAGGCTAACGTTACCCTTTACCACGTTCAAAAACTGTGCTTCCCCATTACCAATGCGCACCCTTCTTGTTACCCTGGCGCTCTTATTATAATTCGTCACAACGCCACTCAGTGGACAAAAGTTGGATTTAGAAAATGTATTTAATTTAGTAAAATATTACATTTTAAAGTTACATTAGATTTAAATATGATGCATATTATCTCTAATATCCCTCTTGTCCTTTGTGTTCATCACCTGCCACATTAAGGCACATTTTGACAGGATGTAAGGTGGCTCTTAGCCAAGGTCGGTTTACTTGGCGCTATGACCAAGTACTGCGATGTTTGGCTTTAGCATTGGAAGGCAAGCATGACATGACCAATAAGTTGCCACCTGTTCTAGCAAAACATTACACACAGGAGACCATATTCCTCCGCCCAGGCGAGCAACCACCAAGAAAAGGTGTTAAAGCCAATCCTCGCCTGGCCTGGACAACCTCAAGCTGCTAGGGACTGGAAAATGCTGGCTGATCTTGATCAATGGCTTATTTTTCCACCTGAGATTGCCACTAACCTCCGACCAGATATTGTTTTGTGGTCTGGATCAGCACGCATTGTTCAACTGATAGAGTTAACAGTGCCATGGGAGGATGCTGTAGATGAGGCATATGAGAGGAAGAAACTGCGGTATGCTCATCTGGCCACTGAAGCAGAACAGCGAGGATGGAGAGTCCAGGTTTATCCAGTGGAAGTGGGCTGTCGAGGATTTGTGGCACACTCTACAACCCGGTTCCTCAGAGATGTCGGATTCAGCGGCCAATAGTTGCGTCGCACAGTAAAGAACTTATCTGAAGCAGCAGAAAGGAGCAGCAGCTGGCTGTGGTTGAGACGGAAAGATTCTGGCTGGCTGGGTACAGGCTGCCACGCTACGGTTTCGTAGAATTCTTGAAAAACTCGAAGAGTCTGTTGGTTTATTTGTATAGTTTGCATAGTAATTATAACGTTTCTGTGTATATTGCGTGAATGAGGGTTGGTGTTTGGGCAGATATTGTGTTTTGCGGTAGGTAGTATGCCATACGGAACCGTTGCCACTGAAACTGCATTAACGCACCAGTGGGGCTCGACAGCCTTAGTCAAACAGGTTGGCGCGTATGGTTGGGTTGCGGAGAGATTGTGAGATTGTGGTTAGGTCACATGTGAACTACGAGGAAGGAGCAACCTCAGCAGCAGGAGGGATGTAAAGGTCAGTAAGCTGGGCTGAGTTGAGTGGGGGACGGAGGGGGGTGACTCTGGGACGCCAGAGTCACTGTCGAGCCCTCTTGAGGTGTCGTGGGCTAGTCGACGAAACACTGAGGACGGAAGGTGCCCACTTGAAGACCCTAGAGATGTCCCCTACTCGGCTCAATCCAGATGGTTGTCGTGCTGGTCCACTGGGGAGACCACACTGTGGTTGCAGCCGTTGTGTGTACTGACGCGCCAAGTACACTGCAGCCGTTAATGCCGGACAGAAGGGGAGTCACACCACCACATGGAAGGAAGCGTAAATGGATGGAGAAGCATAGTTTACTGTAAAGCTACATCTTAGTTTGTGCTTATCTTGGCGAAAGCCGAGTACAAATCAGCATGAAGTTTTAACATCTACTCTCGTGTAATGGAAATCTAAAACGTGATCAGAATTTATAAGGATATTGCATTTATTTATATATATATACTGTATATATACATATACACTAGGGGTGGAACGGTACATGTATTAGTATTGAACCGAAACGGTACGGGCGTCACGGTTCGGTGCACGAATTTACACGGAGAATACACGGTATAAAAATAAATAAAACTCGCGTGCAAATTAATTAATGTAATGCGGAACTACTGTTAGATACGCCGGTTCTTTAGGGACACATAATCTGTAGCATCGGCTTAGCTCTGAACGCGCGTTCACTTCAAACGTTGGCTTTATACGCGCGTCCTATTCGCTTTGGACTAGCGTCAAACTAGACGCGAATTTGAAGCTCTATTCGCGTTTGGTGTGACCGCATAATGAACAGGCTGCGATGTCAAGATTGCAATGCTGGAGTGTGTGTGTGTGCGTGTGTGTGTGCGCAGAGGCACGGCCGCGATCGAACTTTGTGTGTGTGTGTGTGTGTGTGTGTGTGAGAGAGAGAGAGAGAGAGAGAGAGAGAGAGAGAGAGAGAGAGAGAGAGAGAGGCGCGGGCGCGATATAGGCGCGAGATCGAACAGTGGAAACATAAAAAAACATACTCGGTCATTTTGTTCATACAGATCATTAAACCTGCAAAGTGTTTACTTATATTTGTGTACACTCGCAATAAAACACAACATTGTGCTTTTGTCACACTGTAAACTCTTGTCAAACTGTAACCTACAACTGTCACCCAACCAAAATCACACACACACACTGTTTTAAAAGTAAAACATATTTATCCAACTCCATTTCAAAACAGTCTGTGGGTCCCATCATCTTTTGGACATTCATCATATTGCATTGGTTTTCATTTCTTGTCCTCGGAGCACTAATCTTACACATTCTACATTGATTAAAAAAGAAAATCGAATGTGTTTTTAATGGTAGTATTATTTTATACATAAATCAATTATTTATAATTCAGATGAGAATAATGTTACATTGTTAATTAATAATGTTAATTAAAATTAAGGAAAACAAATATATTGATCTGAAATATAGCAAATTAATTTTAAATTAATTCAGGTACAATTACCAAACATATCGCAAGGTCTTTTTGTTTTTTTATTAATTTAATTAATAAACTAATTATATAAAACTATTGTCAGTGCACTACAAATAAACTGGTTCTATGCCTTTATTAATAAAACTTATTTAAAAAATACGATGCCTTCTGCATTTTTGTTTTGCTTTTCCCTCCATTGTACCGAAATCGTACCGAACCGTGATGTCTGAACCGAGGTATGAACCGAACCGTGACTTCTGTGTACCGTTCCACCCCTAATATACACACACACACATATATATATATATATATATATATATATATGTATTAATATGTATCATTATCTAGCATGTGTAGGGCCCAAGTGTGCCGCACAAGTCCTGAAAAGTGAAGCCAAAACGTTTCGATCGCCCCCAGGGGGCTGGTCTAAGTATATGTCATAAACCCTGCCCTCTCCATGCAATCTAGTGGGACGTGAGACAAACTAAACAATAAAATTGCACTTCAAATATTTTTTTTTTCAAAAGGTTTTTGTCATTTTAGGTAGTTTTTATTATCATGCTGGTGAAAGTTTTTAAACAAGTTTCAAGTTTCAAATAAGTCTGGTTTTAGTTAGTTATTTGATGCTATAAAAACAGGAGTGTGATGTCATGATTGACAGCTGTGATTGACAGCACCAAATTACTTTTTTGGGGGGGATTTTGGGGAGGAGATTGGAGCTTTGACTTTAATTTCTACATTTTTATAACTGTTTATTTCACAACAACATAATGAATTGTTCACACCAACGAACTGAGCTCCCTTTGGCCACTTTTTGCGCTTGAATTTTCAAATTAGCAAGGCGTGACGATGCAGCACTGTCCTATCAACTTTCCTGAGAGTTGTTCACGTTGATGTTGTTACAACATTGCATTGTTCTTCACGAAAATGTTGATGGCCAACTGGCGATTGACACTGTTTCATATAGGCCTACTGCCAACAGCGCCAATTAATTTAAGGTCTTGTATGTAGGGGGAAGTCAGCAAAAGTGGGACATTATTGCTAAAACAGGACAAATAAGCTTTTTGGTGTAGTAGGCTAGTCATGCCCTCAACCAAACAGTTGACCGCACCCATGACTTCCATAGTATTTTTTGACCTAAAATGGAAGTCAATGGGTACCGTGAACTGTCTGGTTACCAACCTTCTTTAAAATATCTTTTTTTTTTGTTCAACAGAAGAAAAAAAAACGAATTTATCGGTCATATATCGGCCGATTCCGATACCGGTTGCCGATTTTTTTCTTGGTTTAAACTGTTTTATTTGTTGTTAAAAAAAAAAAAACATGCCATTTGAAATTAGTGGCAAACACTGGATTTAATCATGATCCAAACAGAGATGCTAAACACATGCAGCATGAGCAGTTTTTAATACATTTCTTTTATTATTATTGTAGTTTCAATATTTAAAGCAAAAACAGAATGGTCTGACTTTAGCTTTGTGGAATATGCTACACAAAACGTACAGTCTGCACATAACAAAAACAGCAGACGGGCTGAATTTAAAATGCATTCACTCTCTAACTTAGTTGGCGGCGCTTATGGAGAGCAGCGACATAGCGTTGCCTTGGTTCCCGATCAGCTGAGGTAAGCTAGACTAGAGGAAAAGGAAATCCTGGAGAGTTGAATTAAAAAAAAAAGAATAAAGAAAATGTCATCGAAACTTATATTTAGAGATTTTAAAATAGATAAGAAATATATTCAATATTTATATTTAGGGCTGTCAAATGATTAATCACGATTAATCACATCCCAAATAAGTTTTTTTTACATAATATATGTGGGTGCACTATGTATAATTATTTTGTATATATATAAATACACACACATGCATGTATAGTTAAGAAAAAAATATTATTTATATATAAAATATTTATATTTATATATAATATAAATTATATATAAATCTGTATATACATGAAAATATTTCTTAAATATATACAAGCATGTGTGTGTATTTATATATATAAAATAATTATACACAGTGCACCCACATATATTATGTAAAAAAAACTTTTATTTTGGATGTGATTAATCATGATTAATCATTTGACAGCCCTATTTATATTTTTTCTTCCAATATCGAGCATCAAGAACAGTGAGCTTGCTGTGCCTGTTACAGTATTTGATGTGCTTTCCCTAACCAATTTTTTTTTTTTTTGCCGGATTGATTGCCAGTTGTATCAGTTTACTACAAATACAATGGTTAAACTATAGTGTAGCAAAACCATGGTTTATTTGTGGATACATGGTTGAACCACAATAACCATGTTTTTTTGTTTTTGTTTTATTTGTAAAACCATGGCACATTTTCGTAATCTTTGCGCTTGTCTTGAGCGTGTCCCATCTCCGGCCATGTGTTAACGAATATTTCCACACAATCGCATAAAGAACATTAGTTTTGCACTCTAAAAGATTATTTTATGCTTCCACTATGTCTTAATCTTAATCACTCCCTGTCCATGTTCTATTCTAGACAATGTTTGAAAATGAAATAAATCGCTTCCTGTATTCCTTTATACAAAATCGCTTTAGATAAAATGGTCTGTTCAATAAATAAATGTAAATAAATGGCAGAAATAGCTAGAGTAGTACGCGGTTCTGAATTCAACAATGGGCATTTCACATTTGATCAATGGGGCTTTAATTTTGACATGAGCCTACTGTGTTTGTAAACGTCATCATCCTGTGCCCGGACGAACTAAGCGCATCGGTGCATGTGAGATCCATGTTTTTTCCGCATTTGTCACATTAAAAGGTTCTTTTCTAATTCGTTTGTGTAGTAAACAGGACATACGATATTCATTTTCGTTTGTACTCGTATCCACAATGCAGGCAGTGAGGTTCGGACGCTGTGCCTTTCAAATTTCCAAACTCTCGCAGGCAACACGCTATTCTTTTAGTTCGCAGCCTGGCAGGGGACAGACCGTGTCCATTAGTGCGGGTCTACGCAGAATGACAACAACTAGCTCACAGCCTGTTGTGATCCGCATCCCGAGACCCATGCAAGAACATATGGAGAACGTCAAACAGATGCAAAGCAAGAAGTTTGACAGGCTGCCAACAGTCAAGCCGGGCAGACTATTGATCACGAGCAAGAACCCGCAGCTAAACCAGTCTGTAGGCTATACACTTGGAAAATTTGAACAACCTGTTCTGACATCAAAGGGATGGAAGAGTAACAAAACGTTAGGGGATTACTTCTCCATAAATAGCATGCAGAGTGCTCCACCATCCATGCTCAAGCAGAAGAACAAGGGTAATGACACAGCTTCCACCACTAAAAAGACATTTAATTGCTTTCACATTTGTCCAGAACTGGTCGAGACTTTACACAGTCAGAATATAATTCACCCCACCACAGTGCAGATGCAAACCATTCCCAAAATACTAAAAGGATGCAATATTCTCTGCGCTGCAGAGACAGGAAGTGGAAAAACACTCGCTTACCTCCTTCCCATCATCCACAGGCTGCAGGAGGAGCCGTTCACAGACTCCGATAGAAACATTCGCGCTGTGGTCGTTGTTCCATCACGGGAACTAGCAGAACAAGTGACATCTGTAGCTCGATCAATGAGCCAACGGTTTGGAATAGTGGTCAAAGTCGCAGGAGGTGGGAGAGGTGTGGGAAACATCAAAGCGGCGTTCACTCATGGTCAGCCAGATGTTTTAGTGGCCACACCTGGCGCTCTGCTAAAGGCTCTCCAGAAGCGGTTCATCAGCTTGAGCGAACTAAACTTCCTAGTCATCGATGAAGCCGATACTATGTTTGACGTCAGTTTTGCGGGCTTGCTTGAGGATATTTTTTCGCATACCCAGGTGGCGTCCAGACTCTCAGAGACAGTTGGGCTTGATCATAAAGCTCAGCTGGTTGTGGTGGGAGCCACGTTTCCGGGTGGTGTAGGAGAGGTGCTCAGCATGGTGACTAACCTGGCCAGCATGGTGACCGTTAAAAGCCGGATGCTACATCATCTCATGCCGCATGTAAAACAGATGTTTCTCAGGATCAAAGGGGCAGACAAGATTCTAGAGCTTCATCAAGCTTTGAAGAAGGTTGAACTGGAGCATAAAGGGGTTCTGGTGTTCTGTAACTCGGCTTCCACTGTCAACTGGCTGGGCTATTCGCTGGAGGAGATGGGTGTTCGTCATATGAGGCTCCAGGGAGAGATGCCTGCAACCATGAGAGAGGGAATTTTCAGGAACTTTCAAAGAGGGAGTGTTGATGTTCTAATATGCACTGACATTGCTTCAAGAGGTTTGGACACACAGAGGGTTGGACTTATTGTCAATTATGACTTCCCAGAGACCCACACAGATTACATCCACCGGGCAGGGCGCGTGGGTAGAGCAGGTGGCTCTGGCGGAGGGGAGGTGCTAAGCTTCGTTACTCACCTGTGGGATGTGGAACTTGTGCAGAGAATAGAGACAGCAGCCAGGAGGAGAACATCTTTACCAGGGATGGAGTCAGAAATTCAGAAACCCAGCAATAAAACTGATGTTAAAGAAATGGAGAAAACCAAATAGGTGGTTAAAGTATGATCTACAAATCAGCCTTATTAAAAATGTCAAATGTTTATTTTATATTTGTTGTTTGAACCTTTAAAATAAACATGTTAAACGAACGTTTTGTCCTAAAGCTTCTGTACACATTTGTATTAGACATCTTAAGGGCTAGTTCACCCCAAAATCTAAATTCTGTCATCATTTAAATCATGTCTGAAAGCGCATATCTTAGTAAGTAATTCATACTCTAGGAAGAACACCAGAACCCCTTTATTCTTCATTTTGGTCTTACTTTGGAGCTGTTAAAAAATATGTTTTATATAGTTTGAATGTGTATTAGGCCGTGAGACAGAGGGTTGATTGGTACCATTTTGAGGGATTAAACCGCATGGTGATTTTTGTGTAGGTATATGACCCTGTATTTGAAAAATGTGTGATAGCATTAGATTCAAGGTAGCTTTTGGTTACGGAGGACGATTTTCAAACATATGTCAAGAAAAAGGATAAATGAATTTACCTTTAAATAAATTTTAAATTGTATAAATTTTTATTATAAAAAAATATTATTTTTTTTAAATACATTTTTTAAATTATAAAAGGATACATTTTTCTCTCTTGTAGTCACTGAACACCTTACCTTGAGGTAGGATGATATAAGTGTTGATTTCTAATGAAAGCTACCATGGATCGGATGCTATCACACATTTTCCAACACTAGAGATGTGTACCTTCATGAAAATCAAAAATAAATTTAATCCCTCAAAATGGTACCGGTTGCCCAAATTTGCGGTCCCGTCTTATGGCCTATATAGTATGTACGTATTCCACACATACTACATTTGTCATGTTGTTATTGTCATGTCACCTACAGTGTCAGTTGCATAGCTTGACTGGCTTCACTGCTATTCATGATGCTATTCACTGTAATTCCTCTCCCGTGGCCTTATGGGATAGTAAAGTGTTCATCAGATGCTCACTTCAGAATCTCGCCAGAAGTATAGGTCATCTGGGAAGTTTTCTATGGATACTGTAAATTCAGACATACTCTTTTCACATACTATATAGGATGTATGCATTTGCAGCCTTACCCTCACGTTATTCCAAACCTGTATGACTTTCTTGCTTCTGTGGAACACAAAAGATATTCTCAAAAATATTTTGTCCAAACAATGAAAATCAGTTCAGTGCAATTTTGGATCCCATTGACTTTCATTTGCTCAAGAACAATCTGTGATTTACAGAAGAAAGAAAATAATAATTAAGTGTTTCTTTGTGTATTTGTTTTATTGAGCCTTAATAGCACTAAACATTTATGATCATTTTGGCCTAAAACTTGTTTACATTTAGACTGAATGTTTTTCATTTGAAAATGTTTGCAGTGAACTCTCACTGTTTTGTGAGGTATTTGACACTGAACAATAAATTGTACAACAAACAGACTAATTTAAGGAAGCTGTAAGTGGTGCTAAGACAAAAACACATTTACATAGCAAGGTTGTCAGTTTTCCTGTTTTATTGGTTGATGTGATGTTGGTTTATTTGCGTTGTTATTTCAGTGCTGCTAATGCTGCATCCTTTGCCTAATGGGAATGAATGTGATAGAGAGGTCTGAAAGTGAGGCTTCATGCTTCACTTCCAACTGTTTATCACGGCACAACAGGAGGGTTGCCATGAGATAAATTTGAACTTTGCAGCAGTGTTATTGAGAAGAGGGTCTTTCATAACATTGATTAGAGACGACGTAAACAGGGAGCTGTGAAGAAAAAGCAACCTGGTCAAGCAGAACTACCCTCTTATGAAGTAAATGTACACTTTCTTGTTTTTTCAAGTCCATTTTGTGAGATTCATGCTTTAATGTATGAAAGACAGACAAACCATCATGCAAATGCCCTTGATATGCATAATGTTATTGACTGTAGAGTACAGCAACATTTTGGCTTTGAAATGCAACAAATACTTTTGGGTTAAATTGTGCACTCCTCTTAAAGGTTCATTTGGTTCATCAGAAATGCAGAAGGAAATAATTTTAGTGAAAGGATGTTTAGGCTATATGTGGATGTTTGTCTGCTTTTTTAACATTAGAGATATTTGGTGTGAAATGTATAGAGAATGAGGTTGCATATCTATAACTGTTAATGACCCAAATTATGTTCCAGGCACAAGAAAAAATTATCATGCTTTATTTCAACTCTAATAATTAGAAATTTATATTTGTTGATTCAAGTTTATTTCAAGAAAACTTCATATAGAAGAAATTGGAAATTCAGGTTGCTAGCAATGCTAAGATATTTGATAACTTTTGTCTAAAAACAATTTGACTCAATTTTAGTGACTGGACAAAAGTATAGAATTACTAATGAAATAATGGTCACTGTGTGCTAGTGATACAGCACTCAAAGATTAATTTAGCAGCATATAATCTAATTATGATTTTAAAAAAGAGAAAAGAAAAGTGACGTGCTTTGACACTGACAATGTCTGAAAGGGTTAACTTTGTTATTAATGGTTTGTCTGAGCATGATTTAGCATCACCAGATTCTGAATATTTTCCCTGACTACTCACCTGGGAGTTCTCCCAGTGGAAAACATTTTTTATCATCGTGCACTGCCAGACCTATATAGTGCTGACACTATGTGAAATGCAGCACTGTTTATAAACGCATTCAATATACATGATATTCTTTTAAAGAAATAAAATAACAGAAATTTACCAGTCTGTACTTTGACATGATCATTCCAAAGTTATGTGAACTGTGCAAAAAAAGAAAAGAAAAAGAAAAGAAAAAAAGTGTAATTTTTAGGGTTACCTTCAGCACTATGTTATCATTTGCAGTACTATTATATCACATTATAGAGAGAGCTGCATTGTAATGAAGATGTATTCCACAAGGATTAAAGGCATGAGTGATGGTAGGATTTTATGCAATCATATTCACCTGACAGGAACCTGACCTGTTGGAAAATGTGCCATCCTTTTTTCGTCATCAGGGAAGTTCCTAAGTTTTGAGACACTCTTGACTCGTTCCTGATTCTAAAAAAAAAGTGTTTATAAGAGCTTTTGTCCTGATATCTCACAGAGAGCCGTGAGTAATAGACTGGTAAGACACACACACACACAAAAGTTTCCACTGATCTTTTGTTTAGGACAATCACCAGTCTATGTCAAACAGTTAACCATAAGCATTAGGCTACAGATAGACATCCTTTTTAAACAAGAACCCACTCTAACTTACTCTTAAAGGACCAGAAAACCTAAACATACATTTTATTGTCCATTGAATTAGATATTTTTTTTATTTGAATTATTAAGGGGGAAACCTTCAATAATATTTTCTTTTTATAATGGATATATACGTAACCAGAAGACTGGACATAATACACTGAAACAAACATCACCGAATATATAATTACAGCATACAAGTAAATATTGAGGTTTATGGCATGTTTATACTGAGACTGAAAGTGTTTGTTGAATACAACATAAACACTAAAAAGGAGTTCAGACAGCACAATTCATTCACAAACACAGCCTTTTACGAATCACTTCTTTTAGAATAACTTCTTTTCCCTGTCTTTTCACACATTCAAAAGAATCACTTCTTTTAGAGTGAATCTTTCAAACATATTCAAAAACTATCATATAATAATTATATTTTTAAATGAACACTTATGTTTGAGTTATTTTCAATAACATTAAATACACATTAAACAATGAACATACAAAATGTAATAAAACAACATTTCAATGACAAACACTATTTACACTTAAATAGTTCACACTTTTTTTTCCTAAGCAAATGCCTTTGGTATACATGGATTGAGATATTATAGGATTTTTAATTCTCAAGGTAGCTTTTTCTTTTTTACTATCCATGTTATTCAAACCTTCTTGAATGTGAGTCATACACTATGCTATGATCCAGAAACAACACAAATGTTTGCCCAATTTTTTAAACAGTGCTGATATCTCCAAAATGTTTTGAGTCACATGTTAGTAGTGGAATGTGTCATGGAGAAGTTCTCCATGCGAATGCGCACCACTTTCTCCACAGGCGGAGGGGAGTAAAAAAAAAAACGGCAAGTGAAGACCTGCTTGCAGGCTTTTCTGAAGTTTTCCGAGAGGAAAGCGTAAAGAATGGGGTTGACACAGGAGTTTCCATAGGCCAGGCAGTGAGAGATGATGCGAAACGCAAAGGAAGCATCATTCAAGGGAAACTGGCCGAACTCCACCCACATAGCAATAATGTGGTGCGGCATCCAGCAGATGAGGAACGCAGCGACAACCAACAACACCGTCTGAGCCGTCTAGGGAACACAGAAAGAGAGAGAAAATTTGGTTGGTTAATCATACTGCCAGATGATCTGATTTTTTCTCAGGTATAAAGAAACGTACTGGTTACTAACGTAACCTCGGTTCTCTCTAGAACGAGTATTGCGTAAGTTTAGCTTACGCTACGGGAAAGATTCATCTTCTCGAGATATTGAAGCCAAAAATTATCCTTAATTTTGTATATGTTGTCAACGCAGTGCAGCAGCTAGCAGACCTAGAGCGGGCATTCTAGCGCGCTCATAGGCTGCTCTGCGGGAACTGCACAGCCTACCAGTGAGCCCGACGTGACGTCACGTCCAATCCTAGCCCGCCAGAATGGGCGTTGCTTAGCGTATATAAGCGGGGCTCGGAGGCTGATTCTCTGGTTTTCGTCGACTGAAGCGAAATAGCGCTTGTGGCGTTTAGCACGGCAGGTTAAGCAATACTCGTTCCCTCTTCTAGAGAGAACCGAGGTTACGTTAGTAACCAGTACATTCTCTTACGAGAGGTTCTCTCGTATTGCGTAAGTTTAGCTTACGCTACGGGAACCCATTGTCCACGCCGTGCGCGCCCGCATCCGCCTCATGAGTCACAACACTTCTGTGAACCCAGAAAGTGGGAATAACACGCATGTACATAAGCGCGAGCATAAGCGCGAGTACCATGAAGCGCATAAGCGCGTGTAAACAAGCACTGACAGGCAATACAGAGCGGCCGCGTGTGGCTGGTGTATAGGCATATAGCACATAACCTGAAACAGTGCAGCTCAACCAGAAGAGCTGAATTCATGTGAGGGTAGTCTGCGCATGATAATATCTGGACAGGGCTAACCTCTCACTTAAACAGACAGCAGTTTCGCCTGCAGGGCGGGAACTTCTAGGTTATAAAACCTGACAAAGGTGGACGGAGAGGACCAGCCCGCCGCCACACATATGTCTTGAATGGAAATTCCACTTGACCATGCCCACGACGAGGCCACGCCTCTAGTGGAATGAGCCCTGATGCCCAAGGGGCACTGCAGACCTTTTGCCGTGTAAGTGGCTGCGATTGCGTCTATTATCCACCTAGACAGGCTCTGTTTCGAGGCGGCGAGACCTTTAGTGCGCCCACCAAACGAAACAAACAGCTGCTCAGAGCACCTGAATGGGGCGGAGGAGATTAACATCACTTTCACTATCGGATGCTGGCAGAGCCGATAGAAAAATGACCTGTGCTCTGAATGGGGTGCCAACCACTTTGGGAACGTAACCATGTCTAGGCTTGAGGATGACTTTTGAGTCATTCGGGCCAAACTGAAGACACGACGCGCTTACAGATAGCCCGTGTAAATCCCCCACGCGTTTGACTGATGACAGTGCGATCAGAAAAACAGCTTTGAGCGACAGGTATTTCAGGTCCGCTGTGTCCAGGGGTTCAAAGGGGAATGCTTTCAGGGCCTCTAGGACCAGTGAAAGGTCCCACATAGGAACCGAGGGGGGGCGCGGGGGGTTCATCCTTCTGGCTCCTCTGAGGAAGCGGATGATAAGCTTGTTTCTGCCTATCGACTGGCCGTGCATTGATTCAGAGAATGCTAGGACAGCCGCCACATAGACTTTGAGCGTGGAGGGGGATCTGCCCCTATCCAACAGCTCTTGAAGGAAACTGAGCAGCCGTGGGACCCCACACGTTCGCGGATCTAGGTTTTTGTTAGTGCACCACTTAGAGAACACAGACCATTTGGACACGGAGAGCCTTCTGGTAGAAGGTGCTCTAGACTGCGAGATTGTGTTCATTACTGCGTCTGGCAGGGCGATGGATACCCGTTGATCACCCACACGTGTAGCGACCAGCGGGACCAGAGAGGTCTGCTCTCAGCGGGACAGGCCATGGGGCTGTCTGTGACAGCCGCATTAGCTCTGGAAACCAAGTCTGGTTCTCCCATCGCGGGGCTATGAGGAGCACTGAATGGCGCGTTTCCCTGATTCTCTTGATCACCTGTGGTAACAGAGATACCGGAGGAAATGCATACAACGGGCGGCTGGGCCACGTCCGGGCCAGCGCGTCCCTGTCCTTTGAAAAGAACGTTGGGCAATGAGCATTGTCTTGTGACGCAAAAAGGTCGACTTCCGACTTGGCCGAAAAGGCGCCATAATAACTGGACTGTTTGGGGGTGCAGGGACCATTCTCCCGGGGGAACGTTGTCCCTGGACAGTCTGTCTGGGCCGTCGTTCAGGTGACCCGGCACATGTGCAGCTGTCAGTGAGCGCAGATGGTGCTGAGACCAAACGAGGAGGCGTTCCGCCAGATTGCAGAGGTTCCTGGATCTGACGCCGCCCTGGCGATTTAAATAGGACACCACAGACATGTTGTCCGAGCGGACTAGAACATGGTGGTCCTATATGAGCGGGAGGAAGCGTTTCAGCGCGTTCTCGACCGCTATCATTTCCAGACAGTTTATATGGAAGAGTTTTTCCCGGTCTGACCACAGGCCGAAGACTGGTCTGCCCTCGAGGATGGCGCCCCAACCTGAGTTGGACGCGTCCGTCGAGATGACCTTCCTGTATGAGACCGCCCCCATAGTCACTCCCCTCTGGTACCAGTCGGCCGCTGACCAGGGCTGCAGAGCTGTGACACAGCTGAGTCACTCTGATCCGCTCGCGACCCGACTTCCAAGCTCGGTGTGGCACATGCGCAGCCAGCCAGTGTTGTAGCGGGCGCATGCGCAGTAAACCTAGCTGGAGTACCGCCAAGGCTGAAGCCATCAAGCCTAGCATCCTCTGGAATTTTTTCAGAGGGGAAACGCTGCCCGCCGTGAATGACATGGCCAGTTGCCGGACGCAGCGCGCGCGCTGTGTAGACAGGCGAGCCGTCATGGTCACTGAGTCCAATTCTATTCCTAAAAAGGAAATTGACTGACTGGGCAGTAATGTGCTCTTGGTCCAGTTGACCGTGAGACCTAGGCATTTCAGATGGCTGAGAAGCGCAGTTCTGTGAGATAATAGCTCTGTCTCTGACTGTGCTAGAATCAACCAATCGTCCAGATAGTTCAAAATTCGCACGCCCTGAGTTCTCAAGGGGGCGAGAGCTGCGTCCATGCACTTCGTGAATGTACGGGGTGCTAAGGACAGGCCGAACAGCAGGACGGTGTATTGATAAACCCGATCGAAGGCGAATCTCAAGAATGGCCTGTGATGGGGTATTATCTGAATCTGGAAATAGGCATCTTTCAGATCGAGAGATATAAACCAGTCCCCCTGGCGAATGTGCGCGAGGAGTTGTCTGGTTGTAAGCATTCTGAACGGTCTTTTCATAAGAGCTTTGTTCACATGCCTCAAATCCAGTATGGGTCTGAGTCCCCCGTCCTTCTTGGGCACGAGAAAATAACGGCTGTAAAAGCCTGACTCGCTCAGAGAAGGCGGTACCGGTTCTATGGCCCCTTTGCACAGCAGTTTTGTTATTTCCGAGCGAAGTAGGTGTGCTACTTCTGCTTTCACTGTCGTCGCGGTCCGCGCTCGAAAGCGAGGGGGACGGCGAAGAGACCGGAGCGTGAGAGAGGGGCGTCGAGGAAAACGGATTGCTCAGACTCTCTCATGTCAGCCAGCGTCAGCCAAAGGTGCCTCTCAGTTACAGTTAACGAGGCCATGCATCTCCCCAGGGCCTGGGCCGCAGACTTAGTAGCGCGAAGAGAGAGATCCGTCGCGCTCCTCAGGTCCGTAACGGCAGCTGGGTCCCGGCCTTTCTCGTCCCACTCACGGAGGAGATCGGCTTGGAGAATTTGCAGAACAGCCATTGAGTGCAGGGCGGAAGCTGCTTGTCCGGCGGCAGCGTATGCGCGACCGACAAGGGCAGATGTGGTCCTTCAGGCTTTAGATGGCAGGGCAGACTTTGAGCGCCATCTCGCGGAGGGCGGGCAAAGGTGCGCTGCGACAGCTACCTCGACCTTAGGAATAGAGCTGTATCCCTTTTTGGCGGCGCCGTCCACTTGGGAGAGCGACGCGGAGACAGAGGAATGAAGCCTCGCGGACAAAGGGGCATTCCACGATTTAGCCAGTTCCGAGTGCAGCTCAGGGAGGAAGGGCGCGGGCCTGGAAGCGGGCACTTGACGGCGGCGAATCTGAAGAAAGCAGCCATCAAGCCTGTTGGGGGCGGGCTCCTGAGGCAGTGACCACTCGAGCCCGAGGCGGTCGACGGCCTGCGAAAGGAGGCGCATCAGTTCGGCTTCCACTCCGGCACGTGTTCTCCCAGACTCCTGAATAGAAGAGGAGGCGGAGCGATGAGAGCTCGACCACTCCTCGCTATCCGAAGCTAGGATGGAACAGCTATCTCCTGCGGCGGGTCCATCCGCGTCGTCCTCAGACTCGACGGCAGGGCGGGCCGTAGCTGGCGGCTGCGCGTCGGTGAGAAGAGGCGGGGAGGGCATCGGCGAGGCTCGAGGGAGGGACTCCGGCGAGCGCTCCGGCGGCGGCGGCAGGCTCCGGCGGCCTTTGAGAACGACGCTTCTTTTTCCTGCGCGGTCCAGCAAAGGGTGGAGAGATAGCTTCGTCCTGGAAGGGTTCGAGTCGAGCCCGCAGGGTCGACATCGGAAGCTCCTCACAGTGCTCACATCCTCCCGAAGAGAGGGCAAGAGCAGCATGTTCCTGGCCCAGGCAGAGAGCGCATATAACGTGGCGGTCTCCGACGCTGAGCGGGGCTCTGCACGAGCCGCAAGTGGAGCGAGTCATCTTTAAAAAGACGCTCGTGCTCTTTTAGATGCTCGGTTGCAATAAGAAAAGGATACGACGCCGGATAGCGTAGCTCGCTTTGGAAGGCTGAAGGTGGCGAAGACGGCCAGCTTCCTCAGTCACTGTCCTAGCTGGCTTGTCGCTGTTTCAACGGCGGCGGCGGCTTCTCAAGGTCCAGCGATGCATGCAGCTTCGATGAAGAGATGAAAATCAGAGAATCAGCCGCCGAGCCCCGCTTATATACGCTAAGCCACGCCCATTCTGGCGGGCTAGGACGCGCCGTGACGTCACGTCGGGCTCACTGGTAGGCTGTGCAGTTCCCGCAGAGCAGCCTATGAGCGCGCTAGAATGCCCGCTCTAGGTCTGCCCGCTCTAGGTCTGCTAGCTGCTGCACTGCGTTGACAACATATACAAAATTAAGGATAATTTTTGGCTTCAATATCTTGAGAAGATGAATCTTTCCCGTAGCGTAAGCTAAACTTACGCAATACGAGAGAACCTCTCGTAAGAGAACAAACTTTCTTTAAATAATTGACAGAGTTTTTAAAGGTGTTAGCACTTGTGAAAGTTATTCTGTAAAAGGTGCTGGTCTTTTTTAATAGATGACAGAATTATTGAGGCTCAACAGAGCGTATGATTCAGACTCTGCTGTAACCGTAACTGAGACAAGCATCTGTGTACAGTATGTGGGCAGGGAATCAAAGGCTGGACGGGACATTGAAGAAAGGCAATAGTGCAAGACTGTGGTAGCAGGTGGCATGGGTCTAGTTTTCACTGAATTGAAAGTGGAGGCCGAAGTGGGACGAGTGTGGCATATTCTTCCTTGTTTCTCAACCTGGAGCCAAACTGTTCTCAAGGCAGATGACACCCAGTGAACCTTTTGTAGGCTTGATAATGCGTACCTCATCCTGCGACAGATGAAGAAACGCATCCTTTGAGTGGGCAGATGAAGCTCCACACCAAAAGATGATTGATGAGAGCAGAATGAACTCAATTATGAAACTGAAATTAGCAGTAATGTGTATAGAGGCAAGAGATGCATCCTCTAATGGATGTTATGTAGCTGCTCTGTTCAAAATCTATACAATAAATGGTGCCTGGCAATATGAATGATGCTGGAAGAGAGGCTGGAACTGGAAGGGACACCAATTTTCAAAATTTTCTTTTTATAATCACTTCCACAAGTTTATACAGCAGGTTGTTTTTGCCACACCAGGAAAGCAGATATTCAACCTTCCTCCAATATATGAACTCATTAGCAGAGATAAGACCAGTCTATAGTTGGCACTGGCCATGTGGAGAGCATCTGCCTAACAGAAATCACAGCCCACACATTATGATTTGCTTAAGGTTAACTATTGTTTGTAATAGAATAATTCTGAGTCAAGCAACAATACCAAAGATAGGATAAACATATGCCAATATAGATTATATCCAGTATATTTGGCAGATTTTAAAATATTCCAGACACTTCCAGGGGTAGAACATCAAAATGAAACAAATACACAAAGTGCTTTAAAAAGATCTGGATATTTGAAACTAGGGATGCACCAATACTGGTGTCGGGCCGATACTTGTGCTTGTGTACTCATTCAAATGCTCTGATACCAACAACCAGTGTTGTGCAAGTTACTTCCAAACTGTAATACATTATATATTACTTACTGTTATTTAAAAGTAATTCATTACCTTACAATATTACTGTCTCAGAATTGTAATGCGTTACATTACTCCTGTATTACTTTTGAGTTACTTTCACCAAAATAACTATAAATGACTAGGGCTGTAACGATATGCGATATGAAACCGAAATCGCGACACTCAGATCCACGAACCTGCAGAATCGCGACACACCCCTTCCAACTCCCAGCGTTATCCATACCGTCCAGCAGGGGCGTCACTAGGATTTTCATTTTGGGGGGCTAAGCCCCCAATATGATTTTTAAACAAATTATAAAAAAAGGTAACACTTTAGTTTAGGATCTAAAGATCACTATTAACCATTTTCATTACGATGCAAAGGCACGGTTTTATAATAACTGTGGTCCCAAATGTGAGGCAGGGCAAATTGGGGGGTTCGGGGTCTCCCCGAGAAAATTTTGATTTCTCTGATCTACATAATGTGGATTTTAAGATGTTCTGAAGGCCAAAAAACTTGGATAGTGGGCAGCTGACAATTTTTCTCTAATCATCAGCAGCATCACTTTTTTTCTCTTTGTTTTTCTCTTGCCCTGTCTCTTCCCCTCCTAAAGCTGAGCTTTGACTGATATAGGCTTTTCATTTTTGTCTGTCAGTGAAGAAAGTAAACATAGGGTCAACTGATAGGTTGATTTTGCCTATGAATCATTTTCTCAGACGCGTTTATTTACTGAAAGCTACTAAAGGTAATTAAGTTTATTAAACGCATTCACAATATGTAGGCTACACATTTATTATTGATCTTATGCCTAATACAGGGCCGTAGACAGGGCTTTATAATCACAGAGGTCCTAAATTTGAGATTGGTAGGGGGTTCAAATTTTTTATTTCTGATATGTGCATTTCAAGACGTTTGAAGACCAAAAAAAAAGTATAAGAAATAGCTTTAAAACCATGTCAGTGGGCAGATTATTTGTCAATACCTCCTCTCTTCTCATCTCCATCACTCTTCCTTTTTTTCTCAGTCTCTTCCTCCCTTTCTCTTCCCCTCCTAAAGCTGAGCTTTTTTAATTTACTAAAGGCTACAATTTGTATTATATTCTCAATATGTACACATTCATTATTAATCTTGTGCCTAACATGATGAAAACGGCTTTGTTAATGTTTCTTGTAAACTAATTATTACATTACATGAGTTACATGAGTGTATAGGCCTATTTTCAGTTCAAAATGGCGAAATTAGACAAAACTATATTAGTTTGCCTGATTATTTTTTGTCATTCGTTTAACATTTATGACCTAAAAAAAGTAAAATATGAAATGTTAAGTTTAGCTACTTACATCTTATCTCGCACTTGACCGTACGCGTCGAGTCCATAGACTGTAAAAATGGTCGTGTCGCACTGTTAAAATTCGCGCTCAGCAGCGTCTGTGAACATAAAGCCCGCCTACTTTGATTTGATTGGTCGTCTCTGACATTGACGAGCAGTGACAGACCAATGAGGCTCAGATGAACACACAAATGAACACACACACCCTGTCCTCTGTTTCTGACGTGCTCTCAAGGGGGTAATCCATCGACCGGAAGTTGAAGCCGGCCGGGTGCCGCCATGTTGTAGCAGAACTTCACTTGCGTTAGCATTTCCATTGACTCCCATTCATTTTTGCGTCACTTTGACAGCGAATAACTTTACATCTGAGGCGTTTAAAGACTCCATTTGTCCATTATTTATTTCTAAAGAAACACGACAATGTATAAAGGGCTCCATTACCTTCTATGTTACACTATGGCCCCGTAGAAACAGATTTAGTAAAAATAGGCTAACGATTGCGTCATAACCACTCGACTCTCTGTCGCGCTGTACAGAAGTTACCGTACAGACAGGAGGAGAAGCTCGCAGGCAATCGGGGGGACGTCCCGTCAAGGGAGAAGCCCATAGATAATGAGTCCATAAAAGCAACGGAATTCTTACTCCTGCTCACTCACGCCAAAGAACTCTTTGCTCAAGTTCCCCGTCTCTGCAAGATTAACGTTGGCAGTTTTCACGCACAGCTACTAGAAGATTAACGTCTGTCAGACAGGTTGCTCACGTCATCAAGCTTAGTTTGAGTCGGTCTGAGTCTGCGCGTCAGGAACGGAAGTTCTCAAAAATCGCTAAAAGTGGGCTTCAACTGTCTCAACTGAGTTCCAATGAGATCGCTCTGTCCATTTCTTTTACTGTCTATGCGTGCTCTCTGCACGGCGCAGCTGTGGATTGAGAACGTGCTGAATCTGATTATAACAAGACTGAAGCGAACACGAATTTGTGTAGCCTACATTAATCTCACATTTTTAGGGGGGCTTGGCAGAAGTTTAGGGGGGCTGAAGCCCCCCTAAAAAGGGCCTAGTGACGCCCCTGCCGTCCAGATCCAATGCTACCACATCTTTAAATTACTATTAGTATTATTTGAAGTTAACTTCACAATATAAAATACGTAGACCTACACCACAAAACTAGTTGAGGATAAATTATTTAAAATTTGGGAATTCCAGCGTTATGGACATGACATTTGCAGTCAAAACTTGAAATATAAATTCTCAGAAAATGCATTAATACCAAAATATTGAAACGTCTGTTTATCCAAGGCTCCTCCCTGAAAGGAGTCCAGACATTAGAAAAATATCAGTCTACACATGCGTTTTATATTTAATATTAGGGAAATAAGCAGTCATGCGTGACAAAAAAAATCTTTAACTTTTAGGAGGCAACGATTTTTTGTTGTTGTTGTAATTCAGTGAATTACACTGCGCAAATCGGATGAAGAAGGGTTGGCTCTCCACAGAACATAAAATATTCATTTTATTTTATTTTCGTGTTCGCATTTATGAGGAAAAAACAATGTTACAGACGTGACAGTTCTCCATTACGGACGCGACCGCTGAAGCGGCACTAAAAGACTGCTTCAAAACTTTCACAGAGACCTTACACAGAAGACACAATTATTCGACATAATAATTCGTTTTGTATTAATTGTATCTTAATTTTAATCAATGTTTCATCAACCAATTACTTGGATTTAAATAAGAAGTAGGCTAAATATAGCAGACAATTATAGATAGGCCTAATCACGACACGGAGGTGAACTGGATCGAGCGCGTCTCATAAATGAACCGAAACTCAGCGTATAAGGTAGCCTATTCACGGACCTGAAAAATATATCTATATTGAAATGTCTACTTGTAAACAGAACAATTCAAAACAAAATAAAACAGACTCTGCTTATGAAATGAAATGTGCATTTCTCTCTGGTGCATTCACTAGCTGTGAAGATCGCGAGTCAGCATCGTCAACTTCATCTTGACTTTATTAATAAACAATTAAAATGTCTCCTTGCTATATTTGACATATTCATAATCATTGCTTTTGCCGGTTCTTTGTGACAGCTTTTAGGTGCTTTATCGGCAGCGCCGCCGCCCTTACATGAACGCGTCACCACCGCATCAAAAACATGATTGCGTGATGAAAACATGAAAAATACCACATAAACATAGCCTAACTGTTTAGAAAGGAAACACAGAACGAATAGCCTAATGCGCATACGTCCATCTCGCGAATGTATAGTCTTCTTCATGCCATCTTCACCATTAACCGCTTTTCCACTGGCCAGCGCGAGCACAGAGGCCGAAATCATAGGCTACTTCACGGCACTCCTGTAAAAAATAAATCGCTATACAAATATATCAGACGCTGCCATTTAGTCTTTATTTACAGACTTGGACACCACACGCGGCTATTGACTGACCACGAACAGGTAATTTAGCCTACTTGCATTTTTCATCCGTTAATGTCTCGCGGTCTTGCTGTTTTTTGTTGTTGTTTTTTTTTGTTTTACAATTAAAACTAAAAGTCTGTTGTAACGCAAGCCTTACTGAACATGTACCGAGTAAAATATACTGAAAATTGATTAGTAATGCCTTACACTACTGCGTTACAGCAAAAAGTAATATATTACTGTAATGCATTACCCTTTGTAACGCGTTACTCCCAACACTGCCAACAACCGATACCCCACAGTTACCGATACCAGTACAGTGCTTGTGACAGAGAAACACTGACAACAGAGCAAGAAGAGAGCAGAATGGATATATGAGAGAAGGATGTCTATGTATCGAATTAATAGATTGTTAAACAAATTAAATATTTACACATAGATTGAGAACGCAGCAGCACAGACGCACAAGCTTATCAAGCGCACATACCTTTTTCACAGACATCGCTGGAAAGTTTGTAGTTCGGTTGGACATGTCAATAGCAAAGAAGGTAAAACGAGGCACATATAATGTTAACTGACGTAAAGAGAGAGAGAGCGCATGCATCTTTTGCATGCTCTCAATTGCTGATCGCTCACTCAGCACGTGTCATTTGCGCATGTGTCATAGATGTTTACAGGACAAGACATTTACTGTGCGTTAACATCCGAAGCGAGTGCCCAGAAAGCCACGTCTCCAGACAGTGCTTGAATACTAAATTGAGCTCTTTCACATCTTCTTGCGCTTGAACTGACGAATTCACACAAAATAATTTAAAAACATGTCTTTGCGAGTATCCTAGTAAACAAAGTTGGTTATGTCTATGTGAACACAAACAGTTGAGAAATAAAATGCATGTGTAACAGTATAGCCTATTGGATCCGTGCATTCGGTCTTTAAAGGGACAGCAGCTTAATAAACCTGCTGCTGTGTTTTTAATGTTATTTAAACAACAAAGGATAAAGAAATTACTCACTGCTCTTCAATGAATTACTCAATAAATTTGATAAAGATTTAAATATAAAAATATTCTATATTTATTTTTACAGTGAAGACAGTGCAGTGTTATTTTACATTTTGATTACTTTTAAATTGACATTAATTAGGCTAGTAGTTTTTGCTGTAGTATTAAAAAATTGTGATATTTCACTGGTATCTAAAATACTGGTATCACAGCATTGAGCCCTGCTGAAACAGTTCTAAATTTGTGCTGTGCTATTAAATGAAAGATAAAATATGATAAAGAAATAGAATGTAGAGCCCTGCGCAGGACTGTTTTCTTAATCCCGCTAAATTTCTGACCTTTACCGGCCACTCCCGCAACGTGTGTTTTGCACTCCCGCCAGCACCCGCAAACATTCTGTTACACCTTGTGAAAATTGTGAAAAAATTTTACGAAACATTACAGAAAGATTATGGCTATGCAAAGCGTTCAGAATAACAGATATAAAACATTGCGTTTAAATAAACTGACCATAAGATAAAGTAATGCTAGCACCACAAATGACAAACCGAAGTCAGCTTTTTATTGGCCTTATAAAACTCTATAATAATAATAATAATAATATATTTTATTTGTAAAGCACTTTTCATAGTTGAAAACAATCCCAAAGTGCTACAGACTAACAAAGTTAAAAAACAGGAAAATAAAATAAAATGAAATTAGTTTAATGAAAATGCTTGCTTAAAAAGTAAGGTTTTTAGTCATTTCTTAAAAGAGCCTATGGCTTGAGGAGCCCTTAAATTTTCTGGAAGGGAATTCCAAAGACGCGGTGCGACTGAGCAGAAGGCTCGATCCCCCATAGTGCGGAGCTTAGTTCTGGGTGGTTGAAGAAGGGCTTTGTTTCCAGAGCGGAGATTGCGTGAAGAGTTTTGTTTTGTGAGTAGTTCCTTTAAATAGGGTGGTGCGTTGCCGTGGATGCTTGGATGGGTAAGTAGGATGATTTTATAGTTAATCCTGTATGAGAAAGGAAGCCAGTGGAGAGAGTGAAGGATGGGAGTGATATGGTCATATTTTCTTATCCTCATTAGGATCCTTGCAGCACTGTTCTGAATGTATTGTAGTTTTTGAAGGCTTTTTCCAGGAATCCCAAAGAGGAGAGAGTTGCTGTAGTCCAGCCTCGAAGATACAAAGGCATGGACAAGTTTTTCAGCATCTGACAGACCAAGTGTGGGACGTTTAGCAATGTTCCTGAGGTGATAGAAGGAGGTCTTACACAGATGTTTTATGTAGGCGTCAAATGTGAGTTGAGCATCAAATCTTACGCCCAGGTTGGTGACTGTTGATGATAGTGGAATGTTTTGACCAGAGAAGGTAATGTGGGTTATGGGTGATGACTGGACCTGATGTGGTGTACCAACTAAAATAGTTTCTGTTTTGGAGCTATTTAGCTGTATGACGTTTGCCTTCATCCATACCTCAATCCCCTCAAGGCAGGAGCTCAATGATGCCAGAGTGGCTGTAGATGGGATGAGGTTGGTTTTTATATATAGCTGAGTGTCATCGGCATAGCAATGGAATGATATTCCATGCCTGTCGATGATGTGGCCAAGGGGAAGAGTATAGACGGTGAACAAAATCGGGCCGAGAACCGATCCTTGAGGGACACCGCAAGTGACTGTATGCGTCTGAGACTTTACACCTCCCAAGGAAACATACTCTGTTCTTCCAGACAGGTAGGACCGGAACCAGCTCAAAGCAGTGTCAGAGAGTCGGATAGTATGATGGAGGCGCTGAAGGAGGATATTGTGATCAATCGTGTCAAAAGCTGCAGATAGATCCAGTAGGATGAGGAGCGATGGTGTGCCGGTGTCAGCCGCCATCAACAGGTCATTTGTGACCCTGAGCAGGGCTGTTTCGGAACTGTGGGCGGAACGGAAACCAGACTGAAATTTTTCAAAAAGGAAATTTGAATTTAGATGATCCTGAAGATGGAAAGCAAAAACTTTTTCTAGAAGTTTGGACAGGAATGGAAGGTTGGAAATAGGCCTGTAGTTTGCAAGAAATTCAGGGTCTGAAGTGTTTTTTTTTTAGAAGGGGTTTGATGACAGCAGTTTTAAGAGCAGATGGAACATGACCAGTGCTTAAAGAATGGTTGATGACTTTGGTTATTAAGGGACTAAGAGAGCTGATGTGTGTTTTCACCAGGGCTGTAGGAAAAGGATCCAGCATACAGGTGGAAGCTTTCATCCTGCCAATGATGTCCTCAACTTGTTGCTTAGACATTTCAAAAAAACAACAGAGATGCTGGAAAGTCCCAGGCTGTGGGTTGGCAGTGGGGACAGACAGAGCAGGAGTGCTGGAGAGGAGAGAGCGGATGGTCTCAACTTTTTTCCTGAAGACAGTGATGAAGCTGTTGCATTTCTCTTCTGATGTGTCATTGTGTGAAATAGTTTGTGGCTTGGTGAGATGATTTATGGTAGAGAAAAGCTGCTTGGAGATTCCCTGATTTTTACTAATAATGTTTGAATAAAACTGTGTCCGTGCTTTTTTTAGTGACATTGAATAGGCCTTTTGATGTTCTTGATAGGCTATTTTGTGAACAGAAAGTCCAGTATTTGAAACACGCCGCTCAAGTACACGCCCTGCTGTTTTCATTTTCTGTAGTTCTGGAGTGAACCAGGGAGATGTACGTGCGAAAGTGACTATTCGTGTTTTTACAGGTGCGTGGAGGTCCAAAATACTGCTCAGGGTGCTGTTATAAAAATCCACTGATTCATTTACTGATGTGAAATTTGCTGATGGGATTTGCAGGAGGTCCAAAGCCAGAGTGTCTGGGTTGATATTTTTTATGTTTCTGAAATGGATTTGACGTTTTGGTTTGATGTAATGAGAAAAGTTCACCTCCATTGAGATGACTTTGCGATCGGACACTCCGAGATCGTATACCAGCAGATTTTCAATGGGGGCAGAGTCAGTAATGACCAGGTCAAGTATATGTCACTGGCACAGGTCAGGGCGGACACCAGAGGACCGGCCACGCCCCTCAACTGCGCACCCCCGTGAGGAGCCAACACCACAAGAACACACAGGCAGGCGAGTAAGGTGTAAAAAGTACGAATGCTTTATTGATATATAAAAGAAGGTCTATTAAAAGCTGTCTTTATTTGGTAAGCAACGTGACTCAGTAGTGGGTCCCAGGGAACTCCTCTTCACAGGGCCCAGGCGGGAACAAGAATTCGTGTCTCCCAGCACAGCAGTACATCACAGGGCTCAAGCAGAGGAGAGGTTAAGTATTTCTTCAACGTTGCTATACGTTCACAGTAGCCTGGTTAAAACCAGACCATTCTCAGTTGTAACTGAGTTATGGTCTGGCAAAGCGTCATAGACAAATCATTTCCAGAGGGGCGTCACCAACGGACGTCGCGGATAGACCTAAAACCAATCAGAGCGATGAAGGAGATGACGTATGCAGAGCGGCGGAGAAACATCTCCGAGTGTTGTTCTTTGCTCGGTTTTTAACAAAAAGGAAACGTTCAAATCGCTTAAAACAGACGCAATAGCTGATTCGAACGAGTGATGTTCGACGGCGGCATCCATCGTTGTAATGTAGGCTACAAAATCTGCTTCAAAATCCCAGCGCTGTCGTCATCGTGTAAAGCCCGCCCCAACGTTTCTGATTGGTGCCTCGATTTCGAAGGATTGGAAATGGGCTTGAATGAGCTCTTTGCCAGACTAACTTTCAGAACAAATCTAAATTGCCGGAAGTTGTCTGGGTTTTCCCAGGCTACGTTCACAGGGCTCAAGTAGAGAAAGGGTACGTATCTCACCAGTGTTGCTGTATACTCATGGAACTCAAGCAGAGAGGATGATCAATGTTTCATCAACGTTACAATGCATTCACAGGGCTCAAGCAGAGAAAAGGTACGTATCTCACCAGCGTTGCTGTGTATACTCATGGGTCTCAAGCAGAGAGGATGATCAAGGTTTCATCAAAGTTACAGTGCATTCACAGGGCTCAAGCAGAGAAAAGGTACGTATCTCACCCGCGTTGCTGTATACTCATGGAACTCAAGCAGAGAGGATGATCAACGTATCATCAACGTTACAGTGCATTCACAGGGCTCAAGCAGAGAAAAGGTACGTATCTCACCAGCGTTGCGGTATACTCATGGAACTCAAGCAGAGAGGATGATCAATGATTTATCCATGTTCCAGTGCATTCACATGGCTCAAGCAGAGAAAAGGTACGTATCTCACTAGCGTTGCTGTATACTCATGGAACTCAAGCAGAGAGGATGATCAATGTTTCATCAACGTTACAGTGCATTCACAGGGCTCAAGCAGAAAAGGGTACGTATCTCACCAGCGTTGCTGTATACTCATGAAACTCAAGCAGAGAGGATGATCAATGTTTCATCAACGTTACAGTGCATTCACAGGGCTCAAGCAGAAAAGGGTACGTATCTCACGAGCGTTGCTGTATACTCATGGAACTCAAGCAGAGAGGAAGATCAATGTTTCATCAACGTTACAGTGTATTCACAGGGCTCAAGCAGAAAAGGGTACGTATCTCACCAGCGTTGCTGTATACTCATGGAACTCAAGCAGAGAGGATGATCAATGTTTCATCAACGTTACAGTGCATGCACAGGGCTCAAGCAGAGAAAAGGTACGTATCTCACCAGCGTTGCTGTATACTCATGGAACTCGAGCAGAGAGGATGATCAATGTTTCATTTCAATGTTCTCATCAATAGTTGCGAAGAAGAAATAGAAAGCATATTCAATACTTCACCCCCAGCGGAGTTTCTCTTCATTGATGGTACCCACAAGGATCATCGCGTTGGTGATCCAGGTCCACCACTGCCTCGGCCAGCACCCCAAACTCGTTTTCAGTTACAATCTTCACACACAAACAGATGTGAAAAAGGACATGGAAAGTACTGCACAACACTACACTCACAAAGTTAGGGCCTAGGTGTGAGGCTCCGTCCACCACTCACGTGGAAAGCTCCGTGGGAATCAAATAGCAACATATTAAGCACATCCGAATGCAACAGACACATCCATTCCAATGTTAATCCTCCCCCGATGTTCACTACAAGCATCAACTGTGCCGAAATTCAGTCCCAAAGGTCACTTATCTTTCTCTTCCAACAGACTCCAGCCTGTTACAAGTATCCTCTGCCCAGATTTCCAGATTTCACCCGTCCAAAGGCTCGACCGGCTCTCCAAAAAAAAAAACCCACACTCCACACCAAAGTGAGGTGATACTATTTATCCTCTCTTCCATCGGCGCGCGCTCCAATCACAGCGCCCCCTTCTCGTCCCGCACCGATTTCTATTCACTGGTGATGAATTCCGTCATCGGTCGCTACAACTGGAACTTCCTGGGTCCCGGACCGGAAGTCTTCTTCTCCGGAAACTCCGGCTCACATCAAGCGTTCCGATCTAGAAATTGGTCACCCGTGACATCTATGTCCTCTCTTATGTGTTGGGACGTCAACATGCTGTTTGAGATTTAGACCGTCCAATAGCTGTAGAAAATCAACTGCTGGATGACAGGAGGGGGTGTCAAGGTGAATGTTCAAATCTCCAAGTATAACAATGTTTGCAGATGTGGCACAGAGTGAAGTAGAAATTAATTAATCTCTGAGATAAAAGCTGGATTTTGCTTAGGAGGCCGGTAAATGAGAAGAATAGTCATAGTGCAAGGTGGTTTACATCTTAAGGCAAGGCATTCAAAAGTGAACAGTTCGGGCAGAGACAGCGGGGTGAGTTTTAAGTCACTGCGGTGTAGTACTGCTAGGCCACCACCGCGACCGGAGTGGCGGGCTTTCTCCAAGTATTGATAACCAGGAGGACATGTTTCATTTAATGCAAAAAATCCCTCTGGCTGATGCCAGGTCTCAGTAAGACACAATATCAATATTCCTGTCCAATATATGTGGCTGTGTATAAGACAAGATTTATTTGTGAGAGACTGTGTGTTAAACAGTTCTATTTTGATGTTTGATGGAGTGGTGTACTGTAAAGAACGAAGTAGACTGAAATCCACTCCACGTTTTATGTTCCGCTCAGTAGTGACGAGTCTTATGCAAGTAGACTTCTCAACGCTATTTATTCCAAGTAGAGAGGTGTTCTGATGACGTAGACGCTCGGCTGACCAGAGGGATGGAATGGAGTCACCAGACTGAGAGAAAACAAACTTTCAACGGCAGCTTCTATGGATGTAGCGGGGTCGGCTTTGAAGTTTAAGTTGTTTAATGGCTGAGATATATGTTGGACTGCTATTATTCCTTAAATTAAGCAGTTGTGGGATGGAGTACTTTAGCATCATGTCGCTTTACAGAGTAGATCCGAAGATTGTCCAGCCGGCTGGCAAGTGGCTGCTCGCTAAGCCGGGGAGATGTTACCTTGTCCAACGAGGGCTACCTTGGCAGTGAAATGTTGTCCGTTAAGACGATATTGATGCTGGTGTCGATGAGAGATATCAAGACCACAGGGCCAGTAAACAATAATAAAAACTCTGATGCAGCGGCTCAGGTACAGGCCGACATTGTATGAAGAAGATTGCCAGCAACAACAGATATGATACAAAAATCCATACATCCATATAATCCGTTCAAAAAAATAAAATAAAAAAAAATAACAGATAGTGACTTTGCAGAAGGTAGGTTTTAGAGTGCAAAATGATACACAAAGACGTTTTCTTAAGGGAGAAGCGGCAACAGACAGTGCCAGTGTCCTCTCGCCTCTCACATCTCTGTAGTCGGGCCTACTATCAAGTAGTCTATCAACTGTTAAAACAAAACATCACAACTAGTGGCGCCTAAAACTTATTTAAACATATGCGTAACAACACACACACATCACAGATAAAATGTGATAACTAGCAGCAACCTATAGCCGCTGAGAGACTAAGCAGCAGGAAATATGCGTGACACGTTTTCTTGCATTGAATATCCAATAACGTTTTATTGGCATGATAACAGACTATTCATGTAGAGACAATTGATGATGAAGATACATATAAACGGTCAACAGAAAGTGAGAACTCCACTCTACACAATATCAAACAGGAAACACTACCAGGTATATACCCACCGATACCCATGTGACCTGGAAACATACACGCAAAATACAAAATAAAAGACAAACGTTTTCTGCACTTATAGTAACCTAAAAAGGCACAATATTTAATTTAATTATTATAAAATAAATAATTATTAAATTAAATATAATAATAAATTAAAAATAATATTTAATTCCTTATGTTGATGATGCCTGGAATTTCTTTTATATTGAGGTATTAAAAGTTATAGATAAACATGCTCCATGGGCATCAGTCAAAGTGAAGGGTAGACATCTACCATGTATTACTGGTGATTTAATATATCTCTTTAAGCAAAGGGACAAGGCCTGGGAAAGATACCATTTAACAAAATATCTGGTAGATTGGGTTGAATATAAACGATTAAGGAATGTATGTACTGTTAAAACAAGAAATGCCAAATCTGACTATTATAAAAATTCACTATTAACACTTTTGGAAAAAACTTAATTGCCTGTTAAATAAATCTAAAAAGAATTCCCTTGTAAAACTAAGAATTGATAATACAATTATAAGTGATCCAACTTCTGTGGTTGATGCCTTTAATCAGCACGTTTGTACATTACGTCCACCTGATTTCTGTTACTCCAACCCTGTAAATAGTAATGTAGCAAACAGCTCTTTCTCATTTACTACAATTCTTCCCACTGAGGTACAGCAGGCAATTTCCGAGATTAAATCTGGAAGTGGTGTTGGTATAGATGGTCTGGAGATAAAGTTTATTAAAATTGCCTCTCATGTTCTAGCATATCCATTACGTGATCTATTTAATTTATCCATATCTACTTGTAAAGTTCCAATCATGTGGAAGTGTGCTAGAGTAACACCTTTATACAAAAGTGGTGATCCTCTCGATCCTAACAATTACAGACCAATCTCAATTATTAGTAATTTAGTAAAAGTAGGCCTATTTGAAAAAATTATATTCAAGAGATTGTTTAAATACATTAAAGGGCATATTGCAGGTTAGAGGACCCAACGAGTCAATGTATAGAAAAACAATGTAGTAATTAGATTTTCGTTAAAATATACTTATAAATACGTTACATTGGCTTCTGGAGTCGTTTTTGTGAGAGAATTTTACTTCCGCATCTGAAAATGGGCGTGACGGGCGTGACGTAACGGGCGGAAGAGCGGTCGATTCAAACCATTCAAACAACAGGAAAACAATGGATCGCAATGACATTTCGGACTTACTCGTATGACAGACCACGGACGACAGCCTTACAATTATGAGGGTCCGTGTACGTTTTAATAGTTTGTTTTTTCGTTTAAACCACAAAACAAAATAACGAGAAACCACCTTTTTTTCGTTTGTCCTTTCAAACCAAAAACAAAGAAACGGTAAAAAAAGAGCCGTTCTCCCGTTTTTGGTTCTGAATCCAAAAATGAAAAATGATAAAACCAAAATCAAATAACGGTCTGATTTTGGTTTTTTGAAATTCCTTTTTCCATTTTTCCATTTGAAGATCTACATTAAAACATAGACAGGTTGGCCACGTGACCCGGAAGTAATAGTAAATATGGCCTATCAAAATAAAAGCCAAGCTTTTAGAACGGTCATAATATGCAGCACTAACGTTATACCAGAGTTTTATTTTTTATTTTATAAAATACAAAGCAGAAACAAAAAAGCTATTTTGATCTCTTTTTATTTACATTTCAGACCAACAAAGTAGAAACAAAAAGCATGTTTCCTACTGAACATAATGTTGCTCTCCTTTATATACAGTCCCTTTCCAAAAATTTGAATATCATGGAAAAGTTCAATTATTTTAGGAATTCAACTTAAAATGTGAAACTAATTTTATAAAAAAGGCTCATTGCTTGCAAAGTGAGATATTTTAAGCCTTGATTTGTTATAATTTTGATGATTGTGGCTTACATAATGGCTTACAGCTTATGGAACCCACAAAATCAATTTTTGAAAATTAGAATATTACATGAAATCACACTGTAGTAGTTACACAGTAATCCCATGGTCATTGAACCAGGTTTTGGTTATTTTGGCAGTGTGGGCAGGTGAAAATCCTGCTGAAAATCATCTTCATCTTCATAAAGCATCTTCATAAAGCTTTTCTGCTGAAGGAAGCATGAAGTGCTCTAAATGTCCTGGAAGACGGCTGCATTGACTCTGGACTTCCAGGACATTAGAGCACTTCATGCTTCCTTCAGCAGAAAAGCTTTATGACATTTAGATTTTGTGGGTTTCACAAGCTGTAAGCCATAATCATCAAAATTATAACAAATAAAGGCTTGAAATCTCTCACTTTGCAAGCAATGAACCTATATAATATATTAGTTTCACATTTTAAGTTGAATTCCTGAAATAATTAACTTTTCCATGATATTCTAATTTTTTGGAAAGGGTCTGTAGGTCTCTTAAGTGAATTCTTGTTATCTCCGACGAAAGGGTCTGTACATTTCAGACCAACAAAAAGCATGTTTCCTACTTGAACATAAAACAATGCTCTTCTTTATATACATTTCTGATCAACAAATCAGTACCAAAAAGCATCTTTCCTACTTGAACATAAATTTAGCTCTTCTCTCTTTCTGCCCAGCAAATTTCTCAATTACTCTCTGATTAAAGTCAGTCATCGCTGTGACAAGTCTCTTTTCCATGGACAGCAATGCCAGTGCATTCAGCCTCTCCTGGGTCATGGTGTTTCTGAGAAAGGTTTTAATTCTTTTCAAGGTTGAAAAGCACCTCTCAGCTTCAGCCGTGGTCATGGGTGTGGTTATGATAACTTTTAGGAGAGTCACAGTTTCGGAAAAGACTTCTTCGAGATTATTCTCCATAAACAGCTGGAATAGGTCCACAGCACCACGGCAGGCACAGAACTCTTGCTTGCTGTAGATAAGACTGAGCTCTGTCTTGAGCTTGCTTCCATTGAGCATCGGGTACGCTCTGATGGTGCTGCTCAATGCATCGGCAGGAAATGTATCCTTGTACTCGTCAAACCTGTCCCCCTGCAACAAGGTGGCACAGACAAGGTGGTCTGTGAAGGAGAAACGCTCCCTAGTGTGTCCCAGGATTGTGTCACAGACCTATAGAGATAATTAAACAATATATAAATGTAAGGTAGTAGCCTGTCATCATATACTCACCCTCATGTTTTTTCAAACCTGTATGAATTAATTTCTTCTGCTGAACAGAAAGGAAGATATTTAGAAGATTGATACCATGAGAAATTTACATTCTCAGGAAAATAGCCACTTATCAGTTAATCGTTAATCGATCGATAAGATCAATCAACTAAAGATTAATGAATTAATCGATAACTTGCATCCCTAATTTGATCATTTATATTTATGTTGCCAATTTATTATTTTGGGGATGCTGTTGTATAATATTAAAATGATGATTTTTGTAAGGATTTATAGCAAACTAAAATAGTTTTCTTGAATCTGTAGAATATGATATGCAGGCAGGACATTTCTGCAGCACAACAATATTGTAAAATAGTATTTTGACTGATTTCTATAACAAACTCACCTCTGCTCCAATCCTTTCACGTTCTTCCGGACTGAGCACCCGGCGTCTCTTTGTTGGCTGAGAACCACTTTTGTTCACCAATGGAGTGGAGAGAGTTTCTGCAAAGGACAAAGCTAATTTATTATAATATTGGCAAAAGAGAGAGAGTTTATAATGAAAGAGAAACCAAATAATGATCCTATTACAGGAATACAGTTACCTGATCTTTTGTATTTCCTGTTGGAACTGTTGGATGCTCACTTTGATATGGACCGAATCAATGTTCTTCTTCTGGAGCTTGGCATAAAGGAAGTCTACATGTGGCATGATGTGGTGATAAAGTTCCAGAAAGAACTTAAAATCATCATCCTCCAGTAGCATGGCCAGGGCACCTGCTTCTCTGACAGTATTGGGGTCAAAGTCACCTGAGTCTTGTATGCTCTCAAAACAGTGAATGAGATCCTCTCTGTGCTCAAAAACTGTATTAATGGCACGGCTATGAAAGTTCCATCTGACATTGCTGGATCTCGGCAGTCTATGGGCAACCACTTTATCCAGAAAACATGTCCGCTTGGGTGACTTAGAAAAAAAGCTGGCAAATCCACCAATGTTAGAAAAAAAAATTCTCGTCTTGGATATGTGAGACGTGGCCTGCTGCATAATCAGGTTGAGCTGATGAGCGTAGCAGTGGATATAGTGGGCATTTGGATACACATCTTGTACTTTTCTCTGTACACCTGCAGTGGCACCCCTCATTACGCTGGCTCCATCATATGCCTGGCAGATGAGCTTACTTTTCTGATCCTCAGGGAGGATAGAAGCAAGACGCTCTTTTAGTGCAGTAGCAATGGACTCAGCTGACTGCAGAGGGATGAACTCAAAAAATCTTTCCTGCACGTTATTTTTGTCGTCGATGTAGCGCAAAACAAGCACAAGCTGGGCCAGTGTGGCAATATCTGTGGTTTCATCTGCCTGGATTGATAAAAAACTACTTGTCTGGACTTCTCTAATTATTTCTTCTCTTGTAACAGATAACATACAGTCCAGAAGCTCGTTCTGTATAGTTTTCGACGTTCCCTTAAATACAGTAGCACTGTCAAGATGCTCTTTCAATGCTCCATCAAGAGAGGCCACAAAATCCACCAATCCGCGAAATATACCAGGGTTATCTGAGCTCTCACTCTCATCATGACCACGTAAAGCCAACTCAAATGCTCCACAAAACTTTACAGTCTATTATCCTGGACAGTATGTGTCGATTTTTTGTCACCTCTTCGTTGTGCCTCCTAATGCCAATCCTGTAGCCTTCATCTAGTTGTTCCGCAATGCTTACTTTGCCCAAAAACTTCAATTTCACGCTATTCTCAAGATGGCTGCGGCTACTTTCATGACGTTTGCATTTGTCAGATAACGTTAGATGTTTGAGGTCGCTTACCCCCGTAGTTGTCCATAAAACTTCAGTGCCGACGCTTTGAAAAAGAAGACAGGGAAAACAAAACAGGGCATTGCTAACATCACATCCAGTCAGCCAGCTCCGTTTCTCGTAACAAGCGCGGGTAAAGCTCCGTTTGTAGCTTCGTCCTCTGTCACTTGCCTGCTGCTGGATGTGTTATGGTGCGTTCACACCGGACGCGAATAGCGCGTCAGGCGCGAGTGATTTCAATGTTAAGTCAATGCAAAGACGCGTTACGCGCGTAAAAAATTCCTGCGGCGCGAATGAGGCGTAGAGCGCGGCGCGGTAGACGCGAATACGCCTCATTCGCGCGTCAAGTTCGCGCGAATGGCGCGAATTGAGCGTCTGGCGCGTTAAGCGCGTTACGCGCGAATGATTTAGTTAGTGCTATTTGTGCATTCACGCGTTTGACGCGAATTCGCGTCTGCCGCCCGAGTTGAAAAATCTGAACTTCTGCGTCAATTCGCGCCGCGTTAACCAATCAGGAGCCTAGCTGCTTGCTGCTGTCACGTGGTGAAGTATCTGGATGCTTCAATAAATTATTTTGTAATATATGACTGTGGTTCTAATGCACAACAAAGCAAATATTTTATCACATAAAACTTGATTTCAATATATGAGACATATTCATTTTGCATTGAATGCTATTTATTCCATATCTAGATTATATGAAATATTATTATAATGTAAAGACAACCAACATATAAGTTCGTGTCTGGACAGTGATGTGTGAGAGAGAGAGAAAAATCACAGGACAGATTAATCACTTTTGGAGGCTGGCTTCATTTATTATCAAAACAAAAATAAATGACAGATTAGGTGGATGCGGGCGAGGGTGAACCTAGCGCCGGGCTGTAGAGCGCGGGCTCGACAGGCATAGCTAGACCACTCGAGGCCGAGGGCTTATACGGCCTACGCTGTCCTCGTCAGCGTCCTCACCGTTAGGTCCACCAAACCTAGCTCCTGGAGCAAATTGTGAAACTCCTGAAACCCTCCGGAGGTTCTGGTGGACCCGAGTACAGCGACGATGTCCCCTACGGAGCTGCTTCTGCTCTCCAGAGCATATACGAGCGGTGACTCTCTCGAATAATGCTAATGCTAATGCTCGATAAACATCTAAAAAGATGGCCGCCAACGGGTTTAGAAACTTTCGCCTCCGGATTTCGCCTCTGACGCGCGTAAATTTCGCTTCAAACTTTTGTTTTTACGCGCGTCAATTTCGCCATTGACACGCGAATTAACACAAAGTGGTCAAGCGTCAAACTAGACGCGGTAGACGCGAATTTGACGCGCTATTCGCGTCCGGTGTGAACGCACAGTAAATCTGGTTGTTCCGGTCCGAGATCCTTAATCTTTGTTTTTTCTTCAAGCGAAAGTCTTGAGAAAGGATTTTTTTGTAAATAAATAACAGAATTTGGATTAACTGCTGCCATTGCGTAATAAAAAGTGATCAGACTAGTAGCAAGCAAGGTTATTTCCCGCCGCGTACAGTTGAATGACAGGTGACGAGAACCAATCAGATTGGATAAAATAACATGTATCCAATTATGATTGGCCAGGGACGCAACGACTTGCGCCCCGAGGAGGATCTTTAAGAAACCAATCAGAGACCAGCTTCAGGTCACATGCTGCCCGAGAATTTGTGTACTCACATAGACACCCATGTGTCCGGCGTCCCTCGCCCATGAAACGTATTGAAAAACATAGTAAATATTGAATCAATTAAAGACAGTTTTTATTAAATTCTGAGGCTCTTATACCAGCCGGCACATGAGTAAAATATTTTTTATTTGATTATTATTTCATTTTAATATAATGTTTTTACACATGTTAATTTCTGAAATGTTGATGGGGGCGGCGCCCCAGCGCCCCCTATGGACAAGCCGCCACTGATGTCCACTGGAGCAATATTTATAGATCTTACCAAAGCATTTGATTTGGTTGATCATTATATTCTCCTTGATAAATTATATAACATTGGTCTCTCTGAACAGTCAATTTTATGGTTTAATTCATATCTTCAGTACAGACGTCAGTCTGTAAATTTCAATGGTGCTCTCTCTCAGTTCTTGATAATGGAAAAGTTGTTCCACAAGGTTCTTGTTTAGGCCCTCTTTTATTTTCTATTTTTATTAATGACCTCCCACAAATATGCTCTGACAGTCAGATTCTCTTGTATGCTGATGATACAGTTATTTATTCTTCAAAACGTGATATTAATTCGCTTCAATCCTCACTGCAACTTGATTTTAATACTATTCAAAAGTGGTTCTCGTATAATGGACTTATATTGAATAAAAGTAAGTCGTATAGTATGTTATTTGCTACTAGGTATGTCCGACATAACCAAGGTAATAGTCTAACAATTAAATTCTTAGATGGTACATTTATGGAGAATGTTGAGGAATTTAAATATCTGGGCCTCTGGCTCGATTGCAGCCTCTCCTTCAGGCCTCATATTGACTCTATAGTGAAAAAAGTAAATTATAATTTAAGATTATTATATCGTTCAATTAATTGTTTCACACAATTGATTAGATTAAAAATTGTAACTCAACTTTTATTTCCTATTATTGATTATGCTGACTTTGTCTATATGAGTTCAACAGAATTACACCTTAAATCCTTAAATGTTGTTTACCACAGTCTCTGTCGATTTGTGTTGAGAATGATGTCTGTTGCTAACTCATCATTGTCATATGTACCAACAATTGAATCACTCAAAGGCCAGACGACAGCTACACTGGTTTCATTTTATTTATAAATGTATCTTTTTTAATTATCCTCTTTATTTGAAGCAACATTTAGTCATATATAGGTCATAGCCTGAGACACCTTGATCATCTCTTTTTTGCTGTCCCAAATATATATAAAGAAATCGGAAGACGTGCTTTCAAATTCAAAGACCCCTCTGACTGGAACAGCTTATCTTGTTCCTTAAGGTCCACCTCTTCCTTTCCACTCTTTAAGTCAGCCCTTCTAACTTACTTGCAATCCTGTGATCAATGTAAATGTTTCCCTGGTGTTTGACATGTGTGTATGTATGTGTATATAGGTATGTATTTTTGTATTTGTATGTATATGTAAGTTATATATTTGCTTGTTTTGGTGGCTTTGTCAAATATGGTTCTCTCCTGTTATAATATTATTTTAATATCACCTTAATATCATACTATATTGTTTATGTGAATACGCTTTGGACAGAGGTGGGACAGGTTGGGATGGTTGGTTGTGAGGAAGAGCTTTAGTATGTATGAGTGTGTACGTTTTTGGCGTTATCTTGAGGACCCCCTCGAAAACGAGATGTTGCTTCTCAAGGGGTTATCCTCTAATAAAATGAAAATGAAATGAAACACACACATCACAGATAAAATTAGGTAACCTAAAAAGGCACAATATTTTATTTAATTATTATAAAATAAATAAATATTAAATTAAATATAAAACAAATAAAAAGAAAGAAAGAAATAAAACCTAAGATATCAGGGTTTATGTAGCCAAGCAAAATAACAGCAAAAAGAAAATAAATAATACTAAAAAATATTAAATGTAGCTAACGAATGAATGGAATAATGAATCACTTGGCCTTGCCTGCTATGGAGGAAGAGAATGTTACTGATCGACTGCGGTGAACTTCATTTGTTGACTCCTTTCTTGTTACATGGCAAAACGCGGGTGTATTTTTTGACCGCCCACTCCCACCCGCAGCAAAGGTAAAACCGTCCGCTCCTACGAGATTTACGTTGGGTCCCGCGTGACCCCAATCCCAATGCAGCCCTCTAATAGAATAAACAGTGAAAGTAACAGAGGCCTGTACAATACATTTTAACATCCAAATTTAAGTATGAAATGAACTGAAGGAAATATAAAGTTGCTAAACAAATTAAATCAATGAATATGATTCATATTCTTTTGGATTCTCTAATATAGCTTATTTAAAAAAATTACAAATGCAATGAAAATACAGGTATCGGTATCAGCAAGTACCAACAATGAAAGTATAGGTATTGGCCTTGTTCTGGAAAAAGTGGTATCGGTGCATCCTACTTGAAACAGAGTGTGGCTTGAAACAGAGTGTGGCCGAGTGATGAAGACAAACAGAAAAAGAGAAATAGACCACCATGATTAGTCACAGGATGAAAGTCTAGCAAAGTGCAAGAAATTTTCTGCTAGATTGGTGTTGTCCTCATTTGCCATATCCAAGACGAGAAAGCCATGCTTCTTCATCACATCTTTCCCTAATACCTACCTGGAATTTACAAATGGTGCGTTCAAGTCCTCCTGGGAAGTTCGTACGTACGAGGTGGGAAGTCGTGTTTATGACGTGAGGTGCGTTCAAGTCAGTTTCGTCGGAGCAATATGGCGGTGTACCTTCTTTTAATGAATTACACTATAATACAGCAAGGTTTGTTAACTCCGGTTATAGAAAACGAAGAACAAAGAATGCGCATCAGGTTAGGGATGCTCATTTCGGTTAATTTTCCCGACCGACAACCGACACTCGTTATCCGATTATTAACCGTTAACTGATAAGATTATAATAGCCTATTAATTTAAATAAAAATAAAATTGAGTGTCTGTGACCCGTTTTTCCCCCCACAGGTTTATTTTAACGTGCAAACAGCAGAGCAGATCAACAACAGAACCTGGATTCACATTCAATTTTCACGCACTTGACAGTGACAACAGAATAAAATAAAATAAATAAAAAACATAAAATAGTGTAGGCCTATTTTATGTTTTTTCTTTATTTTATTTCTTAAATAGTTAACAAATTAAGATGACAAAAAGAAAACACTGAATCCGTTTGAAGCTTTGAAAAAAATGCAATTTTCCCCCTCGACTAAGTTTTTTCGTCAAATAAAAATAGCAGGCCTACCTCAATCCACATATTGTCTAGTTTTTATTTAAAAAAGTAACATGTCTACATGATGTGGGGTTAGTCTGGAGCGCAGCCTGTTGAGTTCGACCCGCGGCCGAAAACACATGATCCGATGGCACAGATGTCCCGGGAATACAGAGATAACGTCTCGCTAGAATGGCCAGCTTCGTGAAGCGACTTTCATTTGCTTGTGGATGTTTGCTTCGCAAGATATATTTGCATTTAACTTGTAACTACTGCTGTATTTTAATACCGCGTAGCATATTTTGCAAGTAACTTCGTCGCCCTTTCTGTCGAGATGGTCCCACACAGTAGGCTACTTCTTTTCGCTCGCTCGCTTCATTTTGCTTGCTCAGTGAAATATGTCTCTAGGCACGTGCGGTTGCGCGTGTCGACGCGCCCAGTGAGTTTACAAATATAGGCTATATAGTATTTTTTTTAACCATGCAGCAAACTAAATAAATAAAAAAATAAAAAATAAAAAATAAATAACTTAAACCGTTTAACTGATAGTATTAATCGGTCAATTTTTTTACTTTCGGTTAACGGTTAAACGGTCAATATGAGCATCCCTACATCAGGTGTGTTTTTTTAAAATGTTTTTAATTAACGTATGAAGCAAATGTAAACTGTATCATTATATAATTATTATATATAATTGTTAAGATTTCCATTACACGAGTGTAGATGTTAAGACTTCATGCTGATTTGTACTCGGCTTTCGCCAAGATAAGCAAAACTAAGACGTAGCTTTACAGTAAACTATGCTTCTCCATCCATTTATGCGGTGTGACTCCCCTTCTGTCCGGCGTTAATGGCTGCAGTGTACTTGGCGCGTCAGCACACGCGACGGCTGCAACTACAGGACCAGCACGACAACCGTCTGGATTGAGCCGAGTAGGGGACATCTCTAGGGTCTTCAAGTGGGCACCTTCCGTCCTCAGTGTTTCGTCGACTAGCCCACGACACCTCAAGAGGGCTCGACAGTGACTCTGCTCCGTCCCCCACTCAACTCAGCCCAGCTTACTGACCTCTTCATCCCTCCTGCTGCTGAGACCTAACCACAATCTCACAATCTCTCCGCAACCCAACCATACGCGCCAACCCGTTTGACTAAGGCTGTCGAGCCCCACTAGTGCGTTAAAGCAGTTTCAGTGGCAACGGTTCCGTATGGCATACCACCTACCGCAAAACACAATATCTGCCCAACCACCCGTCATTCACGCAATATCCACAGGAACGTATACAAATAAACCAACAGACTCTTCAAGTTTTCAAGAATTCTACGAAACCGTGGCGTGGTGGCCTGTACACAGCCAGCTAGAATCTTTCCGTCTCAACCACAGCCAGTTGCTGCTCCTTTCTGCTGCTTCAGATAAGTTCTTTACTGTGCGACGCAACTCTTGGCCGCTGAATCCGATGTCTCTGAGGAACCGGGTTGTAGAGTGTGCCACAAAACCTCGGCAACCCACTTCCACTGGATAAACCTGGACTCTACATCCTCGCTGTTCTGCTTCAGTGGCCAGATGAGCATACCGCAGTTTCTTCCTTTCATATGCCTCATCTACCGCATCCTCCCATGGCACTGTTAACTCTATCAGTTGAACAATGCGTGCTGATCCAGACCACAAAACAATATCTGGTCGTAGGTTAGTGGTGGCAATCTCAGGTGGAAAAATAAGCCGTTGATCAAGATCAGCCAGCATCTTCCAGTCCCTAGCAGCTTCCAGTTGTCCTGGGCAAGAATTGGTGCTAACACCTTTTCTTGGTGGTTGCTCGCCTGGGCGGAGGAATATTGTCTTCTGCGTGTAATGTCTTGCTAGAACAGGTGGCAACTTATTGGTCATGTTACGCTTGCCTTCTAATGCTAAAGCCAAACATCGCAGTACTTGGTCATGGCGCCAAGTAAACCGACCTTGGCTAAGAGCCACCCTACATCCTGTCAAAATGTGCCTTAATGTGGCAGGTGATGAACACAAAGGACAAGAGGGATCCTCTCATACCCAGAGGTTTAGGTTCTGCGGTGATGGGAGAACATCATATGTTGACCTAATAAGGAAACTGATCCTACTCTCTTCCATTGACCAAAGGTCTTGCCAGCCCATCTTACGTTGTTCCACACTCTCCCATCTCATCCACTCTCCCTGCTTGGCCTGGGAAATGGCCTTTATACACCTCATCCTCTCCTCCTGCTTACGCACCTCGTTGACTACCAGCTTCCTCCTTTGAGCTGGGCCTGCCTTGTGCAATTTAGGAGGAGCTAAACTGAGCCCAAAACCCCCTTTTCCATGCTGTACCTGTCCCACGATATCCCCAATTTGAAGGGCAGCCTTTGCCTCTACTACAGATTTCTTTGCTGACCACTTTCTACCAGTTTTTAACACAGGGGCTGCCTCCCTTACACATTTGTCGCGTGACTCTACTAAGGTCATTTCCAGTCTGACCTTGGCACACTTAAACTCCTCGGTTAAAGCAGAGACTGGCAGCTGCAATATTCTTTTACTATAAAGTCCCACTCTGCTGTGATGTATGAACTTATCAACGCTTCCAGCTTATCCACTGTTTTCAAAGAAACGTCGTACATGGTCAGTGGCCACAGCAACCTCGGCAGTAGACCAAACTGAAAGCACCAGAGTTTTAGTTTGCCAGGTAGAGCACAGCTGTTTATGCTGTTCAACCCTTCCACTGCTTGTCGTCTAACTTCTCCCACCCGAACTGTGTCCTTTAGATCCCCATCGTACCATCTCCCAAGACTCTTCACTGGCTTCTCAGAAACTGTTGGCATTGCCTCACCTTTGGCTTAATGAAGAATGTTTTATCTACTACCTTTCCTTTAACTATCGAGATGCTCCTTGATTTAGAGGGCTTAAATTGCATTCGTGCCCATTCAATATTATCTGTTAACTTCCCCAATAACCGATTAGTGCAGGCTGCTGTTGTAGTCATGGTTGTCATGTCATCCATGTATGCTCTGATTGGTGGTAGTCGCATCCCAGAAGCCAAGCGCTCTCCTCCTACTACCCATCTTGATGCCCTAATGATTACTTCCATCGCCATGGTAAAAGCCAGTGGAGAAATGGTGCATCCTGCCATTATTCCAACCTCTAGGCATTGCCATGCAGTGCTGAATTTTGGAGTTGAGAAACTGAATTGCAAATCTCCAAAATAGGCTTTCACTAAATTTGTTATTGACATTGGTACTCTGAAAAAATCAAATGCTGCCCAAAGAAGCTCATGTGGCACTGAACCATATGCATTAGCCAAATCCAGGAATGTCACATGGAGCTCCTTCCTCTCCTTTTTAGCTGACTGAATTTGTTGCCAGATAACATTGATGTGTTCTAAGCATCCTGAGAACCCTGGAATGCCCGCTTTTTGAACTGAGGTGTCAATGAAGCCATTCTTTAACAGGTAGGTGGACAACAATAATGCTGAAGAAAATCTTACCCTCAACGTTTAATAGTGAAATAGGACGAAACTGACTGATGCTTGTAGCATCTTTGTCTTTAGGTATAAAGACTCCACCTGCTCTGCGCCATGCTCTAGGTACAACCTGTTTTTCCCATGCCACTTTTATCAATTTCCACAGAATTCGCAGAACTCCTGAAGCACTCTTGTACACTCTGTACGGAACTCCATTAGGCCCTGGAGATGATGAAGCCCTTGCCTTTCTCACAGCCTGCTCTACCTCTTTCCACTTGCACAGACCTCCATTTGGTATTCTGGTGGGTTGATAGGTGGTATGTCTGATGGAATTGACATAGGCTCATGCCTTTTAGCATCTGTATGCGTGTCCTCCAAATATCTCTCTAGCTCAATCCTAGATGTTTTTAAAGTGCCATTCTTCTCACTGGTGAATAACTTCTTTACGAATTTGAATGGGTCTTTCTAGAAATTAGCCCTCGCACGTTCCTTCTTTTTGTAGCGTTTCCGTAGGCGCTCAGCTCTGCGTAATGTTGCCAGCTTATCTTTTATGGCCCTTTGTAAGAGATTGAGTCCCTCCTTCTGACTTTGTTCTGCTCTTTTCCATTGCTTCCTCAGCTATCTCCTTTCTCTAACTAACCCTTCAATTTTCTGCTGCCGTCTAGACATTCCAGGAGTAATTTGTACTTTTTCCTTCCTTTTTTCCACACCAAACCTCTCACTTCCATATGCGTAAATGATGTCCCCAAATTTATCCAGCTTCTTTTCAACTGTACCAGTTAATCTATCCAATGCAAAGCATAGATCTGTGTTTACCGTGTCCCATGCAGTTTTCTCACAAGCTCTTGGCCATCTAACTCCAGGCCTATGCCCGTTGAGGTTCTTTTCTCTCTTATGCTGGTTAGCCTGACCGGGTTCACAAGTATGAATATGTTCATCACTACCTGTGCAAGCCCTCCTTTCGTCAATGACAGGGGTGCTGATATCCTGCGAGCTGTGGTTTGCTTCCTGTCGCTGGATTTCATTCGACTGACTTGACTGACTTCGTAAGAAGTACTGATCAATGCGAGGCCCTTGTCCCTTCTCCCTCAAGCATTTCATTTTCCCTTGATGAACCTTCAAACCCCTGACCGTTGTCGCCTTGCTCCAGCCACAGACACAAACTTAGAGTTCAATGACTTTACTAACTGCAGATCTTGAACTAGTCTTACTCTCCATACTCATATCCATTTCCATTCCTAAGTCGTTAACCATGTTGTCCAACATTGAGTCATCTTCCGCCCCCGCTCTCGCAGACTCTAGGGGTATTTTTCTCTTTAATTTCTCAGAAGCCTTGGGCGGGTGTCTCCAGCATCCTGTAAACATGGAGCTGGATACTGCCGACAAGGGTAGCTAACCCTTACCAGCCCCATTGGGGTCTCTTTCCTCCTGTCAGCTGTCTCTCCAGGCTGTCACAAGGTCTTTCCCTTGTTGCCGCACTATTCACCGCAGTCACTGGATGTATCCAGATCTTCATGATTTCCATTACACGAGAGTAGATGTTAAAACTTCATGCTGATTTGTACTCGGCTTTCGCCAAGATAAGCAAAACTAAGACGTAGCTTTACAGTAAACTATGCTTCTCCATCCATTTACGCTTCTTTCCATATGGTGGTGTGACTCCCCTTCTGTCCGGCGTTAATGGCTGCAGTGTACTTGGCGCGTCAGCACACGCGACGGCTGCAACTACAGGACCAGCACGACAACCGTCTGGATTGAGCCGAGTAGGGGACATCTCTAGGGTCTTCAAGTGGGCACCTTCCGTCCTCAGTGTTTCGTCGACTAGCCCACGACACCTCAAGAGGGCTCGACAGTGACTCTGGCGTCCCAGAGTCACCCCCCTCCGTCCCCCACTCAACTCAGTCCAGCTTACTGACCTCTACATCCCTCCTGCTGCTGAGACCTAACCACAATCTCACAATCTCTCCGCAACCCGACCATACGCGCCAACCCGTTTGACTAATGCTGCAGAGAGCTTACTTTGTTATAAATGGAAAAAGCCTTACAATGTCACTGCTAAATACCTGGCTGCAAGTATTGTGATATCAACTACAGACATTGCATCCATTGATTCCGCCATGTTTCTCACTGACACGCCCCCAACTCGTACAGATCGGGGCTTAAAGAAAATCCCGAGCTCCCCACTGGTATTTACGACATTGTGGTAGCGTTCAAGTGCATTCAACTCGTAATTACGATCTATACGAGATGACTTGAACGCACCATAAGAACATCAGTTACAGGTAACAAGATAAATGTATAACTGTTTGGTGGAGCAAATACACCACAGATAATTCTCACGTAAACAACAAAAAAGCAACTCCTTGCTCGACTTCAGTAACACTGGGGACAGACATGGTTTACTTCGGAAACACAGCTGGAGATTTTACAGGACAGGATCGGATTAATGTAAATAAACAAGCAAGAAACCAACTGTTTCTTTTCTCCATTGGCGGTCATTTCATCTTACTTTAATCTCTCTCTTCAATGCTCATTATTCACAATCCATTTTATTTCTGAGGTGTTCACCACTGAATCATTCACAAGACCATGGGAAGTGTATTAAAAGGCAATGTTCACCCATACATCTAAATTGTGTCATCATTTTGTCCGGTTTGGTGTAAGGGATGAGGCGACGTCTCAAATGCAGGGGATGGTGGGCTTTATTCAAATAGCAAAAATAAACGAAAACACAACAAATACTACCCAGTAGTAGAAAAAAACAAGATCCACCAGCAGGGAAATGCGAGGCAGAGCAGGACATGACTGGGAACACAGTCACATTCAACAATAATCTGGCCAAAGACAGAGAACAAGGGATAGGGAATACAGGGACAATAAATAGGGAAGCGAACGAGGATGATAACAAGGGAGGACAGGTATGAGAACATGCGGTCAATGAAAACCATCACAAGCCATGTGCTACACAAAACATGACAACACCTGGCCAATGAAACAATTCCCAAGTGAGGTGCTCTAGAAAAATGCACAAGACCAGACAAGAGCACATGGTGAGGGAATGAACATTCAAACGTGTGCTCACAACAAAAGACAAAACATGGAGCTTGAATGTCTGGACCCCAACACTGAACCAAAACTCCCTGATCCGGACACCATGCTCGGCACACACAACACATCACACAGACGAGAGTCAGCACATGGCTCGAGCAGGCTGTGAACGTGATTTCACCAAGTGTAACATCTTCCTGGATCAACATCTTTGTGTTAAGCACCTATCATTTCCCTCTGATATTAGGAATAAGTTATGGGAAGGGTTAGGTTTAGGGGAAGGAATAGGGTTAGGACTACATTTTTGGACAGGAATGCTGTCCAGGATCAACAAAATATGTTGATCCAGGAACATATCTTACTTGGCAAAATCACAGTGAGGCTCAAGACTACACTGGAATATTCACATTCAAACCACTGACTACTGCTGCTACTTCTGTTTGCTTTTAGAGGGAAAAGTTGCACATAGACCTGGTTCACAGCAGCGGTATCTTTGATTTTTAACGGGCATAAAAGTGAGGATGTGAGGGATAGACATGGATCTCTTCAGTGGGTTGTGCTGTTATTTAATGTTTTTTTTGGATTGTTCGGCTGATTAAATACTGCAAAAATATCTTTCTAAGAAATTTCAGTAGACAATAAACTCTAGACAACATGAGCTGAGGGAAATTGATCTAGGAGCTTTAAACAGGTTTTTAAAGCCATTGAAAATCTCTCACAGCCTCGTTTCATACCTGTCATGGCCCTGCTCTGAATAAGGTCTATAACCGCTGGTCTAGGATCAGTTTTCTCAGTAATAACAGCATATTGGCGAAACAGATTTGGTGTTCCCTTTCGAGGGAACTCGCAATGCGTCAACGACGCTTTGGGAACGCTCCCAGCGTGAATGCGTCTGAAGCATCTATGTCAACTAGTCCAATGGAAGGAATGAACGTCACGGGCGGGTGACGTCATGACCTTGTTGGCATCCTTCTGTCTTCGAGAGACAATGGTTTAGAATCTGCACCCAGGTCAGTCTGTGGTTTGGTTGCAGACTCTACCATGACTGTAGAGTCCGATACGGGAGCGACAGCACCGCTGGCACTTGCTACAGGTGTAAGCAGTGGTGATGTCAATGGGAACAGGCTGAACGCTTTGCTGCCGGCGAGTCCTCTTCTCCTCCCACTGCATTGCTCTTTTTTCTTCGGCTAAAAGGACACCAGTCTTAACGGTGGATCGCCAATTTTCGCGGTCCGATGTCACTGCTTCCAAATCAGCCGGACAGATGCTGCACGTTTTCAAGTCTCGCTTGCAGGCGTCCTTGTAGCGCAGGGTTGGCCGTCCAGATGGTCGTGTTCCTGTGGCAAGCTCCCCGTACAGAACGTCCTTTGGGATACGACCATCATCCATCCTGCACAGGTGACCAAGCCAGCGCAGACGCCTCTGTGTAAGGATGGTGAACATACTTGGCATACCTGCCTGGGCCAGGATGGCTATGTTTGTGATACGATCCTGCCAGGTGATGCTCAGGAGTCGTCTGAGGCAGCGCATATGGAAGGCATTCAGTCTTTGCTCTTGGCGAGAATATAGAGTCCAAGCTTCACTGCCATAGAGTAGGGTGCTCAAGACGCATGCTTGGTACACCTTCAGTTTTGTCTTGAGTGTCAACAAAGTGTTATCCCAAGCCCACTTTGCTAGTCGAGCCATGGCGGTGGCTGCTTTGCCTATCCTTATATTGAGCTCAGTATCCAAGGATAGGTTGCTGCAGATGGTGGAGCCAAGGTATGTGAAATTCTCCACTACCTCCAGGGTGTGGTCGCTGATAGTGATTTCAGGAGTGGTGTTGACATCTTGCACCATTATTTTGGTTTTCTTGATACTGATGGCAAGGCCAAACTCTGTGCATGTATCTGCAAAACAGGTGATAAGTCGCTGGAGGCCACCCTCAGTGTGTGCAGCAAGAGCAGCATCATCTGCAAACAGGATCTCCCGTATGAGTACCCTGCGGACCTTAGTCTTTGCTCTGAGGCGGGCAAGGTTGAAAAGGTTCCCGTCACTCCTAGTATGGAGGAAGATCCCGTCTTCAGAGTTGCAGAAGGCATAGCGCAGGAGCAGGGAGAAGAACACGCCAAAAAGTGTTGGCTCCAGAACACACCCCTGCTTCACACCGCACTTGATTGGAAAAGGGTCTGAGGATGACTCGCCATACTGGACTGTGCCCATCGTATTCTCATGAAATGATATAATCAACTTCAAGAGCTTGGGGGGGCATCCAATCCTGTGTAGGAGAGTGGAGAGGCCAGTCTGACTGACCATGTCGAACGCCTTGGTCAGGTCTATGAAGGCAAGGAACAGAGGACATCTCTGCTCACGGCACTTCTCCTGTAGCTGCCTAAGGGTGAACACCATGTCAATTGTTGACCGTTTTGCTCGGAACCCGCATTGCGACTCTGGGTACACACGATCGGCGAGCAGTTGTAGGCGGTTAAGGATGACACGTGCAAAGGCTTTCCCCACAACACTGAGGAGGGAGATCCCACGATAGTCATTGCAGTAACTGCGATCGCCCTTGTTCTTATAAAGCGTCAGGATCTTAGCGTCTCGCATGTCTTGAGGTTATAATGCCCCCTTCCCAGCATTTGAGCAGGAGGTTGTGGAGGTGGCCAAGAAGAGAGCTCCCCTTTCCTGCCTTGATAATCTCTGGTGGAATTCCATCACTGCCTGGTGCTTTCCCACAGGCCAGTGAATCGATGGCCTTCCCAAGTTCCTCGATGGTGGGTGGCGAGTCAAGCTCCTCCATGATGGGCAGAGGCATGGTATTTCGAATGGCTGTGTCAGCAACAATGTTCTCTTTTGAGTACAGTTCCTGGTAGTGCTCAACCCATCTCTCCAACTGCTTTCGGCGATCTGTGATGATCTCACAATGCGTCAACGACGCTTTGGGAACGCTCCCAGCGTGAATGCGTCTGAAGCATCTATGTCAACTAGTCCAATGGAAGGAATGAACGTCACGGGCGGGTGACGTCATGACCAGGAAGTGATAAAAGAGCATCCGGTGCAAACCGGCATTAGCTTCTGTTGCCTCAACAAGCGATCTGTGTCAAACTGTCTGTTATATTTAATGTTGTCTGTCTGATATATATCTAAACACTGTGGAAACGAAACAATTGCACAACTCTGTGTTCTCCCTGCTCACGTTATTTAACGAGTAGGGACACACACGAGCTTTGTGTGATAAGTTTGGGAGTAGAGCATGCGGTGTCAGCCTTCGAGGGGGCTGATTGCCAATATTGTGAGAAGCTTTCGCTTCGCATGCTCCGGTCCCGCCTGTCACTTTTCGAGGAAAGTGGCCAGGCTCGCGATACTCAGGGTGCAGAGAATGCATTCCTGTGGATCGCAAATAGGATCTCTTTACGGGTTGGAGACGGGTCCGCTGATCTTATCTCCTCCCTTTCCCGAGCGATCCAGTGCTCTCTCTCTGGTCTCGGAAGCCCGTGCTGCGGTCTCTTCCGCCCGGGGAGAGAGATCAATGCTTCAGTGCTCTACCTCCGAGGAGGTAGATGTGCTGGGCATTGAAAGTGACACAATCATGGGGGAAGTGGATTTGCCATCTCTTTCCCCAGCGTATGAGAAGTATATATTAATAATAGTTTATATATTATATATTATATATAAAATAAAATAAATATGTATAAAAAAAAAAAAAAAAAAAAAAAAAAAAAATATATATATATATATATATATATATATAAAATAAAAATAAAATGAAAAGCTGGTGGAGGTGATTACTAAGGCTGTAGATAAATTAAATATTTAATGGCCAGCAAAAATAAGGGGGCGCTCGTCCTAAAAATAAATTAAACGAGCTTCCTTCCCTCTATTTTTTCACCTCCATCACGGGGCCTTCCATTTTTCCCGATCTGCACAGCGAGCTGTGTGGTTCTCAAAGTGTGGTCCGCTGTTATAAAATAATTTATAACAGCCTACCGTTTTTTCCGGACTATGTCGTGTTTTCTTTATCATCTGAAAACATGCTATTTATTCCAAAGTGACTTATATAATGCATTTAACGTCAAATAATACAAAGTAGACACTTAAAGGTTTCTATAGATAGAAAATCTGTATGTCTGTGCGTCAAGTAGACTATTCTCTGTGTTTTGGTTAATTTTTGGGGCACGTGTGCCAGAAAGGAGACAGAGACGGCATGAACCCGCATCCGGTTGTTTTCTTTATTTTTAAAAGGCATGACATTTTGTAGTCATTTATAATGTAGCCTATACACAAATAAAAAATCGACACTTTACCGTTTTGAATGATGTACTTTTGTCTTATCTGTATGACCATAAATAAGAGTATTCCTTTGTTTCCACTGCTGAGGAAAAAATCCAAGTAATCGCGCCGGAGTCTCGCGTGCGCGCACAATATGTCAGTTCTAGCACTGCTAGTTCCCTTTCGAAGGGAACTCAACAATACGTCATCGACGTTATGGGGGAACGCCTCAGGCGTGACAGGTGTCTGAAATCACTATCAAATCACGTCAATCACATTGACCGGCGACAGCCCGTGAATCATTAGGTGAAATGATTAACGTGCGACCTGGAAGTATATAAGGGCGCCTTGCAAACATGACAAATCATCTCATCGTCTTCAGGGACTGTTTTGTATGAAACGCAACTCAAGTTACGAGCAAAAGGTAAGATGAAACGCACAGCAAAAGCAGATTGTTTTCGTAAGTGTGCCGACCCGTGTCCGAGATTTCTGACACCGGCTGACACACACGAGCTGTGCGTTTTTGTCTGGGAGAAGAGCACGCACGGGAGGTTCTCGAGGGAACCCTCTGTGCGAACTGCGAGCGGTTTTCTCTCAAAACGCTCCGCTCTCGTCTGGCCCTCTTCTCGAGTGAAGGGGGCTCAGCATCTGTTCCTCGTGGTGCAGGTCCCGCTCGTGCTGAGGCCGAGCGGCGACTTACATCATGGGGTTCTCAGATGGAGCTCGTTGATCGCCTTGAGAGGGCTGTAAACCTCTCAGATGATTCAACGGCTGACGAGGGCGAGCTGCAGGTCGATGGGGAAGATTTTTCACCGACTGTGCCTGCAGCTGAGGCTCTTCAGGACGCACAGGAGATGGTTGAGGAGGTTTATGATCAGGAAGATTCTGAACCTCTTCAGCCATCCTGCCCCGTGTATGCTGAGCTGGTGGATGTTATGGAGCGCGCTGCTGGCAGGCTGCGGTTTAGCCATGGCAGCGGGCTAGAGGAGGGACCGCTCGCGGAAGGCTCGATGATCGGTTTCTCACCGGCCGTACACCACCAGCTCGGGTGAGCCTTCCATTCCTTCCTGATCTGCACATGGAGATTGAGAAGGCATGGAAGAACCCATACTCTGCCCGTATTCACCAACATCAGCGGGCCAGTTTCGCTGATGTTGAGGGGATCAGAGAGTATGGGTACGTGTCAATGCCGCCCATTGACGAGACGTTTGCGAACTATCTCGTGTCTGGGCGGGCAGGGACACTGAAAGCTCCAACCCTGCCATCCAAGCCGCTGAAAACATCGGCTCGTTTGAATGGCAGAGCATACACGGCAGCAGGTCAGGCCGGTGCTGCACTTCATACCATGGCAGTGTTGCAGGCGTACCAGGCCGACCTGCTGGGGGATCTCGACCAGGGGGCAGGGATGTCCCCTGAGGCGGTGGCTGAGCTGCGCCGCACCACAGATCTGGCTCTCCGGGCTACCAAGCAAATGGCTGCCGCGATCTGTCGGGCGATGGTGGCCACGGAGAGGCATCTGTGGTTAAATCTAACTGGCATCGGGGAGAAAGAGAAAACCTTTCTCCTCGATTCGCCAGTTTCGCCTTCCGAACTCTTTGGCACCTCTGTAGAAGAGGTGGTGGGGAAGTTCAGGGAGGCGAAGGCGCGCTCAGCAGCATTTAAGACATGTATACCGCTGAGATCCGCGTCCACACCCAGGCAGGCGGGAGAGCCTAGCCCTTCACGGTCTGAGGACCGTAGGCAGGGTCAGCGAGCCAGTGTCGCCTCTCGTGCGCCCCCCCTCCCTCGAGGAGCAGGTCGCAGCGTGACTCCCGCAACAGAAGAGATTTGAGGGAGGTTATCCAGAACAAACGCTCACAGCGTCGGTAGTGGATAACCTCCCCGGAGGGTCACGAAATCTGCCCTCTCTCTTCTGACCCCCAGGCGTTCATTACATCAGGCCTGGAGATGGGCCTATGATGAGAACTATGTTCTGATGGCCCACCTGGGCTTGGTTAGTGGAAACGCCCCTTTCAGGCATGTAAAGTGGCGGTTCCCAGGTTCGTAAAGAACTGTCTGGCGAATCTTCGCTTTGCACGCCGCAGGTGAGCTGCTGGTCTTCTCAAAGAGTATTTTTTGTGATTAAAAAAGAACATATTTCTCTTTACAGACCTCGTTCCCTGTATGAAGAGTTATGGGGTCATGTCAAGGTAATAAAGGTAAGAGAACTTTATTGGATTATCAGGGCCCTGAAGTTCCCCGTTAGGTGGCCAGAACGATAACTATGTTAGCCTCCGGGCTGTTAGCCACCTCAGGGTAGAGTAGTTGGTCTCTCTCTTAAAATTTTTATTTAGAGTGTTGACTGACGCTAGAGCTTCAGATAGATCTTAAGTCCGGCCCACGGGACCGTTTGACTTTCCTGAGTATTTCGCACCTTTGAGCTCTGTTTGGGTTTTTCATTAGGCTTAGCGATTCTGCAGCCTTTTGTATCGAATAATACAGACTTTATTCCTTATTAGGCTGTGGCTCCTCCGAGCCCTCAGATAGATCTATGCTTGCAGGTTGGCCCTCACCAGGGCCGCCTCTGTAGCTGGCTTAGGCTGTGCCAGGGATAATAGAGGCGTTCTGCTAAAATTAGCATTTCTTCCTCTGACCCTTCACTTTGTGAATGTAGGTTTCTAGCATCCCTGTATAAACAGCCTCCTCCCATGGGAGTCGTTAGGCCAAAGCCCGCCCCCTTCTCTGCATTGTGGGGTGACTAGAGTAATGCAGCGTGGTGCAGAGGATGGTTTATAGGACATGGTAGGCCTCAAACAGGCCTCCGTGGTATATATGTCTTTATTGAGCAGGGTTAGCCCGTCTTTCGCTTCACGAAGAAGACTGGGTTTAAACCTGCCCGACCCTGCCGTGCAGTACTGGCCTACGGATTTAGGCCGCCAGTATAGGCTTCACTCACCTTGCTGAGCTACTGCTCAAGCTTTGGTTCGTAGGTGGGTGGCTTTCATTCAAGCCCCACTCCCCTAGGTTGGGCACAGATACATTTCTGTTACCCCTAGAGCCGCTGGCAGGCCCGCACCCTGGTAAACTCAGGTTGAGGTCTGAGCATTTCACTCCCAGTTCTGTTTTTTATCCTACCTCGCACTACTGTGGCTCGGGTCGAGTATGAAGTAAGCCTTTACTTCTTCTTTGGTCGAAGTACGCTCCCCTGAAGCCAGAGCATTGCCCTGTGCTGACGCCCATGCATTGTTGGTAGGCCCCTGACTATCTGGGGCCTCCGCTGAGGCAGAGTGGCGTATGTTGTACTCCCCTTGTTTTAAGGGTATTAGCTCTCTATGCTGAGTACACTGCCATGGGCAATGTGATTAGGCACCAGGATGCTGTAGGCGCTGTGTAAACAGCTTATCTGCCAACGAAGGCTGCGCCATCAGGTAGTAGGCCTCAGCAGGCCTCCTTGTATGAGCAGCCCCCAAGACGGCGCTATAGGTTACTTCTCGCGAGAATTGTTTGGCCTTGGTGGTTCGGGCAGTTGACTCACCGGTGGGTAGTAGGCCTTAAACAGGCCTCCTCGGAGGTGAGTCCCAACATTGTGGGACATACTTTATAGCTGCTGCAGGTAGCTAGCCGTACTAGGCCTCCTGTGGGTGGGCCCAATAGTTACGTTGGTGTAGTATGGTTCCCAAAAGTGTTCCTTTGTAGGAATTGACTTGCGATTAGCTAGTAGGCCCAACCGGGCCTCCCTGATAGGCGAGTCCCCAGCTGGGTGGCCTTAGCAGGCCGCCTTGGAACTGTCACCCGAACTCAGCTACCAGTTGCTATCAGGTAGAAGGCCACTCAGGCCTCCCTGAAGGTGAATTCCCATTTAAGATGGTTATCAGGTAGTAGGCCTCACCCGGCCTCCCTGAAGGCGAATTCCCACCTACATTGGCTATCAGGTAGTAGGCCTCACCAGGCCTCCCTGGAGACAAGCCCAAGGACAGAAAAGTGAACAGCTAGCCTGACTTTCTATCGGGTAGCAGAAAATGCTCCCAGATATTATGGCTGTCAGGTAGTAGGCCTCACCAGGCCTCCCTGAGGTTGAGTTCCCCACGTACTATAGTTAGCGGGTAGTAGGCCTCTCTAGGCCTCCCTGTAGGTGACCACATACTTTTGCTATCAGGTAGTAGGCCTCACCCGGCCGCCCTGAAGGCGAATTTCCACCTACGTTGGCTATCAGGTAGTAGGTCTCTCTGGGCCTCCCTGAATGTGAGCTCCCAAATATTTTTTGGCTGTCAGGTAGTAGGCCTCACCAGGCCTCCCTGAAGTTGAGTTCCCACATGCTGTGATTATCAGGTAGTAGGCTCCTCCAGGCCTCCTTGAATGAGAACGGTCAGGTAGTAGGCCTCACCAGGCCTCTCTGACGGTGAGCTTCCACAGATTGTGGTTATCAGGTAGTAGGCTCCCCCAGGCCTCCTTGAGTGAGTACGGTCAGGTAGTGGGCCTCTCCAGGCCTCCCTGAGGGTCCCCACATACTGTGGTTATCTGGTTGTAGGCCTCTCCAGGCCTCCCTGTGAGTGGTTTCCTAGCGGTGCTGGGTTCAGGAAGCTAGTGGCCTCTTGCTATCATTTCAGCTGGCCATATCAGGCAGCTGCTGAAGGCGAGCTTGCACCCTGGCTCGACTAAAGTGTTCATTCCCTGCTACTGGTTCCCTCCCGGAACCTCTTTCCTAAGCCTACAGCCTGGTTTTCCTACCAGACGGACCATGTGCTCCACCTCACAGAGGATCACTATGAGCACGCGGAATCCTGAGTCTGGTCAGACGGTCGTAGGCCTCTCGTGAGGCCTCCCAGTTAGATCAGCCCTTAGGCCTTCACAGGCCTCCTCAGTGTTTGAAACACAAGCACTGGGTAGATCCATGGATCGAGTAGAGAAACTCCCCTCGCTGGTAAGGGTTGGAAAGCACTTGCTGAGTCATACTCTCCGGGATATCCCGTCTCTGAGATCCGGGCCGAGTGGTTCACTGCCAGCTTCGCAGTCCCTCGGGTTGGATGCCTTACTTAAGGCAAGTGTCCAGAGGCTCTGTTTTTCGGACAGACAGGAAGTGGCCAGACTAAGTGTCTATGCTCTGACGCCAGGTCAGGCCGTCCTGGTGGCACATCGGGGTGAGTACGTTCCCCTGAATAGTGACTGGCTGGGGTTCCTTCGGGTTCCTTAGCCACATTCCCTAGAAGGGACCCCTTCTAATTGAAGTTGTGGTCCTAGGCCTTTGAGCAGGCCCAGGTAGGCCTTTTCATTTAACCCTTTAAGACCGACGGGAGCGCCGGCGTGTGTCTGTTTAAAAGCCTATAGAAACTGAAACCAAATTGCTAGCTAAATCATTCTTTTTGCATACAAAACCAGAGATGTAACATGTTCAGATCAAGCCTCCAACATGCCCATGTTGCGTTGTTTTCACCCTCTAATCAGTCTGTACAAACTGCGTAATATGCGTTTACAAAAAAACCCCACAAAAATGCATTGCACGTCTTTGCACACATGTTCTGTAGATCTGCGATTGGTAGTTACGTCTTCCGATGGCTCATTGACGTATCACGTTCTGTGCACTATGACCCCCGGGTGTGTCGCATGTTGTGACGTCACAAGCTGCGTCATTTGACCATGCGTTTGACTCGCGTGATTTTATTTTTTTCCCAAACCACTTCAGCGGAAATCCCGCCCTGCAGCCGATTCTAAAGTTTTCATTGGTCATGTCAATCACTGTACAGATTGCCTACACCAAACACTGATCCCTAAACCTACCCGTCACTGTAACCTAAACCAATCAAATCGGCTGCAGGGCGGGATTTCCGCTAAAGTGGTTTGGGGGGGAAAAAAATCACACGTTTGACTCCCGTTTGACTCCCATTTGCTATATATTCCTTCTTATCGTTATTGTCTTTTTACCCTTGCTTTATTTTATCATTTCTTTCTCCTTTAGACAGTCACAAATACAAGCACATTCACACACACACACACACACACACACACGCACGCAACGTTATGTCTAAACGAAAGTACACGGATGCAGAGGTTTTGGAAATACTAATTGCGTCCAATGACGATGAACTATACGTCTGCTCATCTATTTATTTTATATTTTAACCAATTCAATGTTCAATCAATATTCAAAAGCAAAATGTTATCTGTTTGACCACAAATGTAATTGAATATTTTACATGGCATTTCCCCTCCCTTTTTTTGAATGAGTGTAAAAATGAGTGTATCTTAAAAACTAATTTATGTATACAGTTCAGATCAATTCTGTATAGTTTTAAATTGTTTTATGCACGTTTTTCACATTGACAAGTTTGAGGTTGACATTTATCCATTTTTTGTATTGAATAAAATATGTAAAAAATAAATAATTAAAATGGTTTTTCTTTTTGTTTATTGCACTTTTGAAATATTTATCTAGTTACTATAGATTTTTTACCAACATAGCCTTCAAATTGGGAGAGTAAGGATTATTTTGATGTATGGCATATGAAAATGCTCAAAAGAATGACAGCACAGCATGTAAAAATACAAAGATATACTCTGGTGGAATTGTTCTATGGCAGGTCATAAAGGGTTAAGCATGTTTATTGAGGTTTTCCTGCTAGGCTTATAGCTTGGGCTATGACCATAGGGAATGCTGTCACTGACAGCCCAATGTGACCTGACGGTGAGTGGTTCTAGCGTTTCATTTGAAATTGCTGGTTCTGACAGTTGTCACTGCCTTTTGGCATGCACTCCCCTCAGCATGGCGGAGTGGGTATTTCGTTCCCCATAACGTCGATGACGTATTGTTGAGTTCCCTTCGAAAGGGAACGTCTCAGGTTACGACTGTAACCATTGTTCCCTGAGAACAGGGAACGAGACAATACGTCTCCCTGCCATGCCTCGGGGCTTGCCTGCCGTACAGTCCCTTCAGACGATTGTTACAGTTATGTCTGTCTTGTGTCTGTATTCCTGTGTTTCCCCCCGTCTTTGTGAATTGGTTTAGTCCTGTGTTCGTTTTCCCGCTCCTCGTTTGTGTTCAGTTCCTTCACCTGTGTCTGGTTAATTTGCCCCAGCTGTGCCTTGTTTCCCCTATCTGTTCTCTGTGTATGTAAACCCTGTGTTCTCCCTCACTCCTGGTCGGTTCTCGTTTGTGTATGGTACGTTTGTATTTGGTGTGGTTATGTTCCTGGATTCCTGTTTTGAGTTATATTAGTAAAGATTATTGAATTTGATCTGCTGACTGCTGCCTCTCCTTCAACCTGCACCACACCCGTAACAGAAGAACCGACCGTTACAGCAGCATTATGGGCATCTTCCTCTACCCTCAAGATTCCACCGACCTTCTCCTCAGCCTCTCCCAGAATCACCATCCGATCGAGACCTACGTCGAGGAATTCCTCCACCTCGCCCATCAGGTGTCCTGGAAAGAGGCAGCCCTCAAGCACTCCTTCTGGATGGGTCTGGACGATCCACTCTTTGGGCAATTTCCAGCTACTGCCACCACATGTTCCCTTAGGGAATATATCGACAACATCCTGTGGGTGAGTGGATCGTCCTACACCGTTGATGTAACCCCAGATCTCCCTTCTGTTCCTGTCTCCCCACTGTGTCCAGTGTCTCGTTCTGCCGAGACCGTCATGCCTATGCATCACGTCATGCCCACCGTGCCAGTTGGAATTTTGGTGGAGCTAAAAGAGGAAGACTGGCTTATAGACTGGGACACAGAGCTTCCCTGCAGCCCTGCCGAGCCTGAGCTTACCTGCACGCCTGCCGAGCCTGAGCTTACCTGCACGCCTGCCGAGCCTGAGCTTCCCTGCACGCCTGCCGAGCCTGAGCTTACCTGCACGCCTGCCGAGCCTGAGCTTCCCTGCACGTCTGCCGAGCCTGAGCTCCCCTGCAGCCCTGCCGAGCCTGAGCTCCCCTGCAGCCCTGCCGAGCCTGAGCTCCCCTGCAGCCCTGCCGAGCCTGAGCTCCCCTGCAGCCCTGCCGAGCCTGAGCTCCCCTGCAGCCCTGCCGAGCCTGAGCTCCCCTGCAGCCCTGCCGAGCCTGAGCTCCCCTGAAGCCCTGCCGAGCCTGAGCCCGTCGCCTGTCCGCCAGAGCCTGAGCCCGTCGCCTGTCCGCCAGAGCCTGAGCCCGTCGCCTGCCCGCCAGAGCCTGAGCCCGTCGCCTGCCCGCCAGAGCCTGAGCCCGTCGCCTGCCCGCCAGAGCCTGAGCCCGTCGCCTGCCCGCCAGAGCCTGAGCCCGTCGCCTGCCCGCCAGAGCCTGAGCCCGTCGCCTGCCCGCCAGAGCCTGAGCCCGTCGCCTGCCCGCCAGAGCCTGAGCTTCAAGCCAGCCCTACAGAGCCTTCTCTACGGGTCCCATCCAGCCCTCCCAAGCCTGACCTGATGCACGTCCCTGAGCCTGGCACTCTCCCCAAGAAATTTTTTGGGGGGGGGGTATAGGCCACCTGATGGTGCGTCTCCGCCATGGTCCCCTGACCAGCTTGCTCCGCCCTGGCCACCGGAAGAGGCGTCTCCACCCTGGCCACCTGAAGGGGCGTCTCCGCCATGGCCCCCTGACCAGCTTGCTCCGCCTTGGCCGCCCGAGGGGGTCTCTCCGCCTTGGCCGCCCGAGGGGGTCTCTCCGCCCTGGCCACCGGAAGAGGCGTCTCCACCCTGGCCACCTGAAGGGGCGTCTTCACCCTGGCTATCAGCACGGCCTGCTCCGCCCTGGAGGCTTCCTGTTCCGGGAAAGCCACGCCCTCGTCAGCCTCCAGGGCGCCCACCCTCCCGCCCCTATTTTTTTTATTTTTTTTATTTTTTTATTTATTTATTTTATTTAACAGGGACAATGTACAATAGATGTACTGTACCAGATTTAGCTAAAAGCTAATTCCCATCTGCAGTCCCTGGACAGGTGCCAAAAGCGTGCAAAATATTACAATAAAACCATAATAACCAACATAAAAAATACAATTACAAAAAGAAACAAACTGCTACTACAAGAATTGTACCATTCACACAGTAAAAACATACTGACCATATTCAATGTCTCATAACTCAATGACTACAAACCTGATTGTCCTTCAACCATATTTTCACACTACCTTTAAAAATATTTAATGTACTGCATTCTCTAACACTCAGTGGTAAAGAATTCCACATGCCTGCTGCCTTTACTGAAAAGCAGTTTTGTCCAAAAGTCGTAGACCGAAACTTAACACAACAGTCCCCTCTAGATGAAGCTCTCGTTAACCTTGAGCCTGGTCTGCTTATTGTTACATATTGCTTGAGAGATTGTGGTGCTAAGTCATGAATGATCTTATACATTTGATGTTTATCCGGCGTGGGGACACGCCTTTTCGAGGAGGGGCGTAATGTTACAGTTATGTCTGTCTTGTGTCTGTATTCCTGTGTTTCCCCCCGTCTTTGTGAATTGGTTTAGTCCTGTGTTCGTTTTCCCGCTCCTTGTTTGTGTTCAGTTCCTTCACCTGTGTCTGGTTAATTTGCCCCAGCTGTGCCTTGTTTCCCCTATCTGTTCTCTGTGTATGTAAACCCTGTGTTCTCCCTCACTCCTGGTCGGTTCTCGTTTGTGTATGGTACGTTTGTATTTGGTGTGGTTATGTTCCTGGATTCCTGTTTTGAGTTATATTAGTAAAGATTATTGAATTTGATCTGCTGACTGCTGCCTCTCCTTCAACCTGCACCACACCCGTAACAACGATAAGGTGATTTGTCATGTTTGCAAGGCGCCCTTATATACTTCCAGGTCGCACATTAATCATTTCACCTAATGATTCACAGGCTGTCACCGGTCAATGTGATTGACGTGATTTGATAGTGATTTCAGACACCTGTCACGCCTGAGGCGTTCCCCCATAACGTCGATGACGTATTGTCTCGTTCCCTGTTCTCGTAACCTGAGACGATTTGACATTAGAAGCCTGATCATTATCAAAATAAAAGTGCATAGGGACAGGGCCGTACCCACAATTGAGGTCCCCGAGGCCCGGACCTCTGTAATTTTTCTGTGTGTATATAATGAAAGTTGTGAAATAATTGCCTAATAACTTAATTTGGTGCTGCAAGGATATTGTACATCGCGATGATAACTGACCTTCTCGTCTGAGCTGCTTCAGCAGACTAACAACAACAGCAGTCAATGTCAAAATGTTTGAGTCGGAGATGAATTCAAAGTAGGCGGGGCTTATGTTGACAGAAGCTGCAAGCCGAGCGCGAATTCCCGCACGACGCTTCAGTTAACGGTCACAGTGGCGTAACTATCGGTAAGCAGGGTACGCGGTTGCTTACGGGCCCGGACCAATCAGGGGCCCGCTTGACTGGAAGATATTGATTGACAGCCGGGGCCCCCTATCGCATATTACTACTTTTAGTTTGATCGCATTTTACTTTATCACGATTTTGTTTTAAATAAATAATGACAACAACATATTTTACAGATCATTAAATACATGTGTGAAACGAACAATCATGGATTTTGGTGTAATTTGTTTTGAGCTGGGACTGGGGAATCCCCGGGTCGGCTGTTTAACGTTACACGCGCGCGCCACTTCATGCGTTTTCTCAGATCGGATAGCTACTGATTTATCAAAACGATTCCATTTACAGCTGGTCACATAAATGTGTTTTTGCAAAACAGATTCAGCCGATCTTCAATTTCCGCGCTATATGCAGATTTAATAGAGTTCACGTCACCGAAAGCAACAGATAAGCTGCATTTTATTGATCATCAGCTAAAATTTCTAAATCGAAGACCGCAATTAGAGAGAGCGGCAACAGTACTGGTAAGATCATTTCGTTTCTTTACTTTTAATGAAGATGATTGTGTGTTAAGCGAGCGTCTGCGACTTACTTTCACTTTGATTTGCGATAGTTTGTGCGTTGGCTTGATGAATAGATGCTCATCTGCGGTGATGCGTGTTGTTGCAGAAGCGTCGTCATATCTGACTATGACATATAGCCTATAACACGCTCTCACACGTTTATTTTTTTAGCATTTTTAGAGGAGTAAAATTGACATATGTGGTTTCAATAACCAGATGTATTTACATTTGTCCAGTGTCGTCTGGAATGCGGCCCAGACCACCTCCTGAAGTGGTTTGAGCGACCGGATTCAAATCCGTCTCGAATGCGTTTCGAAGGGAATTTACACCTGGTCTTTTCACGATCGGATAGCTATACGATCACAGAAAAAGCATGAAGTGGCCAGGTGTAAACAGTTCCTTGCGTATTGCATGCAAAAGCCTACTCGTGGACATTGCGTAATCACGTGTTGTAGTAGGGGGCTCGCCTTGATAATCCTGCATAAGGGCCCGGTGTTGGCTCGTTACGCCACTGAACGGTCATAAAGTGCGAGATAAGATGTAGGCCTAAATAGCTAAACTAAACAGCTGTTTTAGATAGAAGTTTTGAACGAACGACTGAAACAATCAGTTTGCAAAGTATCAATCAAAGCTCAGCTTTGGGAAAGGAAATAGCTACAGGTCAAGAGAAGCATACTGTGCCCATGAGATTAACATTATGGATTCCTATTTAACACAGATATACTGTATGTTTTTTTTTTGCAAATTCAGTGGATATAAGCTCAATTTAACAACACACGCACCTATTAAACATATTGCCATTATTATTCTATAAATATAGGCTAGGCTATATTTGTGTGCAGAATAGGCCTAATCCTTGAAACATTTCTCATTTAAGGCCAAATTCCTGTTTGGAATATGTGATTGTGTTTTGATATAGCCTACATGTGAGCAATAATCATATACATTCTGCATTTCCATTTTGTATGTGGATCATTTATTGTAAATTTTAAACTGTCATCTTGACAAAAAAACGTATGCCACTGCCCACTGACATGCCTCTGAAGCTATAGTTATCCAATTTTGGGGCCTTAAAACACCTTAAAATGCACATGTGTAAATCTAGAACATCAAAAATTCCTCGGGGGTGGGATCCTAAGTGATCCCTAGCAAGATCACTTTCGGGACCTCAGCAGGCTATTTAGAAATTCCTGCATAGGACCCTGGGTGGAGACCATTTGTGCAAAAATATTTCATTAGCCGCTCACACATTAACTTCGTGCTTAATCACTGTTATAAATATGAGGGGGGTCCTTGGAAATGTTTTTCCCCTGTAAGGGGTCCCTGGCTCCAAAATGTTTGAGAACCCCTGGCCTAGATCATGGAAAAGCCTTACTCATCTTGTCTTTTAGCCCCCAAGTTCATGTATATTCAGATATTAGGGGGTTAAGAGAGTATGGCCATGGGGCAATACCCCGGGTAGAACAGATGCTTGCGAGCTATCTGTCTCCCGGTTTAGTATCGTCCCTGAAGGCGTTGGCTTCTCTCACTAAACCATTAAATAAAACTATTTTTAATCTAGTGGGAAAAGCATTTACGGCAGTGGGTCTAGCAGGAGCCTGCTTGCACACTATAGCAGTGCTACAAGCATATCAGGCTGACCTGCTGGGGTATTTGGACAGAAGTAAGAGAGTTTGGCCTGATGGGGTTTGAGAACTTCGTCAGGCCACAGATTTATCTCTCAGGGATACTAAGGAGACCGCCTGAGCAATTGGGCGGTCTATGGCAGCCCTTGTGGTCACTAGGAGACACCTCTGGCTCAATTTGATGGAAATCATGGAGAAAGATACAAGAGAATCTCTCCCTCGCTATGTCCAACCCCCTGGGGCTGCTGGGCGTGAGCAGCTCCAGCCGTCTAGTTTCTCATACGCAACACAGCAGCCAAAGCCTTCAAAGCAGAAAGCCGGATCCGAGGACCGTTCTTCACGCTGAGAAGGCTTTGGCTCAAAAGAAAAGGTCTTGGCGCCAATGGCGTCAGACCGGTGAGGGCAGCCCCAACCAGGGTGGAACGGTGTACACCTCATTATACGGTGCCCTTTCCATCTCGGTGCCCTCAGGGAACCGTTCTGCCAACCCCGCCACCCTTGGTGCTTCGGGGCGCAACGGTCTCCAGCGAGCTTCTGGCACAGCATCAACTCGACATTGTGTCGGACTCGCGGCCTCTGAGGGGGGTTCGAAAACAGTCAGTTCGGGTGGTTCCTGCCAGTATGCTTCAGGTCCCCTAACTGGCTGTCTCAATTACACCAGAGGCCAGCCTCGAGGGGCTGGTTCCCTTGGTAGATTTTCTGGCAGTGCGGAAGCTACTGCCGAATATATCTCTATGGGTCCTGCAGTTAGTAGTAAGAGGCAGATTTGGTTCTCATCCTCCAGGTTACAACGGGGTGTTGCTCACGTTAGTGCATCCCGAGCAGGCTCTGGTAATGGAGCAAGAGGTAAAGGCCCTGTTAGCAAAGAAAGCTATAGAACAGGTGTACTCACCCGACATTGCGTCGGGTCTTTACAGTTGTTATCTCATTGTTCCAAAAAAAGGATGGAGAGCTGCGTCACTTTCTAGATCTTCGTCTGTTGGAGTGTTTGGTGCTGGAACTCAAGTCCAAGATGCTGACACTCAAACAGATCGTGCCTCAAATCAGATCCGAGGACTGGTTTGTCACGATAGATCTAAAAGACGCATACTTCCATATCTCCATCTAGGCCGTGAGACACGGGTTTCCTGAGGTTTTCTTTCAGGGGCAAAGAACACCAGTATCAGGCACTTCCTTTCGGTCTAGCTCTATCACCCCGCACATTCACGAAGCGTGTAGATGCAGCTCTGACCCCGCCAGGCTGCAGTGCATACGCATTCTGAATTGCATAGATGACTGGCTGATTCAAGCGGAATCAGAACTGTTTGTGGTTCGGCATCGAGATGTCGTCCTCGCTTATATGCGAAGGTTGGGGTTGAGGCTCAATGCCAAGAAGAGTGTGCTTTCTCCAGTACAGAGGACCACTTTTCTTGGAGTGGTCTGGGATTCAGTCACGATGCGAGCCGTTCTGTCGCCCGCTCGTGTAGCTGCTATCCTTACTGCCACAAAAGAGCTAAAGCTAGGCCAGTCACACACTGTGAAACAATTCGAGAGTGTTAGGCCTCAGGACAGCAGCGTCCATTGTGATACCCTTTGCCCTGCTGTACGTGAGACCTTTGCAGTGGTGGCTCAGGACCAGAGGGTTTTCCCTGAGGGGAGATTATAATCAAGATCACGCGGCAGTATCCCCGCACCTTGGTTAAATGGAGGAAACACTGGTTCTTGTCCCAGGTTCCGGTGTTGGGAGCTCTTTGCCATCGAGTTGCTCTCTCGACAGATGCTTCCCTCACCAGCTGGGGAGCGGTATTGGAAGGCTGCTCATCTCAGGGCTTGTGGAGGAGTCATCATTTCTCTTGGCACATGAATTGCCTAGAGATGATGGTCGTCTTCAATGCATTGAGACATCTCCTCCCAGACCTGAGGGGCCATCATGTGTTGTTCTGGAACAGTGACTGTTAGGCCTCAGGGCAGCAGCGTCCATTGTGATACCCTTTGGCCTGCTGTACGTGAGACCTTTGCAGAGGTGGCTCAGGACCAGAGGGTTCTCCCCGAGGGGAAACCCACTCTGTATAATCAAGATCACGTGGCAGTATCCTCCCAGGAGTTCTGGAGTTCTGGAGTGAATCCGCCAGGATGGAATAAGCCTATTGCTAAAAAGTAGCACCACCCTGGCCAAGCCGAATTTGGTTTGCGGACCTAATTCTTCTCCTCGACGGCCCTCCCTTGGAGGTCCCAATCAGGAGAGACCTTCCGTCTCAGGCAGGGGATGCAACATTGCGCCCCCGGCAGGGGATTTGGAAACTGTGGGTTTGGCCTCTGAGGGGGCCCAACTCATAGAGAGTGGTCTCTCAACCGAGGTTGTTGAGACCATTCTAAGCTCCAGATCTCCCGCTATGAGGAAACTGTATTCACTATTTTGAGAGTGTTTCACTTCTTGGTGTTACCAGCGTCAGTGGGATCCGGTTAACTGTTCAGTAAACACAGTATTCGAGTTTCTGCAAGAACGCTTTGTATCAGGTCTATGTCCTTTTACGCTTAAGGTATACGTGGCGGCCACTGCGGCTTTCCACGCCCTGGTGGGTGGTACATTTTTGGGTCGAGACCCCCTGATAACTCGTTTCCTTCGTGGCACTTTGAGGCTGAGGCCTGCAACTTGCACTAGGGTGCCGGCTTAGGACCTTGCAATAGTTCTAGAAGGCCTATCTGGGGCTCCCTTTGAGCCCTTAGATTTGGTCTCAGAGAAGTTCCTTTCTTTTAAGACCATTTTCTGCTAGCTATTTCGCCCCTCTAAGAGTCGAGACCTTCAGGCCCTTTCAGTCCCCAGCTGCCTTGAGTGCACCGGGGATGGCCAAGGCAATCTTACCCCCAACATGGATATGTTCCTAAGGTGTCTACCATTATTCCGAGGCCTATTGTGCTGCAGGTTTCTGTCCTCCCCCGTTTATCGGACCAGGAAAAGCTGAACCTCTTGTGCCCAGTGCGAGCACTGGACACTTATGTTCATCGGACTTCTCTGTCGAGAAAATCCAACCTATTGAGCAAATAGATAGTCGAGACTGTTCTTCTTGCTTGTGAGTCCTCTGGCCAACCATTTTGTGGTCAGGGCTCATTCCACTAGGAGTATGGCTTCTAAGCTTTATTATCTGGAGTTCTCTCCAAGACGTTTGTGATGCGGCGGGCTGATCCTCACCGCTCACATTTGTGATGTTTTACAGCTTGGACCTGGATGCTTTCCCAGGGTCCCAGGTGCTTGGTGCAGTGTGACAACAGGCTGACACTCAGGCATTTGAAAGTCTGGCGATTTGGGTATCCTCGTTCCCAAAGCGTCGTTGACGCATCGCGAGTGCCCTCGAAAGGGAACGTCTCAGGTTACGACTGTAACCATAGTTCCCTGAGAAAGGGAACGAGACGATGCGTCACCCTGCCATACTTCCTGCATCCCTGTGATCGGCTTGCTTCGGCAATTTTTGAAGCTAATGCCGGTTTGCACCGGATGGTCTTTTATCACTTCCTGGTCATGACGTCACCCGCCCGTGACGTTCATTCTTTCCATTGGACTAGTTGACATAGATGCTTCAGACGCATTCATGCTGGGAGCGTTCCCAAAGCGTCGTTGACGCATTGTCTCGTTCCCTTTCTCAGGGAACTATGGTTACAGAAACCTGAGACGTTTTCTTGAGAGTGTCAAAGGTTTTTATTTACAAAGGTTTTTTTTGCGTTGAGCAATGCAGCCAATCACAAACATATCTGATGATTTCTTGAGAGCAAACTGCCAAACAGACGTGTTTAAATTAGAATCCATTCACCTCTCAAACTCTGGAGTTTTTGTCCAGTGCTGAGTTCTACACGCTCGCAAATACTCTCATTATAAGTTAATTTATAAGAAACAAACTTTAGAAATTACGTAGGTTAAATAAGAGATTCATTGTGCAGTCAGCTTCATTGATTAAAGCGGAACTTTGTGAGATTGCGACGAATTGAGATGAATCATATAAGAGCTTTTTAGTGATTATAAGGGGAGCGCTTTTAGCTTGCTTTCTAGGCGATACTATATAATCCATTCAGAATTTGAATGGATTCTGACTAATAATAATAAGACCAACTGGAGTGACAGAACCCTGACACATTTACTCATCCTCATGCCGTTCTAGACCTGTATGGCTTTCTTCTGTAGAAAACAAAATACATTTCAGTGTTTTTGTCCATACAATGGAAGTCAATGAGGTCCACTGTTGTTTCATTGGACAAAATAACTTCTTTAGTGTTCCCTAAAGAAAGTAAGTCATATAGGTTTGGAGTGACATAAAGAAAAAATCTCATAATTTATAAACCTTCAAGAAAGAAATATGGTCAATTGTAATTTCAGGGTAACTATGTTAAATAGCATAGGACACATTCAATATTACGTGCAAATCAAAATTATTTATGGATCTCTATTGGGTATTTCTTATTCTGATTTAAGAATGACAATATGCTCCATACAACTTGTTTGACATGACAGTACATATAAGAAACGGTATAGAGTTGACTTTAGAAATGAAGCATTCAATGTTTTACAGTCCGGTGACTCTAAAAGGAAATATTATCAAATACAGTATGGTGAATAAAATGGTGATCATACATGCTGTCTTATTTCGGAGGCAGCACCCTCTGAAGGTCACATTTTTCCACCGCATATGTCATTGAGGATGTTTCATTTCAGAAAAGTAACCATTATAAAATTGACCGTTATTCCTTGTGTGGTGTAAATGATTGTAATTTCTTTCTTATTTTGGAATGTAATGGTTACTTTTCTGAAGTGAGGCAGCCTCAATAAAGTATGCGGCCAACAAATGCGAACTTCTGGAGGATGCAGCCTTCAAAATGAGACACAGCCAGAGAAATGGATCACTCACAGTAAAACAAAACAAAATGAAAACAAAACAAAACAAAACAAAAAACAACCAGTACTTTAACATTGTAGAGATGCACAACAATGCACAACACTGCAAACCTGCAACCATTTTTTCTATTCAGATATTAAAACTTTCTCATTGACATGCATAATGACACATATGAAAAAGAAGCTGTGGGCACTAGGGCTATCGCAATGAAACATCATCAAAAATACTGTATAACAAACATGCTTTATTTTTGTGATAGCAGAAGGAAGAGCACCATGGGAAGGCCTAAATATATTTGTCCACACATCAAACAATGAGCAAAATTTATACACACAGTGAGGGGCATTTTTCTTTCTTACATTTTATGACTGACCTTAGCTCTGTCCACTGTTTCACAAACAGCAGGTAAAAAAATAACATTATGTGTGAATTTGTACATTTTTGATGGTTTGAATGGGCAGCAGAAAATAATAGGTGGCTCATAACAGCTCTTAGACTGATTCAAACATAATTACTGTTATTGCCCCTCTGCCACCATCCACAAAACCAACTGTCGGAACCCTGGGCAAAGGAAAACAAGTTGTTTATACAGCACGATTTGTGAAGGAAGCCTGTCACTATGGGCTGAAAGGGTTTGTTTGTGGCCAGACACCTGTTGTGATCTCCACTGTCTGCAATTATGTTTCAGTTCTCTTCTCACTGGTCTCTCCCTGGGTCTTCTTTCTTTCTCTTACTAGACTGTTTTGCTTTCTCTCACATAATTATCTTCCCAATTACACAATCACTTTTCCATTTCTACTTCACCTGCAACACATTTGAGTGTTAACCTTAAAATATATGCTACTTAATGATAAGACAATAAGTCTATCTGCATAAGCTGCATCAGGCTTGTAATCCACTTACATGAAAGTGAGAAATTTCTTTGATAACACCTTAATACTCCAGTTCAGAAGGGCAATTACCAAGTGAATTAGAAAGTGTGAGAGTGAACTATATTGAATAGGACTGCTAACAACTCAGGTAGTTTGTAATAATTACATGGAAAATTACTTTCAGATGTACTGTCAAGAGCCCTGTCTATATTTATGAAAAATAGGGTGAGTATCAAAAATCATTAAAGGCCCACTCAAGTGCATTGAAAAGCGCAGCATTATTTAATGTGTTGACGTAATTTCCACTGAAACAGGAAGACAGGGCAGGACATATCGAGCAGCTCCTCCCCTATTTTTAAATAGCCAATAGCGTTTAGTTTATATCACAGCTCGGCCAGAGCCATTGAGGTCGGTAAAGCCGCAGTTTACTCCTAATCTCCGTTTCTCCTCCCTATCAGTTTAAAATGTAGCATTCAGAATTCAAATAAGTCTAATACGTTTTGTGGACTGTGCTGACTCGTGCATATGATCCACTCTGTGCTATCGTGTCTCTGGACCAGAGCAGACTGTGCCCACGCTGTGGCGGTTCGCCTGACACTAACGTGAAACCAGACTTCATTCGCCCCAATGGAAACAATATGTACACAGTTTGAATCCATCCCTATCCCGTTTGTGCCATTCACCATGTAGAAAATAGTAAATGTGTGATTTTAGCTGCAGCTTCAGCGTCTATTTGGGGTCGAGACGCTTTAGATTCTAGAGAGCATTTGATTGAAAATCTGATGAAAAGCTGCAGTGCAATGTGATGTCATCAAAATCATTGATCCATATTGGCAGGAGTGTTTGACTACGTTTTGAATGCTTATATCTTCTAAATGTGAATTTTGTCATTTTTTTGGAGCACACATAGCTTATAGATAACAGTAAGACTAACATATTCATACTAAAAGCCAAAACTTTAATTTTGATTTCATGGGGACTTTAAGAGATGATGTATAATGTGCCCCTAGTTATGTTATTTTTGGCTGTGAGTAATGTATTTAATCAATTTATGTCGAGGCTGGAACATGATCTTGTTAATAAACCAGCACAAAATATTGTTGTTTGATGTTCAGTATGCATGCAAGTTGTCATGAATTTCTGAAGGGTTAGTTCACTCAAAAATGAAAATTCTGTCATTAATTACTTACACTCATGTCGTTCCAAACCCGTAAGACCTTTGTTCATCTTCAAAACACAAATTAAGATTTTTTTTCTGAACAGCCATAGGCAACAACGTCATTGCAACTTTCAAGGACCAGAAAGGTAAAGACATTGTTAAAAGAGTCCATGTGACTACAGAGGTTCAATCTTAATTTTATGAAGCAATGAGAATAATTTTTGTGCGCAAAAATGAATCCTTTGCCTCAAACTCTGCTCTCCAATCTAAGCTGAAAATTCAAATTAAATGTAATGCCTTTGCAACCCTCCCCCCACCCCAAAAACACAACAACAACAACAACACATTAAGCAAAGTTTGATTTATACATGGAGCCTCACACACCCAATAACAACAAATACACACCAACTCTAGAGATACAGACATTCGTTCTTGAAGAAAAAGCTAATAAAAATAAAAAGGAAAGACTAAAAATTTAACATTTTTGATTCTGTGACTGGAACAGTGGATTAAATTATTGAAAGATACAATTATTGGGATGATTTACTATATGTATTTTAAAAATATTTTATTATGTGCAAAAAGATAAATAAAACATTCCATATATATATATATATATATATATATATATATATTAAGATAATACCTATTATTATATTGCTTCTTTTTGAGTAATTATTTTTACCAGTACTTTTACTTGAGAAGTTTTACCCATGATTAAAGTTTAAAAAGTGTCTATCCTACTCACTACCCACTTCTGACTGGCAAATTGAAATTTAATGCTAGAACTAAAAGAGGTGGATACAGAACAACATTCAGGTAGAGTACCTACATTTACATCTGTAATGTAACATACTTAAAATTTTGAAGTTCGTACTTTTGTTAGTGCTACAGTATGACCCTGATACCATTAGATCCTTTTAGCTATGTGCACTAAAAGTAAGAGGAAGAACGAGAAAGGCATTCTTGTGTTTAAAAAGCAGAACAGATGGAGCAGAACAGAACAAACTGCACGCATCTCAAAACATATTTTTAAAATCGGAACCGTTTTTAACAACACAAAAGTCTTGTCAAGTTTATCCATCTTTAAACCTTGCTTCAAAATAATACTTTCAAAAACGATACCGAATTCCAAACATATTTTCTGTTGGTTAAATTTCTTTCGACCGGCTGTTGTTTACTTATTATTTATAGACACCTTAATTTCAGACCATTAGTCACTAAATGCTCTGTGAACACTGCAGGTACCATGAAGGTTACAGGCTCAGAAGTGCACCTTTAATTTAACAGAGCTGAGTGCTCACTAAGAACCAACTCACTCACAAATCCTTTCAGGTTTCAAGTTAATTTCTTGTTTGTTTGGTTAGACAATACATTTCCACCAATTTGACTTATTTTATGGACAAATAGGTGGCTATTATCAATCATACTGACAATGTTATCAGCCAATCACAGCGACATGGAAAGCCATCCCCTGATATTCACAGAATATCAATGAGAACACAATAAGAGACACTACCTCCCGCTGTTGCAAGCACAACCCAATGCCAACATATTTTCTGTGGGTTAAATGCATTAAAACAACACAATGTAAAGTGAAAGCTAAACAAACTCAGTTATTTTATTGTACGGCCACCTTTGATAGCAATTTTAGCTGCCCGTTTGTAAGTTTAATTGGCCACATTTCATGCCACATCATCATGCTTTACTGGTAATTAAATATGTAAAAGCTTTAGCTCTCTGCCTTTCCTTACAGCATGCTGACTCCTTACCTGCCACATAATGAGAAGACAGTTTCTTTGGCAGGAACATCAATCCATTGATCTCAAAGGAAATGGAATCCTTGCTGTGGTGTGCAACACCAATGTAATGGGTCTCCCTTTGATGTGGCTGCTAGCTCAGACTTTTGTCTGTTGAGAAGCGAGTGTCCCTTGTTTCTGCTTTTATGACATTATGCACTCTAAAACATCATTCAACTTCTCATTTTTAATCTTTAATCAGATTCAAAACAAAGTTATCTAAAGGTGTATCTCTTGGTATGACTGAGTGATATTAATGGTGTGAACAGGTTTTACATCATCAAGTACTGATCAATGTATTAAAACAACACAATGTAAAGTGAAAGCTAACCAAACTCAGTTATTTTATTGTACGGCCACCCTTGATAGCAATTTTAGCTGCTAGTTTGTAAGTTTAATTGGCCACATTTACATTATACAGATTCTATTTTAGCAAATCATTAATCACATTAATGGCAATTACTAGGTCAAGTATCCATGAAATCCATAATAAATTCAATGTAATCCGTAATCATTTTGCTGCCCAAAAAAAATAGTCAAGAAGAGAAATTGCCAGTGGACTAGGACAGCGAATCTGAATTGGATTCTAGCACATTCTGGCATATTACTGAGCGTCCCTATGCTGTAATGCACCCATCATCATGCTTTACTGTAGGGATGGTGCTCACACAGTAATGTGCTCTGTTAGATTTATGCCAAACAACATCTTTTAACACAGAGGGAAAACAGTTCAAGTTGAAAAATTCTTGCAGAATGATTTAAACTATATCCTGTATCCAGGCCCTTACACAATAAACCATAATTTATGAGTTCATATTTGGATGATCCTTAAATGAGATAAAGTTAAACCTTTTTGGAGTGCTATCTTATCTATTATGGAAGGGCTTGAGCATGAGACTTGACTTGAGAGATAAATGGAGTATGTGGAGTACTTTACTAGAGATTACTAAAGCATATTCAATACATAATAGAGAGAACATAAATAGAGGAGGATGTGGGGTGGAGGAGGGATAATAGAGAGAACATAAATAGAGGAGGATGTGGGGTGGAGGAGGGATGCTAGAAGTATTGTCACTGGACTGAGGTAAGCGGCTATTTATATAGGCTGCTTGTGTAATGAGTGATAGGACATAAGATAAGATTAAGTTTTGTGTAGAGCACCATATATGTCCCAGGGTTCTGAATATTTTCATATGCTACTGTAGGCATTTATAAAACACACAGTTCAGAGTACTGTATACGGGTTCAAAACAAGTTCATCTCTATCAACAGCATTTGTGACAGGCTGTAAATGACCAGAAAATCATTTTGACTAGTCTCACAGTTTGTTAAAAACAAACAAAAATCACATTTACAGTAAAGCCCTTACAATGGTAGCAAAGGGCAATGCATTCCAGAGGGTTTAAAAGATTCACTATCTGTCCAATTTGACAACATTCTTGAGTGTGAGATGCTAAAAAAGCTGTGACACGACGCACTGGTCAAAGACCTCCTAAGACTATTGAGCATCTGTTCTGCTTTGAGAGCTTCAGAGGGGTTTGCCCATCAGAGATTGTGATATCTTTAACAGAAGAGTGGATGTGTTTATTCTGGAGCTTCTCTTCTCAATCATTCTTTCTCTTTAACATGCACAGACATACTCTTATTGTCAAAGTCGTCGTCTGCACCATTCTGTCTTCGTCTTCACTACACTTCCCAGAATCCTTCTTGTCTCCACACCTGAACTCACTCCCTCAATCACCCACCTGTTCTTCGTCATCATCATCCGTGTCACCTTTCCTCACCTCATTATTGTTCATTGGTATCTGTATTTAGTTTCCTTCTGTTCAGTTAGTCTTGGTCGGTTCTCGTTTATGTGTTTGTGTTACCTTGGTGTGTTTATCCTCTGCCCGTCTGCCTGCGTATACCTGTTTGTTGATTTGTTTATAAGTAAAGTTTATTGAATTGGAAATTCGACTTCTCGTCTTCCTCTGCATACACCTACCGTGACACTTATTCTATTTCTCAATCACTCTGTAGTATTTTAACTTTAGCTGTTCTTTCTCAGTACCTCATCCAGCTTTATCAGTTTCACAAATGCAGGACCAGTAATCATTTACAAAGCTTTGTTCACAATGTGTATTGTAGTTTCAATTTATTTTAGACTGGGTGATCTAGGATATTTGCCATCATTTATTATGACAAGGGTTAATTGTTAGCAATCAAAAAATTACAGAAGAAAAGACCATCTTGTTAATTAATGAGCTCTTGTATCAGACTGTTTAAGAGTGTAGAGTAATGACCAGAGCCATCACCTGGGATGGAGACAACCAGAAACAGTGTCCCAGCCCGATGGAGGACCCATTTAAAGGGGTCATATAATGGTACATGCACTTTTACAAGTTGATTGTACTGAAATGTGTGTTGGCAGTGCCTGTATACAGCCATCATATAATGATAAAAATCCATCCAGTGGTTTTGTTTTAATCTCCTTATATGTTTTCCCCTGCCTCAAATCGAGCCGTTCGAGCCTGTGACGTCACAAGCTCGCACGCCCCTCCCACGATTGTTGAATGACAGCCGCGTTTCAACACAGACCCGCCCTCGCTCGTGAGCTAGCTGTCAATCATAGTCCGCGCGGACCGGCGCGGTCATTGTTGATATGCTGGAGCACTGTCTATGAGCAGAATGGCGTCTAAGCGAATGTGGTGTTCTGTTCTTGGGTGTAATAACGAACACAGCAGTCATTTTAATGTTCCTAAATCCGAACCGCTGAAGACGCAGTGGCTGAGTTTGTTTTCGAAGGGAATATTCCCCACGAGCAACGTCAATGCTCTCATGTTTGCGCGAATCATTTCACACACCAGACTGCTTTATAAATGAGGAGGTATAAAGCTGGTTTTGCTAAGAAGCAGCTCCTGAAAGGATCGGTACCATCTATTCGTGTTCCTGCAGCTGCTCCAGAAGAACTGAAGTGAGTGTAACGTTTTATTAAACTTTAAATTATATATTAATCTTTGCAAATCGCTAGCTGCACGCTTCACAATGAATGCGTCTAAGGTTTACACTCAGGGTACATTACGGCATGTTTTCTATGTATGACGTTCTCAATATAATTCATAATCCCACGTTTATACTGAACAACACGTTATGGTTATTGTGTTATTGTGTTACAAATGGTGTATGCACAGAACAGCGAGGCGGGGTGAGCAAAGCTCATTATCATTTAAAGTCATATGCACTGAAACGGCGTGCTGAAAACAGAGCTGTTTTTGACCAGGTAAAATAAGTGTTTTCTTACAATACTAATGAGAATTTTTAATAAAAAGTATATTACAAACTTTTAATTTAGACCCTAAAGAATCATATTAGCTTGTACAAAAATGGCATTATATGACCCCTTTAAATATTACTTGATTCAATACAGATAAGGGAATAAAGCATTCACAATGTACAATATCCTTCATAATGACATTTCCTTGAAATCTCTTTCATGACATGCGTGACATTTGGCTCTGTCACCAAAATCATAATTAAAATCTTAATTCCCAACACTTTATCACAGGTAGGAAAATAATTTAAGTCGAATGGAACGTTTGACAGACATCTGTCAAAGGATTTATTATTCAGCGCTGGTGGCCAGATTAAAGCTGCTGTAGGTAACTTTTGTAAAAAATGATTTTTTACATATTTGTTAAAACAGTCATTATGTCCTGACAGTAGAATATGAGACAGATAATCTGTGAAAAAATCAAGCTCCGCTGGCTCCTCCCAGTGGTCCTATTGCCATTTGCAGAAATACACCGCTCCCGGTCAGAAACAACCAATCAGAGCCAGGAGGAATGTCTTAGCAGTGTCAATCACGCCCGCTGATCACACCCCTCTCTTGCACAGTGCGTACCGTCGTTCAAACTCAAGATTGCCGGTGTGCCGCAGCTGTGCTAATGGCGGAGAAACAACCTAAACTGCCAATTTCTCGAGTGGCACCTGCTCATAAAACAAAGACGGGTAAAAGGAAAAAGACCGATGATGATAAACAAGCGAAAAAGAAAGAATTAGACAGAGCCCATTGACTCGGTGTCAAAACTCTAGCCGCGTAACATGTAGATAAAATGTCACGCACTGTGCACAGCAACAATTGAAACCTGCTAATTCACTGGCTTGTCATGTTGCTGAAATAATGTACTAGCAAACCTTATCTAGGATTAGGCCTACATATCGCTAGAATAATTACTTACATACTGTTACGTTAGTTACCGTTATATTATCTTACTAGCTATTTATTGAAATAACTTATAGAAAGGGTGCAATGTTATAAAGTTACATTACATGTATTGCGAAATACGTAATGATTTGAGGACCAAGTTTGTAGGCAAAGTATGGGCAGGCCTTAGTCAATGTAAAGCATATTGTTGATGTTTCGTCCCTACTAGTGAATGTGCCATAACTGTTTATCCGCCGTCATCGGTGGCCCTGCTTACTAGCCTGCGCGTTCACGGCAGGCTCCGCTGTGGGGGAGGAGCTGTGGAGGGAGGGCTGTAGCGCAGCAGAGAGCAAGGGGGTGGGACCTGTAAGTTGTGCTTGTTCAAATTTTCAGGCTAAGTCAACGTTTTCTCAAAACTCCCTATTGCAGCTTTAAGAAAATCTATTATCTATTGTAATTAAAGGATGGCAAATCCATTCCTTTGCTCTGGGACAGAGGCTTTTTTGTTCTCTTTCTTTTGGAAATTCAGTGAGTCATTAGAGTCAACCTTTCAAACGATTCGTTCAAAATGCTTATTCATTTACGAACGAAGCAAATGACGTACTGAATTCAGAACCGCATACTACTCTTATTTCTGTCATAGAAAGATGTAGTAAAAGTAGTACGTAAAGTATACTAGTATGCAGTTCCGAATTTAGTAATGGTTTTTATGAATGGGTCATTAAATAATTTTCTCAAATGTTTAGTTCAAAATTGTAGTTTCATTCAGAAATGAAACACCACGTGTGTTGTTAAGAAACATTCTGATCTGGAACTATTTTTGTTAGTGAAACAGTATTTTTTTCTAAAATTCTTAGGTCTTGCAACCGCCAACACAAGACAGCGTCACTACATCACAGCAAGATTAAACAGTATAATAAAAAAACAACAACTTGTTTTTCCAGAATTTCCAGGACGTGTGGAAACCCTGTATATCTTTAAAAAATCCAAAAAAATTAAAAAATACTCATACTGTCACAATCTCCATTCACTTCACCATCACGGTCACCTTCACTCTAAATTTCCCATAATCCCTCCTGGCTCACACCTGCACACAGTTCATAATCATCCACACCTGCCATCATTCACCCGCATCAGATCCAATTGACCGTTCGCAAAGACCCGCCCCCCTTAGTTACTGTCGCTATGTCCGACAAGCTACGCTGCTCTCACACACACACACACACCATGTTCTCACGCAGTGAAAAATACATCGTGGACTGACAACACGCTGACAGACAGGACATACCAGGTTACTTTTCGGTTACTTTTGATATTAAACATATTAAACAAAGTCTCACCTTTCAAATTTGGTAATTTTTTTAAAAGAAATTTAAACAATAACCGTTTTGTGGCTCTTTAATGTGTCGTGACAGAAGATCGCTGTAGAGCATCAGTTAAAGCTGCTCGTGATCCGATCATCTCTTCCTTCTAGTTCATTTATAGCATCAAATAAACATGAATGAACATAAGAAGGAATGTTGTTTTAACCGCGGAAAGGCATCAGTACATTCCGTTTTTCAAGTTCAAATCCTCCCATGTTAATCTACTAACTCTCCTGACTGCTTTGTCGGACAAAATGGCGGATGGCGAAGTATGATTGGTCAGATTACCTGTCAATCAAGCTCCCTGCGAAGGGTCAATTAAGGCTCCTTCAGACTGGTATAACTTACCTTTAAATATACGATCTTTAACATCATTTCATATATTTAAAAATAGTTTGTCTTCTTATTTTGAATTAAATTGTTCATGTTTCAGATGATACTATACCTACATATAATTTACAAGTCACTTTATTCTTTATGTTTTTGTTGGCAAGTATTTGATCACAGCCTCTGAGTGGCTATCTAGTGGTTGTATTTACCTAAATACTTATCTTTTGATTATGATTATTATTCATTTATTTATTTTTTTGTTGTTTTTGTTGTTGTTGTTTTTTCATCTTTGTGGTAGCGTGTTGATTGTGGTATTGTTTATGTCTTATTATTGTAATGTGTTTGATTTGACCCTTGTTTTGTATTGTATTGTATATTAGGACCCCCTCGAAAACGAGATGGTTCATCTCAAGGGGTTTATCCTATTCAATAAACTTTTATGATGATCCAATCCATTTAAGCTGTCAATCTCCTCATCACAGTTGTCTAGTCTCGTTGTTGTATACATGCTTCAACTTACCTGACCACTTACCTGTTGGACTATCTGCAGCCTGATTCTAGATTGCCTTCATCTATCTTCAGTCTTCAGTCATCTGTTTCCCATATCCAATGACTCTTATGATCCTCACCACCTACATCACAAGAAAGCACTGTTACCATTAAGCTAACTTTATGCAAACTATCTGACTGCTTCACCTCTTACCTGTTATCCTCGCCAGCTGCTATTCTCCACTCCTGAAAATAAACTTGCCTTAGTGTTTCACTGATACCTGCGTTGTCCTCTTCTGTTGCTGAAAGAATACTAGACCACAAAGAAAAAAAATGGCTGAAGATCATCTCCTCTCCCTCTGTCAAGATGGTCGTCCTCTGGAGTGATATGTGGAGGAATTTAGAGTTTTTCCATCTGGTGGGTTGGAGCAACACAACGCTCAATACCCACTTTCAAATGGGACTGGATGATGAGGTAATTCGGTTCCTGTCTCCTAGTCGTTATGATTCACCTTTAGTCGATTCCATTAATTTCATCCTCTGGCTAAATAGTTCTGATTCCTTGGTTGAAGTTAAAGAGGACAATTACAACCCTCATCCAATCCCATCCTGAAAGCATTTGGGTTACTCATCCACTCTAGAGCCTGCTCCAGAATGCTCTCCAGAGTCCGCTTCAGTCCCAGAGTCCAGTCACAAGCCCGTTCCAGTCCCAGAGTTTTGTTACCAGTCCGTTTCAATGAGAGAAATTAACCCGTCCTTTCAAGTAAGGGAAATTCTCGAACCCGTTCCAGCCCCAGAGTCAGCTCCTGAGAATGCAGCGTTGACCATTATGGCCTTGGCCATTTGGTGTGTGGGCTGTTTGAAAGGTTGACTCTGCCCATTCCAGAGTCCTCTCCAGCCCAAGAGTCTATAGCTCCTCCCAAGAAGATTTTATTGGGATCTATACGTCTCCAACCTTCATGGCCAAGCCAAGTGTCAAGGCCACGGGGGCCAATCCTTCATGGCCCCCTGAGCTATCTGCACCGCAATGGGCCCCTAAACTGCCGGGACCGCCCTGGAGGCTTCCTGTTTGCCCGAAAGAACACTACAGACACAGTGTTATCACCATGGGAAAATCTCAGAGTAAAACTGGGAGCTGTGAAAAATGATACACCAGTGATTTGCCAGATGAGAAGTTCATCTATGTGTCATCTTTTTACTCTTTTAATTTCTTTTTCAACTGTATCATCTTTATATCTCTTTTAGTTACCTTTAAAACTGTTTTCATTTTCCTTGCTTTTATTTTAATTCCTTTATGTGTAAAGCACTTTGAATTACCATAGTGTATGAAATGTGCTATATACTGTACGTAAATAAACTTGCCTTGTCTAAGCCGCCCCTTGTCAGCCTCCAGGACGGCCTTCTGGGAGGGAGGGAGTACTGTCACGATTTCCAGTTTTTCCAAATGTCCAGTCCTGCCATCATTCACCCGCATCAGCTTTACTCCATTTAAGCTGTCAATCTCTTCATCAGTTGTTTAGTCTTGTTGTTGTATACATGCTTCAACTTACATGACCACTTACCGGTTGGGCTATCTACAGCCTGATGCTAAATTGCCTTCATCTGTCTTCCGTCTTCAGTCATCTGTTTCCCATATCCAATGACTCTTATGATCCTCACCACCTACATCACAAGAAAGCACTGTTACCATTCAGCTAAGTCTATGGAAACTATCTGACTACTTCACCTCTTACCTGTTATCCTCACCAGCTGCTATTCTCCACTCCTGCAAATAAGCTTACCTTTGTGTTTCACTGATAATCTTCTGTTGCTGACACGTATGTGCCCAATGATAAGAATTACACAACTGATCCAGTATATATTCTGCTTTTTTGGAAAAAAGAGTTTAGGGTTGTGCAAAAATTATGCTTATAGGCTATAGAGCTTTTGGTATTGTGAAATTACCATAAATTTTATGAATCTGCACTAATCCTCCCTTGTTAGAGACTTAAACGGACTGCAAGTATTAGGCCTGCTTTCCCGCCAGTGTGACAAACTCATTTGAATCAAATGGCCGTTTTAGATCCCTCTCTATTTTTACCCAATCCATACCCATGTCATTTCTGCACCAGTGCCTGGAAAGTTTGTACATTTTAAAAGCTAAATTCAGTCTCACACAAGGGGATCAAGAGAAATGTTGAAAAGGGAGAAAGAGGGGCACCATTATTGCATAATATTTTTGATAAGACTGAGGTCTCGTCTTGCAACAAACTGACTTTGATATACAATACCTATATAATGAGCCTATAATGATTTGTTAATAACCATATTACTTTATTTCTATTTGTCCACCATTTCTAATTTCAAGGTTCTTGAGACAAGCCCCTAAAAACAGTTAAAAAATGGCAATCACATATGACAGAAAGGATCCCAATTTCCATTACAAAGCTGCACATGGTGCAGTGAACATCAATTAATTAAAAATACCTTAAACCAGCTCCTTATCAATTAATGTCAGCATTTTTTTCTGCACATATATTAGTCTCAGTTTTGAATGGCAACTCTGTTGTACAGTTACAGGAAAAAGAATACAAACCTTTTTCTGCATAACTTGGTCTTAAAACTTGATCTGATTGGTCACAACAACAGACAAACAGGGTTGGCGGGGTTGGCCATTTTTCGTGTCTTTACTAAATATATGGATTAAACATTCACAGTACATGATGGAAAAATAATGGACATTGAATTCAATAAATGGAAGCTTTAGCGTAAGTTCTGCCAGGAAGACTCATTTGTTACATCACTTATTACTGTCTCATCTAACCAATCGTGTTCTAATACTCGTAGTATAAAATATCGGTACTTACACATGTCTGAGTTTGCAGATGCAGAAGCCAATAAACGAGTCTTTCTGGTAGAACTAGCTTTGCTTTGTTCAGCAACCATGTCCATCAACAGTTTTCTATAATTGCGGATCACACCTGCAAAACTGTCAGGTAAAATTTAGCATAATTTTTCAAAACAAAAGTTTCAGTTCAGCGATATTCTTGGGATGTCTTGTGTAAATCCCTCTCTTAGGGCCTCTATTATGGATTTTTGAAAATGACCTTTCATGTAGTGTGTGTAACATAGCTCTAAGTGAATGAAAACATCCTGCAAAGTTTTAAATCTGAAAGTGCACCGTATATTAAGTTATTGTCTTTCAAAAGTAAGAGTCGACTCTGAGTCAATAAAATGAATCGTTTTTCAAAGGAGTCATAAGCCGTTTCGTCGTCACGTCAAGATGAAACATTAGTATATTGCCCGCCCACGTATTGCACGCGCAGACACCAGGGACACCTTGAACACTCAAACACTGCAGCTGATTCCTGTGGATACTGGACAACATAATGTCAAGAAGACGGCGTGTTCCCTTTATTTTACTGACAAATGGTGTTTTTATTAACAAGGTTCGAGAGGAACACGTTCTAATGATCAAACAATCAAATCATTCCAACTCGCTGTCAGCAACCAATAATCAACAGGTCCACTCAATCTGCATGAGTAAGGCCTCTAAATATACGCAGTAGACTCACCCGTATTCCGTTGAAATTTGGAGGGGGGGGGTGGTAGGTGGTTGAGTACTCTGGGTTCGGGCCCAATTTTCGAGCTCGGAGCTCTCCCCCCGGACAGAACGGCAACTACGCATAACTATTTACACTCTGATCATTCGTAAGTGTGAACTCGTGAACTGCTTCTCAAATCTCGGAGTTCAATGCAGGATTCGCAAACCGCTTGCTCTTGAAAGATGGTGTTCAAAAAACGTAGTTTTAAGTTTTATATTGTGTAGGTCTCCTGCTAAATAATTAACTCACATTATTACTGTCTTACTGAAATACTTCTGTTGATCAGCTGGGCCACTATTACCTAAAACTGTGTCTATTAATGCAGATTGTCTGTCGTTCTCACTACTTTGAGGAAATATTTGTTTTACCAATGTTTATGTTACATCAGATAATTCACTCTAGAGCTTGGCTAATGTACATTGCATACATACACTGTTATTGATACAGTTTCCACGTGTTCACCGCAATATATTAGAAAAATACTCTGTAAATAAATTACAAGTAAAATAATCGGTTTGTTGATGGACATGCACTTGTTAATACTGATGGTGAGGAATTACAGTTGCAACATCTCATAATGTACCTCAAACTGAGTAGCGTAGCTATCACTGAGAAACGTCCTGCTCGAGTCGTCCTTGCGATGGAGGTTCGGGTTGAATGAATGGTTCTTCCAAAATTTTATTATCGGACTCGCGCTCACATTGATATGGTAAAATCGACGTCATTGTTTGTTACTGTCTTTAGTTTGTGGTGTAGGAAGCCTCAGGACAAGCAGAGCTGACGTTGTTATGGCAATGGGCGTTTTTGTTTTCGACGCGGGAGCTGTACGCAGCAAACCAATCACAACAGGCTAAGCTGTCTGGCCAATCTGAGCAGAGTAGCTCACGGAAAGGAGGGATTTAGAGAGATTGATTCATCTGACGAATCGTTTGAGAATCATTGAAAATGTTGTGATATGCAAATGTATATTATGAGGAAATGAAACAGTAGTTTGATGCCTACAACAGGTTTACATGCATCAAAGGTCCAAAAACTGTTTCAAACTCCAAAACAACTCCAAAACAGTTGACTCCGAAACAACATTAGGAAACTTTAAAATAGCATAATAGGGGCACTTTAAGGCTATCTTGCATCCCAGGCCGGGCTATGTGCCTAAAGTGCCATCTAATGTGACACGGCCAATGGTTCTGCAGGCTTTTCATCCTCCACCTCACATGACGACGGATGAAGAAAGACTTAATTTGCTCTACCCTGTCAGAGCTCTCAAGATTTATGTCCAGAGGCCTTCTTCATGGTGGAAGTCAGACCAGTTGCTGGTGTGCTTCGGGTCGCCCAAGAAGGGACTTCCCGCATCCAAACAGACCATCAGTAACTGGGTCGTTCAGACTATCTCTATGGCCTATCAGGTGCGCAGCTTACCTTCACCTTTGGCCGTGAGGGCTCATTCAACCAGAGGCATGGCGTCCTCTAGAGCCCTCCTTTCAGGGGCCCCGATCCAGGAAGTGTGCGATGCAGCAGGATGGGCCACCCCCCATACTTTTATCAGATTTTATAGCCTGTACATTCCTTCTACGCCAGGCACTCTACTGCTCTCGTTCTAAGTGTGCCTGTGCGCAGCTTCACACTGTGGCAGGGCTTGTTGTGGCAAGGTGGGTACTCGTTCCACAAATTGTCGTATCGACACAGTTCGAGTTCCCTCGAAAGGGAACGTCTTGGGTTACGACTGTAACCCTTGTCTCCTGAAAAGGGAACGAGACACTCGCCTGGGAACGACTTGCTTAATCGCAAAAGCTAACTCTGTTGTGTGCCGGCATCCCTTTGTAGTTTCCGTGTATGCCGTCACGTGTTACGTCATGACGCAGCACCAATCAGGATTGGATTAGTTTCATTCATACTTAAAGCTGCAGTCCGCAGTTTTTCCTCTTTGTCGCCATCTCTGTTCGAAATCTGCAATAGGGGTTATGCGAAGCGCCGGAAAACAGGTCTAAGCATTTCCGGTTTGCAGTGGTTAGGTGATCTCTGAGGTAATTTAAAGGATTAGTTCACCTCAAAATGAAAATTTCCGGATAATTTACTCACCCCAATGCCATCCAAGATGTTCATGTCTTTCTTTCTTCAGTGGAAAAGAAATTTAAGATTTTTGAGGAAAACATTTCAGGATTTTTCTCCACACAATGGACTTCAAGCAACATGTTGAAGTCCAAATCAATGCAGTTTATAAGGGTTTTGAAGTGCTTCAAAGGGCTGTGCACGTTCCCAGCTGAGGAATAGGGTCTTGTTTAGCGAAACGATCGTTCATATCCTAAAAAAAACCAAAACATTTATACTTTTGTAACCACAATTGTTCGTCTTGTGCTGGTCTGCAACGCGCCATGCATTACGTCATCACGTTGGAAACGTCACGAAATATATATATTTTTTAAATAATAAATTAAAACAAAGATGTCGGACGATTTTGAAGTTGGAGGAGAAAATGAGATGGAATTTTTCGCCCTTCCCTGCCTTTTAGAACCGGAGTACACAGATAGATAACTTAGATAGATGACGTGACGCGTGACGTTTCCACCGCGATGTCGTAATGCCTGGCGCGTCGCAGACGGCACAAGACGAACAATTGTGGTTAAAAAGTATATACATTTTTTTTTTTTTTTTAAATGAACGATCGTTTCGCTAGATAATACCCCATTCTTCAACTGGGATCGTGCAGAGCCTTTGAAGCACTTCAAAGCCTTTTGAAACTGCATTGATTTGGACTTCAGCATGTTGGTTGCAATTGAGTCCATTGTGTGGAGAAAAATCCTGAAATGTTTTCCTCAAAAAACTTAATTTCTTTTCCACTGAAGAAAGAAAGACATGCCATCTTGGATGGCATTGGGGTGAGTAAATTATCAGGACATTTTTATTTTGAGGTGAACTAATCCTTTAATTTTTGCTTTTTTTTATAATACAATTCTTATTTCTGTTTTTAATTAAAATGTCACGAATGCTAAAGTATCAGAAACGAGAACATCCGAACAGCAGTTTTTGTTGTGTACCGATCTGTTCTGTGTCGGGGGAAATTAACTATGGGGTAAGGAGACACACCACTGTCTTATACCTTCATAATCATGAATAACGTTAAATGAGCAGGCGTAAAACTTAAATCCTTTATCTAACAGAGTACTCGGGGCCCTGGACGTTCGTTTGGCAATACGGTATACATCTGAAATGGATAGAATGGGTAGCTCCTGTAAACACCGGCTATAAATGTCGCTGTGTTTACCTCAGTAGCTGACGACCGGAAGTAGTTATACCCGTTTTGTAGAACCCGGAAGAATGTTGCGCATAACCCCTATTGCAGTCATTCGCGGAATTATCATCTTGTGAGTTGTGAGTTGCGTGAGTTGTACCTCGGCACGGCACAGCGCAAATGTTTTGAGGAGAATGTGCAGCTGTCAGTCACCGCGCCGGTGTGGATACTGTCATTCGGAATCACAGATTCTACTTTTTGGAAGTATGACCAACATAAGAATTTTCACCCTAAAATGTAATCTGAACAAGTAAGTAACATCCGCTTTTGCTCTTCTAACCAACTGGGAAAAAAAAACATTGCAGTAGCCTAAATTGCGCTGATTAAATCTAACAATCGTTTATCATATCACGTCAAACCGTGCAAATTATACTTTGTTCTTAAATTGTTAATGTTAACAACATCAGCATTGCGTTACTACATTTAAAGCCCTTCAGATATTTATCCCTGTTTTCGCATGGGCCCTGTTGCAGTCTCTTTTTCCAATCTCTCAGTCCAAGTCTTTTGCAGTTGTCACTGGTGATTGTCGTTTGAACCTTTCTGGATCCGCCATCAAATTAATACGTTTAATTATATCAAGTGCTGTGAGAAAAGACTATAAATCTCCACCTCCAACATCCTCACACGCAATATAGCCTACTAGCCGAGACACCTTCTTTATATGTACAGATGTGACATAATGACGCAAAGACATGCTAGAATTTCCCGCGGAAATCCACCAGTACCACTGAAATTAAAAACATTATTAAAAGCTTACCGTTTTGAATCGAGCTCAGGCAAGCAGATAGTTTTGAACACTGGCTGGTTATGTACTTGCTCAAAAATTTATTTTGGATCATTTTTAACCCAAAAAAGTTACGGACTGGAGCTTTAAGATGCGTTACGCTAAGGGTGTTCCCCGTGCCGTATCGACGCAGTGTCTCGTTCCCTTCTCAGGGAACAAGGGTTACAGTCATAACCCGAGACGTTCACATTTCTTTTTAAACAACATAAGTTCTACAACATGAGAACAGGCTTTATTTTACTCAAATTTAAATTGAAAAACCCCATTATAAAACCCCATAGGAAAATCTGGAAGGAACCACTGGTGAATTAGTCTTCCTTGTTCTGACGTCTTTCCTGCACCTCTCTATTTTGTTGATCCTGGAACAACATTCCTGTCCGAAAATTTAGCTCTTAACCCTATCCCTGCCACTAAACCTAACCCTACCCATAACTTATCCCTAAAATCAGAAGGAAAGGATAGGTGAATAACACTGATGTAGAAGCTTACCTGGTTGTAAGCCTAAACTAAAAAATAAATAAAAAACCTTGTCCCTCAAATATGATTGGTTGATTGGAATGTTGTTCCAGGATTAACAAACATGTTGATCCAGGACCATGATGTACTTAGTGAAATCACGTTCACCAAGAAGCAGAAGGAAAAATATATAAAAGGCATGGTAACCACCAATAGAGATAGGCTAATTGAAAAAATTTAGCATCTGGCTGTCTAATCCTGCTGTTTGGGGCTCTGTGACAGCACTGACCCTCAATTAGAGCTACAGATAGCAATAACAACGAAGTACTCAAACAACCCTGCATGGAATTATGGGTAGTTTTCTCAGTGCTAATCTTTGTCCACTAAAGTAGGAGGGGAAATCGAAACAGCAGACCTTTTATTGAATCACTAAAGCTGTTTTGTTTATAAACTTCTTGTGTCAAGACATATTTAGTCAAACTTACACTTCTACTCATTGTGATATGTTCACATTCATATGGATTGGTTTGGTAAGAAAGCATCTGCTAAGAAAGCTCATATATTCTCCTTTGGCATACTACACCTGGTGTTTGTCCTTGTGATCACAGTACAGTACATATCACATGTGGTGATGACAAAACAATGCTATGCAATAACAGATAGGGCCTACTCTTCAAGAACCTCAGCATAACTGCTCATTAAACACTAACAAGTATCCCCCTTTGCTCAAAAACAAAAAACAACACAACTTAAAATGCAGTCATGCAAAGGAAGCTGGTAACTAGAAATCCACTGTCCAGTTTAATTGGTCAGAGCAAACTGAACAAGCAGCTAAATCATTTATTTGTGTGTGAAGGCTCCTATAGGTGCAGTTTATTGTAATATAGTCAATTTCAGCATTTATTTTAAATGTTATGTTATATTTTAGCTAGAACTTCACATGTTTCTCTCAAGAAATTGTTTCAGACCTATACCCACAAAAAATAAATATATAAATACAATTAATAAATACCAGTGAAAATTGTTCTCTTCAAGTTATTGGACTCTCTTGCTGCCTTATAGTCATTTCAGTACATTGCAGACTGAATTAATTTTTTTACTACACAATGGATCATGCGAGATAGCGATCACTCCTTTTCATTGTCTTTATAATTGACCGACATGAAATCCATGTTCTGAAACAACATTTTCCCCATAATACCCATGAATAGATGAATACATAATCTACTATAAAAGGATCCAAGTTTACTGATTTGTTGCTATAGATACAGATATCAGATTTGTAGTTGTGCCATAACACCAATCTTTCTCACATTAAAGGTCAAATTTAGCTCAGCATAAAAATAACTGCATTGAGGTGTAGTGTTTTTTGTGTGTGAGATGAGATCCCAACATAGGTTAGGATAATCTTACTTTCAACAATGATTAAAAGCATTATTAGAATTCCCTTCTGACCCCAGCCACCCATTACACCCTGCTTGGTCGCCACTGGTTACAAGAGACCACTCTGGAGCGTATTGGCTATTATGGACCATTATCTTAAGTAAGGAGCTAAAACCACAGATGCAATGGTTACATGACATGCATGAATTTGTCAGTTTTAACCAAGCAGTGCATTTAAAATATCGGATTTGAAAGTCAATATGTCTGAAATGCTCAGGCTGTGCACTATTAATGTTCTTGAAGGGTTATACATGTTATACGGGGTTATACAGCCACATTATAAAAATACATGAATGTCACTGCATTATTTAACAAAATATCAAACAAGTGGTATTTTGAAAAACAAGCTGAGATGTGCAGGTGAAAGGTTGTTTGCCTTTCTTAGTCTTACCTTTGGTGGTTCTGTATTATCCATCTCTATATGTATTCAGTATTTTAAATGTGATTTAAATATGTGTATAGATAGGGGAATCCGAATAGGGGAATCTGAATAGAATAGAATTAGAAGCTGATTAGAATTAGCCGTAGGTATAATATTTGATTAATGTATGTTATAGACTACACAATATTTATTACTTAATAATACTTAAAAACACATGGGGCCGTATGCACCAATTTTTTTTTATCTTACCACTAGGAGTTCTCCTAAGAGTTTTGGCTTAAACTGTCAAATACACACAATGTTATGTCAAAAATGCACAAATTTCACATAAACACAGTCGGTTATGTCTGTGAACGTAATGTAGCAACAATGAGTTTGTTTGGGGAAATTATTTAACTCAAATGGGGAATATTATTCATTAGATAATGAATATGTAATCGCATACATAAATTAAATTATCCCAAATAGGGAATGGACTAAACATTACCATATATGAATAATTAACACGATTGATCGTAGTAATTATTGATATATAGGTCAGTTAAGTCAGATTAATTATCAGGGTCAATTTACATGTGATTCCAAATTAGTTTGTCATGCATCCCGGTTCGTCCTGCGGACCGGAGCCGAAAACTTCCTTATATCACAAGATTACCTGCCTGTATACCGAGTGAATATTTTCCGGTGGCCACACGGAAGTATTTGCTCGTATACGGCACTTTCAGATGTTTAAAATAGTTAACCGAGGTAGAGCTTTGGCAACTTTACAGACCTTTGACATATTACAGAGACTTCAAGCATGGGACAATGAGACAGATTCGATTCAAAGGATTATGGAATTTAATAACACAATACTAAGGGTTATATAGACTACTAAAAATCACGCAGGAGTAAATAATATGCATATCAAAACAAACAATTAACACAGGATTGCAATATGAGGTATTTAAAAAGAGACAGTTAGAGTGAGAGGGAGAGAGAGAGAGAGAGGGAGAGAGAGAGAGAGAGAGAGAGAGAGAGAGAGAGAGAGAGAGAGAGAGAGAGAGAGAGAGAGAGTGAGAGAGAGAGACAGAACAGTTCACAACAGTGCAACAGAGACCCAAAGGATTCTAACATTAATCTAAACAACCTTAAGCAGCACTTAATTGAGATTCGTACGTTACTTGATTTAAAACGGTCCCCTTTTGCGTGCGGCTGTGTTACAGAGGCTGGTCGGTAGCTGGCGTGTCTGGAGCGTCTTCCGGTAGGAGGCAGATGTTTGCGATTGCTTCAGCTGCGCCCGTACGAGAAACGATAAATCTTAGGCTTGTTTCGTTCGTAAATACACTGACCGAAGTCAACTATCAAACGGAGGTAGATCAAATAAAAGAAAACTTAGATTAAAACAAAGTAGGAAAAACGACGATAAAGAATAGGCAGAACTCCAGCTGGAGTTTGCAGGAAATTTGGGATTTCTCTCTCTGGCTAAAGACTGCAAAGAGGAGAAGGTGGCGGTCTATTTTGAAGGAGCTCGAGACACGCCTTTCTCACGTGTCTGATCCAATCGTTTGGCAGGAAGGCGGGTCGTTAAACCTTGTGCTTCCCGAGGTACACGCCTTCATGGGTCATGTGCATAGTGGATAAAACTTGTTCGAAATACACTTCTAAACTAGTATTAATAAAAGCATGCATCATATTACATTTTGGGTTGATGATTCAATCTTCTTTGATTATTCTGATTACAACCATACCAAGTTCGGCATTCCTAGGGCTTAGTAAAATGCAGATACATGATTTTTTTCGTGATTAAACGGATGTTAAATTGATCACATATCGTAAAAAGCTTACATGCAGTTATACCAGTTTTGTCACCAGGGAATCATGAGGCACAACCAGAAAAACATTTCACACATTTACAGGGTGATTTTTATCATAGTGTTCAGAATGATTGTCTCTCGTGTATGTGTGTGCGTGTGTGTGTGTGAGCGAGTTCACCCGGCGGTCGGTCACGCGGAGAACTTTTGGTCATCTTCTGTTCTGTGTATGTGTGTGTGTATGTGTATTCAGAGTTCGTTGAGACGGTGCCCCCCCGCCCCCCCCCCCCCCTCCTCCCTCCCCAAAGGGGGATTCCATGTTTTTGCGCTTATCTGAATGGACAATGTTCGTCTTGTCACCTTCGGAGGGGTTCTTTCGCGTGATTCTGATTCCAAGATGGGCCCTTTGGTCACATGTCTGTGTCACATGTGATAAGCAATGCATTTCTTTGTTTAACCATTCGTGGCAAACGCCAGTGTGTGAATCAGAGTCAGTAATTCAATCAAGTCCAAGCCCCATTTGCTTTGTGTGCAGTTCATGAAGAGATAAGCTGTTTGTGAATTGGTAACTTAACAAAAGTCCCATGACATGCTTTGTCATAATCCAAAGAATGAGGGGGGGGGGGGGGGGGGGGATTCTATTGATTAGAATCCAGTTGATTAAAGTCACATGGTTGCTCTGACCATATGATTATCGCTACAGTAAAAATGCAAGTAAAGCATGCATTTTCAAAATTACTGTGGTAATATCATGCCAGCTTGCCATCAAATCCGGTAAAAATCGTACAAAACCCAGTTTTACAGACCATAATATTAATAAATGTTGTCAAGACCAGGAAAAGAACACATATTCACAAAACAAATCTCTTACCTTTCGCTTTGACCGCTCAGACTTCTTGGACATATTTTTCATTTTTTTATGAAGATGATATAATACCTGGGAAAAAAAAGAAGCCACATTAATGCCTAAGAGTGTATACCATTACTCATCCACCATTAAACAAGAGGTTACATATTACATTTTTACAACAGGTATGACAAAAACAGTAGTATGACATTTACTTATAATAAATACATTGATTACATTAAATGCATGAGTAAACAATCTAACTCACATTAAATGTAATAAAAGTAGTCTAATGTTTAGTGGCATTCTTCTGAACTAGCAAATAAAAGCCATACTCTTCATGGAACACTGATCTCCATACTCGTAATGTAAAAGAGCGCATGGAATCTGGGGGGCGCTAGTGAGCAGGCGATGGAATAGAACGTGTTTGGCTGAGCTCCTACCTAATTTTTATCTAATTTTGTATTAAAAGCAACATATCTTCTGTAATTATCCCCAGCGCGAGGAGCAGACTCCCTGATCAGGTTTGCCTTAAAGTTCGGCGACCTTTCCTTGGTTAATCGGAATGCTCGAGTGGGAGGTGTTGCGGCAAATTGTCTGCTGTCACGCCTCTCGTCACACGGGAATGAACGCCAGGTGAAGCTGGTTTCAATCAGCGTGGCACGCGCCTTGGGTTTGAAATAGTGCTCGCGCTGCTCATTTCATTGTGTACTGTGAGCAGCGTGGGCGCAGTGGAAACGTTGGATAATAAACTTTGATTTTAAACTGCACGGGATTGCTTTGCATCTGAAGAGACTGCCGGTAAGAGGGAATTCGTCTATGTATTGCGCAATCTATGCACTAACACCTGCGTGTGGTGGCTTCATGTAAATGTGCATGTGATGGACTTACCGGGTTGTTTATAATTGTTATCTGATTAAGTCTGAGTCTAAACGTGCAGTAGTGGTAACGGTAATTTTAAAAAGGTATGTTAAGAAATTCATATAGTCAATCTGTTTAAATTAATTCTGTCTAAAATTCACTTTCTTAAAATGTATAATTTATTTGTTAAAATATTTATTATGGTAAACGTAGTTAAATTCTCCTTTACTGAAAGTGCAAATCTGGTGATAAGAGCTATTTTCTTTTTAAGCGTATTTGCTGTAGTGTAAAACAGTAAAAAGAAATGGTATGGTGCTAATGCTTACCAGATTAAAATCAGCATAAGCAGTGTGTGTACAGTGTGAAATTTTGGTGATTAAATTTATGTGCATTGCTGTTTACTTGAGCTTTGTTGTAAATATTTACACTGGTTTGTTGTGTGGTTTTAAAGGTTTTTCACCTACTGAAATTCTACAATAAATTGAGAAAAGGCAAATTACGTCTCATTCTTGTGAGTGGTATCCAGTGTTCAATTCAGAAGTAAGAAGCCCCTTTCAAGTGTGGGACCTGTGCAGCTCAAAATACTTGGCAGTGAAAAACCGCCTTGAGGTTCCGTCCCCAACGCTCCAGACCCAAACGCTCCAGGCCCCAACGCTCCAAACGCTCCAGGCCCCAACGCTCCAAACGCTCCAGGCCCCAACGCTCCAAACGCTCCAGGCTCCAAACCCTCCAGGCCCCAACGGAATCATGGCGGAATCAAGGACTCTGCAGCAATTGAGAACTGAAACTGAGAGAACAACCGCTAAAAGAGTGTTTTCTCGACTGGCTAACACGATTGTCAGATCATGTAAGAGTATGTCGGTTGAAGAACTCAGGGAGGCCTTAAGTAAGTTTACACTGGAATCGGACAAGGTAATTGAAGTAAACGAGGAGTTGGAAGCTGCCTACGTTGAGGCGTGGAATGGAGAGGAAGAGTCCACTGTAGCGGATGAGCAAAGGGCAGACATCAAAAGGACAACACAAGAGTGTGAACAGAAGCTGGAGGAGGTGGAGGGTATTATACAAAAAGCCCTTTGGGGAAGGTTTGGCGATCCTCAACTTTCCCTGGCGTTAGAAGTGGCTGAAGAGGAATGTAAGCGCCTTTCAGCTGTCCAGCCTGATTTAAAGCTAGACGTGTATGACTTTATGCTCAGACACCTGGAAGGACGAGTTAAAGCTGCGAAGGAAGCTAGTTGCCAGTGGTGCCGGTGGGCCCCTCCCGAGGAGCAGAAGGTTTTTCAGCGTCGAATGAGGGAGCTGGAGATCTGCGTGCCTAGATTGATCTCAGGGAGGGCTGTCCTAATGCAGGCAAAGAGTAAACAAGAGGGGCAACCTGTCACCACCCACTATCCCCAAGTGGCTAGCATCAAATTGAGGCCGACGGCGCTCCCAAAATTTGATGGAAACAAGCGGAACTTCCACCGCTGGAGAAAGGATTGGGAGGCGCTCCAGAAGCAAGGAGAGCCTACTGGTTCCAAAGAGGTTAGGAAGTTTCAGCTGCTGGACAGTCTTGAGGAGAAAGTGGTGGCAGATCTTCGCCTCTCAAACTATGGGACAGCAGATGAGATCTTCCAGATTCTAGAAAACCGCTTTGGAAATAAGACCAGAATAGCTCTGGAGATCATTGATGAGTTACAATCGTTACTTCCAGTAAAGAGCCATCAGCCCAGGAAGATTGTGGATTTAATACAGATGGTCGAGAAGGCTCTACACGACTTGAGCGAGCTGGGAGATACGGGAGCTCTAAAAAATCCCCTTGTCACGAAGTCACTGGAGAGTAAGCTGCCAGAGCTCTTGAAAAAGGAGTGGTTGGTTTACGCAGCAGAGAAAAAGGACGAGGCTGGACCTATAGATAGGTTTGACAAGCTCCTCACATTTTTGAGAAGCCAAGAAGAGATTTATGAGCAACTGGAGCAATTAAGGGATGATGATCCCAACAGGAGGGAATTAAAGATTCCACCAAAACATGGCCGGACGAGGGCCACTAAGTCCATGGGTCCTCAAATGGGCTGCATCGTCTGTGGAGAGAGCGGCCATAGAAGGAAGTTGTACTACTGCAAGAAGTTTAAAGCCCTAAACCCTATGGAAAGGAAAGATGCGGCGAGTAGGATTGGGGCATGTGGAAGGTGTCTTGAGGTCCATACGGATGAGGAGGAGTGTAAGACCACTTACCTGTGCAGGAGTGAAGGCTGTAAAGACAAACAAGGTCCAGGTCATCACTACTACCTGTGCTCCAGGTCTGGAAACAAGGGCCCATTCCAGAGGAGGCCAAAGCCTAGTCCAGAAGGAGGAAGCAGAAAGGGTACCGACGCCCAGGAAGATTTCCTGACTAAGCTGTCCCCAGAGTTAGCCCAACAATGCCGAAATGTCTTCTGCAATTCAGTATCAAGGACACTCAACTCGGCAGCAACCGAGTGTGGTTTGTTGGTAGAGAGTGGTCTTCAAGAGTTCCCGGTTATAATGATGATCCTTGACGTCACTGTGAATGCCGGGCAGAAGATCGGGACCTTGATAGATCTGGCATCGGACACTAATTACATCACTCATGATGCTGCAGATGAGTTGAACCTGAGGAGTGAGGACGTGACGTTGATTGTTCATGGAGTCGGAGGGATGCAAGTCACGGTGAAAACGAAGAGATACCCCTTGAAGATCCGGGTTGGTACACCAAAAGGCACCTTAAGATCCCATCAACTTGTGTGCTATGGGCTTGATAGGATTGCGGAGGTCCATCGTCACGTGTCGCCTAAGAAGCTGCAGAAGTTTTTTCCTGACGTCCACCTCCAAGACTTGGTTAGACCCTCACAAATCAAGCTTCCTATCAGTCACAAGGAAGGCCAACTTGTACCTCAGAAAGTACGTTCCGTTGGGGACCTTGTCTTGTGGGATGGTCCTCTGGGCAAGACTGTAGCAGGTTCGCACCCGGACCTACTAGAAAAAGTTACTGTCACAGCCCATGCGTCCAGGACGCATTTCGCACGCTCTATGCAGGCAGCAGCAACAAGGTACAAAGAGCTCACCTGCAAAACACAAGCTTATATCCCCCAAGCCATCCAGGCTTCCACTTCAGCTGTCTGTCAGGACTTCCTGGAATGGTGGAGATGGGACAGCATCGGTGCTGCCTGTGAGCCTCGGTGTGGAGGCTGCCGTTGTGGAAAGTGCCAGCCTGGGGGGAAGGAGATGACTCTCTCAGAGGAGCGGGAACTGGAGCTGGTGAAAAGTGGGCTGACTTATGTAGCTGGAGATCACCACTGTGAAGGGCCTCACTGGCACACTAAGTACCCGTGGACAGAGGATCCAGCCTCTTTACCAAATAATAAGAAGGCTGTTGAGGCAACGTTTCTAAGGACTGAGAGGCAATTGGCTAAGGAACCGGAATGGAAGGTGGCCTACGGCGCGCAAGTCCATGAGATGGTTCAAAGGAAAGCCGCAATTAAGCTACCAAGAGAGGTGTTAGAGAGCTGGACTGGGCCAGTGTGGTATATCAGCCATTTGATCGCACCAAATCCCCACTCTGTTTCTACTCCAGTTCGCCTTGTTTGGAATAGCAGCCAAAAGTTCAAGGGCCAGAGTTTAAATGACCTTCTCATCAAGGGTCCAGACGTCCTCAATAACATCCGGGCGGTCCTCCTGCGCTTCAGATAGGGTGTTTTCGCTGCACTCGGTGATATTAAGAAGATGTATAATTCAGTCTGGCTCGAAGACCGGGAGGTGCATCTTCATCGCTTTCTCTGGAGAGACTTTGAGGGTGGAAACATTGATGAATATGCAATCACAAGAGTTAATATCGGTGATAAACCAGCTGGTTGCATCGCTCAGGTTGCTATGCGGGAGACTGCTAATCTGCGTAAGTTCAGCCACCTCAAAGAAGAGCGTAGAATACTGGAGGAAGACACCTATGTGGACGATGTTCTCACCTCCCATAATGATCAGGGTCAACTTAAGCAAATGACGTCCAACGTTGAGCGGATCCTTGAGGCCGGTGGGTTTCATATGAAGCCGTGGGTCTACTCTGGCCAAAGTGGGAGGAGAGAACCTAAGGGCCAAGAAAAGAGGGGGCCCACGACGTTGATCCTCCCGAATCAACTTACCGAGGAAGATAATAAAGCACTTGGCCTTGGCTATACCCCTGAGGATGACAAGCTCCACTTGATGGTGGCTGTGAACTTTTCTAAGAAGAAAAGGAAGATGAGGCTGGGCAAAGATCTGACGAGGGAGGAAGTAAGAGAGCAGACACCCAACCCACTTACTCGTAGAGAGCTTTTAAGTCAAGTCTCCGGATTATACGATCCCCTCGGTCTTGTGACTCCTGTTAAACAGAGGGGAGCCATTCTTGTGAGGAGGGCGTTTCAGGAAGCGAGAGTAAAGTACAGCCTAACAAAAGATACCTGGGACGCAGCTTTGTCTGAGGGGCTTCGGCAAGATGCTATTTGGAGGTGCAATATTCAAATCATGGATGTCGCGGAGGGACCGGGATCAGCTTCCATGCAGTCGGTCTCTAAATTACTATCCGAGGTGCTGAAACTGGATAAAGAAGTTCTGGTAGACCGCTCGCATCCAGTCTAAGACCATTGACCCCCAGAGGAAAGCCACGGGTGATTGTAGCAAAGCTACACTACTATCAGGATTGTGTCGAGGTCCTGCATCGAGCACGCAGTCAGGCTCCCCTCCAGTTGAATTGCGATTCCATCGCAATATTCCAGGATTACACTGCCAGTGTCGCCAAAACACGGGCCACATTCACGGACGTCAGGAAACTATTACGAGAGCAACAAGGTGTTCGATATAGCTTACTGTTTCCTGCTCGATTATGGATCACTCACAACGGCGTGGATAGAGAATTCCTGGACCCGGATAAAGCCATGGGCCACATTAAGTATATCGTCGCTGGGGATGACACCGGAATGTAACTGAAGATTTTTCCCTCTTCAATATAAATCCAGTGGGAAGTTTATAGCTAGTTACCTTGTTGGATGCAGTTATGTTAAATTAGTGATTTTGACTTGCGGTGACTGTTGTCATTTATGGTATTGTTTCAGTCAGGACAAATTGGGAAAATGGTTGTTCAGTTAAACTGGTGAGTTGGAATGTTAAATCTCTCGACCACCCTGTAAAAGGTAAGAAAGTGTTTGCTCATTTAAAAGATCTTAAGACTGATATTGCCTTCCTTCAGGAGACCCATTTACGTGTCTCTGACCACTGCCGGCTTAGAAGTAAGTGGGTGGGCCAGACTTTTCATTCCAACTTTAAATCTAAGGCTAGAGGTGTTGCAATAATTCTCAGTAAAAATATTCACTTTGTGGCTACGAGTATTGAGTCTGATCCGGATGGGCCATTCCTAATCGTGGTGGGACCTTTTTTATGGGCTCCCTGTTATTTTAGCCAATGTTTACGCCCCAAATTTGGACGATCACCTTTTCTTTAGTAATTTTTTTTCTCAGAATTGCCAAATATGGTAATGCATCATCTTATCCTTGGTGGTGACTTTAATTGCGTCCTTTCCTCCACTCTGGATCGTAGCGCATCCAGAACGGTTTCAATATCTAAATCAGCGCATTCGATCCAGAATTTACTTAAAACATACGGAATAGCTGATGTCTGGAAATTTCGTAACCCTATCACCCGGGCCTACTCCTTTTTCTCTCCGGTACACAACTCCTATTCACGAATATATTATTTTCTCATAGACACAAGCCTTCTATCGTCAGTCATAAAATGCAATTACAAAGCCATAATTATTTCAGACCAAGGTCCACTGGCTATGACAATACATATTACTACCAAATAACTAAACTACCGAAGCAATCCAGAGAATACATTCATCTTCTATTAGTCTCAGTTTAAAATTGTACATCGTCTTCATTGGTCTAAGGAACCGATTGGCTAAATTTGAAAGTGATGCAGACCCTACATGTGACTGATGTAAACAAGCTCCTGCTACTTTATATCATATGTTTTGGTCATGTCCAAAATTACTAGAATACTGGGGTTACATTTTTGAGTCCTTTTCTAAAATGTTTGGTAAATTCATTGCCCCAGCCATGTCAACAGCAATATTTGGAGTTGTCAGTCAAAATTATAATCTAAGCAGATCCCAGACTGATGTTATAGCTTTCTGTTCACTTCTTTCCAGAAGGCTAATTTTGTACAAATGGAAAAACTCTTCACCTCCAACAAATGGACACTGGATTAAAGATGTAATGTATAACATACAATTGGAAAAGCTTCGATGTTCTATGAAAGGGTCAAATAAGAGATTTTTTATCACTTGGCAACCTTTTCCGACCTTTGTGGAGAACACTCTGCTAAAGAATTATTCTGAGTGTACATGTTTATATATTTTTTTAGTTTTTTAGTTTGTTTTTGTTTTATTAACTGGTCTGACTGTTACATGGGGTTGGGAGGGAGGGGGGTCCTTTACTGTTCTGTTATATCCTTGGTTCTTAAATGTTTTGATGTATAATGTATATTTTTCTTATTCTTTTAGTAAAATAAAAAAAAAAAAAACATTGAGAAAAAAAAAAGAGTGCATGAAATCTGTTGCAAGGTACAGCTTTCTATCCTGTGTTGACATTTACTTTATTGAAAAGAATGTTTGGGGGAAAAAATCTCTTTTTTTTCTATCTCTATCTCTATTTGACGTCTTGAGTCAAACATTGTAGTATATATACATTATAAGAGGGAGGGATTACATAGGGGTGGAGTCACTCTGAAACAAAACATGCAAATGTAGTACGGAAGTCAGCTCGTTACCGGAAATTCCCCAACCCTGATCTCATCAGCATAACAGTTATTCAGTAGCCTGGATGCCAGCCCGAACCCCGCCCACAACATTTTTTGGTCAGGAAGCCGAAAAAAAAAACACTTACTGCGTTGCTCTGATTGGTTGTAGGTCTATCCAATTGAGTGCAGGTTTTTTTTTTTCCTGGTTCGGTTAAGACACGCCTCATAATCAAAGCCCTATGGTGCAGTATCAGACTCACATTCTGACTAGAATATGAGTATGACGAAGTCAGGCTAGTTATTCAGAGGCTTGAGATGCTAATCCAATCAGCCTAACTAGATTGCTCAAACCTTAAATTATCATAGAGACAAAGGGTGGGAGTCTCAGTAATCTGACTCATTTAATTTACAATAGAGAGAAATAGGACTGGCAGGAAAGAGCCATTAAGAGTTTCAGTAATCTTACAAATACAGAAAAAACAGGATTGGCCGGATATAATCACCATCCTAACCTTAAATGCTAAATTCAATGTACAGAACATTTCTCACTTTCTCACGCACAAATTCCAGAAAATCACTGGCAGTGTGAATGAACCAAAATCAAACGATCCCAGGACAAATCCCGGGACACATTATCAGTGTATTTTCTGGAATCTCTGAGTGAAAGGGGCTTTAGTCAGTTGCAATGGTTTAAGAACAAAAGCCGCGTTTCCACCGCAGGAACTTTACCCAGGAACTAGGAACTTTGGCCTGGTACTCGGTGTGTTTACACCGCAGGAACCAGGGTCTAAATGAAGTTCCGGGTAGATATTTCCCCCTCCGAAAGTCCCTGCTCGCGAGGTAGTACTTTTTCAAAGTTCAGGAACTTTCGCGGGTGGGGCTTGTGCGCTGAACATGCTGATTGGTTGTGTTCACGCCGCATTATGATTGGATAACTCCGCGCAGCATTTTATTTTAACCGGAATTTTTAGAATCTATTGCAGTTCGTGGCTTCATGCAGTAATGAAGTTCCATGCAGTAAGAGTTGTCTGTCTGCAAATATGGAATTTAATAAAAATAAAAAAGGCAGCTGGACCGACGACGAGATTCAGGCTTTATTAAGCGTATTTGCGGAAGAGAAATTTTCTGCGCGTTCGTCCCAGCCTTCTCACGGTCAATGTCCACAATAGCTGATAACATACGCTGTCTAATTTTAGATCTAACGTTAGCATTACGAGCTTTCTGAACACGCTTTAGTATCAGTGCTCGTCTCTTTTCTGCCATTTTGTTAATTACCTGGTTAGTAAACCAATACATCTCAAACAACTGCAGCACAGTGTGAATCTCTTCCATATTTATTATAAATGTGGCGCTCAAAACTGATTACTGTCTTTTACAGTCTACTGTCCGTCACAAGCAAGCAATGAGCAGTCGCGCGCAGTTTACCCGGTACTTTAGACCGCGATGTAAACGCAGAAAGCTACCGGTCTGGGGCAAAAAAAGTTCCTGGGAAAAAAGTTCCTGGGACAAATTGTTCCGGGCAATTGCGGTGGAAACGCGGCTAAAGAGACATTCTCATTAAGAATCAAACTGGACCAAAACTTCTTATGGTCCAAGATGAGTTATCAACATTTCTGGTCCAAAAGAGAAAGTCTGTAAATTTTAAAATGCACATTTTAGCTAAAAGTAAATTGTGTTAACATATGACTACAAAGTATATAGATACTAAAAGCTAACACATATAGACTAAAATCCATATACCTCTATTTTGATTTCATGTTTATCTAAACGGCTAAACCTCAAAGTATTGGTCACAGTCCAAGCATGGCGATATTGATTATTGGTAGTAATTCCACAATTACTGTACCGTTATTGACAACTGATGCACATTAATGATTTTCTACAATGAGGTCACTGCACATGCAACTGCAAATAACTTCCAGCTTTGCTAGAAGCAAACAGATTATGAGGAGTCTGGAAAAGATTTATCTTCTTGTGACATTTGGATAATCTTAGGCTACTATTTGTAGGCAACTTTATCTCTGAATCCAAAGGGAATGAATTATGAAGTGCCCACTGAACACTCTGTGTGGGCACATGGCCATCTGTTGCATCCTGAATAAACTATGAATGCTCTCGAGCACGTTTATAAAAGTTCTTGAGTCCACTCAACCAGAAAATTCCATGTCCACTCAACCAGAGGTCCCCAATTACAAATTTGAAAAGGATTTTTTTTTTTTTGCATAAATGAAGAAGAAAACCAAAATATTAAATGCCATGTATATACATTTACTGAGTAATCCACTATTTTGTAGAGCGGGGTTAAAATGAAAATTTTCACCTGAGATTTGGAGCCAGATTACATGGGGGTAAAAATACTTTAGATTACAGTTGTCACAGTTGTGATTTGTTTAGTTTGTTTTCATTGAACTTGTCTGCCTGGCATCACATGTCACGTGCCATCTTCATTGTCATTATCAGTTCATCTGTATCACCTGTGTTCAGTTAATCATCGTCATCTGTTTCACCTGTGTTCAGTTAATCATCGTCATCTGTGTTTGCATGTCTTCGCTGTGTTGTCTTTGTCTGATCTATGTTGTGTATAGTGTGTGTGTTGCTGCCTGTCCTGTTATCCTTTATATTATTATCACCATTAAACCTTCATGTTGGAAATTTATCTTCGTCTGCCTTCCTGCAACCACACGTGACAGAAGATTGGACCAAAACTACAAAAGAGGCACTATGAATCTTTTCCTCACCCCTAACACTCCAGTCAACCAAATCATCACCGTCTTTCAGGATGGTCGTCCTATTGAAAAGTATGTGCAGGATTTTCTGATACTTTCCAACCGGGTTGTATTAAGTGATAGTGCCAAGAAGATCATGTTTTGGTCCGGACAAGCTTTATAATCAGGCACCAGCAACAGCTCCCACTTGCTCCTTGGAGAGCTATATTGACCATGTAGTGTGGCTATGTGGTTCGTCCCTCACAGTTAGTGAGGTCGACGAAGACACCACCTCCACTCAACTACAGTCATCCTGGTCCACTCCAGTCTTGCCGCTAGGCCCTGACCACCTTCCAGGTTCTCGTCCCAAGATGGCCGCCACCATTCCAGAGCCTCGTCCTAAGATGGCTGCCGCTGTTCCAGAGTCTGGTACCAAGATGATCGCCGCCGTTCTACAGTCTGGTACCAAGATGGCCGCCGCCATTCCAAAGCCTCGTCCCAAGATGGCCGCCGTCATTCCAGAGCCCTGTCCCAAGAATTCCAGAGCCTCATCCCATGATGGCTGCCGCAATTCCAGAGCCTCGTCCCGTCATGGCCACTGCCATTCCAGAGCCTCGTCCTAAGATGGCTGCCGCCGTTCCAGAGTCTGGTACCAAGATGGGCCCCGCCATTCCAGAGCCTCATCCCAAGATGGCCACCGCAATTCCTGAGCCTCGTCCCGTCATGGCCACCATTCCAGAGCCTCGTCCTGTCATGGCCTCTACCATTCCAGAGCCTCGTCCCGTCATGGGCGCCGCCAGTCCAGAGTCTGGTCCCAAGATGGCCACCACCTCCACATCGCCTGAACCCTCAGCGGAGGTGGTCGCCGCCACATCGCCTGACCCCTCAGCGGAGATGGTCACCTCCACACCGCACAAGCCCTCAGCAAAGCTGGTCACCACCACACCAGGATCCCCAACCTTCTTCCTGAGTCCTGATCTCCCGCCCAGCCACCCTCTCCCGCCTAGCCACCCTCTCCCGCCTCCTCCTGTCCAGCCTTCATCCTCATCTCTTCTGACTCCTGTCCCCATTACTCGCCCTCTAGACGCCAGTGGAATGGTGGGCTTGCTGAGGGGCTTCCAGTCCTCAGCGCCATCATGGGCAGTGGATGCCTGGGATCCTACTCCAGCCACCGTGACCAGGATTCCACATCGGCCCATCAGGCCACTGGCTCAACCTTGGCTCCTACCTCCTTCATCTCCGCCGTGGCCCATCAGTTCACCAGTTCCACCAGGCTCCCACGTCCCCCCGGATCCGCCTTGGTCGCTCGTCGACCTTCCATCACCTCTGGACTGCACTCCTCTGGCTTCGCCTTGTCCCTTTGTCCCCCCGGCTCCTTACTCCTTTGGACTCCTTACTCCCTTCTGCTACTCCTTGGTCCTCTGTCCCTATGTCTCCACCGTGCCCTTCTGTGTCCCCATCTACACCTCAGTCGCCTGAGCCAGCGTGTCCCTCTGAACCCTCTGCTCCACCATGGTCCGGCATACCTCTGTCTTTTCCCTGTCATCCTCCCTCATCAGTTCCGCCTCAGTCCGTCATCGCCCTGAGACCTTCTGCCCTTCAGCCTCCGGCTCTTCCCTCCATCAGCTCCACCATGGGTCATGAGTCTTCCTGCTAGATACACCTTCCTTCTGCCTGGACCCTTTTCTCCCTGTAATCTGCCTACCTTATCCAGCCCTTCACCCACTCCTGTTGCCAGCCCTCCGCCTGCTCCTCTTCCTCCTCCCAAACCCCCACCTTCATCTCTATCTTTACGGCGCGAGGACGCACCTTATGGGGAGGGGCGTTCTGTCACAGTTGTGTTTGTTTTCATTGGACTTGTCTGCCACATCACATGTCACGTGATATCTTCATTGTCAATATCAGTTCATCTGTATCACCTGTGTTCAGTTAATCGTCATCTGTTTCACCTGTTCAGTTAATCATCGTCATCTGTGTTTGCATTTAAGTTCCGTCTGTTCAGTCAGTCTTTGTCCGATCTACATTGTGTATAGTGTGTGTTGCTGCCTGTCCTGCTATCCTTTATTACCATTAAACCTTCGTGTTGTAAATGTATCCTCATCTTCTTCCTGCAACCACGCGTGACAACAGCATCATTTTACAGTATTTTTACACAGAGATTGGTAGGTCTATTAGTAAAATCTATTCTATTGGGGGGGGGGGGGGAGCACTTTTTTTTGCCCGAAGTTTGCATGCTTGTAACTGAATAAGTATTACAGATCTCATATCCTTTTTGATTTTTGTTCTTAAACTTTTCAGTTGGTCTCTTTTGACCCATGTGGTTAATTTCCAGAGATATGGGGATCTCAATGTGGCTCCATGGGTAAATTGTACAAATGGTCAAAAACAAAATGAGTCAATTTGCATACAGCCAATACTTTTTTCTTTTAAAGAGAACAAAATCTGAAGAACAAAAGGGTTGAAACTAGAAATGTATCTAATTTTTTCTATCAACACAATTGCATAGAATGTACCTGTCTGAGTGCCATTAATATTCTTTTTACAAAATGTGTGTGCCTGTAACTATAAAAGTATTAAAGATATCTCAATACCCTCCTAGATTCTCATTCTGAAAACCTTTATTTTGTAATCTTAATTTTTAAATCCATATATGATTCAATCCCACAGATATAAAGATCTCAATGTTAAAATAGTTTAATTTCAATAGTTGGAAAAACAAATGTGGGTAACTTTTTTTAATCAGCTGAAACTTATTGTTCCCTTTCGAGGGAACTCTCGATGCGTCACTTGACGCCTTGGGAACGCCCCCAGCGTGCATGCGTCTGAGCATCAATGTCAACTAGTCCAATGGAAAGAATGAGCGTCACGGGCGGGTGACGTCATGACCAGGAAGGGATAAAGGCTCACCTGGTGAAACGCGGCATTAGCTTCTGCGTCTCAGCAAGCGATCTGTGTCATTTTGTCTCTGTCTATTTACTGTTGTCTGTTGCGGAAAAGGATGGAAACTAAACAAGTGTACAAACAGTGTGCTTCTCCCTGCCCGCGTTATTTAACGGGTGGGGATACACACGAGCTTTGTGTCGTTTGTTTGGGAGTGGAGCATGCGGTCTCAGCCTTCGAGGGGGCTGAGTGCCAGCATTGTGAGATGTTACCGCTTCGCATGCTCCGCTCTCGCCTGTCACTCTTTGATAAAGAGAGTGGGCAGGCTCGCGATCCACAGGGATCAGGACCCGCGTCTGCTGAGGCAGCGCGGAGAATGCATTCCTGGGGATCGCAAAAGGATCTTTCGGAGGGGTTGGAGACGGGTCCGAGGGCTCTTTCTCCTTCCTTACCCGAGAGATCCAGTGCTCTCTCCCCGGTGTCGGAAGCACGCTCTGCGGTTTCTTCTGCCCGGGGAGAGAGCCCTCCATTACTTTATTGCTCTTCCTCCGAGGAGGTTGATGCGATGAGTGTGGAGAGTGTAAGCACACACATGGGGGAAAGAGATTCACAATTTATTTCCCCAGCATATGATGAGCTGGTGGATGTTATGTCGCGGGCTGTAGAGAAATTAAATATTGAATGGCCATCTGAGAAGAAGGGCGCTCGTCCTAAAAGCAAATTAGATGAGCGCTTTTTATCTTCCACCACATTATCTCCACCACGAGGGCTTCCATTTTTTCCCGATTTGCACAATGAAATTTCTAAATCGTGGAATAAACCATATTCATCACGTCTTTTCAGCCCTCATGTTAACACTTATTCGAGAATAAGAGGGCTGAAAGAGTATGGTTATGAGGCGATGCCCCAGGCGGAAGAGAATTTAGCCAGTTATCTTTCCCCTGGTCCCGCATCGTCTCTGAAAGCCTCGGCTTTGCCCACTAGACCGCTTAAAGCCACTTCGGTGTTAGTGGGCAAAGCTTATACGGCAGCAGGTCAAGCTGGAGCATGTCTGCATACTATGGCAGTGCTCCAGGCTTATCAAGCTGACCTGCTGGGGGATCTGGATAGTAGTGAGGGAGTCAGTCATGACGATATTCGTGAACTTCGTCGGGCTACCGATCTTTCTCTCAGGGCTACTAAGGAGACCGCCAGAGCAATTGGGCGGTCTATGGCAGCCTTGGTAGCTACTGAGAGACATTTATGGTTAAATTTGTCTGAAATTAAAGAGAAAGATCGAGCTTTTTTATTAGATGCTCCGCTTGAACCTTCTGGTCTCTTCGGCGACGCAGTCCACGCGGTCGTCGAGAGATTTCAGGAGTCAAAGAAACAAGCGGACGTTTTTAAAAAGTTTATCCCTCGCCGGGTCCAGCCCCCTGGGACTGCTGGGCGTGAGCAGCCCCAGCCGTCGAGCTCATCATATCGTGTGCATCAGAAAGAGAGTGTTGCGTCTCGTGCACCTCCACGTAGAGACTGGAGACGGACGCAACCCTCTCAACCGAAGTCTTCTAAGTCGAAGCCGGATCTGAGGACCGTTCTTCAGGCGAAGAAGACTTCGGTTCAAAAAAAAAAAAAGGTCCTGATGTTCATGCATCAGGCCTGTGAGGACAGCCCCGACCGAAGTGGAGCGGTGTACACCTCATTATACGGTGCCCGTTCCATTTCGGGGTCCTCACGAGACCGTTCTGCCAACCCTGCCACCCTTGGTGCTTCAGGGCGCAGCGGTCTCCAGCGAGTCGCTGATGCTATGCTGCGGCACAGCATCGGTTTCGCGCCCTCTGAGGGGGGCCTTAGAGCGGCCAGTTCAGGTAGTTCCTGCCATTATGTTTCAGGCTCCGGAATTGGCTGTCTCGATAACACCAGAGACCAGCCTCGAGAGGCTGGTTCCCTTAGTAAATTTTCTGGCAGCGTGGAAGCTTCTGCCGAATATTTCTCATTGGGTCCTGCAGATTGTAGAGAAAGGATACAGAATCCAGTTTGGTTCTCGTCCTCCTCGTTACAACGGGGTGCTGCCCACAGTGGTGCATCCCGAGCAGGCTCTGGTAATGGAGCAAGAGGTAAAGGCCCTGTTAGCAAAGGAAGCTATAGAACAGGTGTACTCACCCGACAGAGAGTCGGGTTTTTACAGCCGTTATTTCATTGTTCCAAAAAAGGATGGGGGGTTGCGTCCCATTTTAGATCTTCGTCTGTTGAATCGTTCAGTACAGAAACTCAAGTTCAAGATGCTGACACTCAAACAGATCGTGACTCAAATCAGGTCCGAGGACTGGTTTGTCACGATAGATCTGAAGGACGCCTACTTCCATATCTCCATCCTCCCTCAGCACAGGAAGTTCCTAAGGTTTTCTTTCGGGGGCAAAGAATACCAATATCGGGTTCTTCCTTTCGGTCTAGCTTTATCACCCCGCATGTTCACGAAATGCGTGGATGCAGCTCTAGCCCCTCTCAGGCTTCAGGGCATACGTATTCTGAACTACATCGACGACTGGCTGATTCTGGCGGAATCAGAGCAGTTGGCGGTTCGGCACCGAGGTGTCGTTCTCGCCCATATGCAGATGTTGGGGTTGAGGCTCAACGCCAAGAAGAGTGTTCTTTCTCCAGTACAGAGAACCACTTTCCTTGGTGTGGTATGGGATACAGTGACGATGCGGGCCACTCTATCGCCCGTTCGTGTAGCTGCTATCCTGAAAGCCACCAAAGAGCTAAAGCTAGGCCAGTCACGCACTGTGAAACAGTTCGAGAGACTGTTGGGTCTCTTGGCGGCAGCGTCCAACGTGATTCCTTTTGGCCTGCTGTACATGAGACCTTTACAGTGGTGGCTAAGGACCAGAGGGTTCTCCCCGAGGGGAAACCCACTTCGTATGATCAAGGTCACGCGGCGGTGCCTTCGTGCCTTAATTATATGGAGGAAACATTGGTTCTTAACCCAGGGTCCGGTATTGGGAGCTCTTTGCCATCGTGTTACGATCTCGACAGATGCTTCCCTCACCGGCTGGGGAGCGGTAATGGAAGGCCGCTCGGTTCAGGGTCTGTGGAAAAGTCATCATCTTTCGTGGCACATCAATTGCCTGGAGATGATGGCTGTCTTCAATGCGTTGAGACAGTTTCTCCCAGACCTGAGGGGCCATCATGTGCTTGTACGAACAGACAACACATCAGTGGTCTCTTATCTGAACCGTCAGGGGGGTCTGCGGTCGCGTCCGCTCTGCAAACTGGCGCACCAGATCCTCCTGTGGTCTCTGGGGAAGGTACTCTCCCTGAGGGCAGTGTATATTCCTGGGGACCAGAATGTGGGGGCAGACATCCTGTCGAGGCAGGAGCTGAGGCCAGGGGACTGGAGACTCCACCCCGAGGCGGTGGAGAAAATTTGGGAGTTTTACGGCCAAGCAGAGGTGGATCTGTTTGCGTCTCAGCACACGACGCACTGTCCACTTTGGTTCTCCCTTACTCACCCAGCCCCCCTGGGGCTGGATGCTATGGTGCAGACGTGGCCGAGGCTACGTCTGTACGCATTTCCCCCTGTTGCTCTGCTCCCAGGAGTTCTGGAACGAGTCCGCCAGTACGGAATAAGCCTACTGCTTGTAGCACCACGCTGGCCGAGTCGGATCTGGTTTGCGGACCTGATCCATCTCTTAGACGGTCCTCCCTTGGAGATCCCGATCAGGAGAGACCTTCTGTCTCAGGCCGGGGGCACAATATTTCACCCTCGACCAGAGATTTGGAACCTGTGGGTTTGGCCTCTGAGGGGGCCCAACTCATAGAGAGTGGTCTCTCAGCTGAGGCTGCTGAGACCATCCTAAGCTCCAGAGCTCCAGCTACTAGGAAACTATATGCGCTGAAATGGAAAGTTTTTTCTGTATGGTGTCACCGACATCAGTGGGATCCGGTTAACTGTTCTGTGAACACAGTACTCGAGTTCTTGCAGGAGCGCTTTACGTCAGGTTTATGTCCTTCCACACTTAAGGTTTACGTGGCGGCCATTGCGGCTTACCACGCCCTGGTTGGGGGTACATCGTTGGGTCGAGACCCCCTGATTACACGTTTCCTTCGTGGCACATTGAGGCTGAGGCCTGCAACTCGCACTAGGGTGCCAGCTTGGGATTTGGCAATAGTACTATAAGGCCTGTCTAGGGCTCCATTCGAGCCCTTAGATTCGGTTTCAGAGAAATTTCTTACCCTTAAGACTATCTTTCTGCTAGCTATTTCGTCCCTTAAGAGAGTTGGAGACCTTCAGGCCCTTTCGGTTTCCCCCACTTGCCTTGAGTTTGCACCGGGGATGGTCAAGGCATTCTTATATCCAAAACAGGGATACGTCCCTAAGGTGCCGACCTTGATTCCGAGGCCTATCGTGCTGCAGGCTTTCTGTCCTCCTCCTTTTACATCTGCGGACCAGGAAAGGCTGAACCTCTTGTGTCCAGTGCGAGCACTGGATACTTATGTTCATCGGACATCTTCTATGAGGAAGTCCGACCAGTTATTTATTTGCTTTGGATCACCTAAGAAGGGTCTTCCTGCTTCTAAACAGACGGTTAGCAAGTGGATAGTCGAGGCTATTTCACTTGCATACGAGTACTCTGACCATCCGTGTCCCTTGGTGGTCAGAGCTCACTCAACGAGGGGTATGGCGGCCTCTAAAGCCTTGTTATTTGGGGTTTCCCTCCAAGACGTTTGTGATGCGGCAGGCTGGTCCTCACCGCTCACATTCGTCAGGTTTTACAGCTTAGACCTGGATGCTGCCCCAGGTTCTCAGGTGCTTAGTGCTTAGTTTCAACAGACTGACACTCAGGTACTTGGAATTCTGGCGTTTTGGGTATTCTCGTTCCCAAGGCGTCAAGTGACGCATCGAGAGTTCCCTCGAAAGGGAACGTCTCAGGTTACGACTGTAACCGTAGTTCCCTGAGAAAGGGAACGAGACGATGCGTCACCCTGCCATACTTCCTGCTTCCCTGTGATCGGCTTGCTTCGACTTTTTGAAGCTAATGCCGCGTTTCACCGGGTGAGCCTTTATCCCTTCCTGGTCATGACGTCACCCGCCCGTGACGCTCATTCTTTCCATTGGACTAGTTGACATTGATGCTCAGACGCATGCACGCTGGGGGCGTTCCCAAGGCGTCAAGTGACGCATCGTCTCGTTCCCTTTCTCAGGGAACTACGGTTACAGTCGTAACCTGAGACGTTTTTAAAGAAGAATGTCCGAAGAACAAATAATATTGAACCTATAAATGTATCTTGTTTCCCTCTATGTGCCAAATATATATATTTCAGAAGTTTGCATGTCTGTTACTCATGAAGTGTTAAAGATATCTTAATATAATTTTATTTTCATTTAGATTATTGTTCTTAAGAAACTTTTTTGGAATCTTCATTTTAAGGGGATAGTTCACTTTGAAATTAATTTTTGGTATGGCGCTTTCCGGCGCTTGCACAGACCGAAGCGCAGGCGCCCTCAGATCACTTGGACGTGGCTGTGGTTACAAGAGGTAAAAACGATATAAATACTGTTCGTTTTCTCACACAAACCGCTCAATTCGTGTCTTAGGCCATCAATGTGTACTTACATTTACGAGTCATTAAATCATGTTTAATTTGGACTTCTCTGTGCATACTCTTTGAGGTGGTGACCATAGACCTGCATTATATGACTGACAGACAAGAACGGTTTGACCTAAAAATATCAAAATTGAAATTACTGCAGAAACAAAGACGCCTACATCTTGGATGCCCTTGAGGTAAGCTAAAACATACCAAAAATTAATTTCAAAGTGAACTATCCCTTTAAGACCCTATATGGTTTAATCCTATATTGGGACGTCACTGTGGCAGGCAGCACTTACACTACTGTGTATGTTGAACTCTTGGTAGCTTCAGAAGCTGTTAAAATTAACAAAATTCCTGTATCCAAATATCTCTGAAACTGAAAAACTATAGATTCTTATTAGGGCTGTCAAATGATTAATCACGATTAATCACATCCAAAATAAAAGTTTTTGTTTACATAATATATGTGGATGCACTGTGTATAATTATTTTGTATATAGTGCTGGGCAACGATTAAAATTTTTAATCGCGATTAATCGCATGATTTTCTTGCGATTAATCGCGATTAATCGCATTGTTACGCGCAAACTTTAATAATGAATTCTAAAGTAGTCTATTACTCACTTTTGATTTAAATGTACTGCTATATACACAAAAGTGTAATAACATGTGGTTTGCAAAAACTTTAAACAAATAAGGTGCTTTTACCAGCAGTATTCCCTTTACACAGCAATAAAATATTTATTGTAAATCTCAACTTAAACATTAATGTTATCAAATCAAATATTAAAACAAAGCTATTTGCCACTGCCAGGGCATTACCTTTTATCTAGCTTGTTAAAACGAGTCCAGTTTTCTTGTTGTTTTTTCTTAACAGGTATCAACAGGTGTCTTTTAGCAGCAGAAACAGTCTATGTGGTCAGAGGTCATGAGATATAAGTCGACCAACGTTACTTCTCTGATAGTAGCTTAGGTTTGGTCATGCCATGGTTTCCCACGTACTCTAAGATCGCATTAAACAGAGATAAAGCCCAATTTATACTTCTGCGTCGAACTTACGTCGTACCCTGACGTGCACCTCTCCAAAAATGTAACGACGCGTCAATTCTACGCGCACCGCAAGCGCTGTGATTGCTAGAACCGCTCCAGGGGTTTCACATGCTCCCTCTGCATGTGTAATTGCGCGTCAACGCGGACAACGACGCAGTAAAACCAACCAACGCGTAGTGTATAGCGTAAGTCCGACACAGAAGTATAAATCAGCCTTTTAAAGTGAGATGAATAATTGGTCGAGCACAGGTGCAGCGACAAGCGGGTGCGTTCTGTGAAATTGTTGCGGTCATGCTCGCCTCACGCGCTCGCCTCACGCACGCGCCCGCCCGTTGCCGAAGTTGAATTGTCTAAAAGGACATTGATTGTCTATAACTTTTTGTACACGACGCGCAGTACAAATCATTGGAAGAGAGACTGATCCTCGGCTCGCTGTTTGAGTTTCCAATTTTTAAATAGTTATCAGGACATCAACAGAAGGGAATTCACATTACAGAGCATCCCCGCTAAACTACACGCATGGCACATCAGGTAAAGTTATGTATAATTTTAATTTAAGTTAAAAAGACTACAGCTGCGTTGCGCACAGAAGCCGTTGCTATGGTTACTATCCATAGAGCGCCTGTCATTCACTCGCGGAGCGCTGTCTCCCTTTCTGTTCACCTGAGAGAACCTGCCAAAGCCCCTCCACTGCTGGTTTGGGTGGGTTATTTGCTGGCTGACCAACATCCCACCCCTCCTGTGATCCATGGTTTGACTGTAGGCCTATGTCCTATTCAGAGCCAGTGTGCAACGTACTTTAAAAAAAAAACAAAAAAAAAAACTGCGTTAACGTGCGATACAAAAATTGTCGGCATTAATTAATAAATGCGTTAACGCGATAATAACGCGTTAACTTGCCCAGCCCAAATATAAATACACACACATGCATGTATATTTAAGAAAAAAATTATTATTTATATATAAAATATAATATAAATTATATATAAATCTATATACAGTATATACATGAAAATATTTCTTAAATATATACAAGCATGTGTGTGTATTTATATATATAAAATAATTATACACAGTGCACCCACATATATTATGTAAACGAAAACTTTTATTTTGGATGTGATTAATCATGATTAATCATTTGACAGCCCTAATTCTTATAAATACATTTTTGAGCAAGTTAATGTGCCTCAACTTGACCATTTCAGTGTATTTTTGAGTGGGGGTTCAATCTTCAACTGGCTGGCAGGAGCCGCCACTGGCAGGTCACGTGACCTGTCAGTGGCTGGCTGGCAGCTGCCAGTCTGCCACTGACAGTTGCCAGTCTGACACTGGCAGCTGCCAGTCAGCCACTGACAGGTGCAGTGGCTGACAGTGGCTGGCTATAGTAGTCTATTTGGCAAGTTTCAGAAACCATCGATTTTGGACAGTTTTTGTGTTTTGTGTTCCTCCCTTTCTAGCTCATTTATTATGAATCTGTTGATATGAATAATGTTCTTTAGTATGATTGCTGTTTTGTGAACTGTTATCCCAATATAACCAGTCAAATGGCCGTGATCAGACTGGCAGCTACAGACGCTCGCTGGACGCTCATCCAGTCAGCCGCGGCTGAGACTGCGAGTCTAACGCGTCGCCTGACACTCTCGCTACAAGGAAATACATTGTTTTCTTTTTATAAATATAATGCCATGCCTTTATTCTTGTGGAGGAATGATGTTTTAGGGACTGTTATCCCAATATAACCAGTCAAATGGCCGTGATCCGACTGGCAGCTTACAGACGCTTGCTCGACGCTCATCCAGTCAGTCGCGGCTGATAGTGCGAGTATAACGCGTTGCCTGACACTCTCGCTGCATTGAAATAAATTGTTTTCTTATTATGAATATAATGTCATGCCTTTATTCTTGTGTATGATTGATGTTTTGGGGACTGTTATCCCAATATAACCAGTCAAATGGCCGTGATCCGACTGGCAGCTTACAGACGCTTGCTCGACGCTCATCCAGTCAGTCGCAGCTGATAGTGCGAGTATAACGCGTTGCCTGACACTCTCGCTGCATTGAAATAAATTGTTTTCTTATTATGAATATAATGTCATGCCTTTATTCTTGTGTATGATTGATGTTTTGGGGACTATTATCCCAATATAACCAGTCAAATGGCCGTGATCCGACTGGCAGCTTACAGACGCTTGCTCGACGCTCATCCAGTCAGTCGCAGCTGATAGTGCGAGTATAACGCGTTGCCTGACACTCTCGCTGCATTGAAATAAATTGTTTTCTTATTATGAATATAATGTCATGCCTTTATTCTTGTGTATGATTGATGTTTTGGGGACTGTTATCCCAATATAACCAGTCAAATGGCCGTGATCCGACTGGCAGCTTATAGACGCTTGCTCGACGCTCATCCAGTCAGTCGCGGCTGATAGTGCGAGTATAACGCGTTGCCTGACACTCTCGCTGCAAGGAAATAAATTATTTTCTTATTATGAATATAATGTCATGCCTTTATTCTTGTGTATGATTGATGTTTTGGGGACTGTTATCCCAATATAACCAGTCAAATGGCCGTGATCCGACTGGCAGCTTACAGACGCTTGCTCGACGCTCATAGTGCGAGTATAAAGCGTTGCCTGACACTCTCGCTGCATGGAAATTAATTGTTTTCTTATTATGAATATAATGTCATGCCTTTATTCTTGTGTATGATTGATGTTTTGGGGACTGTTATCCCAATATAACCAGTCAAATGGCCGTGATCCGACTGGCAGCTTACAGATCTTGCTCGACGCTCATCCAGTCAGTCGCGGCTGATAGTGCGAGTATAACGCGTTGCCTGACACTCTCGCTGCAAGGAAATAAATTGTTTTCTTATTATGAATATAATGTCACGCATCTATTCTTCTTTGCAACTGCACACTGTGTGTGTGTTGAATAATAGTTTAAGTGCGACAAGCAATGGCATATAGATTCTTGATTTTTATTTGTAAATATATTTTTTTATTTGTTTTTATTTGTAAATAGTTTTTTTCTTGGGTTTTATTTGTAAATAGTCTTTGTAAATTTGAAAATAGTGATACAGTCTGTGCTAAGTGATTTTACCGTTAAAGTTGGCATTCTTTTATTGAATTATTAAAAAGCTTTCTTTTATCAAATTATTTAAAAGCATCTCTATTTTGTTCTGGTGTCAGAAAATGGTCAAGGCAATGACAAAGATTCATGTTATTGGGATTAATTCACGTTCGGGACGATTTTAATCCTTGTGAAAAAGTAGCCTATAAAAACGTGAATTAATCCCAATAACATTGTCATTGCCTTGACCATTTTCTGACACCAGAACAAAATAGAGATGCTTTTAAATAATTTGATAAAAGAAAGCTTTTTAATAATTAAATAAAAGAATGGCAACTTTAACGGTAAAATCACTTAGCACAGACTGTATCACTATTTTCAAATTTACAAAGACTATTTAAAAATAAAACCCAAGAAAAAAACTATTTACAAATAAAAACAAAGAAAAAAATATATTTACAAATAAAAAACAAGAATCTATATAGGCCATTGCTTGTCGCACTTAAACTATTATTCAACACACAAACAGTGTGCAGTTGCAAAGAAGAATAGATGCGTGAGATTATATTCATAATAAGAAAACAATTTATTTCCATGCAGCGAGATTGTCAGGCAACGCGTTATACTCGCACTATCAGCCGCGACTGACTGGATGAGCGTCGAGCAAGCGTCAGTAAGCTGCCAGTCGGATCACGGCCATTTGACTGGTTATATTGGGATAACAGTCCCCAAAACATCAATCATACAAAAGAATAAAGGCATGACATTATATTCATAATAAGAAAACAATTTATTTCCTTGTAGCGAGAGTGTCAGGCAACGCGTTATACTCGCACTATGAGCCGCGACTGACTGGATGAGCGTCGAGCAAGCGTCTGTAAGCTGCCAGTCGGATCACGCCCATTTGACTGGTTATATTGGGATAACAGTCCCCAAAACATCAATCATACACAAGAATAAAGGCATGACATTATATTCATAATAAGAAAACAATTTATTTCCTTGTAGCGAGAGTGTCAGGCAACGCGTTATACTCGCACTATGAGCCGCGACTGACTGGATGAGCGTCGAGCAAGCGTCTGTAAGCTGCCAGTCGGATCACGCCCATTTGACTGGTTATATTGGGATAACAGTCCCCAAAACATCAATCATACACAAGAATAAAGGCATGACATTATATTCATAATAAGAAAACAATTTATTTCCATGCAGCGAGAGTGTCAGGCAACGCGTTATACTCGCACTATCAGCCGCGACTGACTGGATGAGCGTCGAGCAAGCGTCTGTAAGCTGCCAGTCGGATCACGGCCATTTGACTGGTTATATTGGGATAACAGTCCTCAAAACAGCAATCATACTAAAGAACATAATCATATCAACAGATTCCTAATAAATGAGCTAGAAAGAGAGGAACACAAAACCTCAAAAATCAATGGTTTCTGAAACTTGCCAAAGGCAGACTGCCAGACAACTAGCCAGCAACTGGCAGGTCACGTGACATGCCAGTCTCAGACTGGCAGCTGCCAGCCAGCCACTGACAGGTCACGTGACCTGCCAGTGGCGGCTCCTGCCAGCCAGCTGAAGATTGAACCCCCACTCGCCATTTGACTGGTTATATTGGGATAACAGTTCACAAAACAGCAATCATACTAAAGAACATTATTCATATCAACAGATTCATAATAAATGAGCTAGAAAGGGAGGAACACAAAACACAAAAACTGTCCAAAATCGATGGTTTCTGAAACTTGCCAAATAGACTACTATAGCCAGCCACTGTCAGCCACTGCACCTGTCAGTGGCTGACTGGCAGCTGCCAGTGTCAGACTGGCAACTGTCAGTGGCAGACTGGCAGCTGCCACTGGCAAACTGGCAGCTGCCAGCCAGCCACTGACAGGTCACGTGACCTGCCAGTGGCGGCTCCTGCCAGCCAGTTGAAGATTGAACCCCTACTGGTATTTTTGGCACTCCGAGAGGTATTTGTATGCAACTATTTTGATAGATACATTACTAGTTTTGTTCTTCAGACATTCCTCTTTAAACACAATCCCCCAGTTTCACAGACAAGGCTTAAGCTAGTCCAAAACTAAAATCCATGTCTGAGCTGTTTTAACTGAAAGCAACTCGCACTGACAACCTCTTCCTCAGCTGCGACCGTGCACAGCCGGTTTAAGCACTTCAGACCTTTGAAACTGCATTGATTTGGACTTTGAAGTCCATTATTCGAAGAAAAATCCAGAAATGTTTTCCTCAAAAAACTTATTTTCTCTTCCACTGAGGAAAGAAAGACATGGATTTCACGAGTTCACACTTACATACAATTAAAGGGAATAAAGTACAATGCGTATTTGGCGTGCTGTCCGGGGGGAGGGCTCCGAGCTCGGAATTCGGCCCGAACCCAGAGTACTCCCCCCGTGTGTAAGTGGTTTAGGACTAGAAGAGTGGAGAAGGGGTGGTGGAGGGACGCTGCTAAACTGTCAGAGAAATGAGGTGAGACTGCTGAGTCTATATGTACACGTTTTAATCATGATTGCTGAGTGCTCTCCACTAGAGATGCGCGGATGGGCTATTATTTCATCCGCAACCGCATCACAAAACTCATCATCCGTCCGCCATCCATCCGCACCAACGTTTTTGACCAATTTTCAAAACCGCACCCGCCCGCCATCCGCTGATACAAGGCGCTGCTGATGACAGCCGCGAGACTAGAAACCGCCCGCCACCCGCCCGAATTTAATTTAAATATTTTTTCCCGTCACGTCATCCGCCCGATCCGCGGTTTATCCGCGGAGTCCGCGGCTATAACCGCCAACCGCGCATCTCTACTCTCCACCCGTGTTAATTATCTGAACGTACTTCTCCCGAACTTTGTTAATGAAACATTTTAATCATGATTGCTGAGTGCTCTCCACCCGTGTTAATTATCTGAACGTGCTTCTCCCGAACTTTGTTAATAAAACATCATATCTTGGATGGCATTGGGGTGAGTAAATTATTAGGAAATTTTCATTTTGAGGTGAACTAATCCTTAAATTGCAGGCATGCAAACTTGGGGCAAAAAAAAAAAAAAAAAAAACAACAACAACAACACAATAATAATAAAACCAAACATTTGAGACAAGGAAAGTTTCTGAAATTCGGTTGATTTGACACGGAATGACCCCATAGTGAATTATTATGGCAATTGTGATAATCATGTTGACACTAGTTAAAGGAAACGCACACAGTAATAAAAAAGTCAGTTCAGATTAAGCAATCACGCGCCAAGTAGCCTAGTTTTCATTTTTAAAACGTGTAATAATTTCGTAGACGCTCCAAAAAACCTTCCCATCCTCACACTTTCATTTTAAACGATAAGTCAGCTCATAGGCTACAACATGAAACGTATCTTTGCAGCAGGTATAAGTCCTCCCTCGATAGATCTACAGTGTCTAATGTCGAATCCTTACCTTGGCATAACAGCATGTGATCAAAACCAGCGGTAACAGATACCCTATCACGAGAATGGTCACTTTATAAGTGTGCTTGGCCACCCGTTCGGTCCAAATCTCCCAGCAGAACGTGCTATTGGGAGCCTTAGGGTGATCCGTCAAAATTTGGTGCTGCGCCACCGGGACTGCAAAGATAAAGGAAAGCATCCAAATAACACAAACGCCAATGAGCGCATTCCTCCGGTTACGAATACACGGGGACTTTTTGGAGAGCACCACGGCAATGTACCTGTCCACGGACATGGCCACGAGCGTGAAAATGCTCACCAGCATGCTGACCGTAAAAAAATAGTGCACAAATTTACACAGAAACGCCCCGAAGATCCACTCGGGAAGTGAGTATATGGTGGCCTGAAACGGGACGCAAAACAGGAGGAAAGATAAATCTGCTATGCTGAGATTTATGATGAAAATGTTAGTGGTACTTCTCGAGCGCCTTGACTTTATTTTCCCAATGACAACCATCACTAGAGTATTTCCAACGATTCCCAAGAAAAATATACATCCAAATATGACGGGCACAATCACTGTCTCCGGACCAAAGGTGTCTGTCGTTTGGTTCGTGTCCATATGCTCCTCTGTCCAGATTACAGTTTCATTTCGGGATAACCCCATGTTTACAAGGATTCGAGAAGCCCGGTCGAAACAAAAGAACATAAGTCCGTTCAGAAGCACAGAACAATCACTCCCCAGTTTGATTTCTCATTTTCTCAAGTTAGCGCGCGCTGACAAATCCTTGGCTCGGTTGTGGAGTGCTCCAGTTACGCTGGGAAATGCACCGGCTGGGTATGAAGCACTAGAGAGAACGCACATCATTCACTGGCGCGTGTTCTTTCCAGGGAAGACGCTGGAACACTGGCACCAGCTCAGTGGGGAAAGTTTTCGCCCGGAAGCGTTCAAAAGATCCTTTGTCGTGATTTGGTCATGGTCGATTCAGTATTATTATGGCAGAGCTTATCTGAAGTTTAATTGGCATAATAACTATGTTACTTGTCATAACGATAACTATGTCGTTACTTGGGTCAAAGAACACTATCATACATGTCATTATGAACTTGGCTTAGAAAAATTCAGAGGACCTTTAGGCTTGTTCTCACATTATCTAGGTGTCACGACGATACAGATAACCAGGCGCAGACTCAGTGACTTGCTTGTTTGTATGCTGCATCTGATCAGCAGCCTACTACTGATTTCACCGTACTGATTTGTCAAAATATTTTTTTTTTGAGAAGTTTCATTTGTAAGCCTACTTTCATTACCCTGTTCTTTATAAGAACCTAACACAAGCAGCATTCCACCCACACAAATAACCTTAATAAAATGATGCAAGAGCGTTCAATGAACTCAATAAAAGAAGAATATCTTATGCTGTTTCCGGGATTTTATAGCAGCTGTTACCATGCAGTTTTAAAATATGCTCCTGAATAGAATGTTCCATTTTGTTATGCGAAATAAAAGTCTGGGGGGGGGGGGGGGGGGGTATAAAGTTTTTTACATTGTTGTATAGGCCTACACCTGTCCTGACATTAATTTATAAAACAAGAAGTAACTGTTAATGAAAACTATGAAAAGATTTGATTGATATCAAAAGAATGAATGCAGAAAGCCTTGCACTTTAAGCAAAACCGCAAAGATCAGGTAAAATATAATACTTTTGTCTAAAGCCAAATGAATAGATTAATCCATGAAGGTATCTTATTATAATTGCAAAAGCAATATATGGCAATGAATATAAAAGTTCAGTGTAATAGAAAATTGCTTGAAAAAGATGTGGGAGAATCATTCAAAGTGGAATATTATATTATATATGCACACTTTCCTGCATGCATCTTTCACTTTTATCTGTAGGCAGGGAGGGATATTTTTCCATAATGTTCAAGCTACTCTTTTCTATACAATGAACGTGGATACTGATTTTGACTGTGAAAAAAACAAAAAAAAAAACACCATGAAAGTAGCCCATACTACCAATGTGCTCTGTCAGTTACATGAGATTTGTTGTAGGAAATTAATATGCAACTTGTGTTTCTGGGATGGTTATTGGAATTCTCAGACTTTGTTTTAACAGTCTGACTTCTCAAGGGACGAAGGTTATGTGATTCTGGAGTTGGTTTTAAAAGCTCTGAAACACCTAGAAACAGTGGTTGTTTAAGGCATGCATCCTGCACTGTGTTCTTCTCATCAGACAACATCATGTGGCAGATTTCCCATAGAAGAGACAAGGGAAGTGCCAAACCAGGAGGATAGAAACTGGAGTTATCTTATAGGATCATGATCACTTGTGTCCTTTTTTCCAGTGTGGTGATATGCTGTGGTTATTTAATTGGTTATAGTGGTCCCAATGAACTTGAGTGACTCAATCATAACCGCAGCTGTTACACCTATTTTCCAGAAGAGGTGGGTTACTTTCCAAGAGGTAAAACGAGCAGCCGTGAGGCACTCTAGTGCTCATATGGAATTTTACAGGTTTTAGCCCAGGTGTTTGTGATCCGATCCACTGACACAAAGATGGTGTTATATTTACTTGTCTCAGAGCCAAAGTTCACAAATTGCATTCTGATGTATTTGCCAAGTGTGGCAGAGGTGTAGCACTGTGCCTCTCAGAAGCAAGTAAAAAAGGAAAACGTAATGTTCGGAAAACGTAAGAAAAAAAATATTTATGAGTAGGCCTAATATTAATTGTTTTTATTTATCAGTAATATTAACTTTTGACTTCCTGTAAACCTTTGTAATACTCCACACAACCAGGTAACGTTATATCGGCCTTTATTGTCGATGAGGCATATTTTATACTGTTTTAACATACACCATTGCCAACATTTAAAATCATAAAAAAAAAATATTAGAAGTAAAAACTAAAAATGTAAAAAGCAATTCAAGTGTAATCAACCGGCCTGTTATCCAATTTCCACCGTATCAGCTCTGGTTCTCGTGCCTGAGATGAACTCACGCTCTGCGGGTGAACTTCTAACTTTAGTCCGCCGTCCTGCGTTTCACTCATAGCCGAAAGATGCTGCGACGATACTGATCCCATAACCTGCCAATAAACAAACAGTGCACAGTTCTGAGGATATTTTATCATCTTCTAAACGAATTATATTCATTATCTTTAGAAAGTCGTATGTTTTATGCATGCAAGGCATCATGCATTTCAACTTACCCAATTTCTTAAGAGTGTGTTAAATATATTAAAGGTCCCCTGACATGGTTTTTTTATTTATTATTTTATAATGTTTCCTGGGTTGCCCTTATAATGTTAGTATGTTTTTTAGATCAAAAATAGCCATAATTTAGAAATAAAAGGCATTTTTCCTAGCCTGATTTTAGCCTCTGATTTGAATGCTCTGTTTGAAGGGGCGTGTCTGCTGTGGGATTCAGTGTATGTGATTGGCTAACATGCTTGCATATGAAATAGCTACATATTACATGTGAAACTCTCTCGAATACCTTTACTACAGTTATCATACGTTTCTACTATTACAGCTATCGAGATTAACGAATCGTTAGAAGTTTTAAAGTATTTAGATCTATTCCCATCACATAAAATGTTGAGCATTGAGCAAGCAGATGACAGTCTGTTGATCGCCAGAATAAAGATCTTATCATTGCAACGCAGTTTCTGCACTCTCTAATGCTTTCACCAATGCAAACACGATGATGTACAGTAAGAGCTCCTTTGTGCAGTGTAATTGATTCGCGTCATTGATTTCATAACGAGTTGTCCAGATAAACTTGCGCTGTGTGGAAAGATTGTTTTTTGATCGCTTTCTGTATATAATTTGTTCACAATTTAAATAAGATTATTTTCATCCTACTAAAAGAAACGATGTGAAGTTGATATTTTAGTCACTGGCTTGATTTACTGATGCATATTGAACGATTTTGAGAAAAAGATTACCTGTCTGAACTTGAACAATAGGCTACACATCAGAAACTGTTGCTTGGTAGCTCGATCGATTTATTTTCAGACGTTCATCGAGGCCAGCTCTGTATTGGCCCAAGTTGAGGAAACAGTCGTAGGTGAAATGTTTGGACCATACAAAACTTTGGGAAGTTGTGTCGGCGCATTTCCAGAGAAAATAAAATGAACCCATTGTTTCTTCAGAGGCTCGGATGAAGGAACTAAACAATAATTTTGTGTTCATTTGTACATCCGAACACCGATCAACTGCCATGCTTCGCTCGTTTGCAAGCCATGATATCTCTCAGGAAAAACTCAAATCGCGCTCGGCTCGCGCGTTCGTACTTCCTAGCTCATTTTCTCATGGGCGAGCCAAATTCTCTGGGTGGGTAAAGCAGAGAAAGGGGAGCATACCCGGCGCTATGGGCGGGCCTTAGGGGGCCAGGCCCCCCTAGAGCTCCTGTGCCCCCCCTCCATCCAATTTGCATTTAATAAATCATTTTTTAAATAATAATAATTTACGTGTAGTATTTATATATTTATTGATGTGTGTATTTAAGTGTAATGTTTGACTCATAATCTTATAAAAAAACACTCGGAAGTTAGACTGATTGTTTACAAAAAAGGGGTTTCCCTAACAGCAGCATCTCGGTAAAGTTATAGCGAAGCAACACGCGCTCGGTTTTGCCTAAGCTAGCTAGCTAGGTTAAATTAATCGTGAAAGTGGAAATTGAAAATATGGATACGAAGGTTTTTCGTTACGCTCGCATGAGGAGGTTTTCAGGCAATTCGAAAAAGGAATATTTCGCAAAACTGCAATGGAAACAGTTTTTGCGCATTTACAGTCACTTGACTTTGAAGACGCGGTGTGTTTGGGGTCTGTGGACGCAAATAATAATAATAATAATTAACATTTATTAGGCTACATATTTAGAAAGCAATTCGTAAAATGTCATTCATAATGATTTTGACGCATATCCAAGTGTTTGTGCGAGTGTGGAGCACGCACTGGATGGCAGGGAGGCGCGGGTGCGAACACTTGCATTTCCTATCAACAGTGGAAACAACTTAAAATACTCTATCATTTCTAGCCACACAGAAAATAATAATACATTATTCTCAACTACTTTTATTTGCGTAAACTCAAAATAACAAGAAAACGTTGTGCTTTGTAAAATAAAATAAAACAATCAGGCGCGGTTTCATGATGACCTGGAGCACGAGAACTGAAACAAAATATAGCCTAGGCTAAAGCTTGAAATGTCTTTTTTTTTTCATATTAATTAGTGAATATTTTAAATGTTTAATAAAGGGGCAAAAAGTCATAAACAAAAATCTGAAAATCCCTCAATAGGCCTATTTATTATTTTGCGCAGCATTTTGGTGCGTAGGCTACAGTTCAAATTTACATTTTGGTGTTCAACTTTGCGTTTTAAAAATACAACAACGGTTAATTTTTCGTTTTGCAAAATTACCTGTTAAAAAAGGAAAAACGACTGGACACAAAAGTGACCCTGACACTGACCATTTGGACAGAATACGAGACATAGTTATTTATTAAATTCATAAAAAAGAAACAATAATGACAGGAATAGGCTACTGGATTCTAAACCTCAAAGAAATGCCACAATCAAGACCTCGGAGCAGAAATGAGGGAGAAACACTCCTTATATGTGCCGTTCGCAGTATGACGTCATAAGGAGGAGATTCAAGATCAGCCCGTCTGAGCTTTCATTTTCTCAAAGGCAGAGAAAGATAGCCAAAGCTCGGTTTACACCGATTGAAATTTCTAGCCACTGGGGGACCATATACAGGCTAGGCCAGGGGAACTCATATTAATGTTAAAAAACCTCAGAAAGTGAAAATATCATGTCATGGGACCTTTAATAATATTTATTTGAATTAAGTAATACTTGTGGTTCTTGAAACAGATCAGTTTAATTCTCCATTCTCAAATATTTTGATAGAAAATTCACAAATATATTAAGTGTAGGCTATTATAAATAAATAATTGGTTAGTCAAAAACTCAATTTTTTAGTGTAAAAACCTTAAATATAACTGTGTCAGGTGTGAGGTTGAGGAGATGAAGCGAGGACTCAATTGCAGGAAAAATGGGTTTTTAATAAGTATAAAAAATAAAACAAATACAAACAAAACGACCCCGAGGGGTAACACAAGACAGACTTGGAAAACAAAAGACTTGATTTGACTTGACTGAACTTGGCAACAGCATCTAGGCAGGACACAAGATTCGACGGCGAAACAGCACAGGACTGCAAACACAGGAAGAATAAATAGGGACACCAAACAAAGGAGCTAACGAAGGAGGACAGGTGGGGCAAACAAATCAATAATCAGGTAACAAGATGGGAGGGGCTAGACAATCAACAGGAGAGCACATGGCACAAGGAAACATACATGACAAGCCATGTGCTCACACCAAACATGACTTGAACACAAGCACATAAAACCAATCATCAGCCATGTGCTCACACAAAACGAGACATGAATACGCAGCTAATGAAAACACTCATAAGCCACGTGTTCACACAAAACATGACAACATGAAAGCACACAGCTAGTGAAAAACACAAGCTGCGTGCTGCACAAGACAAGACATGAAAGTACATGAAACAAGGCACAGACAAGACAAAACAGGAGCGTCAGGGCTCTGTCACAAAACCAAGAAATAGAAGTGACAGAACCCTGACAAACTGTACATTTTAGAAAAAATTAACTGTTGGATTTTTAGTCAACTATTTTGGTATGTTTAACTCAAACAATCAAGTAAATGATATTCAGATATTGTATTAAGTTAATAAAGTTAATTATTACTGTGATATTTACTAAGCCACAAATTATTTTTTAGAGGTAAGGGCCACAAGTGAATAGATTTTTGTTGACATATTAGAATTAAAGGTTTTACAGAGAGGATGTACAAATCAGAAAATATACAAATCAGAAAATACCGCCAACAGCCAGAATTAAAAAAAAATGTCTTTAGCATTAAATCAAGCTACATTTATGAACAAACCCCTCTGTAAAAACCTTCCGAATTTGAATAAAACTGGAAAGTTTATATACAGTAGGGTTTGCTAGTGGAGATTTCTGGGTCAGTGCATGAGATTTTTTTTTATCCTCCTCCTCTATAAGAAAACACTTAAATGCATATTTTGGGTGTAGACTTGAGACTGAATGAAGACATGTGGAAGGAAAATAGCCCAAAATCTCAAAATTGACCTGTGCATGAAAAAAACAATGGTTTTGCCTGTATTACGTTGGCATAAAGTAGGAGAGAACCAAGTACAAATGTAAGTGTTCTTTCTAACAATACTGATGTCAAACATGTTCATTTGAAACATTTCGAAAACACACATACACCACAACAGTAACATTTATACATTTTGTAGTCCAGTTCAAACATTTAACAAATCACTTCAAATACTGTATTGCAATCCCATTTAAGCATTTGGCAAACACTTTAGGCCTAAGTGAAAGACACTTCATTCACTGATTGCTCTCCCTGGGAATCGAACCCATGACCTATTTAGGTCAATGTTAAACTATCATCCATCAGTTTAGAAGCACTTGAACTCCTTTGTCTGGTCTCATTATCCATAACGGTCAAAACTAAGTGCTGAATCCAGTTTAAGTCAAAAAGGAAACCAAGCTTACAGACAGAATAATATCTCTGTTTTGCCGATAGATAGTTTTTACCATATATAGCTCTTTTTTACATACGTGTATAAAATTGTGTTGTGCACAGCTCTCTTTAAAGAGAGCATTGCCTATTCATCTGATGTATGTATGAGATGCATTAATAAAATTGTAATAGGATACACAAAATAAACTAAAATAACCAATTAATATAAAACAAAATTTCAAATGAAATATTTTAGAGTAACAGCATACGCTCTTGCTGTCCACCACCTAAGGACACTCTGTATCACTGGTTTTAGAATCACTGAAGCTAGAAGCTTAGGGACAGTAATTGTTTGAATATATTTATACATAAACACAGCTGGTGTCGTCTTATCAGGCCTTGCAGCTCGTGTTTTGTCTTTTGAGAAGTATATGGACAGTATCCTCTTTGATATAGCCTAAATGAAGTAGACGTTTTGAGAGAGATAGGTGAAGTGGCAAGGATGAGGTGTGAGTTTGTACAGTAAATCTGTTTCATGTGGGATAGCAATTGGAGGAGGTTCATGCATAATTTTAGATATATTGTAGGTAAGCTGTAAGTGGTTTGAACAATTGATTGCTAAGGGCATTATTGCATGAAACATTGAGCATGAGAAGATTAGAAGATACTTAAGGCATATTTTTTGAGTAACACTTTCCTCAACTGACTGATCTGATTATCTATTTTTTTCTCCCAGCACAGACAGACAATTTGAAAAATAACCACAACATATGTATTTACATTGCTTTAACTCATCAAAATAAATATTTAAATCAGTTTAATGTAATTTAAGTTGAAATGGCTTAAACATCTCAGTTGATTGTAGTTAACAATTTAAGGCAGCAACTTTTTATTTACAGTGATATGATCAAATGCATTTGTATCTTATATTTCAGATTCAGACATTTCACCCTTAAATCAGTTCATCTTTGAAAACCAAGGTTGTGTGGCAGTCAACGAGCATTTCCACACAGCATTTTGAAAATAAACATTGAAGGAAGTCAAGAAGAGAAAAATTATATGGTTAGTGTTGCAATGTGTTAGCAGGGATGTGACTGATAGGACAGGGGACTGAGATGTTTAAGGGCTGGGTAAGAGTGATAATGTTTCCAGCTGCTAGAAAATAGCTGGTGCAAGCTTTTGGAAAAAATCCTCTGTGCCCATTGGGGCGGGAGAAGCTCTTTCAGTTAAATGTTATTTTAAAGGCTTTTGTTTGTCTTTATTCAAGGTGATCGTTTAGAACCTCTACTTCGGGGAGGGGGTGTGATGAATGCTTTGCCTTCCCTTCAATCAAGGTTTCCAAATGAACTCTTTTTACAACATTCTCCCTGCACTCTTTCTGCCATACACTTAATCTTTTTGTTTTGCTGTGTTTGATTTAAAAATCATCTTCTCTAATCCCATTGGGTTTATCTGGACTCTCTGGCACACAGAATTTGAAAACTCCTATTCAAGTTTGTTTATGTATAATAACCAGAATCAGAAACCAAAATTGTTTTGTTGAGTTGTGAGTTGGTTGTGTGTGTTCATTTCTGTCATTATTCCTATTTGCATTTTGAATGAGCGTCATAGTGTTCTGATACCTAGAATAAGGTTAAGAGCTGTCAACATAATTGATGTTTCCATACTCCTCATTTTGAGGGTTTTTGAAGTGGCACGTTGCTGAGGTTATGCAACCACACGACCAATGCTGCTGTGTTGCACAGTTCAGTAAATTTTTAAAGCAGACATTAAAAAAAAAAAATAGCATTCCCATAGGTGCACATTAGACACTAGACTGACCCTAAGGACATTGTTCTAAAAGCTTTTAAAAACATTACATTTTTATTGTGGGATTTTGTCTTGTGTTTTTCATCAATCCTATTTTGATTTTGAAATGAGAGGGATTATTGAAATAAACATGTTTGTGCAAACAAAGAGCAGTGATGTTGCCAATTCATCATTGCCACCACCAATTCATTAATACGTTTTCATTCATCTTCAGAAAGCTTTTGGAAATTGCATGGGAAATTAGTACAAATTTGTAGACTATAGAAATCAGTGATTTCCATTCACTTCAGGAATAATAGGAAAGTATTAAATGAAACAGGAATATAAAATGAGTGGTGTTTTATTTACAGTCCTTATGTTATTTTCCTCCACAAGTCAAAAGTGAGACTGACATCATCAGAATAATACAGAACAAATTAGAAGCAGTATCAAAGCATAGCACACTTCCTGTATCCCAGGTGGGCTGGAATTCTCAAGGTATGTACGCAATTTAGCAGTTGGCAGTCTTGATCTTCTCTGTCAAACTGTGGGCAGAACGCACATGCAAACTATCTGGTTCATATAGAGGACCAGTGAGCACCGCAGGTTCATTATTGCACACATTAGGGAGGACTCAAACCCGAGATAGAAACGAGGTAAAAGAAAAAAGAGAAATGTAGAGTGATGTAAAGAAGTGACTGAGACTATTGAGCTGAGACTGAGTGATATAAATGAAACAAAAGAGAGAAAAAAGGGAGACATTGAAGGGGACGATTCATAATTTGTAAAAAGAAATGTACAGCAATATCGGAGGTTAACCACCAAAATAAGAAATTACACTGACCATTAATCATGTGAAACACATTTCTTGAAACTATGCCTCGTATTCTCAAAACAGTAAACACAAATCCATAACGTCTCACCCAATTCCCCAAACATCCTATTTTCAGGTCAAAATGAACCTCTACACTCAAAACCATTCACTCTTGCTGAAAAACCAAACTTTGCCCTCAGACAGGACACACAAGCCCTCAACAATACACACACTACAACACAGTCTTACACACTGGCGCTATAAATTCAAAACAACATTTCCAAAACTGGTAAGTCATGTTGCTTGTGGTCCCCCCTCCCCCCTCCGTCCCCCCCCATCTTTTTTTTTACTCTCTCCTACTCTTACGTAAGATGTGTGTGAGCATCATATGACAGTAAAAGAGCACACACAAACCTTATTCAAATCTGGAATTGTATTGGAATGGTAAAGAGTGTTGGTACATGCCTCCACTCAAGGATATGATGAACAAGTCTAAGAATGTTCCACATATGGTTGAAATACCATCATTGGCCTAGAAAGATAACATTCTGGGAGTCAAGACTATAAAGGAGAAAGGATGCCCTCCCTTCACCACTCTGTGTGACTGTACGACTGCTGGCCTTTTCTTGCAAGAACATAAACCTCATCAAAGACAATTGGAAATGTTTGTCTCTTATTCAGTGATAGAAATTTGTTTGCCACCACACCTCCCTGAAGGTTCTGATGATGGAGGCGACGGTGAAGCGACTCAAATTTGGCTGTACTCTTTGCCCAGCCTCCCTCATAGTCATACCATGGACAAGTACATGGCCAACTAAAGTGGCTTGAATTTCATCTGAGACTGCTTGTCTTCTTGCCCTTGCCCTTCCTCCTCCTTCTCCTCCCCCTCCTCCTCCTCTTCCTCTCCCTCCTCTTCCTCTCCCTCCTCGACCTATTGCTTAATTTCTCTGTGGATCCATTGTTCCAAAACTCAGTAAACTGATTTTTATCTTTTATAAAAGATTGTATAACCTTTTATCTATCTATTGAAGGATCTGACTGATGTGTGTTCAATTTTGACTCTTAGTGTTTTCACCTGGGTAAATGTGTGCTAACTGAGCTGAAGCTGTGCTGACTTGAGTGAACAATATTGAATGCTAGTGCTTTCTAAATGACCACGTGGTGTAGGCAATGAGAAATGAAGGGATTTGTGTGTAGAGTTTTGCTGTGACAGGTCAACAAATCTGACTAATGTGTCAAAACAGGGGAATAGTGTTCATAGTTCAGTGAAATGGGTGTGCTTTTTGATAAATGGCATTATAGTTTTGAAATTTTAGTTCAAAAGCCTGGTTATAGTATTTAAACAATCGAGAAAAACTGTAAAAAATACACATGGATATTTTAGAACCATATACTATATATATATATATATATACACTCACCGGCCACTTTATTAGGTACACCTGTCCAACTGCTCGTTAACACTTAATTTCTAAGCAGCCAATCACATGGCGGCAACTCAGTGCATTTAGGCATGTAGACATGGTCAAGACAATCTCCTGCAGTTCAAACCGAGCATCAGTATGGGGAAGAAAGGTGATTTGAGTGACTTTAAACGTGGCATGATTGTTGGTGCCAGAAGGGCTGGTCTGAGTATTTCAGAAACTGCTAATCTACTGGGATTTTCACGCACAACCATCTCTAGGGTTTACAGAGAATGGTCCGAAAAAGAAAAAACATCCAGTGAGCGGCAGTTCTGTGGGCGGAAATGCCTTGTTGATGCCAGAGGTCAGAGGAGAATGGCCAGACTGGTTCGAGCTGATAGAAGGGCAACAGTGACTGAAATAACCACTCGTTACAACCGAGGTATGCAGCAAAGCATTTGTGAAGCCACAACACGCACAACCTTGAGGTGGATGGGCTACAACAGCAGAAGACTCCACCGGGTACCACTCATCTCCACTACAAATAGGAAAAAGAGGCTACAATTTGCAAGAGCTCACCAAAATTGAACAGTTGAAGACTGGAAAAATGTTGCCTGGTCTGATGAGTCTCGATTTCTGTTGAGACATTCAGATGTTAGAGTCAGAATTTGGCGTAAACAGAATGAGAACATGGAACCATCATGCCTTGTTACCACTGTGCAGGCTGGTGGTGGTGGTGTAATGGTGTGGGGTATGTTTTCCTGGCACACTTTAGGCCCCTTAGTGCCAATTGGGCATCGTTTAAATGCCACGGCCTACCTGAGCATTGTTTCTGACCATGTCCATCCCTTTATGGCCACCATGTACCCATCCTCTGATGGCTACTTCCACCATGTCACAAAGCTCTAATCATTTCAAATTGGTTTCTTGAACATGACAATGAGTTCACTGTACTAAAATGGCCTCCACAGTCACCAGATCTCAACCCAATAGAGCATCTTTGGGATGTGGTGGAACGGGAGATTCGCATCATGGATGTGCAGCCGACAAATCTGCGGCAACTGTGTGATGCCATCATGTCAATATGGACCAAACTCCCTGAGGAATGCTTCCAGCACCTTGTTGAATCTATGCCACGAAGAATTGAGGCAGTTCTGAAGGCAAAAGGGGGTCCAACCCGTTACTAGCATGGGGTACCTAATAAAGTGGCCGGTGAGTGTATATATATATATATATATATATATATATATAATAGAGTAGCTACTGAATGTACTGTGTCATCTCTTCAATAAAGAGGTTCTCTTCACATCTTCACAACCAAATTAAAATGCTCATATACACTTCAGTGCCAGGATAATTATAGGTACTGCCTCACAACTTTTTATTTTATTTTCTGTATCCATTCTTGATTGGACATCTCAAGTAAGAAATGATGGTAACACTTTACAATAAGGTTCAGTTCGTTAACAGAGGTTAATGCATTGGGCATCATCAACTAAAAATGAAGAGTACTTTTTACAGCATTTATTACAGTAACGTTACTTTCTCATATACTAGTATATGTTTTAGATTTCAGTTAATGTTAGTAAATTATAAATTATATAAATAACATTATTTTGATTAATTAACATTGAAAAATAGTATATTTATAAATTGCATTAACAAGTTAAAATAATCTATTTCCATTATATGATATGTACTGTAGATGTTTTGTAAGACTGGATTCTATTTATTTCTAATTCTTATTGCATATACATTTATTGAGTATATTGATTGTTATAGTGTAACTGTAATTGTTAACTATAGTGCCCATTTGCAGATACTTGTAGATAAACTGAAAACGAGATACCATTAATTTAGTGCTCAACTGTGGCAATTTAAATCAAAATCTTTTCTGAAATGTACTAAATATCACCTTTTTTTTCCCCCACGGGTGACTCAAACTTCCTCTATTACTTTGATTGTGAGAATTGGATTTGTAAAATTCCTTTGAAATGTCCAAACAACCAATGTCCAAAAACAATATATTCTCCCATGAATCTCTTACTGCAAGAGGTTTATGCAGAGGCAGAGCCACAGATATTATTACCATGCTCTGTGATCCACTGCTGAACCCTCTCAATGGAGTCAGTCCTAAAGGGAAATCAGCAAGCGTTATATATATATATATATATATATATATATATATATATATATATATTATCTTTCAGTCAATCCAGCTGTTCTCAATGGCCTTGAACTCACATGATCCTTCTACTAATCTCAAATGTTCAATTCTGGTCTGATCAGCCCTGCAAAAACACAAAACTGGATGGTAGATGAAAGGTGGATGACGCAAGCAAACTATGAAAAGCAAACCTCCACAATTGCTCGGTTTTGATTCAAAGTGGCGACATTCACCTTGAATACATACAGTCATGTTTGAAAAATTTAAAGTGTTATTCAACCAACGTCTAACCAAGGGCTGAATAGTGGGCTGATTAGCAAATCAATTTATGCTTGAATTTAAAAAGTGGTTAATGGGGTATTGTATTGGATCATTTGTCTCATCCCTTATCTTTTGTTTTTGTCCTCTACATCTGTCTGTGAAACAACTCACTCCACTGTTGTAAATGTGTCTTAAGGAAGATCAGGATGTTGCCATGGAGACACCCTATGTTTTACCTCATATTTAACAGACTGAAGGCTTGAGACTGAACCTGAACACACCAAAATATGTATAGACAAAAACATATTTCAGTTAGGTTTATGTTTGAAGTAACCATAACAGGGGAATTAATTTTTTTTTCTGACATAATAAAGCCCATCCTCACTTTGATATTCATTTGAAAGCTCTAGTAAGTATAAACTCCAACAAGAAAAAACTAAAATTTAAAATTTAAAACTTTTAACTGGTTTTGACAATGCATGCATTCTAGAAAACAGAGATTGTATTGATGAAAAGAAGTAGCCTGATCTGCCTAAAATATACTGAGTTAGTAAATATGACGCTTTGTGTGAGTCTTTAGCGCCCTCCTCTGTCAAATCTGCGTATACGACAAGTAAAATCCAGATTGTGTTCTCCAAAATTCATCTTGTACTTGTACCCATTAGCTCATTTCTAACACAATGAAAAATTAATGAATACATATCTAACTGTTACGGTGTAGATTTTGCACAATCTTTATGAAACAAACTGAAATTAAATGTTGGCTATATTTAAAAACCCACTATAACATGATATGTTGTATGAATTTATTTAACTATTACAGACATTCTATAAAAGCAATAAGCCTGTAGAATTAGTTTGACCACAATGATGGTTTTAAGATGGTTTTAACATCATTCTTGAGTGGCTGTAGTAGCTATATTGTTTTGTTAGCTGCTGTTTATAATGTTGAGGCCGGGATCTTCTTTTTTGTATTTAGTTGGAAGCCAGAATCTGATCCACCCAGCCACGGAGCTCAGTGACACGGGCGTACACACCAGGTATACTGGTGTCACAACGACTGCTTCCCCAGGACACTATACCCACCAGTGTCCAGACATCACCCTTCTGACACACCAGAGGACCACCAGAGTCACCCTAAACAGACAGACGGTCAAGAGAGTTATGGTGAGAGAGTTATATAGAGAGAAATTGAGGAAGTGAGGAAGAGAAGATAGTCTTACCATGCAAGAGGAGGCACCAGCAGCACCAGCACAAATCATAACATCATGGATGTTGCTTCCCCAGTAGCTCTTACAGTCCTGGTTGGACAACAGAGGCAAAGCAACCTGCTGGAGCTCATTAGGGGTGAACAGAGCTACACGGGGGAGAGAGAGAGAGAGAGAGAGAGAGAGAGAGAGAGAGAGAGAGAGAGAGAGAGAGAGAGAGAGAGAGAGAGAGAGAGAGAGAGAGAGAGATCATAAAACATGTTGCAAATATATTATAAACATGTATGCTACCATTCAAAAGTTTGGGGTCAGTAAGATTTTCTTCCTTTTCTTTTGAAGTAATTAATACTTCAGCAAAGACACGTTGGTCAAAAGTGACAGTAAAGACATTTATAATGTCACGGAAAATTTCAAATGCTGTTCGTTTGAACTTCCTATTCAGCAAAGAATCCTGAAAAATTAGGTTTTCACCAAAATATTAAGCAGCACAACTGTTTTGATAGCTTTGCCATCACAGGAATAAATTACATTTTAAAATATATTAAATGAGAAAACAGTTATTTTCAATTGTAATTGTATTTCCCAATATTGTGTATTTTTGATTAAATAAATAGCCTTGGTGAGCATATAATGATGTATTATTTGTATTATTATTTTGATGTAGAAATATATTCTAAATATTTTAATTCATTAGACTTGAATGAATATCACATTTTAAAAGATATTTCTATTGAGAAACAAAAGCAAGTATGTATTATAGACTGTGATGTTATAGATAACCAACCATTGTGTTTGGTCACTCCCCAGCCAGAAGTCACACAGGTCATGCCAGGAGCAAATTCATCTGAAGTCTCAGCAAGACAAACAGGAGACACATGGGCATTCAGTGAGATGGGGGAGGTCAGCTTGATCAAGGCAATGTCATTCTCGATGGTATTGGAGTTCCACTGAGGGTGGGTGAACACCTGTAATTGTGATTAAATCATATATCCCATGTCAAAACACAGAAAAATCAGTAAATAAATAATGAGGAGAGATAAACATAAATGAGCAAACAGAGTAAAGGTTTAGTATTGGCCTACCTAAAAAGCATTGTCATGATGCATTATCATGTTGAATGATTATTAAGTGGACATTTAAGTGTCCAGCTCTTGAGTGTTATTGAGGAATACGTTTGAAGTTTTAAGCCTCACTTTTGACACTTTCATAGTCTGCGTGTCCTCCTGAGTGTTGCCGCTTCCCTTGTTATGCTCTCCCAGGACCACACGGTGACTAGTTCTGGAGATAAGCAAGAGAGGTTTATTACAGTTTTTCTCAATTGCTAAAACACTAAAACCCATTGGCTGAACAAAGTTCTCAGTTGCCTGAACTCATTTAGCTAATTGTGCAGTCTGTTGTCAATACCTTAAACTATTTCACATGGCAAAACACAATTTGCAGATCTTACTTAGACTTTTCAGCAAAACGCTAAACACATTTTCATTCTCAAAACATATTCTGCACTGTAATGCACACGTCATCCATACTGGTAAACACAAGTGGCAATGATCAAATACAAATAGAGAACACATGTCATTGATTGAACACAACCAGTCAAAATTGATTTAACCTGTTTCAAATGATGCCCAAAGACAAGAAGAAGCACACTGATCACGTTTACTCCTTTGATTTTTGTCCCTTTTAGTATTGTATACTGTAGTACAGTGCATTGTAGGCTGTATACTGTACAATTAACAAATTAAATGGCCCCAAACATCGTTACTGCCCACTGAGCAAGCGACGTCTGTGGACATACAAAACAGGTTGATATCACGTCCGTCCGTCCAGGCCATAATCTGAACGTCCATTGACATCCAGAATTAGTTGATTAATGACAATGAGAAATTATGTCCAATCTGGCTATAATCTAAACGTCCACTGACAGCCAGAACTAGTTGAGAAAAGACGTTCATACTGGCTATAATCTGGACGTCCGGTGACATCCAGAATTAGTCGATGAATGACTTAAAAAAATATGTCCAATCTGGCCATAATCTAAACGTCCACTGACAGCCAGAACTAGTTGAGAAAAGACGTTCATACTGACTATAATCTGGACGTCCGTTGACATCCAGAAATAGTCCATAAATGACGTGAATAAAGATATCCAATCTGGCCATTATCTTAACGTCCACTGACAGCCAGAACTAGTTGAGAAAAGACGTTCATACTGACTATAATCTGGACGTCCGTTGACATCCAGAAATGGTCCATAAATGACGTGAATAAAGATGTCCAATCTGGCCATTATCTAAACGTCCACTGACAGCCAGAACTAGTTGAGAAAAGACGTTCATACTGACTATAATCTGGACGTCCGTTGACATCCAGAAATGGTCCATAAATGACGTGAATAAAGATGTCCAATCTGGCCATTATCTAAACGTCCACTGACAGCCAGAACTAGTTGAGAAAAGACGTTCATACTGACTATAATCTGGACGTCCGTTGACATCCAGAAATGGTCCATAAATGACGTGAATAAAGATGTCCAATCTGGCCATTATCTAAACGTCCACTGACAGCCAGAACTAGTTGAGAAAAGACGTTCATACTGACTATAATCTGGACGTCCGTTGACATCCAGAAATGGTCCATAAATGACGTGAATAAAGATGTCCAATCTGGCCATTATCTAAACGTCCACTGACAGCCAGAACTAGTTGAGAAAAGACGTTCATACTGACTATAATCTGGACGTCCGTTGACATCCAGAAATAGTCCATAAATGACGTGAATAAAGATGTCCAATCTGGCCATTATCTAAACGTCCACTGACAGCCAGAACTAGTTGAGAAAAGACGTTCATACTGACTATAATCTGGACGTCCGTTGACATCCAGAAATGGTCCATAAATGACGTGAATAAAGATGTCCAATCTGGCCATTATCTAAACGTCCACTGACAGCCAGAACTAGTTGAGAAAAGACGTTCATACTGACTATAATCTGGACGTCCGTTGACATCCAGAAATGGTCCATAAATGACGTGAATAAAGATGTCCAATCTGGCCATTATCTAAACGTCCACTGACAGCCAGAACTAGTTGAGAAAAGACGTTCATACTGACTATAATCTGGACGTCCGTTGACATCCAGAAATGGTCCATAAATGACGTGAATAAAGATGTCCAATCTGGCCATTATCTAAACGTCCACTGACAGCCAGAACTAGTTGAGAAAAGACGTTCATACTGACTATAATCTGGACGTCCGTTGACATCCAGAAACAGTCAATAAATTACGTAAATAAAAGATGTCCAATCTGGCCATTATCTAAACGTCCACTGACAGCCAGAACTAGTTCAGAACAGATGTTCATACTGCACTGTAAAAAAAATATCCTAATTTTACAGTAAATAACTTCCTATGTTCATCATTGTGGTTGCGTTCATGTGTGTTCAATTCGTAAATACGATCTTTATGACATGTCTTGAATGCATCAATAGCTCTATTTTAGGGACAATCCTTACAAACAATCATTGCTAAAATACATTACAGACTGTCACAGTGAGAAGATCTTTGTCCTTTATAAATGCTAAAGACCTAACCACTGCAGTCAACACCTTGGAGTATCCATGCTGTTAAATAAAAGTCTGTAGACAAGGGTTAAGGTTAGGGTTAACCCCTTAATTTCTAACCCCCGGTTTCACAGACAGGGTTTAGATATAAAGCCAGGATTAGGCCTTAGTTAAATTTGGGCATTCAATTATAGCTTTTAAAAATGTACCTTAGAAGAAAAAAACATTACTGGTGTGCATCTTGAGACAAAACAATGGCACTGACATAAGATATGTCAGTATAGCCTACAAGTTGCTTTCAGGTAATACAGCTCAAACGTGCATTTTAGTCTGGACTACAGGCTTAAAGGAGAACTCCGGCGCAAAATGAACCTCGGGTGTAATAACACATTGGTACAGACTAAATCGTTCCCTGAGATTTGTTTTCATGATAATCGAATGTAAAGAGTTTTATCTCTAAAAACAGTTTAGCTTATAACGCTAGTATATTGGGCATAGCGTAAGCAAAAAGAGATCGCTAGTTAATACCACCAACAAGGCTCAAATTAGCCCCACACTTACACGGCAGCATAATGAGGGTCCTTACATGCAAACCGAAGCATTGAGAACTTTGTAAGTGTATAGACAGTTTAATAAGAAGATACTTTACACAGACAGTACAGTTAGCGCATACAGACAGGAGCCATCTTGGAAAACAGTCTCGATCAGTCAAACCACGAACACGGTGATACGTGAGCTGAACTGTGACTTGGAATCTCATATGGTCCGTTGTTTCCGGAAGAAAGCACTGAGCGCGTAAGAGAAGCACTTAACGCAACAGAGAAAATAAAAAAATAAATATAATTTATCTTATCTTCAATATCTACACGTACTGTTCGCTCACCCTCGTGGTTCGATTGGTCGAGACTGTTTTCCAAGATGGCTCCTGTCTGTATGCGCTAACTGTACTGTCTGTGTAAAGTATCTTCTTATTAAACTGTCTATACACTTACAAAGTTCTCAATGCTTCAGTTTGCATGTAAGGACCCTCATTATGCTGCCGTGTTAGTGTGGGGCTAATTTGAGCCTTGTTAGTGGTATTAACTAGCGATCTCTTTTTGCTTACTCTATGCCAATATACTAGCGTTATAAGCTAAACTGTTTTTAGAGATAAAACTCTTTATATTCGATTATCATGAAAACAAATCTCAGGGAACGATTTAGTCTGTACCAATGTGTTATTACACCCGACCCGAGGTTCATTTTGCACCGGAGTTCTCCTTTAAGCCTTGCCTGTGAAACCCAGGGTATTATGTTGTAACTTAATTATACCAATGTTAGCAAGTGTTGCGTTGGACAGAGGGATTAACCCTAAACCAACATGTTGTGTAACAGTACCACAAAGCATGTTGACATTTATTAGGCATTAGAGTGTTTCTAAAGGAAAGGTCAAGAATTTGTGAAAGTGCAAAAGGGTCATTATGGGTCACATGAATGTAACTCTAATGTCACCACCATGATACCAATCCATTAGTTTTTCACATACGTCATACAGAATTGTATGAATGGATATGCAGTGTTTGCTCTGTTTAATTATACTGTTTGCTCTATTAAATTGCTGTTTATCAGAACAGTGATAAATAAATGTTATTATATATGGTATACAAGTTACTGTTTAATCTTTCATTTTTTATCTTTCATTTTTTATCTTTCATTTTTAATCATACACTGCAATGAAAACACATTTAAACAATTGATTAAATATAACAGCCAGCCTACAAATACAACTAAATAGCACGTGTATATTTTTTTCCTATTCTTTCATTTAAAACATTTCATATTGTCCTGTTATTGCAATGTTTTCACACTATTGGCTGTCTCTCCGAGTTGTTTTGAGCATGATTGGTTATTCTGACTGTCATCCAGGAATCTGGCCAATGACAACTATGCGCGCCTTTACCAGTCAAGTTTGAATACGTCAGTTGAAGTGAGTGGGTGTGTGTGCTGCTGCTCGGGACCTACTTCGGTTTTGTGGCTTTTACATTGTTTAAAACATGGATTATTTTACATCGGACTGCTAAATGTTTATTTTGAGCGAGTTGCGGGATGTAAATGAAGAACAAACAAGGAATATGGACAACGAATAATGGACATATTGCAATCTACGGAAGGTAACGTAAATAACTTTTTATTTTATACAAATTCTAATACATCAAAATATAGTGTATTAAATGGAGAATCTAAACGCGATTAGAGAAATATTGATATTAGTACGGTATTCCAATGTATTAGGCTAATTATGTGCTGAGCTAGCATGTGTATTGTCAGCTAACTTAGTTTATGATAAAAAAATAAAATAAAACTCAGCATTGGAGCTTTACAATGAGTGAACTGAGAACATTGTCTCTTTAGACAGAAGAACTCGAACCACACTCCTTTACTCGAGTCTAGAAGAATCTGCAAACTAGGCTTTTAAATTGTTGATCGCGGATTTAACGTTAAAGTTAGGCCTAACGTTATTGTCTTGGAGCTGGTGAGTCAATTTTGCAAGCTTTTGCAAATGTCTCTGTTAGTAGCCTAAGTAAAAACAAATAGCTAATATTGCTGTGTGTGTTTCCTTCATGATCCAGGCATTTTGGGAGTAACGTTAAATATTATCCAGCCACACGATCTTCAGATGGTGAGTATTGTCATAAAATACACGTGAAATAGAGGCAGAACATGGACACTCTGCTCAAAGGCACACTGGTTCAAACCCTCCAGACAATGTTTTATCTTCTATCTTCTTGAGTTTATACAGGCCTAGCTGACCCAAAAATAAATGTCTAACTTACTTTTGTGAAACACAAGAATGTTGGGAATAAAACAACTGTATGAGAAAAACAAAAACAAATAAGGCATTTCTCAAGATATCTTAATTATGGTTCTACATAAGAAACTCATACAGTTTCAACATGAGGGTGAGTAGGCTAAATAATGAGAGAACTTTTCTTTTTGTTTGGATGAGCTGTTCTTTTAAGGACATTTGCTAAATTAACCATGGTTTTTATTATAGTAAAGGTGTAGAAACCATGTTTTTTTATGGTGGATTGATTACAATATTTTATTACCATTTGGTTAGTGTCACAAAACATTGTTAATTTTAGTAAGGGTTCTCCAGATTTATATAACACATAACCTGTATAATTTATTTAAGGAACACATTCAAAATGGTCCTATGTCACCCAGATCAATAATCTATTAACGCACTTTTTAACTTTTTTTTTTTTTAGATCAAGCATTGGAACAATGTTTACGGAGCAGAACAGGCACCAACAGAGAAACAAGTCCATCACTAGTAAGTATCCATTGCAGTATCTAAAACCGTAGTCAATTTTAAAGGCACAGTGCACTCCAAAATAAAAAAAATATCTCTTTTTTCCCGTGCCATTCCAGATGTATATGACTTTCTTTCCACAAAGATTTTTTGAAAAATTATCCATTATTGTTAGCCAATATAATGCAAGTGCATGCACCAGAAACTTCATACAGTACAGCCTGCTGTGTTGTTCACACAAGATGTTTTCTGCATTTATCATGTGAGCTTTACAATGCTCTTGGACTTTTTCGACCTTCCGCATTTTGGTGTCTATTCACTTGCAGTATTTAACACAAACACAAGAGATGGATAATTTTTCTAAAAGTCTAGTTTATTTTTTCTAAAATGTGTTCATCTGAAGAAAGAAAATCACATACCCTTTCGGACGGCATAAGGTAGAGAGAATAAAGGGGGTATCAGTTTACTCTCCTTTAGCTACTATTTATAAACCTTACATGTGATTTAATAAATTTACAATTAAAGGGGTGTTCCAAGCAAACAGGTGTGTTTATATTAGGGGTGTACGATTCAGAAAATGTCACGATTCCGATTTTTAGGCTCAAGATTCGATTCAATAGCGATTTTCGATGCAAAAACGATTCTCGATTTAAAAAAACGATTCACAGTATGTAAATGTAGTTACTTTTCCTATGTAGGTATTAGGGATGTGCATCTCCATAACTGAGGCCGATGCGATACGCATGTCGATGCATAGCCAACGATACGATACATTAAAGATAGGCTACATATAAGCAGCTACCGATGCAATGCAATGCGATTCACTATTATTACGATGCGGTGCGATTTGATTTCAACTCAACGCGATGCGATTCAATGTAATACGATGCAATGGAGAAAAATATGATGCTATGCAATTCAATATTCAATTTTTTTATTTATTTTGTTCATATTTTGTGCCATCTGACTTTTAACGCATGGCTCTTTCACATACAAAAGATTTGGTTTTCAAAACAAAAAAAAACATAGCGTTGCGACGTTCGTCTGTTATAGGACAACTTAGTTTGAATAAACGAGCAGACACTGCTACTTGCTCTACGTTTATTTAGAATTAACAGCCAGACAACTAGCAGTGACTTGAGCTTTCCATTAAATGAATCACACACAGTAAACAAATCCTTAAAGACCCACTCCGATGAAAATAATGTTTTTCTAGGTGTTAACATGTTCTTGTGGCATTTTTCTGATGTTAGAGGACATATCTTGAGAAAAATAAGCTCAAAGTTGTATTTCTGAGTATTTCTACATTCAAATGGCCGTGAATCAGTAGCAGACGCTAAAATGCCGGCTAAAATAGACTGGAGTTGTGACGTAGTAACTCCACTGGGCGTCTCCACACGCGATGTCTTGGAGTGAAATAATGATTGGTGATCGGTGATAACTTTGATTAACTTCGGATAATAATAATTAACGTGTATATAATACTGTTGCCCCACCGGTATTGGGGGTGTAAGCTAGCGGGAGAGACAGAGCTCTCAGCAACGGGCAGGGGGAGGGTCGTCTCCGTGCCAACGGCTCCGCCCACAACGCAGAGGCGAATTGCTAATGAGCTACTGCCGCTCTGCTGAAGCGAAGTCCCAGAATACGGCACAGGTTTTGTGATTTTGGCTAAAAATGGCATAATCATAATTTAAAGACCACTGGGAATGTTTAAAAATAGCTCAAAATATGATCGGAGTGGGACTTTAACAAAAAAAAATCAAACAGGCCTATTCTGGTGGGTGCGGTGATGCGGTGGTGTAACATGTAAGGCTGGTGCTGCCAATAAGCACCTAAAATCTGTCACAAAGAACCGGCAAAAGTAATGATTATGAATATGTAAAATATAGCAATGAGATATTTTAATTGTTTATTAATAAACAAGTGTTTTCTTTGCCAGTGTCGGCTGCAAAGATGAAGTTGACGATGCTGACTCACGATCTTCGCAGTAGTCAACGCGCCAGAGAGAAATACACAATTCATACGGATTATTACATAAGCAGAGAGCAGTCTGTAGTCTGTTTTCTTACGTTTTGAATTGTTCTGTTTAAAAGTAGACCTGTCTGTGAGGCAAGTAGGCTACCTTATATGCTGAGTTTCGGTTCATTTATGAGACGAGCTCCAGTTCACGCGCCGGCGCCTCCGTGTTTATCGTCTGCTATATTTACTTCTTATTTATTAAATCCAGGCGATTGGTTGATGAAACATTGATTAAAATTAAGATACAATTAATACAAAACTAAATGCACTTTAAAGAAAGGTTTTGTGCTTTCTGTTTGGTGTGTCTGTGAAATTTTTAAAGCATCTTTTAGTGCCGCGTTCAGAGCGCTCACGTCTGTAACATTGTTTTTTCCTCATAAATGCAAACACAATTTTTTTTTTTTACTTTTTTTTTTGTTCTGTGGAGTAGAGCCCGACCGATATGGATTTTTGGGGGCCGATGCCGATACCGATATTAGGGAGTAAAAAAAGGCCGATACCGATATATCGGCCGATATTATTTATGTGTATATTATAATACAGTAGCAATATTATTTATGTGTATTATAGTACAGTATACCAGTCAAAAGTTTGGACACTTTCCTATTGGTGTGTACAAACTTTTGATGGGTACTTTACACAGTATAAACAGAATAAATATATTTTATAAACACGTTTTGCAATGATCACTCAAATGTGGTGATCAAACACTTGTGTGACACAGATATGTAATGGATGCAGGGGGAATGATAGAATGAGAATTATACAGCTGAGCTGTAACCAAACTAGTTTGCATTGCATGTTATATTATATTATATTATATTCTAATACTGTTGCATAATCTTCACTAACGACTTTGTCTTTTAATTTAGTCATAACTTGTATCAATAAATATATAAAAAGTGTCACTGACAAAACCTTAATATCTTCTATTTTTACTCTTAATTCCTCTAATCTCTACCAGTGGAGGAAGAACTCAGATCTTTTTACTAAAGTAAAATTAATAATATCATAATGAAAACGTTTTTAATTACATATGTACAGTACTTTTATACTATTTTAAATAATTAGTAAGCAAAATGTACTAAACGTGAAACTAGGCTACTCTTAATGCAAAATGGCCCTATATAAAGTGTTATAATTATATAAATTATTGGAATATTGCTTGATGTTGTAACGTAGCGTTATCAGGCAGAATGAGCTTTAACACTGTCTACACCGGACGCGGCCGTTACTGCTTGCGTCGCAACAGCTGTTTACCCGAGACAAAGCAGAATCAGTTTACTGTCGGAGATCGCTCGCGCCACGCATTTTAATCAATGTTTCATCAACCAATTGCCTTAATAAATAAGAAGTAGGCCTAAATATAGCAGACAATATAATCAGGACTTCTCAGTTGCGCGCTTGCAATAGTCACAAGCTCACACAATACGTGACAGAGGCTGTAGCAGAGAAATCAATTCTGTGAATTACACTGCGCAAATCACAATTAGGCTACTACCCACCGGATGAAGAAGGGTTGGCTCTCAGTCTCCACAGGCTACATAAAATATTCATTTTATTTATTTTTCGTGTTCGCATTAAGGAAAAACAATGTTACAGACGCGACAGTTCAGCACTACGGACGTGAGCGCTCTGAAAGCGGCACTAAAATATGCTTTGAAACTTTTACATAGACATCAAACAGAAAGCACAAAACCTTTCGTTTCAAAGTGAATTTCGTTTTGTATTAATTGTATCTTAATTTTAATCAATGTTTCATCAACCATTTGTCTGGATTTAATTTATAAGAAGTAAATTTAGCAGACGATAGATAATCTCGACACGGAGGCGCCTGCGGGTGAACTGGAGCTCGTCTCATGAACCGAAACTCAGCGTATAGACCTGAGAATTGAAATATATCTATATTGAAATGTCTGCTTTTAAACAGAACAATTCAAAACGAAAGACAGACAGACTTATGTAATCGAATGAAATGTGCATTTCTCTCTGGCACGCGTTCACTAAAGATCGCAAGTCAGCTTCGTCAACTTCATCTTTGGCTGACACTGACTGAAAACACTTGTTTATTAATAAAAAATTAAAATGTCTCCTTGCTATATTTGTTGTATTCATAATCATTACTTTTGCCAGTTCTTGTGACAGCTTTTAGGTGCTTTATTGGCAGCGCCACCCTTACATGAATCACCGCACCCGCATTTTTTAAAATATTCATTTATCGGCCATTATAAATGCCGATACCGATAGTTAGGAAAATGCCTAAAATCGGCCGATAATATCGGCCCGCCGATATATCGGTCGGGCTCTACTGTGGAGATTACAGTTAGGCCTACTCATAATTTGTATTCTGAATACGTAACGCTGGTATATGTATTCCGTTACTCCCCAACACTGATATTAGTATAACCTTATCTGCAATATATTTTAATAACACGGTTTTGGCGGTTATAGAGTTCTAATGACGGTGTTCAACTATAACCATCGGTCTCACGGTTATATAATAACCGTCACACCCCTAGTTTTAACATAAACAATAATAAAAATAAAAAACCTTTCACAAACAGGTCTTTGATAACTGTATTCAAATGTAAATAAATATATATGTTAGGGGTGTGACGGTTCACAAAATTCACGGTTCGGTACGTTTTTGATACAGCAAAAAGAAAGAAAAGCCAGAGAAATTTCCTTGATTTAATTTTTTTAATAATTTTTCATCAAAGTATGATAATTTTTTACTTTGAGCAGTGATGGAGCTACACTTGACTCTTCTTAGGAGCATATAAAACAAAAACAGCTCCTTGCTCCTTGAAAAAAATTAATTGTAATATTGTAGTAGTTATAAACAAAGGTTTATTTTATTTCAGATTAACATTTGAGGGCAGCAATTTTATTCATAATGTCGAAATAAAACCGACGTAACGTTACTTGAACGCATTATAGCCTACTATTCCTGCCAAACTTCCATGGTTACAGTTAGTAGTGTTACTACAGTAAATCCATGGTGAATGTTGCTGATCTGTGGGCACTGGATAGTTCATTCATGGCACAATGTTTATTCCTGTTTTCCACGTCAGCGCTGTTTGATCCGTTAATAACGAAGAAATGTGAATGTTTCTCACTAGATCTCGCTGCGATATTATTACTTCAGTGGCAAATTCAACTGCTTTCTTTACTGGATCTCTTAGTGCTGTGTAGTAACAGTGTCGCTTGATCAAGACGCTGGATTGGTCCAAACTGATAAACGATCCGTCAACCACACAATAACGAGTAGCGCAGCTGCAGTTTCGTTCCGCTTACATTACGTTTGCTATTTGATGTTGGGCAATGTTGTGGTCGCAGCAGCGTCTCTTACATTATGAGCACGCTTGCCACGCCCCTACATTTTAAATAACGAAATTTTGGTCAGCAGGAAAAATGGTCCAACAAACCGTTCGGTTTGTAATGCACACTGAACCGAAAGCCTCGTACCGAACGGTTCAATACGAATACGAATATATTAGGGATGCACGATGATATCGGGACAACATCGGTATCGGCCGATAAAAGCTTAAAATGACCATCATCGGCATCGGCCGATATGAATATTTCTGCCGATGAGCCTTGCCGATAGGGTGGCGTGTTTCCTATGCGCACGTGACGCGAACGAAGCATGAGCGCCAGCAAAACTTCCAACTAGGGGTGTGCGTCCCACGGTTTTTGATCGTGGACGATTAAAATGTCTCCACGATCTGCTTTTGAAGAAAAATCATAGTATCGTGCATTCTATCAGTTCAATTCTGGCGCCTTCATCTCAACATACTGTACAACGCGACGTACATTCACATCACATCACATGTAAACGCAGAGGTAGAGTTACACTCACGGTCACGGGACACCGCAATTCACAAAAGTTCATTATTTGCATGTGCGTCAAAGTCTTGCTAGGTAAACATATCATTCACGTGCTGATGCGCTGTTCTAACATCCGCTTTTCTGAGCGCGTTACACCCGACGCTCACAGGAACTAAAAGCCTGTCACAGAGTCTGCATACCGGACTAATCTTTCGAGTCTTATTGCGCTGATACTGTCAAATACACACACGGTTTACATAAACAAAGTTGGTTATGTCTAAAGTGAAAGCAAACAGAGAAAATCTGCTTGTCAAATGCGTGTATATTAGACGCGTCGCGTGCAGTTCTTAAAGAGACAGTAATAATATGCTGCCGCTTGTCCTTAAAGAGATACTGCACCCAGAAATAAAAATTCTGTCATTATTTACTCACTCTAATGTTGTTCCAAACCTGTATTCATTTCTTTCTTGTGCTTAAATATACTATGGAAGTCACTGAAGTACAGCAACTGTTTGGTTAGCCACATTCTTCCAAATAACTTTTATAATTTCAACAGAAGAAAGAAACTTGAGAGAGTAAATGATGACAATTTAAATTTTGGGGAGAACTATCTCGTTAATGTTAATAAAACAAAAAAACACAAAGAGGAAATCACTCACTGCTCTTGACTGAGAACTTTAATAGAAGCTTTAATAAGCTTTTTTTGCACTTAAAAAAACACACAAATATATCGGTATCGGCATCGGGCAAAATTAGTCTGAAAATATCGGCATATCGAATATCGGCCAAAATCCTATATCGTGCATCCCTAGAATATATATATGTGTATGTGTGTGTGGAATGCTTTATATCAGGCTTGATGTAATTTTACTTGATTTGTGATTTAATAACTGTTTCATTTCATTGATTCGAGTACTAACATTTTCTATGCATCTCTGCTGCAAGCTAAACCACAACAGTGGCGTTTGTATTTATTTATTTTACATGTGTATTTTTTTGCTTTGATTGTAGCTGCTGTCATGAAATGGGACCCAGCTGCAACAGAGGCCCAAATAAAGTCTGCAGCCGATCATCTGAAACATGCCCCCGGGAGAGTCGGGGCTTGCCGCTATAAATGAAGCTTGTGAAGCTTATAGCAGCCACATTTTGTTAATTGATATGTTATACTGTTTTAACAACATTTTATAGATTATTTAAAGGGAAATTGTGTTAATTTATAACTTTACTGTTCTGGCTTTTAAGTTTTGGTCCAGTAGAACAAAATAGTAATAAAATATATATTTTGAGATTTAAATAGTTGATTTCTTGGAGTGATCAGTTTGGTTTACAGGCAAATGGTAAGCAGTTTATTACAATTATATTGATAAGATATACAAATGCAAGACTCTACACAGTTCCCGTATTCAATTGAGTATTCAATATTATCAAAATTCTTTCAAATCTTATTTAGGTCTATGGTCTGTGTGTCTGCAGTTTCATGACACGACAACCATTAACAATGAGTAACTGGGTTTTTCTCAGTGAGAACTAACTGCCACTGTTTTGAAGTAAAGATTTTTTAAAGTTGGATCCTTGCAAAATGCACAAATGGGATTTCCGTTTCAATATAGGTCTTTAACAGTCTTCTTTGACATTTCTACTACAGAAAACGTGACTAATACAACTTTTATTCTGGCTGCCTTTAGATGTCTAACAATTAACTCTGTAGCATGTCTTTAATTGACGTCTAAACAATGTCCAAAAAAAATTTATAAAAAACGTTCATTCTGGCTCCTGTGAGGACGTCTTCTGGATGTCTAACAATTACGTCTGTAGCACGTCTTTAATTTACGTCTATACAACGTCCAGAAAAGACGTATAAAAAACTTTCATTCTGGCTCCTGTGGGGACGTCTTCTGGATGTCTAACAATTACGTCTGTAGCACGTCTTTAATTTACGTCTAAACAACGTCCAGAAAAGACGTATAAAAAACTTTCATTCTGGCTCCTGTGAGGACGTCTTCTGGATGTCTAACAATTACGTCTGTAGCACGTCTTTAATTTACGTCTAAACAACGTCCAGAAAAGACGTATAAAAAACTTTCATTCTGGCTCCTGTGAGGACGTCTTCTGGATGTCTAACAATTACGTCTGTAGCACGTCTTTAATTTACGTCTAAACAACGTCCAGAAAAGACGTATAAAAAACTTTCATTCTGGCTCCTGTGGGGACGTCTTCTGGATGTCTAACAATTACGTCTGTAGCACGTCTTTAATTTACGTCTAAACAACGTCCAGAAAAGACGTATAAAAAACTTTCATTCTGGCTCCTGTGAGGACGTCTTCTGGATGTTTAAAAATTACGTCTGTAGCACGTCTTTAATTGACGTCTAAACAACGTCCAGAAAAGACGTATAAAAAACTTTCATTCTGGCTCCTGTGAGGACGTCTTCTGGATGTCTAACAATTACGTCTGTAGCACGTCTTTAATTTACGTCTATACAATGTCCAGCAAAGACGTATAAAAAAACTTTCATTCTGGCTCCTGTGAGGACGTCTTCTGGATGTCTAACAATTACGTCTGTAGCACGTCTTTAATTTACGTCTATACAACGTCCAGAAAAGACGTATAAAAAACTTTCATTCTGGCTCCTGTGAGGACGTCTTCTGGATGTCTAACAATTACGTCTGTAGCACGTCTTTAATTTACGTCTAAACAACGTCCAGAAAAGACGTATAAAAAACTTTCATTCTGGCTCCTGTGAGGATGTCTTCTGGATGTTTAAAAATTACGTCTGTAGCACGTCTTTAATTGACGTCTAAACAACGTCCTGAAAAGACGTATAAAAAACTTTCATTCTGGCTCCTGTGAGGACGTCTTTTGGATGTCTAACAATTACGTCTTTTAGACGTATTATAGACGACTCTTTGCTCGCTGGGTAACAGTAGCATTTGTTACAGTACTGAATGCTCAATAGATTTTACTGGTTGCAGGTTCATATCAAGAAAGAACAAGAATTACAGTATCAAACAATAGAACTGACAAAGGAGAAGTTTGTGAGATGCAGGGCACTGTACTGTACAAATAGGGGTACAAGGAGGAGGAAGAACAAATAAAATTGCAAAGAGCAAAGCAGAGTAGTCATTTCTGATCAATTTTACGCTACTATGATGTTTTCATTCATCAAAAGACAATGACGGACAAATATGAAATTTGTTTTAAGATTAAAAATGGATTTCTCCCTGAACTTTTGAAGGTACAGTAATGTGTCACGGGTAAGTCTACAAACAGAATAGCTGTCCGTAGATATCTTTCGAGAACTGTATGTTTTGAACAATGTGTTTTCTATTTTTTGGTGTATTGTTTACTGACTGCTTGATAGTGTTTATCATTTTGATCACTTTGTCTATGATTTGAGAGCAGTGTTTGATTTTGAACACAAGTAAAACTGTTTTGAGGCGAAAGTTACATTTTGCAAGAAGAGTCAGAGGTTTTGTAAATAGTGCTTGAAGATGAGGTTTTGTGTTTAATGTTTTCAGAAAAAGGAGCAAGGATTCAGAAATTGTGTTTTAGCAATTGAGAAAAACTGTAATCCACGTCTATCCCAGGATTCATGCATAGTTAGCGTAATGATTTAACTGTGATTAGTCTAAGTTAGTCTCACCTCACACCGCAGTGAGCAGCAGTCACAACCCAGTACTCACTGATCAGAGAGCCACCGCAGAAGTGCCAGCCAGTGAAGTCCTGTAATTTAAACAACACAATGGCAAAAGAAAGAGAGAGAGAGAGAGAGAGAGAGAGAGAGAGAGAGAGAGAGAGAGAGAGAGAGAGAGAGAGAGAAACAAATTACATTTTGTATAAACTGTGTAGTATAATCTACAATTCGCTATAATACTAACATTATACCTGCAAGGAGACCTGCCAGGGCCAGGAGTGAGGCCGTGCCTCTTCACCATTCACAATGCGGGCATAGCCACTGACAACAGGAGGAATGGCAGGAACACCACAGCCTAAAGAAAAAGGAAGAACAAGAGATCAAAGAAGAATGAAAATGTAATGAAATTTGATAGTAATATAAATAGGCCAATTGACCAATGTTTTCATAAATGCAAACAATACATTTTTTGGGTGCTGGTGACTATACTGATCTTTTCAGTAACTATGACCGTAAAATAATAATAATAAAAAGAAGTCCTCACCATAGGCTGCACTAATGAAGGCAACACAGGACAGCAGCCACAGGAAAGACATTGTGCAGAAGACAGCATTATTGACAGCAGAAAGTCCTATTTAACACCAAACCATGATTTCACACATACCAATAAGGGCATGGCAACCTGATGTCATGGTCAAAAATTAACCCTGAGAGTCTGCATCAGCTGGTCTTCACCTGTGCTGAATCCCATGATTTTACCCAACAGTACTTGAACATTGCCATGTTTAACATGCAAAGTACAGTGCATTTTCACATAAACCATGTTAGCTTAATAAATGTGCTATAAAACACTTCTGTTTGATTGATTTTAAATTATTTTATTTAAAAAATGTTCTTATTGTTTAATTCATTTAAAATGTTTTATTTGTTGATCGGGTTTGCTTTTTAGAAAAATATTAATTAAAAAACATAAACAACTAAATATGTTGCCAACTAATCTTCACATTTAATTTGACTCTCTTTTTTTAAATATGAATCGTGTCATCATCTACTCTCATGACCCTGTATGGCTTTCTTTCTTCTGTAGAACACAAACAATATATATTTTGCGAATTCTTTTTTTTTTTTTTTTTACATTGAACTTAATGGTAACCAAAACGGTTTGGTTAATATTTTTGTTTGGCAAAAGCATTAGTATAACTTCTTATTCATAGATTCTATTACGAAAAGACATTTGCAACTGAAGAATAAAAATAAATAAAAAAATAATAATAAACAAACAAACAAACAATTTGAACTGAATACTGAATTGTTATATTATTTTTATAATTACATATTATACATTTAATTATATTATTTATATTATATCATACATTATTTATATACATTTTGAAAAATAGATGTACTGTATATTTTGTTATTTAATTATATTAGTTATATTATTCATTATAATTATCAAATTTAATTATTCAAATATGGCTTTTGTTTTGCAAATTAATAATCACAGAACATATTATAGAAGTGGTAATAAAGATGAAGGGGACTAGGGATTTTTCAGGCATCTGGGAAATTCAGATAATTAAAAAAGTTAATATTATTTAATGATAAGTTAACAGGTTATATGATGCCTTTATATGGGGTTTCTGGAATACTTACAATATTGATAATAGGTGAAAACTCAAAGTAAATGTGTCAGCAAATTTATGTTGCAAAATATGTAAATGTGTGGGAAGGACTGGTATATAAACCCTCAAACGTTGGTGAGACGGCCCTGATTCAGAAATGGCTTTCATTTGGATTCTGTCGTGTCTTGCTTTCATTGGAACTGGCTATGGTTTGTTGCTGTTTTTTCCTCTGTAAAACAGATTTAAAAATTTGAATAAAAGTGTCAGTTTTAATACATACCCATCAAGGGCAGAATGCTTAGATTTGTATGAACATTTCTACAAATGTTTTTTTTTTTCATTCTCAAGGCTGTGGTGTTCCTGCTATCCCTCCTGTTATCACTGGCTACGCCAGGATTGTGAATGGTGAGGAGGCAGTTCGTCATTCCTGGCCCTGGCAGGTGTCTCTGCAGGTACAAACAGACATCATTTTAACAGATGACATATGGATAATATAAACACATTTAACAAAACAAACATATATATTGGATAAAACAAAAAAAATCAAAATAAATCTAATGTCTCATTGCAGGACTCCACTGGCTTCCACTTCTGCGGTGGCTCCCTGATCAACGAGTTGTGGGTTGTGACTGCTGCTCACTGCAATGTCAGGTGAGACAGTATTAAAAGTATAAACAGTATAAATTATTATTATATATATATATTTTTTTACCAACTATTATTTCAGAATGAGTATGTTTCTCTATTGAGTACAAGAAATTGGTGCAACTCTGAAAGTAAAAAAGTTCAACTTTTTTATTAGGACCTCTCACCGTGTCGTCCTGGGCGAGCATGATCGTTCCTCCAACGCTGAGGCCATTCAGACCATGACTGTTGGCAAGGTGTGTAGACCCTGTATGTTCTGTATTACACCTAAACCACTGAGACAAGGTTTAAACACAGAGATGAGGAAATTGCTGCCACTGAATATGAGAATTGCTGCAGCGAATGCTGACATATTTGTATCCTCTTCCCAAAGGTTTTCAAGCACCCTAACTACAACAGCTTCACCATCAACAACGACATCCTCCTGATCAAGCTGGCCACTCCTGCTCAGATCAACACTCACGTGTCTCCTGTGTGTCTCGCTGAAACCAGTGACAACTTCCCTGGAGGCATGAAGTGTGTGACCTCTGGATGGGGCCTGACCAGGTACAATGAGTTTCAGAATCTCTTTTCATTGCAGCATTTTTATCATTTTTGCATATATTTAAAAAATATTTACATTTACAATGATGAAACTTTTATTTTATTTTTAATATACATTATAGCATTTGTTCAGCTTTTATGGTTTAAGAAGGTCAAACTTGAGTTATGGAGCTCTGTCCTGATTTATTTTCTTTGCTGAAAGCTTCTAAAATGCTGCCAATCTGTCGTTTCAGCCCCTGATACCCCTGCCCTGCTCCAGCAGGCCGCTCTGCCTCTGTTGACCAATGATGACTGCAAGCGTTACTGGGGAACCAACATCACTGATCTGATGATCTGTGCCGGAGCCTCTGGTGCTTCTTCTTGCATGGTGAGTCTCTCTTGATTTTCCACCTTACCTTTCTTATTTGCCAAGCTCTTGAAGATTGTAAAGATCTGACTTACCTCTGTGTTTTACAGGGAGATTCTGGTGGTCCTCTGGTCTGTGAGAAGAATGGAGTCTGGACTCTGGTTGGTATCGTGTCCTGGGGCAGTAGCACCTGCTCAACCAGCTCACCTGGTGTGTACGCCCGTGTCACCAAACTCCGTGCCTGGGTTGACCAGACCATTGTTGCAAACTAAAGCACAATGTTATACAGTAGTTCTTGCTCATAATTTTCATCAATAAAGTTTTATTTTGAAACAAAAACAAACTGTTTGTGTTTTTTGGTTGAAAAAAATAAATAATTTATAACTTTGTAATTCAATAACTTTGTTTACATTGACAATGGACTTTCAATATGTTTGAGTGATTTTTTTCTTAGTACATCATTTTAATAATTGCAAATTCACCAGAACATTAATTATTTGAAACTGCTATAAGTGCAATGACCCTGTTACTATCTTCTGCAAAACCAGATGAGATGACACATGTGTATATAATAACATAAAGTAATAATAACAACTAGTAGATCATCTCGAAATCAAAATAAATCATGTTTTCAATCATGTTTTCTATAATAGCTAGCATGCCTGGAGCTCTTTTAAATGAACTTTGTAAATAGAACGACTATGCAAAAAAAAAAAAAAAAAAAAAAAAAAAAAAAAACAGTGAACAGGAAAGAAAAGGAATAACATATTGTTTATTTTTTGTATGTTACAGATACTCACAAGTTCTTTTTTGTAAGGATATGAAAAATGAAGAAAAAAGGAAAATGTTAACGATATTAATTTAGTTACCTGCCATTCATTTATAATCCATAATAATAATATACAAACATATTTTGTTTTCTTTTATATATTTTAATTATATGATAACATTCTTGAAGGAAGCTTTATAAATATACTGCTAAAAATATAAAAGCATAGAATAATTTAATAAATGTTACTGAATACAAAAAACAAACAAACAAAAAAACACTGTTACCACTCTAAACCCTTTCAAACACAATAGCTCTAGACAGCCCCAAATTTCACACTTTATCATAAGGGTTCTTGTCATGAGGATTTATACATTTTTGCTGTGCAATTGTGAATACACTCACCTAAAGGATTATTAACACCTGTTCAATTTCTCATTAATGCAATTATCTAATCAACCAAACACATGGCAGTTGCTTCAATGCATTTAGGGGTGTGGTCCTGGTCAAGACAATCTCCTGAACTCCAAACTGAATGTCAGAATGGGAAAGAAAGGTGATTTAAGCAATTTTGAGCGTGGCATGGTTGTTGGTGCCAGACGGGCCGGTCTGAGTATTTCACAATCTGCTCAGTTACTGGGATTTTCACGCACAACCATTTCTAGGGTTTACAAAGAATGGTGTGAAAAGGGAAAAACATCCAGTATGCGGCAGTCCTGTGCGAAAAAGCCTTGTTGATGCTAGAGGTCAGAGGAGAATGGGCCGACTGATTCAAGCTGATAGAAGAGCAACTTTGACTGAAATAACCCCTCGTTACAACCGAGGTATGCAGCAAAGCATTTGTGAAGCCACAACACGCACAACCTTGAGGCGGATGGGCTACAACAGCAGAAGACCCCACCGGGTACCACTCATCTCCACTACAAATAGGAAAAAGAGGCTACAATTTGCAAGCGCTCACCAAAATTGGACAGTTGAAGACTGGAAAAATGTTGCCTGGTCTAATGAGTCTCGATCAAAACTACCATTCAGATGGTAGAGTCAGAATTTGGCGTAAACAGAATGAGAACATGGATCCATCATGCCTTGTTACCACTGTGCAGGCTGGTGGTGGTGGTGTAATGGTGTGGGGATGTTTTCTTGGCACACTTTAGGCCCCTTAGTGCAAATTGGGCATCGTTTAAATGCCACGGCCTACCTGAGCATTGTTTCTGACCATGTTCATCCCTTTATGGCCACCATGTACCCATCCTCTGATGGCTACTTCCAGCAGGATAATGCACCATGTCACAAAGCTCGAATCATTTCAAATTGGTTTCTTGAACATGACAATGAGTTCACTGTACTAAAATGGCCCCCACAGTCACCAGATCTCAACCCAATAGAGCATCTTTGGGATGTGGTGGAACGGGTGCTTCATGCCCTGGATGTGCATCCCACAAATCTCCATCAACTGCAAGATGCTATCAATATGGGCCAACATTTCTAAAGAATGCTTTCAGCACCTTGTTGAATCAATGCCACGTAGAATTAAGACAGTTCTGAAGGTGAAAGGGGGTCAAACACAGTATTAGTATGGTGTTCCCAATAATCCTTTAGGTGAGTGTATATCAGCCCAATGAAGTCATTTAAACACATGTTAACTGTTAATCCAAGAAATCTTAAAACATTGAAAAATTGCTACTGGAATGGTACTTATTGTTATTGAACTGTTTCTCCACTCTCCTTTTCAACTCTTACTTTTCTAAGCAATATAAGCAATATTGCATGCTTCCTTAGAATCACTAATGTTGCTGCATTTTCAATCCCATTCAGAACTCTTTGCATAAAAATGAGTACCACATGAATAAATATAGGGCTGAATTCAGGTTGATTGGGTCATTTTTTTTGCCATTGAGATGACTGAATACAAAATGACTTATGAATAAAAACATATTCTACCAAGCTCAGATTATCTTTGAATGAAATCTCATAATATTTGCATTTTGGAATATTTGATCTTAGATATATCAGTGCAAAGTAAATTGGTTGCAGTATGTAAATAATGTAATTATGTACATTTACAGTAGCCTACATACAGCTGAACTGATGAACATACGCGGAATAGGTTACCTAAATAGACATGAGCTGGGAATCAGTGCAGATGTGGACACAGAGGCCTTGAAACCAGGAACACGGCATTATCAGTGCGTATGAAAATATAACTATTCAGGTCACGGTTATTGCAGTCAACACAATGACTTTTGAAAAATTTATGTTACGCAACAAAAAGTAGAAGAGAAAAATTCAAAAATTCATTCAATAAGCTTATTTGATAAATGCAAGATATGAAATCCGCTAATTAAACTTACAGGAAGCTTTTGTGCAGTCTATTTAACAGAGAATATTACACAAAATAACAGCTCACATGTGAAATATGCCATATAGCCATTTTCACCACGCAAGTATTATTAACTATATTCATTCTTATAACATGGAGGTTATCACTTTTCTGAGTACAGCTTCCCTAAGAAATGTTTTGCATGAAACTGAGAAATTGAAGGTAATATTAGAGCAATTTTCAATCATTGTGAAACTGAGAGAATTAACAGCATTCATATAATATAACCTGCAGATTACTGTTTATGAATGCCAATAATTCTCAAAATTTTCAATCATTGTGAATCAGTGAAAGTTAAAGGCATTCTTTCATGAGCAATTGGGTAGTATTTCTGTAGCTCCAACAGTATAGCGCAGTTAGAAACGCCATGGTTAAGGGTTTAACAACCAGGGGATGCACAAACTGATAAAATGATTACTTTCAATGCAGTTTAAGTCTGTCAAATGCATAAATATAAATGTAATTCAATAATGAAAGATTTACAGCCGATTTAAAGCAACCAGAAGGAGGGGGCATTATCTTTTGCAGGGGTGGAAAAAACTCTCTCTTGCAAGGTGCACAATATCCCACAGTGGAGCGATAAGACGTCCAGCATATGAATGAGGACTGAATATATAAAGCCCTCAGAGGAGCAGACAATATTCAAGTGCAGCAATGGCCTTCTTGTGGATCCTCTCCTGTCTCGCCTTCTTTGGTGCAGCCTATGGTACAATCCTGTTTTTCTTAAAATAAGATACCATTATATGAGCCTTTTAAATAGTGCTCAGGATGTCTGAATCTGTTAAATTTCTTTGGTGCAATTTTTTGATCTGTTAGGCTGTGGCGTTCCTGCCGTTCCCCCTGTTATCACTGGCTACGCCAGGATTGTGAATGGTGAGGAGGCACGGCCTCACTCCTGGCCCTGGCAGGTGTCTCTGCAGGTAAAACTGGTGTGAATAACAAATACTTTTTTAATGCTCAAAATTTTTTATCATTTATTTCATCATTTTACATTTTTTTTTACAGGACTCCACTGGCTTCCACTTCTGCGGTGGCTCCCTGATCAACGAGTGGTGGGTTGCGACTGCTGCTCACTGCAATGTCAGGTAAGACAGTATTAACAGTAAACCTTAATGCCTATAAGGATCAATTGAGGAATAAGTTTGAATTTCAGTTATATCATTATATTTCATATGGTATTTATAGCCTATTGTCCTGCTACCAAAGATTTTGGGTTAAACCATTTTGATTATCTATATATATTTTTACAGGACCTCTCACCGCGTCGTCCTGGGTGAGCATGATCGTTCATCCAATGCTGAGGCCATTCAGACCATTGCCGTTGGAAAGGTGTGTAGACCCTCAATATCTATTTTATTGAGTATCACAGTATTTCCTGCAGAATTCTGTTTTGCCAGTGGGAAGCCCCCGTCCAAATTCAATACATAAATATAAAGCACAATTGCTTCATTTATTACAAATATATCCCTATACCAGTGATGATGCTCATGCAAAACATTCTTCATGCATTTGACATCACTGAAAATACTCAAAACTACTATTCAGGACTACCTCTATCAGTGTAACAAATTTCATGGTTTAACTATGTAAGGTTCAAAGGGATGCCCTTTCGAGAAAAAAACAAAAAACAATTACACTAGGCTACATCATTCAGTGCTTAATGGCCCCTAATAACGACAACTTGCAGTTCAGTAAATGAGTCCGTTGTTGATTCACTAATGGATCTGGGGTGTGTTTCCCAAAGCCGACTACCCAGCAAGCAATAGCCGTCATTTCACCATCTCGGTTAACTACATCCCGATATAGTCTGGATATGAGTAACCCACTTCTAGCCAAAATATCCCTGAATTTGGTTACATGTCGTTTTTTCCAAAATAACTTGCGAGATGTATGATATTCCATCATTTAAGCAAAGTCAACAGTGATTACAAGGTGTTTGGTTTCATGTCTTTGACATGTTGTTTGCGTAGCCTGTGCGTCTATTCCTGGGCTATAGTTAGATATCTATTAAATTTTCAGCCCATTTTTTTTTTCTCTATCGCCATTATATTGCATCACATTCAATACAGATTGCAAACACACACTCACAACCTAGGTAATATGATTGTTTTTCACAAAAGATTCAGCAGCAGCGGTACAGATTCCCCATTGTTGAAAAGCACTGAAAGAAACACTAGCATATATCCTGCATGAACCACTGTTCTGAGGTAGTATTTTAATAGAAACCTGAAGAGAGCGTTTCCACTGATTTTGCTACCTTAAAATTGGAATGCTAACATGTCTGTATCCTCTTCCCAAAGTCCATCAAGCACCCTAACTACAACAGCTTCACCATCAACAACGACATCCTCCTGATCAAGCTGGCCACTCCTGCTCAGATCAACACTCACGTGTCTCCTGTGTGTCTCGCTGAAACCAGTGACAACTTCCCTGGAGGCATGAAGTGTGTGACCTCTGGATGGGGCCTGACCAGGTACAATGGTGAGTTTCAGAATCTCTTTTCATTGCAGCATTTTTATCATTTTTGCATATATTTAAAAAATATTTACATTTACAATGATGAAACTTTTATTTTATTTTTAATATACATTATAGCATTTGTTCAGCTTTTATGGTTTAAGAAGGTCAAACTTGAGTTATAGAGCTCTGTCCTGATTTATTTTCTTTGCTGAAAGCTTCTAAAATGCTGCCAATCTGTCGTTTCAGCCCCTGATACCCCTGCCCTGCTCCAGCAGGCCGCTCTGCCTCTGTTGACCAATGATGACTGCAAGCGTTACTGGGGAACCAACATCACTGATCTGATGATCTGTGCCGGAGCCTCTGGTGCTTCTTCTTGCATGGTGAGCTCCCAAATAAATATATGTGACAATTATTTATTTCTATATTATTAATGAAAGTTTGTCTTACATGTATAGATACATGTTTTTGATAACAAACTCTTCTATGTTTTATAGGGAGATTCTGGTGGTCCTCTGGTCTGTGAGAAGAATGGAATCTGGACTCTGGTTGGTATCGTGTCCTGGGGAAGCAGCTCTTGCTCCACTTCCACCCCTGCTGTGTACGCCCGTGTCACCAAACTCCGTGCCTGGGTTGACCAGACCATTGCTACTAACTAAAGCAGCCATGAATATTGTCTTTATTTTCTTTAATAAAGATGTATGACATGACCTTTTGTTCCTCTTTCTTGGATTAATTATTAATTATTTAAAAATATATATATTTTATTTTTCAGATATAATTTATACACTACCAGTCAAGGGTTTAGATACACTTGCTCATTCCTTATTATTATTATTATTATTTTCCCCATTTTAGAATAATCATAAAGTAGTCAAAACAACATCATAATACAGTGGTTCTCAAACAGGGGGCCGGGACCCACTAGGGGCCTCAGTACAATTCTAAGGGGGCTGCAAGAAGATTAAAAAAATGCAGTTATTTAAACTTATGGAATTATGGATTTTTGTTATTTTAGTTGATTCTAATTATTTTAATATTATTGCCTCTCATAGTTTCTGTACATATAAAAAATATATACAAAAAAATAAATATCTTGTGGGCCCTTTTAAATATTGTCTCTGACAATGGGGAACCAACATTACACAAATGGAATTATGGGAATTACTGTGAATATAGTGACCAAAATGTTTAACAGATCAAAATAGTTTACATTTGATCTTCTTCTAAATACCCACCCTTTGCTTTAAATTCACACTTTGGTCATTTTCTCAGCCTATTTTCTGAGGTAGATCCTGGAATGCTTTTTATGAAGTTCCCATGAATGCTGCATGGGCTTTTGTTGCTTTTTTTCTAACCAATCCTTTCCCCACTCACTAGTCACTAAGATGCAGCTTTCCATTTAAGAAGCACCCTGACTCAATATACTGATACCATGTGTTCAGGGCTTTGTTTGGTATAGTTGGCGAGGTCACTTTGTAAAGAAAAACTGCGCCAATAGACTGAACACGTAAAACGCATGCGTGTGACCTCATTGTTTTCATAAATTTGCATTTTTTTTTTGTAGTTTAGACGTAGACAATAGCAGTATCGTTTTTAAAATCTTGCACTTTGAAACCTGTATTAAAAAGTATACATTTACAGGCCCTCAAAACGCCATTTTCGTTTAACCCTCAGGTGCTCTTCATTTAGGTGCACCTTTTGTTATCTTCCCGGTCAGAAGTGACCAGACACCTAAAAATGAAAAAGTAAAACCCAGTAAAACCAATGCAATTTATTTTTGTTCTATAATTTTTTTTTTTTTTGAGAGAATTTGAAGTTACTTATTAATATTTATGGAATATTTATGGTCCATTTTTGCCATTGAAAATAATACAAAACATTTTTTTTCTAATTTTTAAAAATATTTCTTCAATTATTGCAGTATTTCAGATTAATATAGAGACTAGGCCTTTTAAATCCATTTCTTTGAAGTCAGATTAGCGCCATCTGTTGATAGAAAATTAAATAAAACATGTCATTGTGTTGAAACATGCTGTTACCACTAGATGCCTGTTTAGCTATCTATGGAGAGGCTTGCGAATTCTCTAGTTGTTTTGCTACCAAATTACTTACTTTTAAGATGTGATTTGAATGTATTTTTTTTAGAAATTCTTAAATAATACTTTTTTGCCAAGGTTTATAAAAAAAAAAATAAGTTTGATGTGAAGTGTACACGTTTTTGCATTATTACGGTCAAACCTGAATAGCCTAAAGCATTTTGTTACAGGTAACATTACAATTCAATAAAAAAATAACAAAAATAAACAGTAATGCTTTATCAAAGCTTATTATTATTTATATTGTTATGCTTTATTTTTTAAACATTATATGAATTATTATTTTAATAATTTTAATTATAATTATATATATATATATATATATATATATATATATATATAAATTATAATTATTAATTATGTTATGTTTTTCACTATTGATGTTTTAGAGTTTCACCCCTTCATTGCTGAGCACATTGTTTTCTGCATTGTGGCCGATTTGTAGAGAATTTTTGTGTTTTTGTCAATTTCCCGTTCATCTGTCATTTTTGACTGAAGAGCACAAGTGTGACAAATTTTTGTATGACCACTTAGCCTGCCTTAATCATGCCTTAATTTTTTTCGTGTGTTCATATACCTAATGCCATAAAAGTCACAGTTTCGTAACATTCAGATGAAGCTGTGATTTTTAAAAATTCAAAACAGATTTTTTAAAATCACAATTCATTGGTGTGTGTGTGTACATTATAAAAGTGTGTGTGTGTGTGTGTGTGTGTGGGTGGGTGGGTCTGTTTTGCACTCTTGATGTTTTAGAGTGTCACCCCTTCATTGTTGAGCACTTTTTTCTGCATCGTGGCCGATTTGTAGATTGTACACACAAAAATTCTCTGAATTTGTGTGTTTTTGTCAATTTCCCATTCATTTCATATAGTCGGTCATTTTTGACCGAAGAGCACAAAAGGCACTTTTTTTTATGACCACTTAGCCTGCTCGGATCATGACCTCATTTTTTTTTTTTTTTTTCACATACCTAATGCCATAAAAGTCACCAATATGGCATGCATAAATAATACAACTTTTTTATTTATTTATAATTTTCCCGGATCCATGTGAACAGGGATCATTTTGACAACGTTGTCATCTATACACAAAAAACGCAAAGGAAAAACTTTTCCGCTTTTAGTGCATCATTGTTGTGTAAACAAAGTTTCCATGGTTTTTCATTGATTGATTAAGTTGTATCACCTGTTTCTTGTTTCTTTGATTGGTTTGGATATGTATTGAACCCGCTCACTTGCACTCACTCGTTGTCTGGTCCTGTTGTTGTTGAAATGTTTCATGGACTCACCTTCTTTGCTGAGAATGCTTTGAAAGAACTTACCTTTGTGTTTACTGTGTTTTGGGATTCCTGTTGGCTACGATAAATGAATTATGGAATTTGAAATATTACCTGTTTTCCTCACTTTTTTGGACAAACGATATCATGAGTTCCTTTTTTTGTGCTACTTACCGGTTCACCTTGTTTTGCAAAATACTCCTGCAACTTATTCTTTTGTGTTGGTGTGTTGTTGCACATGTGTTTTTTGGTAACCTTTTTTTAAAGCATGATAATTACTATTTCCCCTCAGTTTTTCTTCTGCCTCTCAGTGTATGTGTGCTGTACCTGTGCAGTTGTACATGGTTAAATTTTGATGTCAGGTGGTTTGATATTTTTTGTTGCTCTTTTAGTTAATACTATTTACATCTGCAATAAGAGTTTATTGAATGCATATATACAAAATATTACAGGCAATGAGTAGATATTTACCTTAAAATTGCAATAAAATTACACCTTAAACTGCAGCATTAAAAGTGTTAAGAGCAAATGTGCACTCTATACTTTGTGCAGCTTTCTTAACACATTATTAACCATTATATTTGGTCTATATTAAACTTCTCTGTGGATAGTGTATGGCTGTATGTTTGCACTATCCACATATACTGTACATGCTATAACTGTATAAACTGTAAACGTTAAGCCACCATTAGCCATTTCAGGGTAGAATTTGGCTCTATGCATATTAGTTTTTGCAGGTGTGGTCCATGCTACGGCAGTAACAGAAGGCTTTAAAGAAACGGCAGTAACACGTATCGCAGGGGTTGCAGCAGGGCAGGTGGTGGCCCAGGCAGGACTGCTGATGAGGGATACAGCGGCTGGGGGAACGGGTGCCTCTTCTCTGAAGCCGTACAGCTTTACCCAGATCCTGTGGTTATGGCAATGAAACAAAAATACTTCAACACAGAGAAAAATGTTATAGTACTCAAACTTTTCAGACCAAGTTCCATGTTAAATTATATCAGAACATCCAAGTCATCACCTTAACCATTTAAACAATGCACTGCTACATAGGAATGTGGGCTATGCTTTAGAGTAAAAAAATAATAAAATTGTAAACAGAATTGTAAAAAGGACAGATATTAAAAGTAAAACATGAAAAAAAAAAAAACAGGACAATTTAAATAGAAGGAACTTTTTAAAATAATTTTAGCGCTGTCATTTGGCGTACCAAGTGGAGGCACATACCACTGGTGGTACATGTAAATTCTGTAAGTCACATGATATTAAATGTGAAAGCCAAATGTAAATTAACCACCTCATCATAGGATCCAAGGTCTTCTAGCAGTTTTTCTTCTGCAGAGTTTCTTTCAAGGTGCTCCAGTATAGGTAGTACGTCTGTGACATACAAAACACAAATGTGCCAAATAGAATTTTTTTTAAAGCAGTCCACTGTATCCAATTTGAAATTCATTCATTTAACACTTAAATGTTAACTGGGATTTACACAATGAAGTACTGAGAATTTTTGCAGAAATCTTTTATACTCCCCATACTGATCAAAATGTTAAGATAATATCCAGACAAAATAGTGTCCACTTTAAGAACTAAAATTATTTTCTTTATCAAAACACATTAAATATATACACATACATGTATAAAACATAATACGTTTGGACAAACCTACCACTTATTTATTATAAGTATTTTTAACATCTTAGAATAAAAAATAAAAAGTCTGGTAAAATATCCCATATAAGATATGTGTGAACATTTGTAGTGTATGAAATCACTTTAAAATGTAAACAATAACAACAAAAATCTTAATCTCTGAAAAGATCAATAGAAAAAGATACACACCACGTTTTTTTTGGAAAATAACATCAGTCTAGAAACCTTACCTGTGTCAGAAAGAGCAAAAGAGTGTTCACTACGTCTTAGGTTCGGATGTGATGCCATCACCATAACATTTATCAAAAACCAGCTGAAGATGGCTGTGTTCAGCATCATAATCATTTAAACTCAAAAACAAGATGAACTTCAGCCACACTTTTAGTGATCTGGTTGTATTCACTAAAAAAAGGAGAGAGCAGTCAAGAAAATACAGATTGAAAAGTGTATATGTTTGTGAGCAAGTAGATGTGTATTTTTCTATTTGCACTATGTTTTTGCCCTACAGTATGTGTGTGGATCTATGTACGTTTGCACAAGTTATGTATGTTTGACCTACCTTCAGCGTTCCACGTCCCAGGCTGAGTGTCTGCACAAGACTCCTTGATTTATAAGGCTCCTTGAGGTGGGAGGTGAGGGACACATGGTGCTGATCAGTGGATGGAGGTGTGGTCTCTTATTACTGGCACAACCACTTAACTTCCACACAAACACACACATACTGTAAACCCACGCAGTCAGGAAAAAATAAACAAACAGAATATCCTGGATGATAGTGTCTGACGGAATATTACTGTAATATGTTAGAATAAAAAAATGCTGAAATATAAGAAAAAATGTAAGACCTATTTCAGATTTTAAAAATGTCAGTTCCCTTTCAAGGGAACTCGAGCTGCATCGAGACGCTGTGGGAACGCACCTGCGTGATTGCGTCGTGAAAGCATGTGTATAATCAGACCGCACTAGCCTCTGTGCCTTCAGCAAGCGCTCTCTGTATACTGTCCCTGTCTATTTATTGTTGTCTGTCATTGCAAGCACAATATTTCACAGAAAGATATATATATATATATATATATATATAATGGCGAGCAAGCAAGATTTTAAGCAGTGTGTTGTTCCCTGCCCCCGTTTTATCACGGGTGGGGACACACATCAGCTTTGTGTTGCTTTTTTGGGAGTGGAGCATGCTCAGTCAGTTCTCGAGGGGGCTGACTGTGAGCATTGCATGAAGCTGCGAGGACGCTCCGCTCCCGCCGGGCGTTCTTCGAGGAGGACGGTTCGGTGCGTGCTCCCCAGGGTGCGGACATCTTGGGGTTCGCAAATGGATCTGACAGTGGGGTTTGAGATGGGCCCAGCCCTATCTCAGCCTTCACCTGCCAGATGCAGTGCCTTATCTCAGGGAGAAGCACACGCTGCGGTTTCTTCTCCCCAGGATGAGGCACCAATGCTGTGATTATCCAGTTCTGAGGAATTGGATGTTGTCAGGATTGATGCAGGGGATTATGAGAGTTCAGCATCTCATACCCCTGTTGATGAGTTTATGGAGGTTGTGACTCACGCTGTTGCCAAATTAAATATTGACTGGCCAGCCGAGGACCAAGAGGAATATAAAAAGAAAAGTTTACTAGATGAAAGATATTTACCATCTAGGTCACAGCCTCTTCATCTGAGTTTGCTATTTTTTCCTAATCTCCACGCTGAGGTGTCGAGGTCGTGGAAGAATCCGGTTTCATATCGTGTTTTTAATCCACAAACATCTAATTACAGCAATGTTATGGGTATTAAAGACTAGGGTTATGTGACGATGCCTCAGGCTAAAGAGACGCGACGGAATTCAAGAATTGCGTCTTGGTGGCCCGGAGACGGCCAAATCAATAGGCCGGTCTATGGCAGCCCTGGTGGCCACGGAGCGACATTTATGGTTGAATTTATCTGATATGAATGATAGAGATCTGTTCTTTTGGACACTCCGCTTTCACCTTCGAGTCTATTCGGCGAAGCAGTAAACACTGGCGTCGATAGATTTCAGGAGGCGAAGAAGCAATCAGCGGCGTTCCAGAAGTTTCTTCCTCGCTGATCTAATGTCCCCGGGACTGCTGGGCGAAAGCAGTCTCGGCCGTCTACAAGCTCCTCGCAGCACAGAGTGCAGCAAAAACAAAACGTCGCCACTCGGGGTCCTCCACAATCAGGGGGGCCTGGGTTGCGGTCGCAGTCGAAGCCGGTTAGAGGCAGGCAAGATCTGAGGACAGTCATCGTCTCTAAGAAGGCTTTGACAAAGAAGAAGTCCTGACGCCGAGGCTATCAGACTTCTGATAGTGGTCCCCTCCGGGGAGAGACGGGTTCAAGAAACCGTTTCTCCTCGGCTCCCTCTGGGGGGCGACTCTATGAGGAGGGTCCCAGCGCTGCCAGTTCGGTTGTTCCCTGCCGGTTCGCCGCTTCAGGGCACCGAGGTGTCAGCGTCCCCAAATGATCCTCCGAGGAGGGTTGTAAAGCAGTCAGTTCGGTTGTTCCCTACCGGTTCGCCGCTTCAGGGCGCTGGGGTGCCTGCACATCTCAACGATCCTCCGAGAAGGGTTGTAGAACAGTCAATTCCGTTGTTCCCTGCTGGTTCGCCGCTTCAGGGCACCGAAGTGACTGTTCGACCAAATCCAGAGGCCAGTCTCGAAAGACTGGTTCCCTTAGTAGAATTTCTGGCAGCGTGGAAACTACTGCCAAATATATCTCATTGGGTCCTGCATACAATAGAAGAGGGTTACAGAATTCAGTTCGGTTCTCGTCCGCCCAGATTTCTAGGGGTCCTCCCCATGGTGGTGGACCCCAAGCAGGCTCTGGTTATGGAGCAGGAAGTACAGACTCTTCTACAAAAGGGGGCTATAGAAAGGGTTCCTCTTCCCAGCAGGGAGTCAGGGTTTTACAACCGTTATTTCATTGTTCCAAAAAAGGATGGGGGGTTGCGTCCTATTCTAGATCTGCACCATCTAAACCGCAGGGTTCAGAAACTCAAGTTCAAGATGCTTACACTAAAACAGATCGTGTCACAGATTCAGTCCGAGGACTGGTTTGTCACGATAGACTTGAAGGACGCTTATTTCCATATATCCATCCATCCTCATCACAGGAAGTTCCTGAGGTTTGCTTTCGAGGGCGAAGTGTACCAATATCGGGTTCTTCCGTTCGGCCTAGGTTTATCACCCCACACTTTTACGAAATGCATGGATGCAGCTCTGGCTCCCCTGAGACTCCAGGGCATACGCGTGTAGAGTTACATCGACGATTGGTTGATTTTAGCTCAGTCCAAGCAGATGGCAGTTTGGCATCGAGATGTCGTTCTGTCTCACATAAAGATGCTGGGGTTGAGGCTCAATGCCAAGAAGAGTGTGCTCCTCCCATCTCAGAGGACCACTTTTCTAGGTGTGGTATGGGATTCGACAACGATGCGGGCACAATTGTCACCAGCACGTATTACTTTGATTCTCTCAGCCGTAAACGGGGTAAAACTAGGCCAGTCACTCACTGTGAAACAGTTTCAGAGACTATTGGGTCTCATGGCAGCTGTGTCCAACATTATAACTTTTGGCCTCTTGTACATGAGACCCCTGCAGTGGTGGCTCAGGACCAAGGGGTTTTCTCCGAGGGGAAATCCGTTTCACATGATCAAGGTCACGCGGCGATGCCTACGTGCCTTAGTCATGTGGAACAAACCTTGGTTCCTCGCCCAAGGCCCAGTGCTGGGGGCTTCTTGTCGACGCGTAACGCTATCGATGGATGCTTCCCTCAGAGGTTGGGGGGCAATCCTAAGTGGTCGCTCGGCGAAAGGTCTATGGCAGGACCATTTACTCTCTTGGCACATAAATCGGCTAGAAATGATGGCGGTGTTTCAAGCACTCAAGCACTTCCTGGCAGACCTGAGAGGTCACCATGTGCTTGTCTGCACGGACAACACATTGGTGGTCTCGTATATTAACCATCAGGGGGGTCTGAGGTCACGTCACCTATGCAAAACTGGCTCATCAGATCCTCCTGTGGGCCCAAGGGAAATTACTGTCTCTCAGGGCAGTATATATTCCAGGGCATCTAAATCAGGGAGCGGATATTCTGTCGAGGCAGGGGCTGAGGCCCGGGGAATGGAGACTTCACCTCAAGGTGGTGAAGCTCCTTTGGTAGAATTTCGGCCAAGCTCAAGTCGACCTTTTCACATCGTCAGATACAACGCATTGTCCCATGTGTCTCACGCACTCAGCTCCTCTCGGGTTGGATGCAATGGTTCAGGTGTGGCCGAGGCGTGTACTCAGGTGTGCACTCTTTTTTCTCCGATATCCATGCTTCCGGGAGTTCTGGAGAGGGTTCGCCGGGAAGGGGCCCGTCTGTTATTAGTAGCCCCGCACTGGCCGGCCCAAGTTTGGTTCTCGGACCTGGTGTCCCTTCTAGACAGCTCTCCGATGGAGATTCCGATCAGGAGGAACCTACTGTCCCAAGCAGGGGGCACGATTTATCACCCTCGCCCGGAGTTCTGGAAACTGTGGGCTTGGCCCCTGAGGGGGCCCAGTTCATAGAATCAGGTCTCTCAACCGAGGTTGTTGATACCATACTCCAATCTAGAGCTCCCTCCATGAGAAGACTGTATGCACTGAAATGGAAACTGTTCTCTGCTTGGTGCAGAGAACGCCAACTAAATCCTGTTTACTGCCCTGTTGGTACAGTACTTGATTATCTGCAAGAACGTTTCTCTGCGGGGTTATCTCCTTCCACCTTGAAGGTGTATGTGGCGGCTATATCTGCTTACCACACTCCTCTAGGTGGTGCATCATTGGGGAGAGATGCTCTCATTACTCGTTTTCTTTGTGGCACCCTGAGGCTGAGGCCTGCACTACGCGCAATAGAGCACCAGCTTGGGATTTGGCCATTGTATTGGAAGGCCTGGCTTTGGCTCCCTTCAAGCCCATTGAAGAGGTTTCAGAAAAGTTCCTTACACTAAAACCTTTATTTCTCATTGCTATCAGGAGAATTGGATATTTGCAAGCCTTGTCGGTTGTTCCTTCGTGCCTAGAATTTGCACCTGGAATGGCGAAAGCCTTTCTTCACCCTAGGCCTAAGGTCCCTACTAATGTTGCGGGCCCAATAGTGCTGCAGGCCTTCTGTCCTCCACCTTTTAACCCTCTGGGGTCGGCCGTCGCGCCGGCCTCGATTTTTTCCTTATCAGTGCAAAAGAGAATCAAATTACTCTGTTGATTTTGATCTTACATATAAGTGTTGTACATCATTAAATCCTGTTAAGTGTCTATTTTTTTGTGGATACTCACAATAAAAACAAAGTGTTGTGCTTTTCGTCAAATAATGAAAAATAAACATGATGCGCGTTTTGCCTTCTCTCTGTCAGTGAGGTCCATTCTGAAACGCGTCCAAAAAATAACTGTAACTCAGTCAATACTTGTCACAGAGATACGAGAGATTTCTCTTTATGAAGCTGAAATTCTCTTCTTTTAAATTAAGTAATTTATTTTAAAAAAAAATTGTTTTCCAGTTTATGTAATCCGTTTGAAACCAAGGAGAGGTACAGTTTTTTCGTTCTCCCTTCATTATCTTTAATGAGCTGAGACCGCCAAGCCCCCAGAGCTTTTCACATGGTAAATAGGCGATCTATGCATCGCACACGTCCCCCGATCAATGCCATAACAACACGAAGATTGTTCATCAGATTCACTGATAGTTCATCGCGTTTTGAGGATGGCACGCACTCCTTCAGATGATTCTGGACAGCGGGGACGAATTCACCTTTTCCTCACAGGAATTTGAAACTCGGACGACGAACGGCTGCATTTTGAAGAACGAATTGACCCCGCCGATGATACAAGCTCGGAGTAAGTTGTTTAGTGTTATATAATTCCTTTTCTGATCATAGAGTTTTGGCTAGCTTTTGACATAGGAAAGATTACCTCACAATCACAATATCTCTAACATTCGTGTAGGCCTATACGCTCGTGTAAACTTTTTAAATGTGATATTAGCCTACTACATATAGGTTATATAACGTGATTGAGAGAAATATGTTTCAGCCTCCGGTAGGGATGGGACGAAATATCGTTTGACAAAATATCGCGATACAAAACGTGACGAAACGCATCGAGGTCGAAAAAAAATGGATCGCGAAATAAAGATAGATGGCACTGCTGCATGATTTGCGTAGTATATAAATAATTTAGTGTATTATATGTGTGTGTGTATGTATATGGGGCAGACATACAGTCTATGGTGGGAGGCTGGCAGCACCATCTGCTGATCAAGCGGGGTAAAACTAAATGAAAAAAAAAATTATATCCGGGGAACGGTGCGGTACGTCATCACGTCAAGACAACGCATGTTGCAACAACAACACTACAGTCTACAGCGAGCTAACAAATATTAGCATCAGTACCAACTGCCTTGCCCCCAAACAGCCGACCAAGGAGTCAAATGTATATATACCGTAAAACTTCAAATAATAGCCCGGGCTTTTATTTTCCCAAATCGTCGAACTGCACCGGCTTGTATTTGAGACAGGCGTCTACTGTATATGAGACCGGCCTTTATAATTTAGTGTTGAGATGTTGTTCATTGAGTGTAGGCCTAGAGTCTCTAATCTCTAAAAATCTCCAAATGCTCCACGTGAAACTGCGGTCTTCCGACCTTTTACTATCGTGTCAATTGATTTAGATTAATATGCGCGAGGGAGAGAGAGCAAGACAGCGCTCGTTTTGTTTGAAGACGTGAGAGTGCGCGCGCGCGGCCGGGGCGCTCTCTCTCTCTCTCTCTGCTTGTTATGCGCCCTGTCAAGCGCAGCAGTCAATTCATTCTACATCACTCGCCGATCAAAAAAGGCTCTGGCGGGACACACATTTGCTTTGGCGGCCAAAGCAAATGAATAAGTTGTTGTTATACAGTAATATTTTTTTCTTTTTTTCCCTACTTTGATATCGTATCGTGACGTATCGTATCGTGACCCTGGCATATCGAGGTGCATCATATCGTGAGTTTAAGTGTATCGTCCCATCCCTAGCCTCCGGTAAAATATGTGATACTGTCTAAATACAATATATTTTTTATATATAAATGTTCAGTTTTGGTTAGTCTATGACACTACTTATCATGCGTAAATACTGCCTTATGCACAGATGTTTGTGAATAGATGTGTAGATGTGTAAATGTTTGAAATGTAGTGATGTGTCGTTCGCGAACGATCCATTCATTGAGTGTATCAGTAAATGTGTGCGTCTATATGGGCCATAAACAGATACTCGCGTTGACGCGGTCTATACGGCCCATCAATAGATGTTTCTCCGTCCATCAACAGATATACATACATTGTGCATCCATACCCATTAATTGTCCATCAGTTTACTTTGGATAATGTGCTAACAGTTTTTTTGTTTTGTTTTTTAGGAATGTGGCTGCATCATGCTCTCCTTCTCCAGCAGGTGTCGTTCAGTTCTCAGTGCGATCGAGAATCATACTGAGTAAGTGCATAGATGTAATATTTTACATATGTAATGTAGCCTAATTGTGGTTACATCGTCATAATGTAAAAGTTCCTATTCTTGTGTGAAATTACAAAAAAATTATAGGCCTATATTTTTTATCCATGGCAATTAGTGATTGATAATGATAATAATACAGTTTCTTTGATTGTGTTATCATCATGCTCACACTTTTTCTTTATTCTTTTTATAACAGATGTGACACTGAACATGTCCAAGCACCAGTTCCGAAGAGAGCCAAGGCAAACAAGCAGACGAGCAACAGGCAGTCACTCTGTCATGGAAAACAGAGACCGATGTTGACATGGTTCCACAGACACTGTGATTCCTTCCTACACGCACGGGAAACTGGACCGCAACTGAGCTCTGTAGACTCGCATTCGCCCATGAGTCTATTCAAACTATTTTTTTTCAGATAGTGCTGTGTCAACTCTGTGCCACAACACCAATGCCCAGGCTGCCAAGGCAACTGCAAAAGGCTGCAAATATAAATGGACAGATGTCAGCATCAGTGAGATGTACCGCTACCTAACTAACCATCAGCCTTCAGAAATCATTCTGATATGATTTTTTTCTAAATCAATGTTGGAAACAGTTGTGCTGCTTAATTTTTTTAACCTGTGATAGTTTTTTTTAGGATTCTTTGAATAAAAATTTTTTTTATAAAAAAAAAAACAAGTTTGGTCTTTTATGTTTGTTTTTTTGAAAGGATGTGTTAAGTGATAGTAATGACTTTAAGTCTTTACGTTCTTATGAAAGATTTCTATTTTGAACAAATGCTGTTCTTTTTAACTTTTTATTCATCAGTGAATCATTCTTAGTTCAGGCTGCCTCACAGCACCTTGATGGGCCATTGGGGGAGTGTTTTTAGTCTCCCCAGGTGTAAATCACATTAATATTCATGGCCATTCACACTCCCACGCATACAGCAGTGCTGACCCAAAAACTGACGTAAGAAATTTAAATCTTTATATTGTTGTTTGTGAAAGAGTGGTCAGAATGATTTTCACTTCATTTTGAAGTAAAAATTCTAGCCTACAAGAATAGTAACTCAAAAGTCTTGTGGACAACTATTCAGTATGTGTTAAATGGCCTTATTGCGGTGACATTTTTTTTCCCAAAACGTACTAATCACGCATAATATTTTTTTTCTATAAAATGCAAACATGCTCACATATTATTGTAGCAGAGTTTGTGCTGAATACAGCAAATTCATATGTTGGCAAATGGTATGTTTTAAGTAGCTGAAATAAGCACAAATGTCAGGGCATGTCAAAACATCTTAAGGACCCCAAAAACACCTCAGACCCCAGAGGGTTAATACACCAGATCAGGAAAAACTTAATCTGCTGTGCCCTGTGCGTGCTTTGGATGCTTACGTACACAGAGCTGCCCTGTGGCGTAAATCGGATCAACTATTCATCTGTTTCGGGTCAATCAGAAAAGGTTACCCTGCATCCAAGCAGAGGAAATGAGCAAGGGAGTAGTCGAGGCTATCTCACTTGCTTATGAAGCGGCTGGTCAGCCTTCACCTTTGGCTGTCCGGGCCCATTCTACCAGGAGTATGGCTGCCTCAAAGGCTTTATTATCTGGGGTTTCCCTTCATGACATTTGTGATGCGGCAGGCTGATCCTCACTGCATACATTTGTTAGATTTTATGACTTGGATCTAGGCTTCACTCATAATTGTCTAGGGTGCTTGCTTCTTAGTGTGCACAATTACGTCACTCAGAACAGGCATTTGCTATTATGGTGTCGTGGGTATAGTGTTCCCACAGCGTCTCGACGCAGCTTGAGTTCCCTTGAAAGGGAATGTCTCAAGTTACATATGTAACCCTGGTTCCCTAAAGAGGGAACGAGACGCTGCGTCGCCCTACCATATACTCCCTGCATGCCTGTGATCGACTTGCTTCGGCCTATTAGAAGTGCGGTCTGTTTTCAGGTGTGCTTATAGTTTCCTGGTCAATGATGTCACCCACCTATGACGTCTCGTCTTTCCATTGGACTGATTATACACGTGCTTCACAGACTGATCTCATGAAATGGCGTATGTATGACACGCCAATTCGTATTTCCATTTTTGGCGTGCTATCAACACGCATAATCGCTTTTCAGCGTGTTTATCAACGCCTTTGACTTAACGTTATATTACTGTATTATGTACATATAAATATATGACCTACCCCAACCCCGTCCCTAAACCTACCCGTCACTGGGGTTAATACCATTTATGAGTCTTCTCCTACCATCCTAGGAAAAGAAATATCGCTCCACAGATGTAGAATATAGATTTTGCTTCGTTTCGCTCGGACATTTAACGGCGTACACATACACGCGGAATCACTCGGACGTTTAATGGCGTAGACATACACGCAAAAGATTTCGGCGTGGATATACACGCGGATAGCTCAAAATGCGTATAGATAACACGCCACTTGAATTGAAAGTGGCGTGTATGTTTACGCAAAGTCATGATGTCATGTTGTGCTTCACGACGTTTATCGTGAAGAGACGTTTATTTTAAATCTATGAAATAATTTGAGGAGTATGAAAAATGAATTGCTAGTTAGTGAAGCTCAGTAGGTTTGAAACATGGTTCTGTATTTTTTAACCAATACTCAGAACAAAAATCAGTTGAATGATGCTTATTTTTAATCTGATGCTTATTTGGCGTATTTATTTTGCATATTTGTTTGTACATTTTTAAATGTACACAATTTTATATCTATGTATTCAGTACATATTAATTTATTATTTGGCTTAATCTTGGGATGTTTCTCATCATTTTCTTTGACACTGTTTGACATAATCACAGTTTTAATGATCTTTAGTTTAATTTTGTGATTTTGCTCATAATTGTTGCTTATTCAAATAAAGAAAAAAAAAATACCCTATTTGGTCATATTTGAACTAGGCACTGAATTTGTACTTCAGATTAACTACATTTATTTTTCATGCTCATCTTAGCTAACGCTCAGTACTGACCAGTAAACACTTCATTATGAAGCTAATACATCTATAATCAGCTGATGACTCTATCCTGCTGATTTACTCCTAATGACGCAATACAGCATCCATTTGTGTGGAAACAAATTGTTTATGAGAAAGGACTTCAGTACTTATCCTTGTAAGGTCAGATTGGTCTGAATTGTTTATAAGTGGAAAATGGAACGTGCAATTAACAAAAACATATGTGTTATTCAAATAATTTTGTATAAACAAACAGGCTAAGTCAGAATTGTTTATTTATTGAAAGACGGATCTATTAGGATTAGGACGAAGTAGACACAAATGTATGGTAAATCTCTCTTTTTTTATAAATAAACAAACAAACAAATAAATAAATACATCATGTGTGTATGTAATGCTTAACTGTCAGACAACTTCTCCTTAACAAATGTTTGTTGCTATTTTATACCATGACATGCTTTTAGCCATCTAATATTGAATTAAGATGATTTCAGTTCATATCCTGCTCTCTGGAAAATATAAACCGCATATTTGAAGAAATAATAGACTGAGTGTTTCCGTTGAAAGACAATTTATCAACATTTAAGGTTGCAGAAAAAATAATTTATCAGAGGGCAATGATGAGTTCACAGAAATCTGTTCATTTTCCAAAATGTACATTAATTAATCTTCCGGTGAACACCATCATCTGTACAAATCTCTCTATTTATCTTAAAGGATGGCTATGTGCAATGTTCAGTGTACTTCTCTTTCAGAAGCTGGTCTGAGTGCACCATAGCCTACATAGATAATGCTGCCTTTCAAACTCCAGTACCCTTTAAATAATGAAAAAACAAAGAAACATATTAGTTGATTTGTAATGATGGTGGATGGGTGAATACTGGGAATATAATACATATAATAAAAAAAAGAGTTTTGCTGAAGGACAACCAAAACATTTACATCCAAACATTAATTTAAACAAACAAACAAACAAACAAACAATAAATGTGGAATCTTTTTTGAGATTGAGGTCCAGCTCAGCCCAGACTTCTGTTAGGATGGCTGGCACACACAGCACCTAACCATAACAAACCTAACCAACACAAAACTCTGGTAACCTAACAAGGCACAATATATGACTATTTGAATTAGGCTACATAGGCTATAGCATAAATAAATATTAAACAAATTAAATAGGAAATATATGTGTATGTAGTGGCCTAGCTAATTAACATATATCAAAATGAAAATAATTAATTAATCACTTGGCCCCTAGCTTAGGCCAAGTGAGGAAGAGATTGTTAATGATCGACTGCAAAAAACCCCGTAAATTTACAGGTAACGGCCTGGTTTTTTTTACAGAAATTTGCCGTTTTGTCATTATACAGCGAATTCCTGTTATTTTACAGATATTTGCTGTAATTTAAAGGTCCACTATTAAATTTACAGGTAATTGCTTGTATTTTAGTTTTACATCAATTTTACGTTTTTTTAAAGGAAATTGTCTGTATTTTTACAGGGTTATGTGTAATTTTACATAAAATATTCGTAATATTTTACAGATTTTTTCTGTTAAATTAGAAAACACAGAAAAGAAGGTATAACTGCAGAAATCAGCAGTCATTTAACATGTTTTCCTTGAAGATCATTAAGCATGTGGGTGTTAAAGTGAGTTTTAAGGTTAAATAATAGTATTTCCGTACTATATACGGTAAAAACTGTGATAGATCTAATGGTACATTTAATGTAATTTTACTGTAAAATACATTTAAATTTACAGTTTTTGAAAGTGAAAAAGAACAACTCGTTTAATTTACAGTGAAAAAACGTAAATTGACATTCCCACAATTCTCTGCGTGACACTTAACATTTGATGTGTTTTTGTTGAAAAAAACTATGTTTCTTCATAGTTTTCTTTTTTTTTTTTAATCAGTTATGTATATTAGGGTTTTATGTTACATTTAATGTTGTTAAACTAATGTTTATTGCATTTTTAAAATGTCATGTGTCACCATGATGGTGTTTAATGTTTGTGCGAATGACACTGTGCAGTTTCTAAATATTAGTATTAACTCTCTTGTGGAAGAGCTGCTTGTAATGAGCTTTGAATGATCATGTGACTCATCACCACTGTGGTTGTTGGTTGTCAGTGTATTACAATGGTACAAAACCGAAATTAATACTTCAATAGGTCAGTAAATTAACATTATATCAGATAATGAAAGATAATTTTGTGTAGAATAACAGTAATAAACCATAATTATAGGATAAGAAATTACCATTTTTTTTCAGGTTTTTTACAGTTTTTTTCCTGACAGTATTTTTCCGTTTTTTAACAGACATTTTCTGGCGCCCCTGCTGCCAGAAAATTACCGTTTTTTTACGGGGTTTTTTTTTACAGTGTGCGGTGAACTTCCTTTGTTGACTCTTTTCTTGTTACGCGGCAAAACAATTGTGTGACGACGGGACCCGTGCCGTAGTTTTTGACCGTCCACTCTCCCACCTGCAGCAAAGGTGTAAAACCCCACCCGCGGGACCCCAATGTCTATAGAGCTGGTAAGTCCCGCCCATCCGTAAAACTCCAAGTGGACCTCTAGGTTGAAAAAACGTCAATGCAAGTGAATGAGAGAAAATAATAATTTTCTGATCCCGTTTGAATTGTGCCATGAATGTGAACATATGTTGTCTGTGAATTTTTTATATAATTTCTCATGTAACGAGTTTGACAGTATATTGTATGATTCTTTGGCTAGCAGTTGTGGAATAAACATAACGAGAAAGACTTCACGTCGCATATGTGACGTCACCGCATAACACATTTTCCCTCCACAAATCACGGTGCGATAATCTAAGGAATTAGATCGAGATGCCTGTGTGTTTTGTACCCAAATGTCACCATGAAGTGCACCAAAGACACAGGCATGTTTAGCGGGATCCGTGTGCTAGTGGTGGTGACGTATATCAAACGCGTCGAAAGCAGCGAAGAGTTGTAGTCCACAAAGTGCTCTCACACAAAGTCTAACCGTATGAAAATTCTACCCGCTAAATTGTAGCATTCTTTACACGAAAAATTCTATAAAAAATTAACTGACAACATATGTTCACATTCATTGCAAAATTCAAACGGGATTAGAAAATAATTATTTTCTCTCATTCACTTGCATTGACGATTTTTCAACCTAAAGGTCCAGCGGGGTAAGCGGAAGGGGCGGGACTTACCAGCTCTATGTGTAGGGATGTGCTGCGTCCCAATTCGCCTACTTATACTACGCCCTAAAAGTATGTACTCTTTTTGTGAAGAAAAAGTACATACTTTTGAGTGAGTAGCAAAAGAGTAGGCAAGCTTTGGGACATACTACTTCGTCATCTTTAACGGACAGATCTGTCGCGGGCATCCTGTCACCGTAAACTGCCCTGTCAATCATCTCGTCACAGTTAAAATCCTCCATTCAATCTAATATAACTTCTTACCATTTCGGAGATAATTGTTGTCCCACGTTCATCTGCCAGTCATGGGTCTTTCATGCGGAGACTCTCCTCATGTGTTTGGAATTTGAATATAATAATGCATTTAAAAGTTAATGGCTAAACGTATCTTTGCAAAAGTTCACAATGCTGCTGCAGATGCAATATAATGTGGACAACATTGAATAAATACATTTTCGTCAGGTTAGATACTGATAATTAATCACTCAAACCCCTTTATCTAAACCTCTCTACATAACCGTCGGACTCGCGCGTCCTCCATGTCTGTAGTTTTTGAACACTTTTCATTCGTGTTTGTAGTTCTAACCGAATCCTCGTCCAACGCACGATGGGTTGTGGGCAATATCCGGCAATATCAGCCGTGCGCATCCATAGACATAATAAATATATATTATGTCTATGTGCGCATCGATCTGCACTTCAGATTCTGACCGGATATAGTAGACCATCCGGGTCTCTTTGGGACACTCATTTCAACATACTACGATTTGGGACGTACTAATTCTATTTTCGAATACTATTTAGGACGGATAGTATGCGAATTGGGACGCAGCATTTGTCTGAGATCAGTATTTAAGGTCTGATTGTCATATGCTCAGTCACATGAGTTTGTGTGCGTGTGTGTGTGTTCATCCGGGTATTCGCAACTTCAGTTATGGGAAGTCGGACTCATTTCCACGAATCGGTTCTTTCGAATCGTTAGATTGAAAGATTCTTGCTTCAAAACGATTCTCAAGTGTTTTCCGTCACATCTATTGCTATTTCTTACTAGCTATTTTACGATTAAATTGTACTGATCGTTTATTATTATGTATGCAGCTAGGATTTAGCTCATAATTCAAAAAAGTAATTTCGAAATTACAAATTGCATTTAAAATAAACTATTTATTTTTATTTTTGTTATACATCTTTCGGGTGAAAAAAGTGATTTTACAAAAAAAAAAAACCGGTTTCGTATGTTTGTTGATTAAACTGACATACAATCAAGTTGTAAACAATTCAGTATTTGTAGAAATTCTGATATTCGGCTCATTGAATCATTCAGAATTGTTTTGTGAATCTGTTCAAATGGTTCATTAAAAAGATTCGACTCAGAAGAACAAATCGTTCACGAATCGGACAGCACTGTCAATCAGGACTGCGGAGCTACATCTTGCTTTTTCTGTAGCTAGTACACAGTTAGTCTTATTTTTTCACCATGCCTTTCTCTGAATTATATTTTAATGTGGATAATGGTTATCTGGAGGGGCTGGTGAGAGGTTTTAAGGCTGGTATTTTATCTCAGGCGGATTATTTGAACCTTGTTCAATGTGAAACTCTGGAAGGTGAGTCAAATGTGTCTTTAGGCTGCTAGCTTATCTGATCCGTTTTATTTTTCGACATTTCCACATGCAGTTGCGTGTCGTTTTTGACATGTATTGTCGTTTAAAAATGCAAACCGTATTTTATCATTGATGTGGTAAGTTATCTCGCTCATAAATCGTCATAAAACAACAGCACAGCTAATGTCAGTTAACGTTAGCTTGTTTCTTTAGCCAGCACAGATCCTCCGAGCGTTTAAATCCCCTTCAGCTGGCGAAGTTCAGTTTTTACAACCTTATATTTCCCATGTTCATCTGCCCTGATATTAAGTAAACTAATGAAGTCCACTGAACATTATATTATATTACTTTTTAATTTAAGTGCAATAAATATACATGCTAACTGTGCTGCTTTCAGCAACATATTCATTGTATCAGCTATTTTCTGATCTGTATATTTACGTTATTTATTTTACTTGATCGTTCGCAAATGTTTAAACCGCTGCTCTATTTTAAACATGCAATGTAATGTACAGTATTATTTTTAAAGGCCTGCGTTTAACCTGACGGACTGATGGTTACCAGAACATCCTCGGTTGTGATTTCAACGTCGTATTTAAATGGTTAAGACCAGCCAGTAATTGATTTTGACCCGTTTAAAGTAATGATAGGGATAAATTGTAAATATGTGTTTGTATTTTTTTTTTTTTTTAAATAAACGAAAGATACAGGTCTCATTTGAGGAATGATAGTTGATGGTGCTAGTCATGTGATAGTCTGTCATCATGACGTCAGTTCTGTAGGATTGGCATATTCTCATTCAACCTGTGCTGATGGCAGTATACTTGTTTTTTATGACCTTACTCGTCCAGCAATTTACTTTCACTTATAAAAACAAACAAACAAAAAAAACATTTGCTTTAAAGAAAACCAATTATGACCAAATTTGTTTGGATGGAGTTTGGTTTGCCTTCTTCATGAAAAACAAAATATTATATATATATATATCTAAATCAATGCTGCATAAATTAATTTAGACATCCTCTAGATGAAAATTTTACAGTATTAAAAAATAAAGTATTTTGACAGTATTCACTGGAATAGAGCTTTGTCACTCTGAAAACTCCCTAACAAATATGAGTACATTTTAAGAAACTGTAGCCTGGTTAAAACCAGACCATTCTCAGTTGTAACTGAGTTATGGTCTGGCAAAGCGTCATAGACTAGGGCTGCAACAAACGATTATTTTGATAATCGATTAATCTAACGATTATTAGAACGATTAATCGACTAATCGTCGATTATTTCGCAGACTAATCAGTAAGTTTGGAACGATTATTCAGCTTTTCCAATTAGTTAAAACATTGAGTTATACATATTCTAACTATAATATAAAAAAAGAAAATCACTTCAGCTTTTGAAATAGTTGTTTTAATGAACTTTGAGCCAACTAAACAGGTCATTCTCTTTAAGTTTTCAGATTTCGGTCCAACTCAAATCACACACAAATGCTCTCTAAGCATTGTTTAATAGGCCCACTGCTTTTCTTAGAACTGAAACAGAAAAAGGGACATTTACTTCAGGACACAAAGAATGGTAAAATAATAATCTGCAAACAATTATTATAATTATAAAATTACAATCTTTTTTTACATAGCAATTGAGCTGACAGAGACGTTCTCATTCCCTTTTAATTTATAGTATGATAAAGTGACTGCCGTGATATTCTTCCTATATCATAGGAAGGATATAACATCTCGTTTTGTAAGTCTTCATGATTATTGAACAAAATACAGGCAAGTGATAAGACTATAATAATACCTAATATACTAATAGTGTTACAATAATAAAAACAGCCCTGACTCCTAAGCTCGATCAAGCTTTATTCTATACAAAATAAGTCATCACATTACTGTAATTATATTACTATTGATAATATTATTACTATTATTAGTAGTATTGCATTCTCTAATAAAGAGAGATTTGCCGCTGGTTAGTTAACGTTAGCTCCAGCTGGAGAACACTCACTTCTCACCGGCTCCTCTTTTGCCGGGATGTTTCCTCTTGCACCCCAACATTGCACACGACAGCATTCTTGATTTGAAGTTTTGTGAAACTTTCCCAAACCTAAACCTTGCTAGTTCGGATTCGTTTGCACTGACTGTCATAATTCGCGCTGTTTTCTCTTCTATCGCAATAGCATTTGTAAGGGCTGCACTACACTCTAGCGCTACAGCGCCGTAGCGTTCAAATCGCGGGATTGCAGGCCCTTACATTAGGTCACGTGAGATCAAACGACTACTCGACAACAAAGATATTTGTCGACAAATTTTTATTGTCGACGTTGTCGACAACGTCGACTAATCGTTGCAGCCCTATCATAGACAAATCATTTCCAGAGGGGCGTCACCAACGGACGTCGCGGATAGACCTAAACCCAATCAGAGCGATGAAGGAGATGACGTATGCAGAGCGGCGGAGAAACATCTCCGAGTGTTGTTCTTTGGTCGGTTTTTAACAAAAAGGAAACGTTCAAATCGCTTAAAACGGGCGCGATAGCTGATTCAAACGAGTGATGTTCGATGGCGGCATTCATCTTTGTAATGTAGGCTACAAAATCCCAGCGGTGTCGTCATCGTGTAAAGCCCGCCCCAACATTTCTGATTGGTGCCTCGATTTCGACGGATTGGAAATGGACTTGAATGAGCTCTTTGCCAGACTAACTTTCAGAGCAAATCTAAATTTGCCGGAAGTTGTCTGGGTTTTCCCAGGCTAAAGAAACTGCGAAATATCTATCCAACTAGCTCCCAAATTGCTACTTTTGCTGATGTTTCCAACTTATGTGTATTTTGTAAAATTGGGAAAGAAACTTAATTTATTTGATCAATTCAATCAGATAGCCTACATTCCATTTGGGACAGTTTAAATCTAAAAAATCCTTCAACCTGTGCTGCATTACTGCCTAATATTTCACAGTTTACAATTAAATAACTTTTAAAATAACCCCAAAAATGAATGCAATGTTTTTAGAAATGGAATAAATTGTCTCCCCCTTTAAGAATCAATGGGAAGTGACTCACTTGGAATTTTTGCTTGTGCTTTAGGGAACTGGAAACTGTGTAAAAACATTTCTGAGATGAATGTATATAGAAATCACTTCGAGCACAACCCTTTAGCATTGACGAATGAGAATTTGGGTTTACAGATAAATTCATCATCATCATCATCATCTTCTTCTTTAAAATAAAAATAAAATAAAAAAGTTTTTGCTTGTATTTCTCCTCAGACCTGAAGCTTCATTTGCAGAGCACTGACTATGGAAGTTTCCTGGCCAATGAAGCCTCCCCCCTCACTGTCTCCGTCATTGATGACAAACTAAAAGAGAAGATGGTGGTTGAGTTCCGCCATATGAGGAACCAGTCTTATGAGCCTCTGGCCAGCTTCATGGATTTCATCACGTGAGTGCAGACAGATATAAAAAAACATAAGCAAACCATGCTGCCAATTCACAACACGAGGTGTCAAATATAATGCTGTATTTTACAAATTTATTGGATTTAGTGAATATTCATAACCAAGACATTTCTTTTTATAGCTTTTTCTGCTGGATTTTAAACGAATCACTATGTTTTATTAAGCTATTTTCCGCCGTTTTTTTCTGCTATTTGCTGCTTTTTCAGATACAGCTATATGATTGACAACGTCATCCTGCTTATCACTGGAACTCTGCATCAGCGGGCCATCTCTGAGCTGGTGCCCAAGTGCCATCCGCTTGGCAGCTTCGAACAGATGGAGGCCGTTAACATTGCCCAGACTCCAGCAGAGCTCTATAATGCCATCCTGGTGGATACACCACTTGGTAGGACAATCTTGATATAAAAAATTAACACATGAATCACGTTCACTTTAAGTTTTGTGGCTAGAGGAAGTCACTGAGTTGCAAATCTTGTAAAATTTTTTTTTAAGCATTCACAAATCTCCAAAACATATTCTAAATAATACCAAAGTGCTCATCCCCACATCACAGTTAAAGGCTGTTTCTGTTTGTTGCAGCTGCTTTCTTTCAGGACTGCATCTCTGAGCAGGATTTGGATGAGATGAACATTGAAATAATTCGGAACACCCTTTACAAGGTCAGCCTTGCGATGGAAAATACAGGGACGTAAATCTTAAACATTCATTAGGAATTTTCTCGTGACATAACAAATATGCTTAATTAAACACAGAAACTCGCTGGTTTTGTCTGGATATTATGTGCGGGTAGTGATCTAACTTTGACACTGTATGTTGGGGAGACCGGGGCTAGTTGTCACCATATTTACGCCTTTGAATATTTTTCAGGGTAGGTTGATTTCTGTATAGGCATATACCAAGACTTGGCTGCAAAAACTTTATTGAACAGCAGTGTTGTTGAGCAGAAAAAATTATACAGTAGGTTAAACACTTGTTTTGTTTTAATTTTGTTTTAATTTTTCCAAAATACAACTTGCAGTGAAATGTAAACCTGGTCAGCTACTTAGACTGTCCATTAAATATATAAATAGTTGATAAAAAAAAAGGTAAGATAAGATGAACACAAGAAATAATGATGGAAAAATGTGTGATGATAACAAAATAGCAATAAAGTCAGTAGGATTAAAAAATGCTGGGCATGTTACCAGTAAAATATGTCAGTATTCTTTCTACCTCTGAGCTCTGTCTGGCCTTTAACCTTGAAACCATGAGCTGTGGTTGATCTCTCCTGTCTGTGTCTCCAGGCGTATCTCGAAGCTTTCTACAAGTTCTGTTCCTCACTGGGGGGAACAACCGCAGACACCATGTGTCCAATTCTGGAGGTGAGTAATACAAGTACAATGAAAAAGATTCTGATGGGATTTTTTAATTGTTATTGATACATTTCAGTCTTTTAGTAACTAAAGCAAAGCTTTGTTTGTGTATCAGTTTGAGGCAGACAGAAGGGCTTTCATCATTACCATTAACTCCTTTGGTACGGAGCTCTCCAAAGAAGACCGAGCGAAACTTTTCCCTCACTGTGGCAAGCTCTACCCAGAGGGTCTAGCACAGCTAGCCCGCGCAGATGATTACGAGCAGGTCAAAGCTGTCGCTGAGTACTACCCTGTAGGTATCTGTGTACACCGAAATGGCTTCAAACTAACACTTCATAGACAGCATGATTAAATTATGACAGAATGTTCAGAATCTTTGGCTGAACTGTTCTTTTAATTCTATAAGAGTTGTTTTGATGTGAAGTTCACGTAGCGTGTCTTTGGTATTTTTGCCCACCAAAATGATTTGAGGATTAACACTGAATTCATGTTGCTTCAGGAATACAAGCTTCTCTTTGAGGGTGCTGGCAGCAACCCAGGAGACAAAACCCTTGAGGATCGCTTTTTTGAACACGAGGTCAGCATTACAGAGAGAATGCTACTACATTGGATCTTATGTAATTCAGGGATTTTTTTGATGTTGGCAAATGTGTTCTTTTGAAAGTCCTCTGCTAATGGGAAAATGTTGGTTATGTGTTTGCAGGTGAAACTTAATAAGCTGGCCTTCCTGAATCAGTTTCATTTCAGCGTGTTCTATGCCTATGTCAAATTGAAGGAACAAGAGTGCCGGAACATTGTGTGGATTGCAGAGTGTATCGCCCAAAGGCACCGGGCTAAGATTGACAACTACATCCCCATATTCTAATGGTACATAATATCAGTCTTGAATAATGATCCACATGGCATGTATTAACTGTACTCTGTTATGTTGATTCTGAAAATGATGATTCTGTCTCCTCCCTGTTTCTTGCACTATGCCACTCTTACCTTTCATTGTGATTGTCTTTATTAGAGTAAATTATCGTTTGTTTTTGTCTGACAGACAAAGCAATGCAGTTAGCATTCCATCTCAAAACTTAGGATTTTTTTAAATGAAAAGTTTTATAAAAGTAGTCAATGTTATTTTGCTTCATAATATTATGACTGTGTAACAATGTCACCTAGAAACCAATCACAGCCCTTTGCAAGTAAATAAATGCAGGGAGTTACAGGAAAACAGGAGAGTTTATGTTTTAGTGAAACATAACTAAAGAGAGATCTATTGTCATACTCTTCCTGTGTAAGGCTAAGAAAACATGCATTCCATCATTATTGTTTATGCATTGAATACTTTTTCAATTAATGTACATTTTCAGATTATAAACTCCCTGAACTCGGGATCTTAGAGGATCCAGTATCCACATCTGATGAGGCTTAGATAACCACTGCTAATCTAGACAGCTGTCCTTATTCATGAAACAAGCAGAATGAATTTCAGTATAAATTTTACATACAAGCTTTTTTGTGTAAATTGTTGGATTCAATGCAACAACACGGTTTACGTAAGCATGGATTTATAATTGATTTACAGAGAAATTGTTTTCCATGTGTTTCATGAATACGGAACAGTAGGATTATCCTTATAAAAAAGAGAAATGTGGGCGATTTACACGAAAATGTTTTTTTGTGTTTAGATTGTTCATAATGTATGTTTGTTAAAATGAGAATTGTGTGCTTGCCATTTGTAAATTTGTGCTGACATAATTTATGGAGTAGATCATATTTCATGATTGACAGCTGAATTGGTGAGGTCTAATGGATCTAGTATTAAGAAAGACCATGCCCTCTTGCAATGTAAAATCTATTGTACTGTTGTAACCATAATGTTTGTGTTTTAAGTGATCTAAATGAAGTCTATATATATATATACACACACACACACACTAAATATACAGTAAATCTGTGTTTGTATGTTTTATTCTATCTTTAAGAGAAAAAGAGAGGATTGAAAAACAGCCACTATTGCATTTTGTGGAGATATCTAGCTTGATTTAGCAGTAGTTACATTAGCCACCACCAGATGGTGCAAAGAGCCCAAAAATCCTTCATCAACATGTGCAGATTGGCTTGGAAGTTGGCTACAGCATGCGCTTTAGAATTTAAATAAAAATTTTACTACAGACATTCAGCTGAACACAAAAGGATTTACTGTACCTTCCAACACAACCTGAAGATATTCTTTATAAAGATAATTATCCTGGTGTATTGTACTATTGTGTGGAGATGTTTAAGCATGTGGTGTTCTAGTTGACAGGAAGATGTGTCTGCCAAAACCCATGAGAGGCCTCTGGGGCTAATGATGCCGTGTTTGCATTAACGCTGTGTTACTGTACTCTGCCAAAAGCTAAGCTATACCTAAACATGTGAAGGATGTGCCAACCGCTTACTGACAGAGCTTCAGTCTTTTGTAAATACCAGATGTGGTTTGAACATGTAGTTGAATGGCTGGCTATCTGTGTTTTAAAACACTGGACACATTTTTTTCCTAGGGCTTAGTGATGTTCTAAACACCCACGCTGTACATTGAGTTTTGTATTTCGGTTCGGATGAACATAATTTTTTTTTGGAGGGGGCTTTGTATCACTCTCTGATGACCCCATCCTCGTTCTTTCTACGTGCTAAAACATTATGGTCCAGGCCTCATTAAAAACGCTTAATTACTGCAAACAATCACAGCCTTTTAGTTCCACAGTGCTCTGGACCTATTGCGGATCAGAAGACCGAAAATGGCTTGGACTCTAGCAACCTTTTTGAATGCAAATTATCTTAGCAGCCACGTCACCGCAGCCAAGACAAGAGCACAATAAGTTTAAACTATTCATCTTCTTGTTGCCACACAACTCCTGGAAAATGCATAAATCTTTCAGACGCCCCAATCCATTTTCATTCAGTAGTTATGCAATGTATCTGTTTTGACCAATGTTAATGTTGTAATATTATGGTGGACATTCTATTACAGTACAGGTGGTATTCCTGTTTATCTTCTTCAGCAAATAGTGATGGTTTGGTTTAGCCAGATCTAATGCAGTTGGATGTATACGATGGAAGTCCCAGACTTGAATAAAATAATGGAGGTGAATTTATGGAACATTATGGGATTTATGGCCATTTTGATTAGGTGATGCATGTACAAAGTTACTGTTGGATCGTCACCTTTGCATTGTAGGAACACCATCTAACTTTACTACTTAATGTCATTCCGAACATGAATGGCTTTCTTTCTTCTGTGGAACACAAAATATATTAGTGCTGCCACTAACGACTAATTTTCTAACGACTAATCTTTCGAACTAATTTTTCGATTAGTCGACTAATCTAAACGACTAATAAAAAAAAAAAGTGTTTATTTCGTTGTGTCCATTTTATTTTGAACTCAACTGAAGGGCCAAAACATAAAATGTCACCTGTTCAAAAACATTATGTATTAACAATCTAAGCATTAAGTATCTGCATTTCCATTAGGCTATACCATATTAGTCAGAGTCCTAATCTAATCCTCTAATAACAAACATGTATGTATTACTTAAATTAGCTCTTTGTTCTGCCTTAAAAAATGTGCAGTAAGCTAATAATGATTAATTTATGTACATTTCTGAAAAGCATAACTGATAACATCACTCTGAATAGTAAAGTAGATGCAATGCATTTTCTGTGAAAAGCGCTATACAAATAAATTGGAATTGAATTGAAAGAGTCTGGACTAGCCCACTATGAGTCGCGCTGAAAGCAGGCAGGCACGCAGTTATGTAGCTCGCGTTTACACTTGCGTGCATGGCAGGCCCGTGCCGCGGTTCGCGTGAATGTGAAAGCAACACGGACTCGGGAGCGCTTGTTCAGGAAGTTAAGTAACCTGCCCATGCGTTTTAGCTGATTATGATGCATTTAGTTAAATAAAACACATGTAAGGGATGATAGTGTTGATGATTTACCTTGGATACGCGAGAGTTGAGTCTGCAGTGTGCGCATTGCGCGTGCAATCAGGGCAACACATTTGGAAATCCACTGTCTCCTCAAAAGAGTCCGTTTGAAAAACACAATATATTGACCCGCGTTCTGTTTTCTATCATGCGCCGTGCACGTTTGCGATGGCATAAGATGCAGGCAAACTCAACAGGGTTCGATAGAATTGAGTGTGAAACCAGACCAACGCTGCGGGGGGCGCCGGGAACAATCGCGCTCGCGCTCGGACTCGGACCGCAGCAAACGAGCCCACTGTGAAAGCTCCGTCACCTGCCTCCGCAATTTTTCATATCAAAGCAGTGAAGGCGGGCGGGAACGTGAAGGAAAATGATAGCAGATAAACCAGCAGGGCGCGCACGGCGCACAGACTGGTGTGTGGAGGTGAATTACAGTGAGCCGTTTGTGACGGGAGACCAAAAATAAATAGCGGTCAATAGTAAAATGACACGTCGACTAAAAAAATTGCCGTCGACTAATTTGCATGGTCGATTACGTCGACTAAGTCGACTAATCGCGGCAGCACTAATTATGTGACCTGTTCCATTCAATGGTCACTAAAACTGTTTGGTTACCAACGTTCTTCAAAATATGCTTTTTTATGTTCTGTAGAAGAAAGAAATGCATGCAGGTTTGGAACAACATAAATAACAGAATTTTCATTTTTGGGTGAACCACCCCTTTAAGTTCATGCAATGCAACATCTTTACTATTCTATTGAAGAGTAGTAACCACAGTAGAGTAAAGAGTGCAAGACCTACATCTTACATCTTCTGTCACAGAGCCTTTAAGAGCATGTTCACTATTCTCTAATTGGATTACGAATCCCTACAATTCAGCAGGATGATGCCCTCTCCACCCACTGGTGTTAAGATGTTCAGAGAGATGCCTTTGGTTATATTTTGCTGATACTAGGAAACAGTTTTAGTGTTTCTGTGGAAGTCACAGTGTTCCCAGTACCCAGGAGGACACACATGGTTAGCATTTAGATACTGAAATAAAGATATTCTGAGAATATGGGAGGCAACTGTGATGCACTGTCACCTGCTATACAGGAAAAACCATCACACTGCAAATGTAGGTTCAAATATACAAAGTCTTTTTTTTTTTTTTTACATTTATCTTTGTATACTTCCTGGTGAAGAAAGGAAGATGCATAGAAAAAACGAGTATGCGTCAAATGCAGGGTGCAGACACAGCTATACTTACATTTTATAGTATAGTTACAAGTACGTAGCCTGTGTGTTCCTTTGCACTTGCAGGAAATGGTTCTCTGGTTGCACAACACTCACTGATGCCCTGGGATTTGACTGGCATTATTACAAGCGCACTGGGCAGCCTCTTCTCCATGGGCTTTTTCTTTGACAAGAAGATCTCTGTTGGAAACCAGATGAGCAAAAATAGCCTGCTAATGATGTTTTTGTGGGCCCTTGTCAAGCAGTGAATGAGAGAAGTCAAGGACTGATGTATGCAGACTTGTACCCATTGACCGGTACTTACAAACAGTTACAAACAGACTGAGAAGACAGAAACAAAAGCAACGTATATAGGCATCTGTAAAACGCTGCAGTCTTTGTATCTCTACTGCTTTACAGTCACTGCACATTAAATGATGTTACACAGTCCTATGCTTCTGCAAAAGCTTGCATCAGAAGCAGGGTGGCATTCTGCGAAAGTGAACATGAAGAATAGCATCATTTAGATTTGTTTTAATTACTTGAAAAATGCTAATTCCGGATCGTGACCTTGTTTACAATAAACCAGTGGGAGAATCTATAGTGAGACGCCATTATAATTGTGCTGCGGTTGCCAAACTGTTAATTATTTGTGTGGATGAAATTAATGACGTGTAGCCACAGTTGCCTCAGATCATTCTCTACTCATTAACACAGCCTAAACATTAAGCCCCCATCAATGTAGTTCTAACAAAGGCTGCTGCATTAGATGGGTATGTGTGTCCTGTGGTGTCCTATGCCCCTCTGTCCCTCATCTTGCTTTGCCATCTGACAAATGCCCCGGCGACTCGGCCCCATCTCCTAGTGGCAAGTGCTGGGAACAAATGCGCTATACATTGTTTACAATGTAATTGTGTCCCACAGTCCAGGAAGAAAACAAACAAACAGAGGGAACATAGGGAGCATATGGTTACATAAGGTTTGGCACTGTATGGATGACCAAGTGTCCTTCCTGTCTGCCTGCAGCACTGTCTTATGTGTCTAACATTACGGACATTGCAGTTTATCGCTCTGGCCACATTTGCAGGCCTCAAGCCTCCCTGCAGCAGGACAATGGCATGTTCACATAGGTGAGCACTGAGTAGGGGTCTCTTTAGTGTCCTAAATTATTGGCACTGTGACCTTAATTCCTCCCACAAATGAAGGTCTAGATAGATTAGATGGTAAGCAAACAGTCAGTTCTCATAATCAATGTGTTGGATGCAGAAGAAATGGACAGGAATAAAGATCTGAGAGACTTTGACAAGGGCCAAATTATGGTTTTCAATCTACTTTTTCAGCCTAGTGTGTCTGGCCTGCACAAACCATACCATTTTCCATCCAAGTATGCTCAGTGTTAAGAACTTAGTATGTTGATGTTGGCAAACGTCCTGTTCTGGATTTTAACATCTGTAGCGCTGAGACAGTGTGCAGCACTCCTCACTCCTGAGGGGAATTAGCAAGTCTGAACCGTTGCCTGTGGCACACCTGCAAAGGTCTTGAAATGCTAAGCTTTTAATTAGACTGAAATTTGTTGCTAGCAGGCCAGACACTCACTAACGTTAATCATAATATCAGTTTTACATACAAGTACTTCAAGTACGACTAGATGTGCTGACAACATGAAGTGTTAGAGTGGAAAATCTTGCAGCTGTGAAGTAATGCTGGATGGACCTACATTGTTTATTGATGTAGTGGTGTGTTATTGTTCCCTATTTTGAATGGCACAATCTCCTGCCCTTTGTCCTTAACACCTCACCACAACCCAAGAGTTGACTTGTGTGTGAAACATTTTTTGTTTCTTTTCCATAAAAAAAAAAAAGAAATGACCCTCTGGAATTGGCTGAACTCTTGCATCAGGACACCACTAGCATTATTAATCTGAACTCTTTCTCAGAATTTTCTTTGCTTTTCTCTCTGCTATGCCAGATTTCTCAACTCTTGGACATACAGTACTTGGGTCCAGTATTTTGTTTAATTTGGTCCTTTTTGCCACGTTAGCTATCAGTGGCAGTGTAAGGAACAGTAATTGATGGATAGATTTGAATCTGTATTGTGTACATGAGCACCACATCTCAACATGTCAGAGCATATGTCTTGTAAACATAATATCTTGGAAGTAGTGCTTTATATGTAAAGGGAAATTAACATTTAACATTTACACACACACATACGTATATATATATATATATATATATATATATATATATATATATATATATATATATATATACAGTATAGCTATATATATAGCCGTTTCTTTTTCTGTTTTTCCAGAATTGGCTGAACCTTTTCCCCAGGACACCACCAGCATTGTTAATCTTGTCTCTTTCTCAGAATAGTCTGAGGGGGAACAGGATTTGGCAAATGATGCAAGATCGGACTTGAACTTGCATCACCCATCTGAGCACCACATCTCAACGTATGACAGCACATGCAGTAACTGCTACATGCTGAGACTTTGAAGTTTTTTTTTTTATATGTATTGATTTTTAAAAGTTGGAGTCGGATATTGTCCATAACAGCCTTTAGTTTTACATCACAGTCTGACAAAACCACACATGACAGCTTGTACAGAGAATGAAAACAATGAAAATACTTAAAAAATTTAACGAATCCTAGCCACTTCACAATAAGTTGATAGTTGGTAAAATAAATAGTTGATGTATGAGTGTGTTTGCATAAGTTTGATGTATAAGTTTGCACAACTAAGGAAACTGAGGAAACAATGAAGCAGAAATGTTTGTAAAACTTTATTTTTATTTTTTTATGAATTATTTTTTTGATAATCACACAAATTGCTGCAGCTGGGACTGTGAGAGAGGCTAAACATACTTTTCTCTGTTTATTACACAAGTGCCACTCATATTTACAGTGTTTACTGGCAGGGACACTTTGCATTGTTTAGGAACAAAGTTCTCATCAATTCTGGACCAAGCGCTGCTTGGCTAATCACAGTTCCCAGTGGGATGTGGTGTGTGACAATGTGTCCCATTTATTCCTTATTATGTTTCAGCTATCAAAGAATGTCCTCACTGCTCTTTCCAAAAACAATAAATGCAGTTAATGAGATAAACATGATTACCAATAAATCTTCTGGGATTTTGACTTTGCTACAAAGGCTAAGTGTCACAGTGTCTGTTGTATTTCCACTGGGTGTCCACTAGATGTCCCTTCCTTCCTGTCTCCATTCATCCTGGAACCACATTTCCCATAATCCTTGTTTGTTCCCATCACTTGTGATTGCACCCAGCTGTTCCCATTTATGTTGTTAGTGTCTGTGCATGAATACCTTGGGTGCTTCTCAATATCCCTCCTCGTCTCCTCGCTCCTCCGTCCTCCATCCTATGACCCGGAAACCAATCGAGCTCAGCCATCTTGAAGGACATCTCAATTCTCTAATTGCACTGCGAGGAGGCGAGGATCGAGGAGTGAGGAGGCTTCCAGAGGAGCTATGAGCGAGGATGCACAGGTGTACCCTTTGCGGAAGAGTTTTATCGACTAAACATGACGCACGTATCAATTCTCCTCCCCCTTCACATCTGTCACAAACATTTGAATTTATACTTTACTTTTGTAGTTTACATAAACCACACAACTCACATATTTCAACAAGGTATCTTGCTTTATTATTATTTATTATGAATTTCTTAAATAAACAAACTTTAACAACATAAGGGCAGATCCTTTGAGCACTGCTGATGACGCAGTGAAGTGACGCTCGAGTGATCAAGTATTCCAAAGTATAAAAAAAGCTTTCATTCAATTCCTCCGTCCTCATTTTTTTTCCTTGCAGCCTTCCCTCGTGTCCTACAGGGGGTGGAGCTGAGACGCGAGGAAAGGAAGCGAGGAAAGGAAACGAGGATGCACAAATAAGAATTGAGAAGCACCCCTTGTCTGTGTTAGTTCATGTCACGGAGTCATTATTGTATGTCACTCGTCTACTCTAAGGTCTGGTTTCAAGTTTGTTCTCGTTTTTGTTCTTGCTTGTTTTGTTTATTTGTTCGCTGACTGATTAAATGGTTTTCGACACTGGCATGGGTGACTACGATTCTGATTATTTGGACTTTGACTCTTGCATGGATGACGATTATTTGGATTGCCCTGATTACCATGTTGCTGCGTTTGGATCCACCCATTTCTCCGCTAGCGATCGTGACACTAAGCTTCTTAACTGTGGGTGTTTTGACCCCGTTCCCCTGCTTTTTGAATGTCTGGATCCTGATTCCATGAAAATTAGAGTATGGCTTAGCTCTTGGTATAACTTTTACCAGGAACTGAGCCTTTCTGCTCTGGTCAAAAAGCTTTGAAAATCATTATATTGACATGTGTAAGGTAATGGCCTATAGGTCATAAGGGGACACAGATAACTATTTACGCAGTGTCAAAGATTGAGACTGAAGCCATTGTAGATCAGGGGCTCGTTCTTCGTACGTCGCTAACTCACTTAGCTGGATTTGATTGTTGGCGATTTGGCATGATCTTGGATTGTTTGGTTCTTCGACGCTCATCCTGGAGTTGCTGTCATAGCAACAGGTGCGCAAGCTTAAACCTGCTCGCGAGCAGGCTTATTTCATGAAACAGGATTAGATCGCGGCTTCATAAGCGGAGATGATACGGGAAGTGTTTTAGCACAGCGCGATAGTGTAGGATACTTTCTGAGATATATTTTTTTTCTCGTGAAACGATCGTGAGGGTGTTTATACATTATTTTGTTGGAAACGCACATTAATGTTCGACTCGTCGGAGTCAGGCTTTAACAACAGCACAAAATGTTTGCTTTGCCCTAAAATTCTTTGCCAGTGATAAAGTGCTGTCTGTCGTGCCATTCGCAAATTTTACCTGGGGCTCAACCAGTTTTTAGTTTTTTTTTTTTTTGTGGCAATTGCAAGCCATTTAAGATCTAAGATTGTAAAGCAGGGTTTTTTTTTTTTTTTTTTTTGCCAACGCAGGTATATTATAATTTTTAATGAAGATTGTGCAATCATGACCATGCCGATTATAGGTGTGTTCGACATCGGCTGTGGCTGGATGTAAGCGATCGGCGAGAGTAGCCGCGTGCAGGCGGGGAGGAGCTGCAAATGGAGACGTGAAGTCGGACACTTTCTGGTTCCCGTAGTGACCGCTCACGTGGTGTTTGTATACTTTACCACAGCTGAAGTGAAATAAATTCAATATTTGCCAAATGCACAGATGTTTCCGACACATTTTCATTCAATACTTTATGTACTGCTTCATACTGCATCTGTTTGAACAAGAATAAATTTCAAAATAGCCACTATCAATGAAGTGCAGTCGACGTTTTTTAATCACTTTTATTTTGATAAACATAACACAATATAGCCTAACATCCCGACTACATGAAAAGAGTGTTTACTGTTATAAAAAAAACTGATTTGTGAGCTTTAGTGGAACTAAAGGTGTGAGAATAAACACGAAACGCACGTGATCGTTGTCATGCGGTGAAGCTGCGCTGGCTTGAGTTCTCCGGCTACTCTCGAATCGCTCTCGCGGTATTTTGATGGCATACGTCACAGTCACGTGGCATCGGCGCTGTATCAAGTCGGACAACATTTCTAACGGGCATGCACTGCTTCAAGTCAGCCGCCGATCGGTCTGCGCAGAGCTGCATGAAGTCGAACAAGCCTTTTGACTTGCAGTATGTCCCTCAGGCTTCACTAACGTGATTGGTGCCATAGACTATAGACAGCACACATGTTCCCATCAAGGCCTCAATGAAGGGGATTTTGTGAACAGAAAGGGGGCTCACAATGTAAATGTGCAGCCAAGTTACTATTGCGATTCTTAATATTCCAGATTGGTAATATTATATCAAATTTTTTAAAAAATCAGTTGACTGAGTAAAATCTCTTAGATAGTGTGTGATTATGTTCCATATCACAAATGTGGAAGCGAAATGGCCAGGATCTGTGCATGACTCAAGTATTTTCAGAGATTCACATTTATGCACATTATTTGAACGTGGTAAGGAAAATTATAAATATCAAGCTCACTGTATTACATGTCACAGGTCGGGAGGGTCGACCGGGTCTACCCCCTCCCTTTAGAATGAGTACTACTGAGGAGCGGACCAGAAACCAAGCAGACAAAGGAGAGTAAAACTTAGACAGATTTTATTGACTTAAAATAATTTGTTTGTAAATTAAAAAGCTTCTTCTTCCTCCTCAGTATCCAGCCGCTGCAGGGGACGTCGACGGGACCACAGGTGAGTACTCGATACAGTCAGCCCTTCTCGGGCTCTTCGGATGCCCAAGGCTCTCGGCTGTGGAGGGGACGTGGACTGGACAGCAGGCGAGGACTCTCAACACGGTTGACCCTTCTCAGGCTCTCAGTGCCAAAGGCGTACTCTCAATACGGATTGACTCTTTTCAGTCTCTCAGTGCCAAAGGCGTACTCTCAATACGGTTGACTCTTTCCAGCCTCTCAGTAGAATCGACTCTTCTCGATCTCTCAGGTGCAGAAGGTTTACGGCTGTGAAGAGACCCTCGCCTGGACAGCCAGTGAGTGCTCCAAGGACTCAGGTGCAGAAAGCTTACGACTGTGAAGGGGGCGTCGACTAGACAGCAAGTGAGTAATTCGAGTACGGTTGGTTCTTCCCAGTATAGCAGGTGCGGAGGGCTCAGACTTCGCATTCACTCAATCTCTTCCTCAGAAACCTCCAGACTGTAACACAAGACAAGGGCGATGAACACGTGACAGGATTCTTTACATCATGCGTGCAGCACTTCACCTCAACCACACTCGGTGGGACACAGCAGTTACACACGTCACTCTCATCCACCCCGTGAAATTTACGGCCACGGCCCACCTCCTCCTTCTGAACAGTGGGGGCAATAAGACGGAAGAAATTTAGCGACATCATTCATGCATCACAACAGCTGTCTTCTCATTCCGGTGTCTAGTCTCCTTTTCCTGTATCACTTCTCTTCATATCTAATGTCTTGATGTATAAATCACATACAATACGGCCAGTAGAAGGTTTGTACTTATCTTCACCCAGGTAAGAGGACTTGATACTTTCGAGATGACTTCTCCTTTGCCTCTCCGTTCCACACCACCCAGTTTCTTCGTAGCGGATTCCTTTCCGCGGGTCGATCTCACCAGCCGGCTTGTCCCACAGAAACTCTCAGCCCACCTCGTCGCGGGAAGCGCGCTGCTGCTCACACCATGCTGCTGCTGCCCCGTGCTGCTCTACCGTCCCTTCTTTGTCTCCCAAAGCTTTGTTTTTATCCGTTTCAAAAAGCTGTGTGTCCCAATCATCAAACAGCCCCTTGATGCGCCGCACCTGCTGTCACTTTGTCATCAGCGGCTGCTGTTGCCATGGTAGCGATGCATACAAGGCTGGCTGGGTGTTCAGTTGAAAACACTCCGGGTGGAAACATCCCTCCGTGGACTATTTAGTTCCGCCTCTATTTCGTCACCTTGTGACACATACACTTATGCTTATCCTAACAGAACTGCATTTTTACATTATACAGGTGATTACAACAGGATCCTGCTTGGACACTGGTGTTTTATGACCCCATTCCCTGACCCAAACCAGTTACAATGCAGCTCTAGGACAAGGGCACACAATGAAGTGAACTTTAGCCAACTAAAGTGTCTGAAAAGTCTGAGGGTTGCACCTGACAGGGCCTGAAGACATTGTTGCATGGGCTATATTACACAACATTGCCACCATCAGAAAAAATATAAAACATTTCATTAAATGTTTAATAAAAGACAAGACAAATATGCTTAGTTCTTTGAGTTTTATTTTAATTGTTCTTTGTAAAGAAAAGCCAGTGATCAACCCACCTTTTGATAGCACTCTGTGTGAAATAATATATTAGCACTCTGAAGTTCCTTTGAAGCAACTCATCTCTAGTGCCAAGTTTTTTTCAAAATACTCTATTTTCTAAGGGTAGGGGTGGTTTGGGGTAAACCTGTCAACACATGTCTTATGCAACAAAAATTAAAAGGAAAAGTACATCACTGCCCACCTCTGTATCACTGCTTTGTGCAGACTCTTCTGTAGGCCTTTCTGTAGATGTGGACTGCTGCAACTCATATAGCATTCAGAAATAATAGGTAAATCAAGTGTAAATTAAAATTACACTTAAAATTAAGTTATTTATGCACTTACGGATACTTTCTCCAAAAGACAGTCATCTGAGAGGGTTTCTTCACTGTCCTGTTCATTGTGGGGAAAAATGGGCATTACAAAGTGTTGAACTTTTTGATGTTTTATTAACAAGGTTCGGGAGGAACACGTTCTAATGATCAAACAATCAAGTCAGCCAGCTGTCAGCAATCAGTAATCAACTGGTCCACTCAATCAGCACAAATAAAGCCTATAAATACACACAGTCAACTCACCCATATTCCTCGGCAGTTTTCAGCATCCCTCCACCACCCCATCTCCTCACACTTGCCTAGTTATCTTCCTAAACAGAGATACGGGGGAGTACTCTGGGTTGGGGCCCAATTTCCGAGCTCGGAGCCCTCCCCCCGGACAGCACGCCAAATACGCATAACCATTTTTATTCTCTGATCATTGGTAAGTGTGAACTCGTGAACTTCCCTTTTGATGTAAAGTTATGAAAAGTCCACTTACTGCACATGCTTCAGCCAACACTTTCTTGGGAACAGATACAAGTGTTGGTGTATTGTTTACAACTGCACAAAAGAGGAAAACACAATTTAATTACAATGAAGTACACTGGGGGGAAATGTGATCAATAACTCATGGCAACATATTTTTTTACATTAACTACATGTAGTTCCCTTTCAAGGGAACTCGAGCTGTGTCGAGACGCTGTGGGAACACCCCTGCGTGATTGCGTCGTGAAGCACGTGTATAATCAGTCCAATGGAGAGACGAGACGTCATAGGCGGGTGACGTCATCGACCAGGAAACTATAAAGCACACCTGAAAACAGACCGCGCTAGCTTCTGTGCCTTCAGCAAGCGCTCTGTGATCTTGTCTCTGTCTATTTATTGTTGTTTGTCCACAAGCATATATATATATATATATATATATATATTAGACAGGAGTATGGAGAGCAACAGCCTTGGATCGTGTGTTCGTCCCTGCCCTCGCTTCATCTGAGTGGGGACACACGCGATTCATGTGTTGTCTGTTTGGGAGTGGAGCATGCACGGTCAGCTCTAGTAAATTGGGGCTGACAGTGTTCATTCATAAATTCCCGACGTGTAACATATGCACTATCGAGAGTTTTAGCTCTGCTCTTGTTGGCTTTCTTCTCGAGGGAAGAAAGTCAATAAAGATTTGGCTCGGATCTCGCGTTTGCCGAGGCAGTGCGTAGATTACGGGTCTGCAATAAAGATTATGTGACTCGATCTCGGATCTCGCGTGTGCCAAGGCAGCGCGTAGATTACGGGCTGCATAAGAGTCGTGGCTCGGATCTCGCGCTTGCCGAGGCAGCGCATAGATTATAGGTCTGCATCTCTACAATAAGAATCTATGGCTCAGATCGTGCACTTGCCGAGTCAGCGCGTAGATTATGGGTCTGCATATTTGCATAATAAAGTGACTCTTCTCACGTTTGCCGAGGCAACGTGTAGATAATGGTCCACAATGTACAGGCTAATATGCACAGGGAACCAAGTGATGGGAAATTTCCCTTTCTCTCGTTCTCTTATGATTGTTTGAAAACTAATTTTGTATTCTTTATTGTTTGAGATTATAATATGAGCTCGATCAGTGGTGGGCCGTCAGAGCCAGCAAGGCCTTCTCTGCTGGCCTAAACACTCAGAGATTCTAAATCAGAATCACTGACTTGCACTTTAATATATTTTTTCCATGAATGAGTATTAAATTATTCCCAATAGTTCATTCTCTTAATTTCATAGCTTTTCTCTTGGTTGCGCTGCTTCCAGTAGTGTATGTTTATTTTAGTGCTTTTATCCAATCATATTTCAGCCATCATGCGTTGCCAGGGTCAAAGAAATCTGCCTTCAGGCCTTCAGAATCGACAGTGCGGGCGCCTGTAGCTTGCAATGAATGGCAATGAAACCGTTGCTTAAACCAATCAGATAAGCAGTCAGATTTAATCAGCCAATCAGATTTCGATTTGACTGCAGCGGGCCATCTAGCAGGCATACAATAACGTCAGCATTTTCACGTTCTTTGATTGGATGCTCAGAGCGCGTACTATTACTGGTAGTCAGTAGGCTATCCGCATCTGTAGCGAACTGCAAACTAAAATATATTCCTGTAGATTTAATAGTTTTTCAACCCACAAATTAATGTTTCTTTCCCTCCTTGACCTCAAACCTACCGGAAAAAATCCCTCATTCAGCCTGAGCTTAACGCAGAGTCACGGAACTCTATTCGATCTGTCCGGGTAAAAACTGACTAATGTAAGTTATGCCACGAATGATTTTGAAGGCAAAAGTCCCGCTGATCTCATTGCTTTCGTTCAAAACTCTGTGTGAGAGCATGGGACAGCTGTACACATCGTCAGGTTATGCGGTGACTGTGTCCACTGCTTCTGTCGAGCAGACACTCTCTAAAGCGAATTAAAACTTATGCTAGAAATATGACGGGACTCGACTTTCAGCATTAGACTCGTTATTGTTGGAACTGAAACGCACAGATAATTTAAGTCTTCCTGAGGAAAGAAATAAGGATGGATTTTGTGTAAAAAATAATCAGTAGTTTTGGTGAGTATAATGCTTTTTTTTCCCTTGGTGAATCTGATTTTCTTAATTTTTCTTTTAAATTTATGATCGAAACTTAATTTTTTTTCAAACATCCATACTATTTTAACCATTGAACGACAAGATAAGGGAGGCTCCGTTTCTGAACTTATAATCGGAACGCAAGAACAACTGTACACAAACAGCCAAACTCACGCGCTCGTTTCTCTCTAACGTTAACGGCCTTTTCCAAACTCACCGCATTAACCCAATAACTGCCGGTGCAAAATAAAAACAACAATTATAGCGTCTTTGCGCTGCTACACTATTAAAAGTTATTAATTCAGGTAGGACAGAAGGCCTAGGTGTGAAATGCACGGCCCGCCACTGAGGTCTATATTAATACACTATAGGCTTTAAACTAGACCGTTTCTACTTGTCTGGTTTATATTTGGCTGCATATAATTTTTGAGAAAATTAAATATGTACTCATCTAATCTTTGAGTTAAATGTCTGTATTTATAGGCTACTATTCAGCTTTTTCATCCAGACCGTTTCTACTTGTCTGGTTGATATTTGGCTGCATGTCATTTTTGAGAAAATTAAATATGTATTCATCTTATCCTGGAGTTAGATGTCTGTATTAATATACTATTCAGCTTTTTCATCCAGACCGTGTTTACTTGTCTGGTTGATATTTGGCTGTATTTAATTGAGAAAATTAAATATGTACTCATCTGATCTTTAAGGAGTCATTTATTTCTGAGGAAATAAATGGTTGTTCCCAGGAGGAAATGGATAACACCTCATTATATGGTGCCCATCTCCCTTCGGTGCCCTCCAGCGAGTTCTAGTCTCAGTGTCTGACTCACAAAAGGGGGGTTTAAAATGGGGTCAGTTCGGTTATTTCCTGCCGGTCATCCGTTTCAGGATTGGCCGGATTGGCTTCTCAAGCTATACTAGAGACCAGTCTCGAGAGGCTGGTTCCTTTTAGTAGTCTCAGCCATAGTTATTTTGGGATAGACATATCTGAGGATAGTCGTTATCTCGAAGAAGGCTTCGACTAAGAAAGAAGTCCTGACGCCGAGGCTATCAGGCTTCTGAGGGTGGCCCCCCTCCGGGCAGAGACGGGTTCGAGAATCCGCGTCTCCTCGGCACCCTCTGGGGGGCGACTCTCTGAGGAGGGTCGCAGCGCTGCCAGTTCGGTTGTTCCCTGCCGGTTCGCCGTTTCAGGGCTCCGAGGTGTCAGCGTCCCCAAACGATCCTCCGAGGAGGGTTGTAGAACAGTCAGTTTGGTTTTCCCTGCTGGTTTGCCGTTACAGGGCACCGAAGTGGCTGTTCGACCAATACCAGAGGCCAGTCTTGAGAGACTGGTCCCCTTAGTAGATTTTATGGCAGCGTGGAAGCTACTGCCAAATATATCTCGTTGGGTCCTGCTCACTATAGAAAAGGGTTACAGAATTCAGTTCGGTTCTCATCCACCCATATTTCTAGGGGTCCTCCTTACAGTGGTGGACCCCGAGCAGGCTCTGGTCATGTTATCATTCCTGGGAAGCGACTCTCTGAGGAGGGTCGCAGCGCTGCCAGTTCGGTTGTTCCCTGCCGGTTCGCCGCTTCAGGGCACCGATACCAGAGGCCAGTCTCGAGAGACTGGTCCCCTTAGTAGATTTTCTGGCAGCGTGTAAGCTACTGCCAAATATATCTCGTTGGGTCCTGCTCACTATAGAAATGGTTTCAGAATCGGAGCAAGAAGTACAGACTCTTCTGCAAAAGGAGGCTATAGAAAGGGTTCCTCCTCCCAGTAGGGCGTCAGGGGTTTACAGCCGTTACTTCATTGTTCCAAAGAAGGATGGATGCTTACATTCAAACAGATTGTGTCACAGATTCAGTCCGAGGACTGGTTTGTCACGATAGATTGAAGGACGCGTCCTTCCATGTAGCCATCCGTCCTCCACATAGGAAGTCCCTGAGGTTCGCTTTCGGGGGCGAAGTGTACCAATATCGGGTTCTTCTCTTCGGCCTAGGTAAAACTAGGCCAGTCACTCACTGCGAAACGGTTTCAGAGACTGGTGGGTCTCATGGCAGCTGCGTCCAACGTAATAACTTTTGGCCTCCTGTACATGAGACCCCTGCAGTGGAGGCGCAGGACCAAGGGGTTTTCTCCGAGGGGAAATCCGTTTCGCATGATCACGGTCACGCGCGATGCCTACGTGCCTTAGTCATGTGGAACAAACCTTGGTTCCTCGCCCAAGACCCAGTGCTGGGGGCTTCTTGTCGATGTGTAGCTATCGACGGATGCTTCCCTCACAGGTTGGGGGGCGATCATGAGTGGTCGCTTGGCGAAAGGTCTTTGGCAGGACCATTTACTCTCTTGGCACATAAATCGGCTAGAAATTATGGCGGTGTTTTGATCTCTCTCTCTCTCTCTCTCTCTCTCTCTCTCTCTCTCTCTCTCTCTCTCTCTCTCTCTCTCTCTCTCTCTCTCTCTCTCTCTCTCTCTCTCAAGCACTTCCTGCCAGACCTGAGAGGTCACCATGTGCTTGTCTGCACGGACAACACATCGGTGGTCTCTTACATAATCCAGGAGCAGACATCCTGTCGAGGCAGGGGCCGAGGCCCGGGGAATGGAGACTCCACCCTGAGGTGGTGGAGCTCCTATGAAAAACTTTGGTCGAGCAGAAGTAGACCTTTTCGCATCTTAGAGAACACACACTGTCCACTATGGTTCTCACTCAGTCAGCCAGCTCCTCTGGGGCTGGACGCTATGATGCAGACGTGGCCGAGGTCACGTCTGTACACATTTTCCCCGATCTCTCTGCTCCAGGGAGTTCTGGACCCTCTGGAGATTCCGCTCGGGGGGGACTTTTTCTCTCAGTCGAGCGGGTTAATCCTTCCCCCCCGCCCAGAATTGTGGAAACTTTGGGCTTGGCCTCTGAGGGGGCCCAGCTCATAAGTTCAGGTCTCTCAACTGAGGTTGTTGAGACCATCCTCAACTCCAGAGCTCCCTCCACGAGGAAACTCTACACCTTGAAGTGGAAATTGTTCACTTCCTGGTGCGGAGAGCAGCAGCTGGACCCAGTCATCTGCCCTATGGTTGCAGTGCTGGAGTTCCTGCTGGAGCGTTTCTCCGCAGGTCTATCCCCCTCCATACTAAAGGTGTACATGGCGGCCTTAGCTGCTTACCATGTCCCTTTAAGTGGTGTATCCTTGGGGAGATACCCTGTAGTACGTTTCCTTCGCGGCACTGTGAGGCGTCTGACCAAGATACTAGGAGTATGGCTGCCTCAAAGGCTATGACTTGGATCTAGGCTTCACTCCGGGGTCTAGGGTGCTTGCTTCTTAGTGTGCGCAATGACTTCACACAGAACAGGCATTTGCTATTATGGCGTAGTGGGTATAGTGTTCCCACAGCGTCTCGACGCAGCTCGAGTTCCCTTGAAAGGGAACGTCTCAGGTTACGACTGCAACCCTGGTTCCCTGAGAGGGAACGAGACACGTCGCCTTGCCATACTCCCTGCATGCCTGTGATCGACTTGCTTCGGCCTATCAGAAGCTAGCGCGGTCTGTTTTCAGGTGTGCTTTATAGTTTCCTGGTCGATGACGTCACCCGCCTATGACGTCTCGTCTCTCCATTGGACTGATTATACACGTGCTTCACGACGCAATCACGCAGGGGCGTTCCCACAGCTTCTCGACGCAGCGTCTTGTTCCCTCTCAGGGAACCAGGGTTACAGTCGTAACCTGAGACATTTCACACATGTACACTTTCACAAGTCAAAGCAATTCATTACTACTCAAGGTTTAACAGTTGATATGACTGGACCAGTCATTTGGATTATAGGCCAATGCAGCAACAAATTATTTTACAGTAGACTAGGATCATTTAAAGCTCATTTACCAGCAGTGAAGGTGTTGCTGCTCCTGGCCTCTGGCTGTGGGTCTGAGGAAGAGCTGAACCCAGGGATGTCCTCCACAATGGGTCGGTTCACATTCAACCCAAGGGTCAGCTCTTTTGCCTGGGTATAATGTGGGGGTGCAGGACCACCACCTGTTTGTTTTTCTTTTCTTTTTTTACTCAGCCTTTTTCTTGGTTGCTTTTATAAACAGGAAAACATTTATTAACAGTGCCTTTTTAAAAGAGACTATAGTATAAGTAGTAAAAATTACCATTATGTAGAATATTCTAGTACTTGACTTTTACTTGTTCCCATGTTCTAGTGGGTGGTGACTCTGACATTACAATGAACAAAGTTATTAATTATTTAGAAATGATTAAAATACAAAATATATACTGTACTGTAATAAGTGATAAAAACATCTGACATGGTCACTACAAACTTAATTTGTCTGCTACTTTTTGCAAGCCCTCTCTCCTGGCTTTTGCACACTTTGAGGTGTTCCCTGTCGTTTTAATTAAGATTTCAAATTCAGCATATGCTTCAAGCAATAACTCTTGCTCTGCTGCGGTGAAAAACTGAGCACGCTCTTTGGCCACGGTGAGCAGCCAATAGCAGCGTTGCTGATCAATGTTTCTACTATCGATACATATCCCCTTTTAAACCAGCGCATGAACGCGCAATTATCTCAGATAACTCAATCCAGCTATACTAATCATAACCGGCAGGAGTGTTCGAAGAACCTGATTAGCCGGATCATGATGAGCACGATGATATTATCTTGGATGTCTCGTTTGATCTCGGATGTTTTAAGCAACGTACGAAGAACGGGCCCCTGCTCACATTCGACTGAATCCTCTGTTCAGTGTCCAGAATCTTAAGGGGTGGAGACGGACTTTTGATTTGAGCTCTGCGACTTCTCCAACATGGGGAGGTGGAGACAGACTTTTGACTTGAGCTCTGCGACTTCTAAGGGGCCTGCCTCGGGCCCTGCCTCGGGCCCTGCCTCGGGCCCTGGGTACTCGGTACCCTTTATCCCCCCAGTACCACGTCCCTGCAGCCAATTGCTAATTAACACAGCTGTGGGTGGCTGGGTCTCAGAGAGGTCATTTAGCACACACAAAGATCTTTGACCAGCTAAAGGGAGCCATTGTTCATGTTCTCTGACAGGAAGTGCAAAAACGCAGAGGTCAATTATGTAAAAAAAAAAAAAAATCACCTTTAATACACTCTAAGAATGATCAGGTGAACAATTTATAGTTTTTCTGTTTTTATTTTTCATATTTGTATAAAATTCACAGTTTAAGTGATTTATTAAGAACAAAATGGCATAAATATGCCAGAAATATGACATTGAATAAAAAAAAAATATATATAACAAATGCAAACCTATGGAAAAGATGAAGAACATTTAAAAAGGACTTCTGAACCACTTCAGCCCATTGGTCACTTGTCTACAAAAACCAACCAAACAAAAACAAACCCACAATATTCACTTGATGTTGCACTCTGACTATATTTGACCTTGGACTGAAAATAGTAACATTATCATCAGCCTCTCAGTGCAGTACAGAAAAAGACAGCCATGTCAGTTTAATGATCATACATGCCTTAGTGAAATAAAATCTATTGCGCATCATTTGAGGCCCGTTCACACCAAGAATGATAACTATAACGATAACTATATTATCGTCCACTCCACACCAGTGGACGCTTTAGTCCTGTTTATTCTAAGTGCACACTGCAGTTATGTCATCTGTCACTTTAAATGCTTCAGCTCTTTAAAGTTTGGTGAATTCTGATTGGCTGTAATTTTTTTTAATCGTTCATCAGCTGGAGTCCAGCAATATAATTTCTCTGTGCCATTATCGTTAGAGCTGTGATGTGGACTCTCGACCTTTAGAAATATCTTCATCATTATCGTTATAGTTATTGTCCTTGGTGCGAACAGGCCTTTAACGTGTGTCCATGGCGATTACCCAGAGTTCATGCATTCTGCAAAGTAAATAAACCATATATTTTGTATCTGTTTGGATTTTGCCTCACCTGAGAACTTGTATTGACTATAAATATGGCCTGTGGGCATGACTTCTTTTTTATTATTATCTTAATGATGCTTAAGAGTGTCAACTGCCTTCTAAGCACTGGGTTTATCATAGATGATTTGGTGCAATTCAGTGATCCCCTCAAAATATTACACAATAATATACAACAAAACAAGACAAGAGAAAAGAAAAGAAAAGTAATGTCTACACAATGGAAACAAATCTCTATAAGTAGATAACATTAGTGATGCTAAAGGATGTTTTTACACTCTTTACCAGAACTAATCAATACTATTTGTGAAGCTGTTATTGTTGTTACTGTTATTCATGTTCTCCTTTATGCTGTTGTTATTGTCGTTGAGGCGCAGGCCTTGCTGTTTCCTAAGGCCGCGAGGCATTACATTCTTCTGTACAAATAGTTTCTGGAGGAACCAGTCACTGATGCTCAAAGGGAAGTAGCTGCAGATGAAGTACATGAGCCTTAAACCTGGCCCGGCGTAGTATCGCACCTGAGGTTGAGGAGAGAGGAGTGCGTCCACAATGGTGTTGATGACAGGACTCAGATCCTCATTAGCTGTTTTTGCGTAACTCTGGAAGAGTTCCTTGGTCTCCAGCATATATTCTTCCCCATATTCTTCAAGAAGGCTTGGTGGCAAGTTCTGGATCAGGTTCTTGTACTCTTTCTCCCAGTACTCTGTGTTGCTGCTCTGCCCTGCAAGGTAAGAAAAAGAGCCGAAAGCATGATGCAACGGGCTAACAAAGGTGGGGGACATGGAAAAATCCACCCAGAACAGATTGGAGACATTGAAGGGAATGCAAACAGAGGTCTGGGGAAACTTTATTAAGTTATTTAAATTGCATTTATAGACCTGCATTTGGCTGGACTATCTGTTCAGTGGGCGTGTAAAGGAGGACTCAAATGTCAACTCAAAACCTGATGGATCCCTGAGGTTCAGATGTAAATAAACAGCTAAAATGAGAACTTTTTCTCTCAAGATGTGAGAAATATCTGACGGGGCCATTCACTAGGAAAAAGCAGCGCTGTCTTAATTTAATTAGCTTGTTTTGTTATGTGTCCGATAACAACACAAAAAGGTATACGTTTAGAAATGGAAGAAATAAATGGTAATTTCACATCTTGCGTCTTTTAATTAATTTAGCTACAAACAAGCTAATATCTACAAACCAGTTCATTCAACTACTGTAGATGTTAAAAAGGTGGTTGGCGGTTTATATACCAAATTGTCCATATGTGTGGCCTTGGGCCATGTTACACAATTTGCCTGAACAGTGTGTGTTTTATAATAAAGGAAAGCCTAATTTCATCAAATTACAACCACTGTGATGAGACTACAAAGAATGGCAATATACAGACAAGTGAATCATCACACTGGAGGCATACAGTGTGTGTAACTCGATTTCACATTGTAAAAATGTTAATCACCTGTCTTAAAGGCAGAGGGTAAGATAGTGGAGACTTTGACACCCCATGGCTCCAGCTCATGACGAAGTGTATTGATAAAAAGATTCAGGGCAGCTTTTGAAGCCCCATACGACGCCAAACAAGGGAATGGATGCTCACCTGCAGAATTACAAAGAGAAAGAATGATTAAATGACACAGATATCTTAATGACAATTTAGAGCACTGCACATCCTTGAACATTTTAATAAGTAGGGTTTAGTTAGCGCATTACTGTTTAAACCTGCCACATTGGCAGAGAACCGGTACAATGATGAAATTTATGGGACATACTCCAAAAGTATAATTGTAGGTTTTTTTTTTCTTTTACAGAGAGATTGTCATTCATTGTTGGTGTAATAAAGATCTGTATTGAACCCAGGAAGTCTGTGGAGGTTAATTGCAGTTTGTGACTATTTATAAAACATGTGGTTTTGCCTCAAGCCTTTGACGTATAAAAGAGCTTCTGTTCAAATCATCGGGAGAATGAACGGGAAGACAATAGGCCTCCTATAAGTCCTCAGAGGGAATGACTGTTCATCTCTATTGAGACAGTAGCATCTGCTGCCCATAAACCATTTTGTTTCCTTCAGCAGTGAGACTGCACTGATGGAGACATCTTTATTTAAAAGGGCTGTGCGCCAGTGTTTACGGAGAACTCAACGGTGTCCTGCGCCAGGCTGTTACTCACAGTATCACACTGTTTTGGCACAATGGAGGTAAACAAATGGAGACAAAATATGGGGAGTCAGGAAAAGCTAAAAAATATGCTGATTTCTCCTGCTGACTGAATTCCAGCATGAGCTTAAGCAGAGAGTTGCTCTCTGTTGAGATTGTTAGTGGACACTTGAGAAGAAAAGAAAACAGGTGGATTATAGTTTGGGCTTGGAATAGTGTTTGGTTAGGTGTGATGAAGCCAGATGGAAGGCATAAAATAAACATCTGATGGACAGAGATACATTTTTAAGCGCTGGCAGCTTCATGTGCATGGCAGAGAGAGAGCGAGAGAGACTCCTAATTAGATTTAGCACTGAAACAAGAACCTAAAAACACTCATAAACATGTCATCATATGTATAATTTCATTTACTCTTTCTTTTCTTTCCCTTTTATTAGCGGTGAAGTCTGAGTAGAGTAACTTGATATGTGCATAAGTGCATTAGCTACACTGGTTCTCACATGTGTATCTGTACCTGAAGGGCTAGAGATTGTCACAATCCGGCCTTTAGCCTGTCTGAGAAGGGGCAGGAAGGTTCTGGTGACATGGAGCGTTCCAAAGAAGTTGACCTCCATGCATCCTCTGTAGTTGGACATGAGGGAGAGCTCAGCATCCCCAATATTCACACACAATCCAGCGTTATTTACAAGCCCCCACAAATCTAGAGGAAAAAATCATGCCAGAATTTTATTCATGTAAAAATGAAGAAAATATAAGCTTTAAAGCAAAGGTCGAAGGCCCCCTGTTTTTTTTAACACAATATTCGAAGGCTCCCCAAAAATGCTTGTTTTAAAACTTGTTTTATTAACAGAAACCGGGAGTATTGAAATATTTAATAAATTAAACACTATTCATTTTGTGATTTTGTGTGTTTTTTAAAATAATTTTAATTTATATTTTAATTTATATTTTATTTTAAAATATTTGGTTTCACTTTATTTTGATGGTCCCTTTAACACACTGTTGACTAGAAGTAATGTTGCACCTACATGTCTACTAACTCTCATTAGAGTGTTAGTAGACTGGTAGGGTTAGGGTTAGAATAAGCTGACATATACTTGCAAAGTTACTTATAGTCAGTAGAATGTCTGTTGGGGGACCATCCCAATAAAATGTTAGCAGATATTAAGCAGACAGTCTAATAATCTAATAACTGCTAGTTGACATGTAGGTACAAAGTAACTTATAGTTAACAGAATGTTCAAAAGGGACCATCAAAATAAAGTGTTAACAAATATTTATAATAATTTTTTAATTTAAATACTTTTAATCTATCTTGTGGACCACTTGGATGTTTGCATGCTGAGATGTTTGCATGCTGAGATGTTTGCATGCCACTAGTCTAAAGGGCTCTAAAATTACTGGAGGAACACTGCAAGAGTGTCATCCATTGTGTTGGTCATCACATTTTCATAACACCCAAATTGCTCTGTCAGTGTTTAATAGCTGGTTAAATGAGAGGACAGCATGTTTATTCTGAGATAATGGTTATATTCACTCCCATCCTAAATTAGGGAAATTATTAGCAGAATAAGGAAACCAATGCCTTAACCAAGAAGGGAAAGAAGCAGGGAGAATAAAGAAGAAAGGAAGCCTGAAACAGTTAGTTAAAAACAATTCACTCTTATAAATAAAGATTCTTTATTGGGATCTATGATTTTCTGAAGAACCTTTGACATTCATGGAACCATTCCATTACACTAAAGGTTCTTTGTAGTGGAAAAACATTTCTTCGGTTAATTAAATTATTCTTTACACTAAAAAAAAAAAAAAGGTTCTTAAAGGAACTATTCACTGAAAGGTTCTTAGGGGAACCCAAAATGGAACCAAATGGTTCTTCTATGGCATGGCTGCGAAAACCTTCTTTTCGGAAACTTTATGTGTAAAAATGAATCTACAAAAATGTGAGCATTTGAATATGTCCTCACTTTTCCCTGCTCAGCATCTAAATTGTGGAGGGTAAAACTTTTTCTATGCCCCACCCAGGTTTTGAGAAAGGAAGCATGGAAAAATAGTTATTTTTTCTTTTGGTCCATAAGCCACATGGCGCTGTGGTGTGTGTGATGTTTTAAAATAAAACAGCCCCTTGATGTACTGCCAAATTACGCACCCCCCTTCCACCCCATCCACCCCATCCCCTCCTATTCCCAACACTTTCTCTGAGATTAGACATTCTTGTCTAATCTCAGAGAAAGAAAAAAACATGCTCACACACTATACACATACACATACACAGCCGACTATGCTGAATCGCTTGTAAAATAAACAAATGTTTCACCACTGAGCACGAATTAATTGATTTATTTGACCTACTTGTTGAAAGCATAGTTTCAAGATTGGGTTCAACAGAAATGTTAATGAAAACCACAAGCTGGTTAAAATTTATTAGGGGTAACCAAAAATCATTGGCAGTTTCAAAAATATAACATTCTTACAGGAGTATTTTAGGTTCACTGTGTTCAAACATGTGGGTGTGAGATTGTGTGTGTGTATTTTCTGGCAGAGTGCGAAAGTAAATCCTCACCTCTCATGCCAAGTTTGGCCTTGGTGTCGAGGAGGGCTTGCTGTACCTGCTGAGGCTGGGTGATGTCTACCTGCAGGAGGGTAAGGCGTGATGAACAGACTCTGCGCAAGTGCTTGGCTCCCTCCCCGTCCAGGTTCAATACGGTAGCAAACACTTCAAACCCCATTGCATCTAACCGCTTTGCTGTAGCATTACCAAACCCTGAATCACAACCTGCAGAGACAGGGGAGGGAAACATGAATGTTATGCCAATATATTAGAAATCAAAACACTGATACTCCTTCTAAATACTCACATTTTGGCAATATTTGACAGTAATTACACTTAAATGGCATGCTATGCAACACCACAGCAACATTGTTATTACCATAATAGCTGTTTTGGAATCATTTTAGAACACTTCAGCCAATTTCAGAAAACTTTCTTATGTGAAAAACGATCGAAAACTAGGGACGAAACACCATCAGCATTGGTGACATGTAATCTCACTACTATGACCTCTGAACATCAATAAAGTTCAACCAGAACGGTACAACAGGAAACAAAACAAAAGCAATTATAATTATATAATACAATTATATAAAGTCTTCATCCCACATCAAGTTGCATGACAGTGTGATGCATCAATCTCTGAAACATGACTATTATCTCTTTACTAAATTACACAACTGAAAGAGATAGTAAAGTTGGTGTCCTTCGGTTTGAAGACAATGCCTTTACCGTCCCAAGGGAGATTGTGGTTTTGGTGCTGTATTACTAAAATGTTAAAAATGCAAATCAGGACTCAACTAAAAAAATCCAGCCATGGTTACAGATGCATGCTCATGGTTGATATCTGGGATGCACACACATTTACAGAAGTGGTGGCAGGGAATGACACATTAATAAAAAAATATAACATCATACCAAACCCATAGGAACTTTACCCCCAAGACACAGAAGAATGTGAAAAAAAGACAAAAAGGAGAATAACAGCAGACTTTCTGTTCTTTTTCTATCCCTGATGTGCAAATTGTTCTTGGAAATGAACGGCAGTACACTACAGATTCTGGAAATAAAAGTGACATGAATAGATACACAGACATTAATGTTTCTCTCAATGTAAGGTCTACAACATAATTGAACTACTGGAATTTAGAAATGAAAGTTTTGTGTGAGTGCCAATTTTTATAATCTTTGTTCTTTTACAATTGATTATTAGGAATTTTGTTTCCATCCAAAACAACTTATTCCATTCTTTGTCCTTTTTGTTTGGCAGGCAAGTTGTAAAGCTACAAAATAAATAAAAAATAAAATGAAAATAATAATAATAATAATAAAACTGATGCATGTTAAGTGTATCAGAGTTCAGTGACCTCACTTTTCACCTCGAGTTTGTTAATGTGTGGCAAACAATTATACACCAGTTATGATAACAGCAGTTACACAAAACCCCAATCTCACCTCTGCATTTTATCTCAAGGTCCTCTGAGGACACACACATATCGGTCAGTGCACTAGCTGGGCTCTTTCTTTGTCAGTGTGTTATCCGTCATAGATACACAAAGTATTCCTCAATAAACACGCCGAGCCTGCAGAAGGGAGGGTCTTGGGATAGGGGAGTTAAAAATACATGAATCAAGACTAACATACTTTAGATTATTATTATTATTATTATTAAATAATGCAACTGTTCAGATTTACCTTGAATTATAACTGTTTATTATCACTCTATTATCATCACTTAGATTAAACGTGGATGATCTTCTTTTTAAATATTGCCATTACCCAGATAAGTTATTCCCAGCCAGGTGTACGTGTTCTCCAGCAGGTACTTAAGAAGGCTCCGGGTAATTCTAATTCTGGTCATTCTAATTCTGTGGTAATGCTGTAGGAACTACATGGAAAAAAATTATACTTTCCATTTGAAATAAATGAGTGAAAGTGAAAAAGAGGATCACACAGGGAAATCTGTGTAGGGCCTATTGGTTCTGAATGTTTTTCCCAACTAAAGTCAGAACTGCTGTCAAACTAGGCATCCGAATAAGCACCAGTGGGAAGAGAAGAGAGAGCGCAGACGACAGACCCAACAGACCCAACATCCACAGAGACAGGCATGATCTTCACTTGCAGTAATTGCAACAGAACGATGAATGCAATGTTTTTCAAGAATCGGGCTCTACTGTAACAGCAGGCACTGTAACTCAACAAATGCCTAGAGACCCCAAGGTGCAGATTCCATTGTCTTTCGAGACAGAAGGATGCCAATGTAAAATGATGATGTAGCGGAGAGGTCAGACTGCACTTCATTTGTGCATCTGTGCCAAGTAAATCCTCTCTGAACTCTAGCCCCACGATGCCACACTTAAACCTTGCTTATCCATTTAATCTCTTCACCTGGCTTGGACATCTAAGCATAGCGGGAATGCCATAGGTGCCCCTCCCCTACATTTTTCTCCAAATATTTACAGTGTACTGTAATGTAACATTGATATGGGTATTATTAGACACCTTGGGTCGAGCATATCTCATCCCACGCTCAATTGGTCTGCATTCTGGAGTTGCTCCAGGGACATTGGGTAAGGAAAAGACCTACCCGAGCCCTGATGAGCCACCTCTGATTTCCCACACACAGATATATGTGACGGCAGTGAAGCCCACAGGGTTTGGAGGACAGTCGGTACTGGCAGTGTGTGCTGATCAGTGAAGCAATATGAGGAACTTCCCTGGCTTCAGTGAAAAAGTGTTAAACACAAAACAATGAGGCTGATGGAGAGACAATGAAGCACAAACCAAGGCAGACACACATATAGTGGCCCAAAAACATAGAACACTTTGCGACACTTAATGTCTGAATGTCATTACATTAAACACAAAATATCAAAGCAAGTAGCATCTGCAAACGAACAATGCTAGACCTTTAAAACTATCTGAGCTACTTTTAAACAGAAAAAAAATATTTAAAAAAAAATATTTGACAACCAGAAAGAATCTAAATAGTTTTTTTTTATTTAGCTTTTAATAATAATAAAATGTATAATAAATTTAAGATAATTAAACTTACTTCTATATATTTCTATGTGTAGCTTAAGTGTCTAAATAATATTTGGGACCAAGATAAATGCATCTTTGGCCTCACTCGCTTGTGATTTCACGTGCAAAACCATGCTGATGATAGAGGGGCTAGCGTTCAGATCTCTGAATGGTGTGGGATTAATAGTGCTTTCCTCCTGCTGTCCTCAGCATGTAAACACAATGAGTGTGTCTCATGCTACCTGATCAGATTTCCTCACTGCCCTTCATAACACATGCAGACTAATGTCACCTGGTACTTAGTAGCTCATTTAGAGATCCGGATTGACGTCATACATTTCAAAGAAATGTTGGGGTTCTGAATGAATTATACAGTAGTTGATCCTGACGAAAAAATCTCCATAACTCAAATGGGGAGATTCAAAAGAAGCAAGTGTTAGTGCGGACAGATGAAGAGATGAGTGTGTGTTTATTTAACACTAGAAGTGCACACCTTCATGGTGCTAGAATCTGGTGTTAATCACAGCTTAGTTCAGACATTATGGTTTACTGGGAAATCAAGAAAATAGAGAGAGGTAGTAAAATGTGAGTATACAAGTTTCAGCTAGCTATGCAGTCTTTACTCTTTACAGAGTATTATTAAAGTTAAAAGAAGGAATTTCCTGAAAAAAAAAAAAACACATTTATACACAGAGAACATAAATGTGTGCACCATTCCTTTTTATTGGACAATTTATGGAAATGCTCCCAAACAATAAGCACGTTTTTATCAAAGAAAGCGACTTCATTATGTAGGAAGGAAGCATTCTTTGAGCAACAGATGCCTCAGAATAATTATTAGTATATCAAGCGTAGCGTCAGTTCTGGCAGGTCACGTTAGTCAAGCTTGCATTAGCTGACTCTCAGCTGATCCACGTCTACCTATAAGAATACGATGCCTATCACTGTATGTATATATAAGCTCCTTCAGTATAGCTATAGCGTTTCTCAGGAGATCATCACCCTCCTCCATCCCCAGCTCCTCCTCTCGCCCAGTCAGGATTTGGCATTCTGATTCCCCCTGAATCAGAATAAATTCTCGAAGTATGTTGTACTTTACATTTTTTAATTAATTATTTCTGAATACATTAATGTTGGTTCTGTTCTGTTACCCTAAGGCGGGTTATTGCTGCTCTCCCTGCTCTTATCCATGCTAGACTACATGGATGCGCAGGGAGTTCTCGCCCAGAACGGAACCATACCGCCAATCCTAACTGCATGCTAATTGTCAATCATATTTGACGATAGTGGTCCTGACAGAAATAATAATTAAGAGTCAAGATTGCAGAAGTTTACATTCTAGTTCTTGAACATTACACTTTAAAGTTATTCTCCCATAGCTGGTGATTAACATGTACATGGTGTACTGGCCTTGCAGTCTATAGACGTTTTTTTTTTTCAGCCTGACTCTAGCCAGACTAATGGCTTTAGGTTGCTTAGTCAGCCAATTCTGTAACCTTAACCCCCTGTCTCACAGCAATTCAAGCCCTGAATGTGCCTTTCAGCTGGCTTTGTAAGAGGTTTACAGGTTTTTCCACTTTCGCCTGGTTTTTGGCATGAGAGGGACTTACAGCTTTGAGAACGGTAATTTAAGAAAATATGCTGATCAAAATTACTCAAAAGTATGATACTGTGTAATTATATGCTAGCTCTGGTACAAAAGAAACAAAGACAAGAAAATGAAGAAAACTAAAATCAAATGGCATCTGTGCCAACCTCAGAAGCTCACGCTGGTTGTGTGTGCATGAATTAAAGCAAGCAATGAAAGAGGTTGACTGAGTTGATGGTTACCATGCCAATAGACGACAGACAGCTTTGGGGGATTTAAGGAACCCATATGAGTTATTTCTGAGAAACCCACGTCCATCAAACGATTATAAGCTTCCTTGGAGTAACTGATTGAACTTAACAGCTTGTCCTGCTAAGTGTATAACAGAAATGCCAGTTAGTTTGCTATGGCAGCTCATGGAGAAAAACTTGACAAGGTCAAAAATTAAATGACATAACTATCAAAAAAAAAAAAGAAAAGAAAAAAAATCTCACTTAGCTGTTTGCGCACCTCCCAAACATTCACATAAAACATTACATTTTCATTCTGAATGTCCAGGCTAATAATATAGTATGCAGGTGTAGTGTGATATATTTTTCATACATACATATACAGTAGTGCATGAGTTACTCAAACTCTTCAGGGTTCATGCACTGCTTGTGCTTAAACCTCCCAGTTTTATTTATTTATTTATTTTTTTGTGGTTTGCCATATAGGAAAAAGGTAGAATAGTTAGCAAAGAAAGTTAGCAAGAAATTGTTTGTAAAGTAGGTGTTTAGAGCTGCTTTGGCCTTTAAAGGATGACATATTCCTGAACAGTATACGTGCTCAAATGAAGTACATGGCTACTGAAGGAGCTTATGATCCAGATTAAAAAGGAGTTCTAAAACTGCTTAACAGTAAAATAAATCATCACATAATTGCCTTTATTCCTCAAGGTCTGAGCTAGCAATTACACAGTGTTGTTGAGATTCTTTTTAAGAGCTGCTTATTGCACATTTCCCATATGCACACAGTTTTCATATTGAGCTAATGTAATTTTCTATCCCCCATGCCTAAAACTAACCCCCACATAAAACTTTATTCATTTGTAGGATATTATTTTGAACATTATTTTTATGTTTATTAAGTTATTTTCTCTTGGGGACAGTGGGCTCAACTGACACAGAGAAAAAGCAACAAGTAGTTTTGAAGCTTGGTGACTGGACAAAAAGTGCTGAGCAATTAGAGCAAAAAAGGTATAGTTTACTCAAAAATGAAAACTCGTGTCATCACTTATTTATCCTCATGACATTCTAAACCTGTATGACATGAGGGTGAGAAAATTATGACATAAGTTTTGGGTGAACTATCCCTTTAAAGCAATACACTCAATGCAACTACAGAAGTCTCCAAAGAGCACTTAAAGAAACAGTGCATAAAGGTGCAGATGGAGAAATACAGCTATAATTTGTAAATGAGTTGTAAGTAAACCACCAGGTACAACACAGCAGCTCTTTGATTTGATTTATGGCTTACACTGCATTTATGTTGCATAAGATCATTTAACTTAGAATCTGATTAGCTCAGCCAATTAAGAAAAAGCCAAATCACCTTATAGTACTCTCATCCAGCAGGACACAATTGAGGTTAACACAAAACACATACGAAGTACAACACAATCAGAACGTACCTTACAAATACCACTCAAACTTGGCTTACCTTGAATACAAAGGCACATGACCAATATAATTTGGTTCATACCACATGTTTTCCTCATTGCCATAAAATATGGGTCAATACAGTTAGTGATTAATTATCACACTGAGCTGAACATTACATTCTCTTTAGCTTGATATGATCTATGGGTATAGAGAAAGTTGTTATACAAACATAGTACAGGGTGTTCTGGATCAGGTCCAAGTCTGTACTCAAACACATAAAAGCATAGCATGTTCTGACAAGGGGGGTACAAAATTGCCGCTCATTCAGTCATAATACAGGTGGAAAACGTTCTAATTTTACCTCTAAAAGTTACTGAATCACTAAATAGGAAAACAACAGCAATCATGATATAATTGTGGCAAGTTTGCACAACAGAATCCACTCAGCATGACCTACATTTCCCAGCTGTTTGTACAATCTGTGCTTATCAATTCACGTGCATTTCAGGTCAATACATAATGATCCTCTCAGTCAGCCATGAATCACAAGAAGAAAACAAAACTGTCATCAAGCACTGAATATAAACAGTCTGAACAATGACAAACATGATCACACATTTTATTCTATAATTTAGTTTCGGTTCGGTTATTCTTTTTCTTCCTGTTCTTACCTGTGATGAAGACTGCCTTGCCCTCAACTGGCAGGGAAGGTTTGGGGGTGGCCCACGTAAAGTACAGCCAGCAGGACACACAGAGGACCAACCTTGCCAGCACAGCGGGCATGCACAGGGCACACAGTCTCTCCACCAGCAGAGTGGCACCCAGCCATGCCACCAGTGAGGGCATGACACCGATATGGAATGCCAGAAACTTCTTCACCGCTCCACCAACAAAGATGGACATTACTCCGATGTAAATCCAGAAAGACACTGAACAGTCTTCCATTGTACTAGAGGTGAAAATGCTTTGTACTCTCTCTTTTTTTCCCTTTATTTCTCTCTCTTTTACTGATACTGGCACCTTTCCCTCTTTTTCTCTCTCTCTCCCTCTCACTCACTTTGTCACTGTCTCTTTCTCAAGTGGGATCACACTTACAAATGAGCAACCATGTGCCTGCTCAGTTCCCTACAATCTCGAGCTCACACGTTCCAACTCAGAGTAGGCGAGTAAGAGCTAGTGAGCAGATTTGTCTGACTGCATGTGTGTATATATAGTGTACTCTCCAGGAGAGGGGAGGGACTGTGCTCAAGCAGATGTAATCAAAGCCCAATAGGCAAAGCTTCACAACCCCCCCCCCCCCCCCCCCTCTAACTTTCTTCTGCAAGTTATTGGAATTGTGAGTGAGAAAAGTATAAAGTCTTTTTTTTTTAAATACTGCTAAATGGGGACCTTACACAATTTAAGACAATTTAAGCTGCTCTGAAACTGTGTACTGCAAAAAATTTAAACTCACTTGACTTGAATTACAGGTGTCAGTGAGACACTGTGACTTTCCCTTTGTGGCTGGTTGTACTACATACGTTGTGCTTCTTTGTGTGCACGTGTGGTGACTGTCTTTCCGCTGTGATTAATACATAAAATGTCCCTTTGATGCATTTTGGCATCAGTGTATATGTGTTATAAGCCCGACAGGTCTAATTTGCTGGTCCTTTCAAAGTTACATTAAACAAAATTTTATTCACGGGAATGTACAAAAGTAAGCAAAACCAGGACAAAAAGTGCTGCTGGCAAATAAAAAGAGAAGGTGTTTGTATGTGTGCAATGAGGAAAGAAAGTTCTCATTTACAGGGTCATTCACTTTTCTTCTTAATGCAGATGTTTTGCATGTCTTCACAAACATATGACAAAAACTCCAAGAAGATGTAATATCAACAAAACATTTAAAAATATTAAAGATCTACATATATATCTCCTTTTGGTGACACCTGTAGATTCATGCTTCCCCTGAGCACACATTGAGAGCTGAATAACAAAGATATCAACAGTACTATAAATCCTAGGAGCAATAATCTGACCTTTACACTGAGAAAAGGTGAAGCATCAAAGAATAAGAAGTAATGAGGAACAGAGGGAGGAAGGGGGGCAAACGGTGGATGTGAGGCACCTACAGACATTGACCTCATTCCCTCATCAGGTGTGTTATTTCATCCTGAACCTCTTGCCATCATTACCCTATTTCTGTCATTTACACACATCTTTCTTTAGAACGTGTGTGAAGTAGGTTATAAGCTCTGTTTGTTTCTTTTCATCTCTCTTTTTCTAAATTTCATCCCTCCCTCGGAAGCTATTGATGTTGAGTTTGTCTAATTACACATGACAGTACAGTACACAACAAGAAATTACACAGCTCCTCCTTCACCCAGCTCTGACAAAACAAACTCCAAACCCCATTATTCATCTCTAAGCCTTAATAGTAGTTAAAATGTTTCCTGCACATAATTGCTGGACACAGTGTTCCTTGGCCTTGAGGTGAATGACCTTTAGAGGTCACAGAACATATTGCCATTCATCAATATCACCACTGGTCAATCCTGTGCCACACACGCTCCACGACATTCCCATACGGTGATCACATCGCATGATACTCATTCTTATGTAAGCCTTTGGCACGAGGACTAACTTTTATCATTTTGATGGGTTCAATGTTTTCCACCTGAGTTCATAAAAGAGAATGATTATAGGTACAGAATGCCTAATAAGGTAGTATTATATTAGTTTATGATTACAAATTGCGTGTGAGTTCTGCACTTTAAATGTGGAAAAAATAGTGTTAATACTTAGGCATAAACGGGGAAATTAGTTATAAACATGCACCTGCATGAACAAGTGCAGTGTTGATATGCTTTTACATATCTGAGGTACAAGGCCACAGTAGTGATATTCCTCCTCAAGTCTATCACTGTTTGTCCATGGGGGGCGATAGAGAGCTGTACAACTATCACTCCTAGAAGAGCAAACCTTCTGGAGAAAATGTTCTGGCCAGAGCACACAACAAACTGAATGACTTACTTCACAAAACAGAACATATTTCAGAAAGAACTGTAAAAATTAATAACGGAAGTATTTATGATTTGCTTAAAGTAGCTGCATTATTTTTTTTATTTTTTTTTAACAAAAAAGTGTATTTGGTTGTTGGGCTTCTGTTTTCTTTATTTCAAAGTAAAGATGGAGGATGTGAAATTCTACTTATCTCTCTGAGATCCAGCACTCTCTATGTGACATTTGATTGGAGGATTGGAGGGTTTGACATTATCTTGTTGTTAATGAACACGTTTGCATTTGTTTAGAGTTCATATGGGAGCATTATCAACCAGGAATATCAAAACATCAAGAGTGATTGCCCCAAAGGATGCACCTGGCTTCAAACTTCTTGACAGTTATACAAACATGCATTGAACCCAATGTCTCCAGCAAGATGGTTGCCTATAGATTTATAGACCACCCAGCAATTCCTGTTAGGTCAACTCAGGAAAGTGCATTTGTCTAACCATTTTTGAGGTATTTAAGCAGTGAAAAATGGCTGTGGCTTGGTCTTATATCATCTTCTGGCTGAAAAAATAGCCACATATCAAACATTAAACAGCAACATTTGTTTGGCTGGAACTCAATGCAATACACAGAACAGCAAGATCAAGTTGTTTCTACTGTCAATCTCCAAAATCCTGAGGTCAACGTGAGAAGACAGTAACCCTTTCACAGGATACCCTTAACATCTAAAATAAACTCATTGTTCACATATTTGCCTCCTTTGTGCATGACCAAATCAACACCATCTCTCAGAGTATTAGATCCTTCAATATTTCATAATCTCCTTCCATCTCCATAATCTGATTATCTTTAAATAGCATTAATTAAATAGTATGACAGTGGCAGAAATGAAGCCAGAGTGTAATGCTCTGCTGAAGCAGACTCCCCTTTGTCAGCTCACTATTCTGACAATGGGGATCTCGCTCGAGAGCCTATCTACTTCGAGTGTAACTAAACGAGCCAATGCACATTGGCATGCAATAATTGCACCAGCTGCTATGCATCGCAGCGCGAGCATATAATGAGCGGCAGGTGCATCGTATCCTTGTCTTTCGCTTCGGAGCCAGATGGTGTAAGCTGTCTCCTGCAAGATCTACTGTGTGTGTCTTCGAGTCTCTGTGAGAAGAATCTCTGTTTCCTGGTGTTGGTGTGACGGTGCGGACAGTGGTGGTCGCGATCTCTCCTGTGTATCCCCGGTTTAGAGCAAACAGCTGTTTTCAAAGCTTTGTTGGTTCGGAGGGCATGTCCAAAGAGAGTGAGTGCTCAAACAGGATTGCACTATCCCCTGTGTGTAGCTGCGGCTATCTCCCTGTCCGCTTCGGCACCACAGAGAGTACTTCTGAAAGAGCTAACATGATCTGACCCTGCGTCTTTTTCAATTAAGATGTCATTCAGATCATGTGTTTCTGGATGTGGCCAATGTCTGACTCTGGCTGACGGTCATGATCGCTGTATCACGTGTTTGGGCTATAGGCACGCTAAAATGGCGCTCATGGATGACTCATGTTCCCATTGCGGGAACATGACCATCACAGCGTTACGGTTGAGACTCCGATACCTCGAAAGAGGTGGAGCCCCATCGCTTATTCCCCGATCTAGTGCTTCTTCTGCCCAGCAGAAGGGGCCTACTTCAGTTAATAGCCTTGGTGACCTGAGGATCACAGTGAGAGGTAACCCGCAGAGTCAACCTCCTCGGGCCCCTCACTCCTCTGTAACGCAGCAAACCGCGGAGCCTACAAGAGAGCGTGCTAGGCTGTCCGCGGCGGTCCCAGTCGTTTCTTTTGGAGCTCCACCGGATGATCAGATGTCGGTCGACCCAGGGGTTATGCAGGAACTGCGTACAGCATCGGACCTCGCCCTCCGGGCGACGAAAGTCACTGCACGCTCCCTGGGTCGGGCAATGTCCACGTTAGTGGTCCAGGAGCGACACTGACGACTTTCGTCTTAACGAAATCAGTTGTGCGAACACAGGGACATGGTGCTCCGTCACCTCAGCCTGTTGGGTCTTCGGGTCAACTGGGACAAGAGCAAACTCTCCCCTGTGCAGAGGATCTCTTATCTCGGTATGGAGCTGGACTCGGTCAACCAGACAGCGCGACTCACAGAGAAGCGCATCCGGTCAGTGTTGAACTGCTTGAGTACAATCAAGAGCAGGACAGCGGTCCCACTGAAACTTTTTCAGAGGCTTCTGGGGCATATGGCATCCGCAACTGCAGTAACGCCGCTCGGGTTGCTTCTTATGAGACCGCTTCAGCACTGGCTTCACGGCTGAGTCCCGAGATGGGCATGGCAGAGCTGCACGTACTGGGTGCTGCACGTACTCGCCAAACTCTCAGCCCGTGGTTGGACCCTTCATTTCTACGGGCAGGTGTTCCCCTAGAACAGTGGTTCTCAAGCTTTTTTCGTTGCGCACCCCTTTAAACCTTTAAAAAAAATGGAAAGATAAAAAAAAAATGTGCAATGAAAAACACCTGCAATAGTTTCACTTTGTAATGTCATTATTTAATTTAACAGTAAGAGAGAATCATAATACAGAACTGAACTTTTAATTTAAATAAACAGCCCCAACAGCAACAGCCCCCATTCTTCTGAGGAAGGACCTGCTTTCTCAGAGACGGGGCACTCTATGGCACCTGCGTCCAGACCTCTGGAAACTCCATGTCTGGTCCATGGACGGGACGCTGAGTTTCTAGGTGACCTACCCCAGGCGGTGGTACCTACCCCTCAACGAGACGCCTCTATGCACTGAAGTGGAACCTGTTCGTTGAATGGTGTTCTTCCCACCGAGAAGACCCCAGAAGATGTCCGATCAGAGTCATGTATTTTTTCCTGCAAGATGGGTCGAAGTGAAGGCTGTCTCCCTCCACCCTCAAAGTGTATGTTGCCGCTATCGCCGCACATCACGATTAAGTTGAAGGTAAGTCACTGGGAAGGCATGAGGGGAGCTAGGAGACTGAACCCCCCCCCCCCCCCCCCTCCCCCCTCCCCTGCTAGCCTGGATACGTGCGTCTATTTGCTATTTGAAATGGCTAACCCTGTTGAGTTCCTCCGTTACCCCTGCGGTAGTCAGACGTTGCGGAGCGTCTGACACCAGGCCTGCACTCGTATGCAATGTGGAACCTGTGCTAGGCTGGGTGTCCATATGTACCGGCCCCTGCGGCAACCCCATATGTGTATTCCTCCAAGATCAGCTCCTCTGCGGATGAGCCCGTGTCTTTCCCTCGACAGAGCCCCCTCTATCGTCTCTGCTGGTGTTCTTTCCCCCCTATAACTAGGCTGGAACCACCCCAGATACTGCCATATGTTGTACTACCCTAATTGGCTAGTCCATATGTGTACAGTCACAGTGCCTCCCTCCGGGGTAGGATGTGGCTTCCACAGCATCCCCTTCCTCAAGGGCATGCTTTCCCAGCGTTATCCAATAAGTCACACTGAGTGGGTCTTACAGAACAGCAGTGACTGACCTTCTCTGCGTAGAGCTCCTACTTTCTGCCCAACACTGCGGTCAGGCCAGGAGGCTCAAGCGGAGCGCTGGAAGCGCCAGCAGCAATGGCGTTTTGATAGATATCCCCATTCATCAGAACCACTTCTGACATAATTAATAGTGAGCTGACGAAGGGGAACGTCTCGGTTACGTATGGTAACCCTTGTTCCCCGAGGAGGGAACGGAGACGTACGTCCCCTCGCTACATTTGCTGAGCTTCCGCTGTACGGCCGAGTCACAAGTCTGGCTCCTCAGCAGAAAAACAAGGATGCGATGCACCTGCCGCTTATTATCTGCTCGCGCCGTGATGAACAGCAGCTGGTGCAATTATCGCATGCCAATATGTATTGGCTCATTTAGTTACAGTCGAAGTAGATGGGCTCTCGAGCAAGATCCCTATTCGTCAGAATCACTTCTGATGTACGTCTCCGTTCCCTCCTCTGGGAAAGAGGGTTACCATACGTAACCGAGACGTTCTCTGATACAAGGGTTTAGAGGTGTTATCACTAGCATGGATTCAAGGATTCAAAATCCTCACCCATAGTAAAGGCCAATTCACAACGTGGACAATCACCAGATTCTTAGACATTCCACGACCCGACAAACGGCAATTAAACATTCACAAAAACAAGCGCCAACCAACACAGACAGGGAACTGAAGCTACCCAAGGGGCATGGGTCAATGGTCCACTCTTAAGGACATTTAAATTGGGTCAAGATCAAAACCATTCCTCAACCTGGCTATCCCAGATATCCAGGAGAGTTCAGGACGCTTTGAACAGCCCTGACTGAACAAGCATGAAGGCCATGGCTGACACCGCTTTAATGTTCACTCATTTTGTACTTTGGCACTAATTTCAGAACCATGGTGTCATTATTCAAGTATTGCATTTTGCATTCATATTTTTAAAGAAAATTGTAGTATTCGGGAGAATACTACAGACAGTGGAATCAATGAAAAAATTCTGAAATGTACAGTATTGATGTAATATAATGAAATTACAACATAGGCTTCTTTGAATCAAAGCAAATCTATTTAGCTACAAAAAAGAAAAGAATAAACAGTACAGTAAAACTTCAACTGCAGTGTTCCTCATCTGGCTTACAGTAAAAAGTATAACAACGGATTGATAACTGAACTTCTATATTTCAGTCAACCCTTTCTTGTGGATTCAGAAACAGGTTCTCGTTACTAGGGGCTCCACACAGATCAAAAACATAAACATGTCTCCATGTCAAATCTAAAAACATGAACATGGGACGATAGACACAGTGTATAAAAAATGAATGATGATGAAATATTACATCCATTGCTAATGTAGATCAACTGGTTGATGATCCACAGTAATTGGTGTCAATGGATCTTGTTATCCTGAAACTTTCATAATATTGTTAAAACTATGCATTAGGAGTAATGCAACATTTACTTATTATTTTGATCAGTTGTTTCAATTGATAGTTACATCATCTGATATTAGTGCCAAAGTGATTGTAATTTTTTTTTTTTTTTTTTTATATCGCTTTTACCCAAAACAGCATGGACATTATGAAGTTCTATGAACCATAACATGTATTCTGAGATCAGTGTCATCAGCACATAAGCACACAGAAAGGAAAAGAAAAGTGGAAAGGAAGCCTTTTTGTCTCCTTTAAATATCATTTTAAATACCATTTTGCTGAAATTACAAAAAAGCTTTTATGCAAGTCTTCTTTCTTCTTGAGGGGCCTAAATGGGAAAGAAGACCTATACATGCAGGCAAGACATTCCTAACTAAAATCTCTCCTCACAAGTCCTGTCTGCCAGATAATGTTGCTATCAGTTCAGTTCAGTTCAGCAGGTTTTTATACCGTACAAACCCCCTTTTTAGAATGTTTATTTTTACCAGTACAGCTGGCCAAACTAACCTTTCTTCCTGATGAAGTTTATACATAAACAGCCAGTTAAACATTGATTCCTATAGAGCCCTTTAAAAAAACTATGTACTTAACCCCATCAGGATTTTGGCTGGTTACAGGATTTATTTTTTTCTTTAAAAATGTTGGCAGGTTTTCACATATAGTTTTAGACATAGTTCTGCTCATACTATAATATTTATAAAATGGCATGAAAGTGCTGGGGAAATACAAATCTGCAATAATAAATTGACCATTAGCTAAAACGCACCTATTTGAAGCAAGCATAACCAGTAATTTATTACCATCTATTTTCATTAATACAATGATATTATTTGAAAAAGTGAATGATTTTGGTTTGCCTTGAGGCATAATCTTTCTGTTAATGAACTACAATGTGTTCTAGAGCAGACGCTAACAGTCTATTGTGTGAGAAACGGTGCTTAGATGACCTTGGATTGAATATATTGTAATCATCTTATTTTGCTGTTCTACATATTTGATGAAGAGAGCTTTGTTTTACTTTACAACATTGTTCCGAAATTATAAAGCAAGTATTCGGCTGATGATGTGACGTCAATATGATGGACCCCATGATGCACCCTTTAATATGTAAAAAACAAAACAAAAAAACAAAACAAAACAAAAAACAGCTTTTATTAGGCTACTAAAATGACTGGAGTCTCATCTGAGTGAGACAGTAAACATTTTTTTTTAAAAGAAAGAAAATAAATTATGTTAAAAAAAAACGTAAACTGAGTGTTGCTTATTTTTCATGCAAAGCTCCAAAACAGTACAAGCAGCTTCAAAGAATTATGATATTAGCTAAATAAAGTGCTCATTGAACCATATGGAAAAAGAACAAATCAAATGGATCCACCATGAAATGTAGAGGACTGTGATCTAGGAGTATTTTTTGTTGTTGAAATTTGATTTTACTTTTCAAAAGTAGTTGTTTACCTTCTGGTTGTAAGAGCTTTTGCAACTGAGAAACAGAGAGAAAAGACACATATATAGATAATCCTCTTTAGTGTCTTAGACTAAGAACAAAGGCTTGATTCAGCTCCCTGCACATCTCAAACGCAGAGAAAGAAAAGTGTGTGTGTGCGAGAGAGAGATGTGGAAAAAAAACATCTTTCCCAGGACAGTGTGTTCTTAGTATCTGTCAGACATATACTGCAGAGACAGAGTAAATATTGGACATCTGCCAAACACAGTACAACTCATACATTCTGCAAACCTCCTTCCCACGCACACACAAACTCACACATACACAATGATACACACAAATAAATTAGCTACAAATACGAACACAAAAGTCACTCTAAGGCATAAATGTGAGACAATCTGCAACGGCAACACATTCTGTACTGAACGTTCGTTTTCACACATTCTTTTTTCCTTTCGTCATTACTTTATCTCTGCTCCATTTTCCTCTATCTTCTTTCCATCCCCACTGTTCTGGTTTCTTTTCTCACTTTCAAACTCTGCTCTCATTTATGTGGTTCTCTATCAGCTTTTAAATCTCTGTCTCTCAATATTTGTTCAATGTTGTTTTCAACATTTTTTCCCTCTTATTGTTATTCGGTTAGAACATGATGGGCATCGTGGACAGTAAACACGAGAGAAAGAGACTCAGCACAATATATAAGTGTGAGTAAGGCATTATGCAAGCAAGCTTTCGTGACTCCCAGGATATGAATCTGGTCATGTGTTAAAGTACAGTATAGTAATTGGCCTAAGTAAAAAACCATCAGTAAGTAAAAGTGAGTTAAGCACATCGTACAAAAATATGTACAAAATCCGAAAAGGGATAAATCCCAAGGCACAGGCTTACACACAAAACAAATCTGGGAACAGAGCTGTTAGGTACAACCGGGTCATTTGACAGAAAAACATCCAAATATGAAAGCCGCAGTAACATTTTATAAATAGATCAGTTACCCATTTAAACACATTTAAAATGAATTATTTTAAAGATGCAACACGACTTTATCTAATTGGTCCCTAACTCTGTAAAATCATATGTTACTGTGAGCACAATTACTACATTGCTGTTTACTATGTGTTATACCTGTTCTCTTCATGTTACAATTCAGTACACTTTAACAAAACTTAATCTAGGTTAACTATATTTTGAAAGTGATTTTGGCTTATAGCCTGTTGGATTTTACTCATGTTACAGTAATAATGGATAATTACAAATAATGAGATGATTACAAATCATGTTTCACTGCTTAATTTACTAACATGGGTTCTCAACTTTTTAATCAGCTAAGCCACTATGACCTATTTACTACCCCTTGAACTACCCAGAGTTATATTTAAATAATTTAATAACATTTTATTTCATTAAATAATACTTTTAAATAAAGATGCTAAGTGGGTGCCATTGCTTATAATATAGCTATATATATATATGCTGCTAATGTTAAGCTTTTAACAAATATTGATGTTGTTTCACAACATTTTTGAATGCAGTTCTCAAATCATTAAATTAAACATGTAATCAGTTTCCTTTCGAGGGAACTCGCGATGCGCCATCGACGCTTTGGGAACGCCCCCAGCGTGAATGCGTCTGAGCATCAATGTCAACTAGTCCAATGGAATGAATGAGCATCACGGGCGGGTGACGTCATGACCAGGAAGGGATAAAAGCACATCCGGTGCAAACCGGCATTAGCTTCTGTGTCTCAGGAAGCGATCTGTGTTACTCTGTCTCTGTCTATTTATTGTTGTCTGTTGCATATATATTGGAAAGAGTTATGGCGAAACAAATGTACAAACAGTGTGCTTCTCCCTGCCCGCGTTATTTAACGGGTGGGGACACACACGAGCTTTGTGTCGTTTGTTTGGGAGTGGAGCATGCGGTCTCAGCCTTCGAGGGGGCTGAGTGCCAGCATTGCGAGATGCTTCCGCTTCGCATGCTCCGCTCTCGCCTGTCACTCTTTGACGAGAGTGGTCAGGTTCGCGATCCTCAGGGTGCAGGACCCGCTGTTGCCGAGGCAGCGCGGAGAATGCATTCCTGGGGATCGCAAAAGGATCTTTCGGAGGGGTTGGAGACGGGTCCGAGGGCCTTTTCTCCTTCCTTACCCGGAGGATCCAGTGCTCTCCCCCCGGTGTCGGAAGCCCGCTCTGCGGCTTCTTCCGCCCGGGGAGAGAGCCCTCCATTACTTCATTGCTCTTCCTCTGAGGAGGTTGATGTGATGAGTATGGAGAGTATAAGCACACACACTGGGGAAAGAGATTCACCACCTGTTTCCCCAGCATATGAGGAGCTGGTGGATGTTATGTCTAGGGCTGTAGAAAAATTAAATATTGAATGGCCAGCCGAGAAAAGGGGCGCTCGTCCCAAAAGTAAATTAGACGAGCGTTTCCTTTCTTCAGCTACATCATCTCCACCAGGGGGCCTTCCCTTTTTCCCAGATCTTCATAACGGGTTATCTAGATCATGGGATAAACCGTACTCGTCACGACTTTTCAGCCCTCAAGTTCATTTATATTCAGGTATAAGAGGGCTGAAAGAGTACGGATATGAGGCGATGCCCCAGGCTGAACAGACGCTCGCGAGCTATCTGTCACCTGGTCCAGCATCGTCTCTGAAGGCCTCAGCTTTGCCCACTAGACCGCTTAAAGCAACTTCGGTGTTAGTGGGCAAAGCTTATACGGCAGAAGGTCAAGCTGGAGCATGTCTGCACACTATGGCAGTGCTCCAGGCTTACCAAGCGAGGGAGTTGGTCCTGACGAGGTTTGAGAACTTCGTCGGGCCACCGATCTGTCTCTCAGGGCTACAAAGGAGACCGCCAGAGCAATTGGGCGGTCTATGGCAGCCCTTGTAGCTACTGAGAGGCATCTTTGGTTAAATTTGGCCGAAATAAAAGAAAAAGATCGGGCTTTTTTATTGGATGCTCCGCTTGAGCCTTCTGGTCTCTTCGGCGACGCAGTCAATGCGGTCGTCGAGAGATTTCAAGAGTCAAAGAAGCAAGCGGAGGCATTTAAAAAGTTTCTCCCTCGCCGTGTCCAGCCCCCTGGGGCTGCTGGGCGTGAGCAGCCCCAGCCGTCGAGCTCCTCATATCGTGCGCAACAAAAAGAAAGTGTTTCGTCTCGTGCACCTCCACATAAACACTGGAAACAGGCGCAACACTCTCAGTCGAAGTCTTCTAAGTCGAAGTCGGATCTGAGGACCGTTCTTCAGGCTAAGAAGACTTCGGCTCATAAAAAGAGGTCCTGACGTCACTGGCGTCAGACCTGTGAGGACGGCCCCGACCGAAGTGGAGCGGTGTACACCTCAGAATACAGTGCCCGTTCCACTTCGGGGTCCTCACGGGACCGTTCTGCCAACCCCGTCACCCTTGGTGCTTCGGGGCGCAGCGGTCTCCAGCGAGTCGCTGATGCTATGCTGTGGCACAGCATTGGTTTCGCGCCCTCTGAGGGGGGTTTAGAGCAGCCAGTTCAGGTAGTTCCTGCCATTATGTTTCAGGCTCCAGAACTGGCTGTCTTGTTAACACCAGAGACCAGCTTTGAGAGGCTGGTTCCCTTAGTAGATTTTCTGGCAGCGTGGAAGCTACTGCCAAATATTTCTCGTTGGGTCCTGCAGATTGTAGAGAAAGGATGCAGAATCCAGTTCGGTTCTCGTCCTCCTCGCTACAACGGGGTGTTGCTCACAGTAGTGCATCCCGAGCAGGCTCTGGTAATGGAGCAAGAGGTAAAGGCCCTGTTAGCAAAGGAAGCTATAGAACAGGTGTACTGCCCTACAAAGGCTAAGAGCAGTATCTTCAATTTTTCACAAAAAATTTTTTTGCACAAATAAAAAGTGCAGGATCTGCTCTACAATCTGTTAAAATTTCATATGGCTACCTAATAAATTTCTTATATAAATTTACATTTTTAGTTGCAGTATTGTATAGAAAAGTAGAGTGAAACCAAGGCAGAATGCAGTATCTGCCCGTACTGCAGTCTGCCTTGCAGTCTGCCTTGGTTTCACTATGATACTGCAGTTTGCCTTTGTGTGGCATATGAGTCAGGTTTTATAGCATACTGTATAATGTATATAGCTCATATTTCATTTATTGATATATTGTTTCCCTGAATGATTAAACTTAAACTGTTTGTAATTACATGTGAAGACCTATCCCAAACTGAAATAAAAGCAATACGTTAATGATTGCCATAAAAAAACAGCACTTTTGTGATACAATTAAAATATATTAATCTAATAACGCATGTTTTTTGTTTGTTTGTTTTTTGAAAAATATGATTATAATGCCAAAGGGGATGGAAAGTCACAGCTTAGCAGAAAGAATGAAGATGGAGAAAACGGTCAATAAAAAAAAAAGAAAAGAAAACGGGGGTTTACATAATATGCCACATAATTTTAATAGTTTGGTTATAATTAACATATACTGTACTTTTGACGACTATAAGCAGCTGCTGCAGCTGTGTGCAAAGATTTTGGTGATTTATGATTTATGATTTATGATATAAGCAAGTGATTATGATCACTTGCTACACTTACTGCTATATGTTATTGTATGGCCATGTAAGTATACGCAGTAATGCAAAGGCAAAGCGCAGTATAGCCTATAAAACTACCAAATTTTGCCTGACTGTCAAAAAACGAAATGTTTAATATTCACATCCCTTTGATCTATCTAATTGTACCCTTTGTTGTTAAATTTAATTGGATGCTTATATTTGGTGTAAGAAAAACACAAAAAGCTGTTTTTCTCAGTTTGGCGTTTTTGCTGATACTGCTCTTAGCCTTTGTAGGGCAGTGTACTCACCCGACAGAGAGTCGGGTTTTTACAGCCGTTATTTCATTGTTCCGAAAAAGGATGGAGGGTTGCGTCCCATTTTAGATCTTCGTCTGTTAAATCGTTCAGTACAGAAACTCAAGTTCAAGATGCTGACACTCAAGCAGATCGTGACTCAAATCAGATCCGAGGACTGGTTTGTCACGATAGATCTGAAGGACGCTTACTTCCATGTCTCCATCCTCCCCCAGCACAGGAAGTTCCTAAGGTTTTCTTTCGGGGGCAAAGAATACCAGTATCGGGTACTTCCTTTTGGTCTAGCTCTATCACCCCGCACGTTCACGAAATGCGTAGATGCAGCTCTAACCCCGCTATATTCTGAACTACATCGACGACTGGCTGATTCTAGCGGAATCAGAGCAGTTGGCGGTTCGGCACCGAGGTGTCGTTCTCGCTCATATGCAGATGTTGGGGTTGAGGCTCAATGCCAAGAAGAGTGTTCTTTCTCCAGTACAGAACCACTTTTCTTGGTGTGGTATGGGATTCAGTGACGATGCGGGCCACTCTATCGCCCGTTCGTGTAGCTGCTATCCTGACAGCCACAGGAGAGCTGAGGCTAGGCCAGTCACGCACTGTAAAACAGTTCGAGAGACTGTTGGGTCTCTTGGCAGCAGCGTCCAACGTGATACCTTTTGGCCTGCTGTACATGAGACCTTTACAGTGGTGGCTCAGGACCAGAGGGTTCTCCCCGAGGGGAAACCCACTTCGTATAATCAAGATCACGCGGGCGGTGTCTCCGCGCCTTGGTTATATGGAGGAAACACTGGTTCTTAACCCAGGGTCCGGTGTTGGGAGCTCTTTGCCATCGAGTTTCTATCTCGACAGATGCTTCCCTCACTGGCTGGGGAGCGGTAATGGAAGGCCGCTCGGTTCAGGGTCTGTGGAGGGGTCATCATCTTTCTTGGCACATAAATTGCCTGGAGATGATGGCTGTCTTCAATGCGTTGAAGCAATTCCTCCCAGACCTGAGGGGCCATCATGTGCTCGTCCGTACAGACAACACATCGGTGGTCTCTTAACTGAACCGTCAGGGGGGTCTACGGTCGCGTCCGCTTTGCAAGCTGGCGCACCAGATCCTCCTGTGGTCTTTGTGGAAGGTACTCTCCCTAAAGGGCAGTGTATATTCCTGGGGACCAGAATATTGGGGCAGACATCCTGTCGAGGCAGGAACTGAGGCCAGGGGACTGGAGACTCCACCCCGAGGCGGTGGAGAAAATTTGGGAGTTTTACGGCCAAGCAGAGGTGGATCTGTTTGCGTCTCAGCATACGACGCACTGTCCACTTTGGTTCTCCCTTACTCACCCAGCCCCCCGGGGCTGGATGCTATGGTGCAGACGTGGCGAGGCTACGTCTGTACGCATTTCCCCCTGTTGCTCTGCTCCCAGGAGTTCTGGAGCGAGTCCGCCAGTACAGAATAAGCCTACTGCTAGTAGCACCACGCTGACCGAGTCGGATCTGGTTTGCGGACCTGATCCATCTCTTAGACGGTCCTCCCTTGGAGATCCCGATCAGGAGAGACCTTCTGTCTCAGGCCGGGGGCACAATATTTCACCCCCGACCAGAGATTTGGAACCTGTGGGTTTGGCCTCTGAGGGGGCCCAACTCATAGAGAGTGGTCTCTCAACTGAGGTTGTTGAGACCATTCTAAACTCCAGAGCTCCAGCTACTAGGAAACTATATGCGCTGAAATGGAAAGTTTTTTCTGTATGGTGTCACCGACATCAGTGGGATCCGGTTAACTGTTCTGTGAACACAGTACTCGAGTTCTTGCAGGAGCGCTTTACGTCAGGTCTATGTCCTTCCACACTTAAGGTTTACGTGGCAGCCATTGCGGCTTACCACGCCCTGGTGGGGGGTACATCGTTGGGTCGAGACCCCCTGATTACACGTTTCCTTCGTGGCACATTGAGGCTCAGGCCTGCAACTCACACTAGGGCAGTGTTTCTCAAACTTTTTCTGCCATTCCCCACTTTGAAGGTAGGGAAAGGTTCGTGCCCCACCTGTCCTCAATCGCCCCAACAAAATGTTAATAAACTAGGCTTTAAGTTAAAATGTATTTTATTAACATGACATTTTAAAAACATAAACATGACAGTAGATAAAAAATAATAATGCAATTGTGTTTGTATTTTGCCTCTGATAACATCAAATTCAGAAACGGAGAAAATAAAAGTGTGGACTAAATGTGCTTTGCTTTATTTTGTCACTTCGCAAACTGCATGCAAAAAGAACAAACAAAATTGAAAAAGAATAATAATAATCTCAGGGTTATTCCTGGCTCAAAACGAGGCGGAGGTGGTAAAATCCTAATAATGTACGTATTTTAGGTATTTTTATAATAATAATTGCATTTTGTATTTTTCAAAGACTATCATATAAGCTACTGTGTTACTGTATTTTGTGTGTGCTGTGGACCTCTGCACCCCTAGGGGGGTCCGGGGGCATGCTCCCCTGGAAGAAAAGTTTGTACGTTTTAAAGATAAATTCATAAATATAGTGCACTTTGAAAGTTCAAAATTAAGTGATTAACTAATTTAATGTCTGCAATGAGCCTGTTTTTTAGTAGGCTACTACACTTTCTACATTTTCTGAACCAGAGACGGAGAGCGCTCACCGCTTGACATCACAACTATTCAGTGTTTTCAACCACATAATGTTTATTTTAGGTTTCAGACATTTAAATTCACATAAGTAAGTTATTAAAAAAGCAATACATTTAGAGTTTGTCAAATACACACTTATGTCTACGGAAGCGGGAATAATAATTATTTCCATTATAATTAGATGACACGTATTATTCATATCAAATACACATCGTGTAAGTAAATTTCAAGTTTACTCATGCTTCTCTCAGTTCACCAGCCACTTACTTTCATACTTTCATTTCGGGAGAAGTGGATAAATTGACGTTTGTTAAATCCAACAGATCCGATTCTCTAAAATCCGGCATAACTAACGTCCATCGCGTATAGCTCAACTAAGGTGTTTAAACAACAAAACACATCCACTTGCTCATATTTGACAATCGGAATATGAGATATTTCCTGCTATAGCCAACAAATTTGTGAAATAAAAGCAGATAATCAGTCATTCAGCGCTATTGTGGCTGCGGTGTGACAAGCAATGACGCGTCACCATGGAAACCATAAAGGGATATGATCTAAATTACGGGCGCCTCTAAAATCTTTTAAACTTACGTGTGAAAAGGTTAAGTAAGGCTTCCATTTAAATGTGTCGTTGTTTTGTTTTGAGTTTATGCTCAATAAATAAAGGAATTAATAGAGATGGGCACAAAAATTACCACATTTTCTCCCATTTGTCACGCCCCACTTGTCATGTTTCTATTCCCCACCAGTGGGGCGCGCCCCACACTTTGAGAAACGCTGCACTAGGGTGCCAGCTTGGGATTTGGCAATAGTACTAGAAGGCCTGTCTAGGGCTCCATTTGAGCCCTTAGATTCGGTTTCAGAGAAATTTCTTACCCTTAAGACTATCTTTCTGCTAGCTATTTCGTCCCTTAAGAGAGTTGGAGACCTTCAGGTACTTTCGGTTTCCCCCACTTGCCTTGAGTTTGCACCGGGGATGGTCAAGGCATTCTTATATCCGAAACAGGGATACGTCCCTAAGGTGCCGACCTTGATTCCGAGGCCTATTGTGCTGCAGGCTTTCTGTCCTCCTCCTTTTACATCTGCGTACCAGGAAAGGCTGAACCTCTTGTGTCCAGTGCGAGCACTGGATACTTATGTTCATCGGACATCTTCAATGAGGAAGTCCGACCAGTTATTTATTTGCTTTGGATCACCTAAGAAGGGTCTTCCTGCTTCTAAACAGACGGTTAGTAAGTGGATAGTTGAGGCTATTTCACTTGCATACGAGTACTCTGACCAGCCGTGTCCTTTGGTGGTCAGAGCTCACTCTACGAGGGGTATGGCGGCCTCTAAAGCCTTATTATTTGGAGTTTCTCTTCAAGACGTGTGTGATGCGGCAGGCTGGTCCTCACCGCTCACATTCGTCAGGTTTTACAGTTTGGACCTGGATGCTGCCCCAGGTTCTCAGGTGCTTAGTGCTTAGTTTCAACAGACTGACACTCAGGTACTTGGAATTCTGCCGTTTTGGGTATTCTCGTTCCCAAAGCGTCGATGACGCATCGCGAGTTCCCTCGAAAGGGAACGTCTCAGGTTACGACTGTAACCATAGTTCCCTGAGAAAGGGAACGAGACGATGCGTCACCCTGCCATACTTCCTGCATCCCTGTGATCGGCTTGCTTCGACATTTTTGAAGCTAATGCCGGTTTGCACCGGATGTGCTTTTATCCCTTCCTGGTCATGACGTCACCCGCCCGTGACGCTCATTCTTTCCATTGGACTAGTTGACATTGATGCTCAGACGCATTCACGCTGGGGGCGTTCCCAAAGCGTCGATGACGCATCGTCTCGTTCCCTTTCTCAGGGAACTATGGTTACAGTCGTAACCAGTGGTGGACAGTAACGAAGTAAATGTAATTCGTTACTGTACTTAAGTAGCTTTTTTGCGTATCTGTACTTTACTCAAGTATTTACATTTTGGGAGACTTTTACTTTAACTCCACTACATTTCAAAGTCAAATATCTTACTTTTTACTCTACTACATTTTCAAAATCAGTCGTTCCTTTTTATTTATGAGTGGATAAAAACGTAACTCAAACGAGCCACCAATCACAGTACAGCACGCGCGCTTTGTTTTGAACTTGCCTCGGGGGTATCTACTATGCGCGAACCAGAGCCGTTAAATATGAGAGTTGCGAACATAGATGGTTGTGACCGTGATCTCGCCACCGCACGGTCACGTTATTCGTGTAGCTCTCAATAGTTCCAAACAAATCGCGTTGACAATGATTTTAAGCGGGACAGAGAGCAGCAGCTATTATTGCAGCAATTATCGGTAAGTATTGACGCATAATGTACATTGCTTACGTTTTTGCCACTAAAATGACGTGCATACAATAGCTTTTTTTTTCTGGGGAGTAGCCTAGCAGAAACACTGCATTAATACGTTTTTGTGTTTAATTTTGGAGGGAAATTGGCTGCTCCCATAACATAGAATATATATATATATATATACTGTATATGTATGTGTGTGTGTGTGTGTGTGTGTGTGTGTGTGTGTGTGCGTGCGTGTGTGCGCGCGTGTGTGTGTGTGAATATATGTGTGGGTGTGTGTGTACAGTATGTGTGTGTGTGTTTGTGTGTATGTGTGTATATACACACACTCACACACACACATATATATATATATATATATATATATATATATATTTAATGGCGTTGTGCAGGTTTATGTGAGTGTATCATAACATTAAGATGTTAATAATTATGACCATAGGCGCTGGAGAAAAATATATACAGTAAATACTGTAAATGTTTATATACTGTATATATCAGACTAATTAATGTCATTTCATTAATAGATTGGTGTGCCAAGAGTGACATTAGTCTTCACTTAGACAGAGTTAAGCAAGAGTCTTGTGACAAATTATAATAGGACATTATAGCCATAAAAAAATCAAAGTACTTGGATACTTAAGTACATTTGAAGGCAAATACTTTTGTACTTTTACTCAAGTGAATGTTTAAAGGCAGCACTTCTACTTTTACTTGAGTAATATTTTACCTTGAGTATCTTTACTTTTACTCAAGTACATGGTATGTGTACTTAGTCCACCACTGGTTGTAACCTGAGACGTTTTTTTCCAAAGTAAGAGTTTGCTTTTATAGATAGATAGATAGATAGATAGATAGATAGATTGATAGGATATAGACAGACAGACAGACAGACAGACAGGTAGATGATACCCTGTTCTACAAGGCATGCTGACACTTGAATACTGCAGTTTGTGGTTTTGGTGCAACATGTGTTAGTCATTGTTGAGTTGTAATCCACCCTTTATTCTTTTGAACAAAAACATTGCCCAAATTAAATCCGCCAAACATACTCACAGATTTCTGGAAAACACAAACACCTGCAATGATGCTTAAGGAATGTTTGTACTCTGACAATTTTTCTCATGGCCTATTCTGCTGAAACGGATTTTAGCTCAGGAACAATCTGTTACGTTTGTGTTTTTACGTGACTGAAATTAAATCATAAACAAGAAACAAATCTTTTAAGCTTTGGATCATCAGAGCTTTGGGCAGCATAAGACCTGATCCATTCAATTATGCCTTATCAGGGTTAAACTAGGACAAATTAAGCCAAGTTAAATTTCCCCAGTAGAACAAAGCACAGCATACACTTTTAAAAATAAAGGTTCCAAAAGCGAGCCATCAACTGTTTGGTTACTGACATTCTTCAAAATACAATCTTTTGTGTTCAGCAGAAGAAAGAATTTTTGAGTGAACTATCCCTTTAAGGTGTGTGTGGACTTACTCTCCATTTGAAGTCTCAAACCCTTTAAAAAACCCTCACAGCAATGCCATAGAAGAACCGTTTTGGGTCCACCAAAGAACCTTTCAGTGAGCAGTTCTTAAAACAACAATTTCGTTCTTGTGAAAATCATTTTATTAAAAATAAATGAAATACAATTTAAAAAATGTACTCCTTGATGTGAGGAGATTGCAGACTCGGAGAGAGAAGTGGATGAGTGACAACAGTGCTTTATTGAACAGCAATATAACAGGTAAGTGATGATCACAGCCAATAGTAGATGCTTATAGAATGATGCAGTTCCCTTTCAGTTGACAACGTCAGACGTAGTCGAAATCGACTGAATGGGGATCACGCCAGGGAGCCAATCATCTTCGAGTACTATTGAACGAGCCATTGGGAATTGGCGTGCGTGATGACACGCCATTGGGAGCCATTGGGAATTGGCGTGCGCGGGTATAAATACGGAAGTGGATGCACGCACTAGTTGCCTTTTGCTTCAGAGCCGATCGTTTGATGTCTCTGAAGAGTGCTGTTGTTTACAACGAGCGAGTATGTCGGTGTTCTTCTGGAAGACTCTCCCAGTGCTGGTGTTTCTACAGCGCGAGTGCAGCGGTGATCGCGAGCTTTGAGCTCTCAACTGCTGCTTTAACAGCAACAAATTTCTAAATGTTTGTGTGTGTTGACGGCTGGTTAGAGTGCGGAAAAGGGAGTGCTTCACTGTTTCAGTGCTTCACTGTTTCAGTTCACTGTTCAGTGTTGCCGCGGTCATTCCCCTGTGTGCTCCGGCACTGGTGAAGGGTCCTATTTCCTGAAAGAGCAACACGGGTGCGTTTGCGTCTTTTTCAAGATGTCATTCCACCCCTGCGTTTCTGGATGCGGCAGTTCTCTGTTCCTCTCTGACAATTGTTGCATCACGTGTTTGGGCTTACAGCACGCTGAAGCAGCTTTTGTGGACGGTTCATGTTCCCATTGCGGGAATATGACTGTCCCGGTGTTGAGATCGAGACTTACCTTCGTTCGCGAAGCGCGAGTCCCCATTACCATGCCCCACCCCCGGGTGCCGTGTGGGATGGGTGATCGGAGGATAGTGATGGATGTCTCGTCTGGTAACCATTCCTTGTGGGCTCCTCACTCCTCCATCATACCGCAGCAGATGGAATTCCTCTTAGATGTGCTGGTCGCTCTGTAATGGACCGATCAGCCATTTCAATTGGGGTTCCCCCAGAGGATAAGATGTCGATAGCAACATCGGAGGGTGAGGTGGCCTCTGGAGATGATGACTCGGCTGTGTTATCTCCCTCTGGGAGTGTAAGTTTGCCTGAGCCAGATCCAGAAATGTCAGCTATGCTGAAACGGGCCGCCCAGGCTGCCGGGCTCGAGTGGAACCCTCCACCTTGTCCCGTTCAGTCTCGGTTGGAGGATTGGTATCTCGGGGCAGGCCGCGCTGGTTCTCAGCTCGCCGCCCCAGTGCTTTTCTTTCCCGAAGTGCATGGAGAGCTGACCAGGTTGTGGACGGCACCTTTCTCTGCCAGAAACTTCCTGAATAGCTTTTCCCCTTCACTACCCTTGATGGAGGAGCGGTAAAGGGTTGAGGCTATCCCTCCAGTGGAGCGGTCTGTTGCAACACAGGTGCACCTGTGTCCGGCGGCCGCTGCCTTTTGGGGGGATCCTCGTCTCCCCCCTAAGGCCTGTGAGTTCTCGTCCGTTCCGACGGGCAGAGCTTACAAAGCCTGTGGGCAAGCCACCTCCTCTTGCGTGCCATGGCGCTGCTACAGGTCTGTTAGGCCAGGGCACCCAGGTACATGCACGAGGATAGCCCAGACCGTGCGCTCATAGGTGAGTACCGCAGTGCTTCCGACCTCACCCTCCGGGGCACGAGTGTCGTGGCGTGAGCGATCGGCCTGGTGATGTCCACCTTTGTGGTCCAGGAGCGCCATTGTTGGCTCAGCCTGGTTGATATGGCGGATGCGGACAAGGTTCGCTTCCTGGTCTCCCCAATTTCCCAGGTTGGGCTGGTCGGCGACGCGGCGGAGAACTGCGTCCAACAGTTCTCTGCCGCCCAAGCGTTGACGGTGGCCATCCGGCACATCCTGCCCCGGCGGCCCGCTGCTGCCTCCACCCTGCCGCCGGTGGCAGTTCCTCCGCCTGCTCGTCGCCGAGGGTGTTCCCCTCCCGCCGCTCCTGCTGGGCCTCCGCAGCAGCCTCTCCAGCCAGGCCTCAGCTTGGAGCCGGCCGCAGTAGAGACGCCCAGCCCGCTCCAGGCGCTGCCAAGCCAGGTGGCAAGCGACAGCGAAAGCATTCCTGAGCGGGCCGCTCAGGGATGGAAGAGGATGCTCTTGGAGTTAGTCACTGATTCACTCCCTCCCCCCGGGTGAGGGCCGGATGGAGTCTTTGTTTGTGTGTGTGTCTGTTCCACCGCTGGCTCCCAAAAGAAGCGGAGCAAGCGGTACCCACACTTCAAAGAAAGAGCAAATTCCTCTGTTCCTGGGTCCCAAGAGGGCAAGTCTGGCGGTGTGCGACCCTGTAAAGCCTTGCACCCCTCAGCCCCCTCTTGTTCGCCAGCACGCCAGCTGGGTGCGGTTCGAGGACCCGGTCATCCGCCTTCTCACGCATCCCTGGCCGTCTCGTGGAGACAGGTAAGTGTCGTGCACCACACTCAGACTCTGCTTCGGGCCGCCTCCAGGCCTTCCGAGCCGAATCCCTGTCCTCCACCTCGCTGCCCCACCTCGGGTACATCTGTGGTTCCCTGGCCCCTATCTTTCCAATCGTGTCTAATACTCGCGGTATAAAAGACCGGTACTTACACATGTTTGAGTTCGCAGATGCTAACGCTTTCATTTGATTGCTCACGTCAGTTGCCGACCAAAAAATGTCTCAGACCTCGCATCTCGTTTGCGACTACTCAGATTCTGACGATGATCTCGCGCATTCAGTGCCACGCTCAACGCTCTGGAGGACGCCGGCATACCCATCAGTCATGGTCTTTCAAGGGAAGATCTACTCCTTCTGGCCCAAAATACCTTGGGTAATCCTCCAGTCTCTCTTCCTTCGACCCCAAAAGCTTCTACTTCAGCAGCACAGCCAAAACCAACTGGCAGGAAAATAACTGCTAAAACATCTTCACCCCATCCAGCTAAAAGGATACCGCTACCTGCTCAGGCGCCATCTTCTCCGCAGATCGCCATCCCCACAGACACAAACTATCAGCTCATATCTGCAGTTCAAAGCCTTTCTAAGACAGTCAAAGGACTGGAATCCAAAATGTCGTCCCTCGAACATTCCTTTGCTAATCCAAACCTCAGCTCAGATCCGGCCTCGAACTCCTCAGCAGTTCCACAAATTAATCTTCCTTCTCTCGGATTAACCAACCATTCGAACGTGCCTTCAACATCAGCTGCCCTGCCTGCTTTTCTCCTCGCGATTCAGTCGCCATTTAAAGAGGTTCCTGCTCCACCGGCTCCTTCAAACTTCAATCTCTCCACAGCTGCTCCAGCGCAAGCCTTCAGGAGGCGTTTTTTTTGTCCTGTGTCCTCTCACCTAAGATCGAACATTATCCAAGGTAAGGACATTAACTTGGCTACATTATTGCTTCCTTCGCCTGCTGCCAACAGGAAAATGGTCGACTGTGGTGACGTGGCAGTCTTTCTTAAAACCTCCGATCCTCGTTTACAATGCAATCTCTAGTTTGGTGAATTCGTAATTGCTTTTAGCATTTACCGAGACATTTTGTGCCAAGTTTATCCAGAGAGAAGGGAAGAGCTAGATCTCTATTTAGCTATGATGGCGGACTTCAGTCAAAGATATGGAGGCACATTATTTTACGAATACCTGCTAAAGCTGCTTTCTTCATCACAATTTACAATTCAAGATTAGACTAGTCAATCACAGACACGGAACTACTTGTCCGTCATTTCGGCGGCCAAAAAAAGCTTGGCTTGTGCTATTTGCAGCGCTCATGGGCACACGGCTTCATTTTGTCCCAAAGCATTCACAAGTCATGATTCGTCCGCTGGCCGTGGTGCTGAAAACGTACTCGGTTACTAACGTAACCTCGGTTCTCTCTAGAGAGGGAACGAGTACTGCGTAATAGCTTACGCTAGGGGAAAAACTCTTTTCCGCGAGATATTGAAGCCAAAAATTATCCTTAATTTTTTATTAATGTAAAACGCTTTGCAGCAGCAAGCAGACATAGGCGAAATGCGGGCATGGTACTGGCTTGCCTATTGGTTGCTCTGCAGCAAATGCAGCAGCCTATCGAGAGAGACTCTGCGTGACGTAATGACCAATGGGGGCAATTCGCGCCCATATCGTCACGTCCCGCCAGAAGGGGCGTGGTCTCACCCTATAAATATGCTCGTTAGGCTGGTACAAGCTGGTTTTTATCGCTGAAGCGAACCAGAGCGTATTCCAAGCACGGCAAGATACGCAGTACTCGTTCCCTCTCTAGAGAGAACCGAGGTTACGTTAGTAACAGAGTACGTTCTCTTACGAGAGTATCTCTCGTACTGCGTAATAGCTTACGCTAGGGGAACACAATGCAACACGCCGTGCGTACAGGGATCCAACACCAAAGTCCCGGGGGCCGAAGCCCAGGGCTCATGTAGTGCATAATCACCATAAACTCACATAGAGTGGAGGAAGAGAGGCTGGAAGCGTCATTCCCTATAAAAAAGCACCCAGCGGGGCTATCATATGACAATAAAACGCGCAGCCAGGGTGAAAGCTTTCAGCCTGATCTGGGTGGCCATACGTGTGTCAACACTCATGGGGCTGCAGTAAACTCAGCATCTGGGCCGCACAGCGGGGCAGATAGCACTGAATTTTAGACCGCCAAAAGCTTAGCTTGTAAGGCGGGTACCTCCAGGTTATAGTATTTTATAAATGTAGACGGCGAGGCCCAGCCCGAGGCCGTACAGATATCTTGCCGGGAAACCCCGCTCGACCACGCCCACGAAGAGGCCACGCCTCTCGTGGAGCGCGCTCTGACACCCAAGGGGCACTGTAGGCCCTTCGCAGAGTAAGCGAGCGCAATGGCATCCACTATCCATCTGGATAGGCTCTGTTTTGAGGCGGCGAGTCCCTTGGAACGCCCGCCAAACAAAACAAAAAGCTGCTCCGTCTGTCTGAAAACAGACGAGCGTGACACATAAGCTCTCAATGCCCTGACGGGGCAAAGGAGACTCGCATCCTCCTCCTCACTGAGAACCGGAAGGGCGGACAGGGAAATTACCTGGGCCCTGAACGGTGTATTGAGGGATTTCGGGACATACCCGTGCTTTGGTTTGAGAATGACCTTCGAGTCATTAGGCCCAAACTCCATACACGACGCGCTTACTGAAAGCGCCTGTAAGTCCCCTATGCGCTTCACTGAAGCGAGAGCCATGAGAAACACTGTTTTGAACGACAGGTGTTTCATGTCCACCAGCTGGATTGGCTTGAACGGGGCGCCTTTCATGGCCTCCAGGACCGTGGAAAGGTCCCACGTCGGGACTGAAGGGGGCCTGGGAGGGTTCAGCCTCCGAGCTCCCCTAAGGAAACGCACGACTAAGTCGTTTTTCCCCAGCGACTGGCCAGACACCGGTTTTGCAAACGTTGCTATGGCCGCCACATATACTTTGAGCGTGGATGGGGTCCTGCCCTTATCCAGTAGCTCTTGAAGGAAGGAAAGCACTTCCGAAACCCCGCATTCCACAGGTGAAAAGCTCTGGGCTTGACACCATGCAGAGAAAACAGACCATTTCGAGGAGTAGAGCCGCCTGGTAGACGGAGCTCTAGCCTGCGCGATCATGTTTAACACTCCTTCTGGGAGGCTAGCGGGTACCCGTTGATGGCCCATGCGTGCAGGGACCACAACTCCGGGCGAGGGTGCCAAATCGAGCCCTCCGCCTGAGAGAGGAGGCCTCTACTCAATGGTACAGGCCATGGGGCAGTGCTGGTCAGCTGCATCAGGGCAGGGAACCACGTCTGGTTTGTCCAGAGCGGAGCTACGAGCAGCACTGGGCATCCGTTCTCCCTGATTCGTTCCAACACCTGAGGCAGGAGCGAGACAGGAGGAAAAGCATATAGGGGGCAGCGGGGCCAAACATGAGCCAGCGCGTCCTTGCTTTTCGAGAAAAACTCCGGGCAATGAGCGTTTTCGTGGGACGCGAATAGGTCCACCTGTGCTCTGCCGAACGTTTTCCACAGCAGCTGGACCGTCTGCGGGTGCAGCGACCACTCCCCTGCTGGAACATTGTTCCTGGACAGTCTGTCTGGTCCCACATTCAGGTGACCAGGCACGTGCGCTGCTCTCAGTGAGAGCAGGTTGTGCTGAGCCCAGACCAGGAGGCGTTCCGTCAGCCTGTGAAGGTTTCGTGACCTGACGCCGCCCTGGCGATTTATGTATGCCACCACTGACATGTTGTCCGACCGGACCAAGACGTGGTGGCCTGTTACCTGGGGACAAAAACGCCGTAGCGCTTTGTCGACTGCTATCATCTCCAAGCAGTTTATGTGAAGGAGCTTTTCCCGTTCTGACCACAGGCCAGCTAGCGGTCTGCCCTCGAGCAGCGCTCCCCACCCCGAGGTGGAGGCGTCCGTAGACACCACCTTCACACTGGAAGCGGTCCCCAGACTCACACCTGACTGATACCAGTCGGTTATTTTCCAAGGTTCCAGAGCTGAAACACACTGAAGGTCGACCCTGAGGCGAAACAGACCCGCTGTCCATGCCCTGGGTGGAACCCGCGCTTTCAGCCACATCTGCAGTGGGCGCATGCGGAGCAAGCCCAACTGGAGTACAGAGGCTGCTGAGGCCATCAGCCCCAGCATTTTCTGAAACCTTTTGAGCGGAACTATCGCGCCGTGGCGGAAGGATTTCGCGCCGCGCTGAATATTTAGCCCGCGCTCTGGTGACAGGCGTGCCGTCATGGATAGCGAGTCCAACACGGTTCCCAGAAAGGAAATTTTCTGACTGGGAGACAGTGAGCTCTTCGCCCAATTGACTGTGAGGCCCAGCTCCTCGAGGTGCTCGAGTAATGCGGCCCTGTGTTCTATGAGCTCCGATCGTGATCGAGCTAGAATCAGCCAATCGTCCAAGTAGTTCAGGACTCGCATGCCCTGAAGTCTCAGGGGTGCGAGCGCCGCGTCCATGCACTTCGTAAATGTACGAGGTGCTAGGGACAGGCCGAACGGCAGGACTGTGTATTGATATGCCTGGCCCTCGAAGGCGAATCTCAAGAATCGCCTGTGATGGGACGCTATTTGTATTTGGAAATAGGCGTCTTTCAGATCTATCGACATAAACCAGTCCCCGTGGCGCACTTGCGCGAGGATTTTCCTGGTCGTAAGCATTCTGAACTGGCGTTTCACAAGCACTCTGTTCAGCTGTCGTAGATCTAAAATGGGTCTGAGACCCCCATCCTTTTTCGGTACCAGAAAATATCTGCTGTATAGGCCCCCTTCGCTCTGAGCCTGAGATAAAGGTTCTATAGCCCCTTTGCTCATTAGTTTCTCTATCTCGGCACGAAGTAGATGAGACACTTCGTTTTTCACCGTAGTTTCGACACGCGCCGTATAACGGCGCGGGCGTCGAGCGAATTGTAGCGAATAGCCTCTCTTTATTGTGTTCAGCACCCATTCTGATACCCCGGGAAGCTTTGACCACGCATCTGCGTGAATAGCTAGAGGTAGAATGAAATCCGGGCTCCGGCCGCGACAAAACGGCAGCTCGAGAGCCCGGGCATACTGGGAACACAACACCGTGTTTACAGCGTTCGAGGCGGGGGGCGCGCTGATCACAGCGGGCGGCCTGGCCGCGCTCAGCTTTTTTTATGGCAGATTGTGCAGAAAAAGCGAGCGGGGGAGATCCCGTAGGAATCGGCGTGGCTGTGAGAAAATGTGGGCGCGGGGCTGCGGGCACATTTATTACACTGAAAACATTGTCGGTCATGGCCGACTGAATGTGTGTTGGTTTCGTTTTTACAGTAACCAAGGGACACGCAGCATGTAGTGTGAGCGGGCATGGTGACATGGGCGCGTTTACTACATTGTTTGCACAATCGACCTGAGTCGATTTTATTTGTGCTAGCCCTGCACCGTGGCGGGCTGTGTCTGGGTGTGGGAATGGGCACTGGGTGGGCATTCTTACAACACTCATAACACCATCGGCCGTGGCCGGATTGTTTGTGCGAGCCCTGCATTTTTGCGGGCTGTGTTTGTGTGTAGAAATGAGCCCTGGGTTGTAGGCATTTTCAATACACTCATAACACCATCGGCTGTGGCCGGAATACCAGAAAATACACCATTTATGTGATTAATCTGGGTCGCCGTGGGAACAGCATTTGTGTGCAGGCAAGCGGGCATGGTACTGGCTTGCTTACTGCAAAATACACTGGAACAGTCACATTTTCTGGAACTGAACGAGCGAAAATTTCAGTGGAAGTCTGGCCACGGCGAGACTGAAACACCGTCGATTTCCTAGGAGGCTAGGAAGACTTGTGTTGGTTTCGTTTTACAGAAACCGTGGTAGTGTTTGTGGGCACTGGGTTGTGGGCACATTCACTACATTTAATGCACAATTGACATGCGTCGATTTCATTTGTGCGAGCCCTGTACCGTGGCGGGCTGTGTTTGTGTGTAGAAATGAACACTGGGCTGTGAGCATTTTATTACACTTATAACACCATCGGCTGTGGCCGGAAAACCAGAAATACAAAGATTACATGATTTTTCTGGGTCGCCATGGAAACGGCCTTTATGTGCAGGCAAGCGGGCCATGGTACCAGCTTGTTTACTGCAAAAAACACTGGAACAGTCGCATTTTCTGGAACTGAACGAGCGAAAAGTTTCGGTGGAAGTCTGGCCGCGGCGAGACTAAATTTTTATCTGCTGCGAGAGCCGGGATCGAACACGGGTCTCTCGCGTGAAAGCTTCAGGTTCTGCCACTGGGCCACAGGGAGAACTACACTGCAAGCAGATAAGAGAGCGTCATCACAGTTTTGTGTGTGTCGGCGTTTGTATGCAGGTGTGCGTGTTATACAACAGGCTCATTGCTGCAATAATGACATTTTCAGCCGCTCAAACTAGGAGCTGAGAAATGTTTGAGAAATGGAGATTAGTCCGGCCTCGGCGGGGACTAAAACACACTCTTTTCTCATTTGCCGGTGACGCACGCCCATGGGGGGCGGGGTAGATTTCTTATAACGTAAAGAAAGCTAGCCGCGGTTTTTAGGGCTCGCGGTCTTGATGCTGGCCCGTTTCCTTGACGACTCGCGGACAGAAGGCGGAGGTCCACAGAGCTCGCCTGTTGCGCGGCGGTTGCGAGGGCGCCTCCCAATCGAGGCCGATGCTTCCCACGGCCTGAGAGAGCAGACGCATCAGCTCAGTCTCAATGCCGGTTCTCTTACCAGTGGTCTGGCGGGAAACGCTAGCGGAGGGGAGGTCCACGGAGCTCGCCCAATCCTCGCTATCGGATGCCAGAAGAGAACACGCCTCGGTGGGTTCGTCGAACTCGTGGACGGACGCGGCGGCAGGCGGCGGCCGTTGTCCGTCAGTGAGCGACTCGAGCGAAGCCGGCGAAGCTGGCGGGCGAACCGGCGAGCTTTGGCGGGCTGGAGAAAGCTCGGGAGCGCGCTGGGCGCGGCGCTTCTTGCGGCGCGGCACCACGGCGGGCTGTGGTGAAGGCTCGGAGAATGATGCCAGGCGAGTCCTCAGAGTCACCATAGGCAAAAACTCGCAATGAGGGCATCCGCCGTCAGCGAGCGCGAGAGCCGCGTGATCCTCACCCAGGCAGGAAACACAGATGACGTGCCGGTCTCCATCGCTGAGCGGGGCGCGGCACGAGCCACAGGAAGGCATCTTTAAAAAGACGCAGCTCTTTTGTGAGAGACGTGTGAGTCGCGTCAAGTAAGCGAGCAAACACTCTCAACAGAGTAAATACACAAAGAGTATAAAAGGATATAGAACGCCGGAAAGCGCAGCAGGTACGGCAGTTGAAGGCGGCGAGGCCAGCGACTCCAGAGCTCGTCCCGCTGAAAGGCTTGCTTCGACGGCGCGGCTTCTCACTCCGGATCCAGCGATGCGTGTGCTTCGCTGAAGAGGTAAAAATCAGCTTGTACCAGCCTAACGAGCATATTTATAGGGTGAGACCACGCCCCTTCTGGCGGGACGTGACGATATGGGCGCGAATTGCCCCCATTGGTCATTACGTCACGCAGAGTCTCTCTCGATAGGCTGCTGCATTTGCTGCAGAGCAACCAATAGGCAAGCCAGTACCATGCCCGCATTTCGCCTATGTCTGCTTGCTGCTGCAAAGCGTTTTACATTAATAAAAAATTAAGGATAATTTTTGGCTTCAATATCTCGCGGAAAAGAGTTTTTCCCCTAGCGTAAGCTATTACGCAGTACGAGAGATACTCTCGTAAGAGAACGTAAGACTCTCTTCAAACAGCAGAGGTCGCCGCGTTGCAGAATTCAATGGCGTTCCTATATGTGTCTTATTTAATGAATCTGTCTGTTCTTATGCTAATTGCAAATTTGCTCATATTTGTAGTTCTTGCAAGGATCCGCACCCGAAATCTGTCTGTCCACGCCGGTACAAACCGCCAACCCGGGGTAAAGCCCCATTTCAGAGAAAATTCTGAATAGTCACCCATCTACTCCCATTAATATACCAAACCTTTCAAGCTACCTTTTTTTCTCACCCTGATCCATCCTTCGTTGATTATCTTATCACCGGTCTGTCCCAAGGGTTTCGGGTGGGCGTCCTTTCCCATCTTACTGCCTCTTTTGTAGCAAAAAATTTGCAATCAGCTAGAAACGAACCCGACGTGGTTTCAGCACTACTAGAGAAAGAGGTCAATAAAGGATATGTCATTGGCCCTTTCGCTTCTGCTCCTTTCTCTCCTTTTCGCGTCAATTCCATCGGCGTCGCAACGCGTAAATATTCCAGCAAAAAATGTCTTCTCCCCATTCCTATGAAATATCAAGCGTTAACGAATGTATTCCCCTAACCCCTTTTCCCCTTCATTATGCCTCGGTCGACAATGCCATTCAGTTAACCCTCTGGGGTCCGAGGTGTTCCCTTTCGAGGGAACTCGCGATGCGTCACTTGACGCTTTGGGAACGCCCCCAGCATGAATGCGTCTGAGCATCAATGTCAACTAGTCCAATGGAAAGAATGAGCGTCACGGGCGGGTGACGTCATGACCAGGAAGGCATAAGAGCACATCCGGTGAAACGCGGCATTAGCTTCTGTGTCTCAGCAAGCGATCTGTGTTACTCTGTCTCTGTCTATTTATTGTTGTCTGTTCGATATTATTGGGAAAAGTTATGGCGAAACATCTTTACAAACTCTGTGCTTCTCCCTGCCCGCGTTATTTAACGGGTGGGGACACACACGAGCTTTGTGTAGTTTGTTTGGGAGTGGAGCATGCGGTATCAGCCTCCGAGGGGGCTGATTGCAACATTGTGAGAAGCTTTCGCTTCGCATGCTCCACTCCCGCCTGTCACTTTTCGAGGAAAGTGGCCAGGCTCGCGATCCTCGGGGTGCAGGACACGCGTCTGCCGAGGCAGCGCGGAGAATGCATTCCTGTGGATCGCGAATAGGATCTCGTTACGGGGTTGGAGACGGGTCCGCGGATCTTATCTCCTCCCTTTCCACGAGGGATCCAGTGCTCTCTCTCCGGTCTCGGAAGCCCGCGCTGCGGTCTCTTCCGCCCGGGGAGAGAAATCAATGCTTCAGTGCTCTACCTCCGAGGAGGTAGATGTGCTGGGCATTGAAAGTGTACACAATCATGGGGGAAGTGGATTTGCCATCTCTTCCCCAGCGTATGAGAATTATATATAGCCTATATATATATATATATGATAGTTTATATATTATATATAAAATAAAGTGTATATATATAAAGAATGTATATAAAAAAATATATATATAATAATAAGCTGGTGGAGGTGTTTACTAAGGCTGTAGATAAATTAAATATTTAATGGCCAGCAGAAATAAGGGGGCACTCGTCCTTAAAATAAATTGAACGAGTTTCCTTCCCTCTATTTTTCCACCTCCATCACGGGGCCTTCCATTTTTCCCGATCTGCACAGCGAGCTGTCTAGATCATGGAAAAAGCCTTACTCATTTTTTAGCCCCACATTCATGTATATTCAGATATTTGGGGGTTAAGAGAGTATGGCTATGGGGCAATACCCCAGAACAGACACTTGCGAGCTATGTCCCCCGGTTCAGTATCGTCCCTGAAGGCGTCGGCTTCTCTCACTAAACCATTAAAGAAAACTATTTTTTAATCTAGTGGGAAAAGCATATATGGCAGTGGGTCTAGCACGAGCCTGCTTGCACACTATAGCAGTGCTGCAAGCATATCAGGCTGACCTGCTGTGGTATTTGGACAGAAGTGAGGGAGTTTGGCCCGATGGGGTTTGAGAACTCCGTCGGGCCTCAGATTTATCTCTCAGGGATGGCAGCCAAAGAAATGTGGTCACTGAGAGACACCTCTGGCTCAATTTGATGGGAATCATGGAGAAAGATACAAGATAATCTCTCCCTCGCTATGTCCAACCCACTGGGGCTGCTGGGCGTGAGCAGCTCCAGCCGGCTAGTTTCTCATACACAACACAGCAGCCAAAGCCTTCAAAGCAGAAGCCGGATCCGAGGACCGTTCTTCATGCTGAGAAGGCTGCGGCTCAAAAGAAAAGGTCTGGCGCCACGGCGTCAGACCGGTGAGGGCAGCCCCAACCGGGGTGGAATGGTGTACACCTCATTATACGGTGCCCTTTCCATCTCTGTGCCCTCAGGGGACCGTTCTGCCAACCCCGCCACCCTTGGTGCTTCGGGGCGCAGCGTTCTCCAGCGAGCTTCTGGCGCAGCGTCAACTCGACATTGCGTCGGACTCGCGCCCTCTGAGGGGGGTTCAAAAACAGTCAGTTCGGGTGGTTCCTGCCAGTATGTTTCAGGTCCCCGAACTGGCTGTCTTTATTACACCAGAGGCCAGCCTCGAGGGGCTGGTTCCCTTGGTAGATTTTCTGGCAGCGCGGAAGCTACTGCCAAATATATCTCTATGGGTAATGGTAATCTCTCTGGTAATGGAGCAAGGGGTAAAGGCCCTGTTAGCAAAGAAAGCTATAGAGCAGGTGTACTCACCCGACATTGCGTCGGGTCTTTACAGTCGTTATCTCATTGTTCCAAAAAAGGATGGAGAGCAGCGTCACATACTAGATCTTCGTCTGTTGGAGTGTTTGGTGCTGGAACTCAAGTCCAAGATGCTGACACTCAAACAGATCGTGACTCAAATCAGATCCGAGGACTGGTTTGTCACGATAGATCTAAAAGACGTATACTTCCATATCTCCATCCTCCCTCAGCACAGGAGGTTCCTGAGGTTTTCTTTGGGGCAAAGAACACCAGTATCAGGCACTTCCTTTCGGTCTAGCTCTATCACCCCGCACATTCACGAAGTGTATAGACGCAGCTCTGGCCCCGCCAGGCTGCAGTGTATACGCATTCTGAATTGCATAGATGACTGGCTGATTCTAGCAGAATCAGAACAGTTAGCGGTTCGGCACCGAGGTGTCGTTCTCGCTCATATGCAGATGTTGGGGTTGAGGCTCAATGCCAAGAAGAGTGTGCTTTCTCCAGTACAGAGAACCACTTTCCTTGGTGTGGTATGGGATTCAGTGACGATGCGGGCCACTCTGTCGCCCGTTCGTGTAGCTGCTATCCTAACAGCCACAAAAGAGCTGAGGCTAGGCCAGTCACGCACTGTAAAACAGTTCGAGAGACTGTTGGGTCTTGTGGCAGTAGCGTCCAACGGGATACCTTTTGGCCTGCTGTACATGAGACCTTTGCAGTGGTGGCGCAGGACCAGAGGGTTCTCCCCGAGGGGAAACCCACTTCGTATGATCAAGATCACGCGGCCGTGCCTTCGTGCCTTGGTTATATGGAGGAAACACTGGTTCTTAACCCAGGGTTCGGTGTTGGGAGCTCTTTGCCATCGAGTTGCTATCTCGACAGATGCTTCCCTCACCGGCTGGGGAGCGGTATTGGAAGGCCGCTCAGCTCAGGGCTTGGGAGGAGTCATCATCTCGCTTGGCACATGAATTGCCTAGAGATGATGGTCGTCTTCAATGCGTTGAGACATCTCCTCCCAGACCTGAGGGGCCATCATGTGTTGTTCTGAAACAGTGACTGTTAGGCCTCAGGGCAGCAGCGTTCAATGTGATACCCTTTGACCTGCTGTACGTGAGACCTTTACAGTGGTGGCTCAGGACCAGAGGGTTCTCCCTGAGGGGAAACCCACTCCGTACGATCAAGATCACGTGGCAGTATCCCCGCGCCTTGGTAATATGGAGGAAACTCTGGTTCTTGACCCACAGACAACACGTTGGTGGCCTATTATTTTGGTCCCTCAGGAAATTACGCTGTCTGAGGGCAGTGTATATTCCAGGGGGGCCAGAATATTGGAGCAGACACCCTGTCGAGGCAGGGGCTGAGGCCAGGGGACTCCACCCCGAGGCGGTGGAGCAAATATAGGAGTTTTATGGCCAGGCAGAAGTGGATTTGTTCTCGTCTCAGCATACGACGCACTGTCCACTCTGGTTATCCCTCACTCAACCAGTCCCCTCGGGGCTGGTTGCTATGGTGCAGACGTGGCTGAGGCTACGTCTGTACGCATTTCCCCCTGTTGCTCTGCTCCCAGGAGTTCTGGAGTGATTCCGCCAGGATGGAATAAGCCTATTTAGTAGCACCACCCTGGCCGAGCTGAATTTGGTTTGCGGACCTAATTTTTCTCCTCGACGGACCTCCCTTGGAGGTCCCGATCAGGAGAGACCTTCCGTCTCAGGCAGGGGATGCAATATTGCACCCCCGGCAGGGGATTTGGAAACTGTGGGTTTGGCCTCTGAGGGGGCCCAACTCATAGAGAGTGGTCTCTCAACCGAGGTTGTTGAGACCATTCTAAGCTCCAGAGCTCCCGCTACGAGGAAACTATATTCACTATTTCGCGAGTTTTTCACTTCTTGGTGTTACCAGCGTCAGTGGGATCCGGTTAACTGTTCAGTAAACACAGTATTCGAGTTTCTGCAAGAACGCTTTGTATCAGGTCTATGTCCTTCCACGCTTAAGGTATACGTGGTGGCCATTGCGGCTTTCCACGCCCTGGTGGGTAGTACATTTTTGGGTCGAGACCCCCTGATCACTCGTTTCCTTCGTGGCACTTTGAGGCTGAGGCCTGCAACTTGCACTAGGGTGCTGGCTTGGGACCTTGCAATAGTTCTAGAAGGCCTATCTGGGGCTCCCTTCGAGCCCTTAGATTTGGTCTCAGAGAAGTTCCTTTCTTTTAAGACTATTTTCTGCTAGCTATTTCGTCCCTATTAGAGTCAGACCTTCAGGCCCTTTCGGTCCCCACCTGCCTTGAGTGCACCAGGGATGGCCAAGGCATTCTTACCCGAAACATGGATATGTTCCAAAGGTGCCTACCATTATTCCGAGGCCTATTGTGCTGCAGGTTTCTGTCCTCCTTTTACATCTGCGGAGCTGCTTTCCGTCCAGGAAAGGCTGAACCTCTTGTGTCCAGTGCGAGCACTGGATACTTATGTTCATCGGACATCTTCAATGAGGAAGTCCGACCAGTTATTTATTTGCTTTGGATCACCTAAGAAGGGTCTTCCTGCTTCTAAACAGACGGTTAGTAAGTGGATAGTCGAGGCTATTTCAGTTGCATACGAGTACTCTGACCATCCGTGTCCCTTGGTGGTCAGAGCTCACTCTACGAGGGGTATGGCGGCCTCTAAAGCCTTGTCATTTGGGGTTTCTCTCCAAGACGTTTGTGATGCGGCAGGCTGGTCTTCACCGCTCACATTCGTCAGGTTTTACAGTTTGGACCTGGATGCTGCCCCAGGTTCTCAGGTGCTTAGTGCTTAGTTCCAACAGACTGACACTCAGGTACTTGGAATTCTGGCGTTTTGGGTATTCTCGTTCCCAAAGCGTCAAGTGACGCATCGCGAGTTCCCTCGAAAGGGAACGTCTCAGGTTACTAATGTAACCATAGTTCCCTGAGAAAGGGAACGAGACGATGCGTCACCCTGCCATACTTCCTGCATCCCTGTGATCGGCTTGCTTCGACTTTTTGAAGCTAATGCCGCGTTTCACCGGATGTGCTCTTATGCCTTCCTGGTCATGACGTCACCCGCCCGTGACGCTCATTCTTTCCATTGGACTAGTTGACATTGATGCTCAGACGCATTCACGCTGGGGGCGTTCCCAAAGCGTCAAGTGACGCATCGTCTCGTTCCCTTTCTCAGGGAACTATGGTTACATTAGTAACCTGAGACGTTTTCTGGGTCCTGGAGGTGTTCTGACATGCTCTGACATTTGTGCCTATTTCTGTTACTTGTGACATTTTCATGGCTAAAGCCTGATTACACTGTATTCAGCACAAACTCTGCTACAATAATATGTCAGCAGCATGTATGTAAACATTTGTAGTTTTAAGATAATGACGTTTATGCGTGGTTTGTGAAAAAACAAAAACAAAATGTCACTGAAATAAGGTCATGAAACCCATACTAATTATTTCTTCACAAGACTTTTGAAAATTGTATCACATAGCCTAGAATATTTGCTCCAAAACTATGTGAAAATCATCCTGACTACTCATTCAGATAAAACATTATAATGATTTAAAATTTGAAAGACATGTTTTGTGTATGAAAGCTTTATGCGGGGAGGCGTTAACTTCCCATTAATATTGAGTGTTTCACACCTGAGAAAGACAAAGACCCTCCCCTAATGGCCCTATACAGTGCTATCATTTTGAGGAGCCTTGCACAAAGAATGAGGAGAGACTTAAAAAATAATGGCTTTTTGATTGTTTGGATTTATTTACAACACAACATAATCCAAAGATACACAACAGATGGCAAACAGAGCACATTATTGAACAGAGACAGATCTAAAGACAGAGACTTGAACAGTCACACACCGTTGTGCCATTGAAACATAGTACATACCTGTAATTTCCAAGGTGTTTGATTTTTCACTTTACCATGTTCATGTAGGAGACTCATGTGAATGTTGAAGTCAGCAGGACTCATCTGGTCCCTGTATAAAAAAATAAAAATAAAAAAACACCAGCTGTGAACATGCTGATTTCCAGAGAAACTATAGGGCAGCACGATTTTAGGAATACTTTTTAGATCTTTCTGGTTAAAATTGCTTTTTAAAATTTTAAAAATGCACACACACACATACATACACATCTCATTTCATAACATCATAACGAATGGAAACATTTGGAGTAAAAACATAAAGCCTAATGTTTGTCGCGTTTTGCTTTCAAACAGACTCAAACTCACAGCGCGTGCAGAGAACATTTACTGAAGCGATCGAGCCGCTCCAAACTATTAAACATTATTGTTAACATATACATCTGGGGTTTGAGCAGATATCCACAAACACAGTATTTAACAGTAAACACGGGTCTAAACATTATAACATTCACCATGTTAGAGTAAACACTTTATCATGCTGTTTTATTATCGAACATAAAAATATCCTCGTGTGGTATACATTTAGCATTGAAAGGTTGCCTACCAGTCTAGTTCACATTTCAACATGTTTCTGTCTACATATAGATACACATATACATGTACAACATTAGGCGTTTTACTCCAATCTCATTTCATAACGTACATTTTAGTCTGGCACCAGTTTAACATGTCTTACCTTAAAAATCTTCTCATCTTCAAATCGCGTTCTTCTAATTCTTCTGAGGTAAATCCAAGTGAAACAACACAGCACAAACACATCGAAACTCGATGAAAAGCAGAGAGGGGTAACTTAAGTTACTGAAGTCCCCGATTCTTTGTTTTGAGGTGAAGAGGGCGTTAACAGCTCTGCGTTCCTCCGCGTGGCTCATTTGCATATGAACAGCTGTTGCTCACGTGGGTGTGGTCACATTAGATTTAAAGGAGAACTCCGGCGCAAAATGAACCTTTGGTCTAATTACACATTGTTACCTAGTCAACCGTTATCTGAGATTTGTTTTCATGATTATCGAATGTAAATAGTTTTATCTCTAAAAACAGTTTAGCCTATAAAGCTAGTATAACGCTAGTATTGGGCATAGATCAATGACAAATAAAAATCGCTTGTTAATACCACTAACAAGGCTCAAAATAGCCCCACACTAACACGGTAGCATAATGAGGGTCCCTACCTTCAAACCGAAGCATTGAGAACTTTGTCAGTGTCCAGACAGTTTAATAAGAAGATATTTTAAACATACAGTCAACTTCGAAGCATTGAGAACTTTGTCAGTGTCCAGACAGTTTAATAAGAAGATATTTTAAACATACAGTCAACTAATGACTGACTGCGCATGCGCGGGCGGTGTTTGTTTGTGTTTAGAGCTCCGTCGAATTGATTCATTAATCCTTGATTTTCTTCTTTACCACTCATTTATTAACAAGCACTTTCTATTTTTATATCGTGTGAACCTATCCTCGATACTATTCCCTATAAAAAAACAATCGGATTGCTTTGATATCGCTACTTAGATCCAACTTTGCGAATCTCGGCTACTAGCCTTTAGCCCGCTAGCATTTCACGCGTGGGCTCGCGCCTATCGAGCGTCTGATTTTACACCCGTTTCACTGAAAGGATACAGGTTATATCCAGCATTCCAGTCCTAAATTAGTAGTGATATTGGTAGTATCACTGCTAATTTACTGTTCATCTGTTATAATGGCGAACATATCGGATGTGTGTCTAACGTTACCTCTGAGTGCAGGTGAGGATACATTCGAGCTGATCTCAGTACGATTGGAACTGGAATCGGTGGAGAAACAGATCCGTGGTCTGCTGGAGAGGCAAACCGAGCTGCGGGATCGGCGATCAGCGCTTGAAACGTCACGCGCCGATGCTCACAAGTCAGTGGTTAGTAACTTTTTGACTCCGACTTCCTCTACTCCGTGCGTTTCTCTGCCCAGGAGGACGCGATCATCTCTGGCTTCATTCACTCCGGCACCTACACAACACCATGGACCCTGGGTGATCCCACAGCGGAAGACACGAGCCAGGACCAGAGCAAGAACCTCTCCGCCCCTCCCGGTCTTCGAGATCTCCACCCGGAACCGCTTCTCCCCTCTTCACGAGTCGGAACGCGACGACGCCGTGATCATCGGCACTTCCATGGTCCGTCATGTCCGCGCTACCTCAGGTAAGGGTAAGGTGCGCACTCACTGCTTTCCTGGTGCTCGTGTTCTTGATGTCGCCGCACAGGTTCCCGAGATTCTGAACGGTGACGAGCGCGTCGGAGCCGTTGTCCTCCATGCGGGAACGAACGACATCAGGCTGCGGCAGACGGAGGTTCTGAAGAAGGACTACAGGAGCCTGATCGAGGCGGTACGCAGCACAGCGCCTGAGGCAACGATCATCGTGTCTGGACCGCTTCCCACGTACCGACTAGGACAAGAAAGGTTCAGTAGACTATTTGCTCTAAATGAATGGTTAATGTCATGGTGTAATGAACAGAAACTGCTCTTTGTAAATAATTGGAATCTGTTCTGGGAGCGACCTAGGCTCTACCGTGCTGATGGCCTGCACCCCAGCAGAATCGGAGCGGCTGTTCTGTCGGACAACATCTCCAAGACGTTGCACACCATCTGACTAGTAAGTCAAAGTCCAATTCACAGTCTTTGCTGTCCCAACTTAATTGATATAAGTAGTGTAGAACATTATATAGAAACTGTGTCTATTCCTCGTCTAGTGAGGCCAAACAATAAATCTAGTGTAGGATCTAGGAAAAATCTTATTGTAATTAAACCAGAAAATCTAAATATCAGTGAACAAAAACAATTTCTAAAACTAGGTCTTCTAAACATTAGATCGCTCACACCTAAGGCGGTTATTGTAAATGAAATGGTCACAGATAATAGCTTCGATGTACTTTGCCTTACTGAAACCTGGCTTAAACCAAATGAGTATTTCGGTCTAAATGAGTCTACTCCGCCAGGATATTGTTATAAGCATGAGCCCCGTCTGATCGGTCGTGGCGGCGGTGTTGCAACAATCTATAGAGATATTCTTAATGTTACTCAGAAAACAGATCACAGGTTTAATTCGTTTGAAGTACTTGTGCTAAATGTTACGCTCTTAGATGTAAGAAAGAAATCCCTATTATCTCTAGCCTTGGCTACTGTATATAGACCTCCAGGGCCCTACACTGATTTCCTAAAAGAGTTTGCAGACTTTCTCTCAGATCTATTGGTCAATGTCGATAAAGCAATAATTGTTGGAGATTTTAACATACACGTAGATAACACAAATGATGCGTTAGGGACTGCGTTTACAGATTTATTAAACTCCTTTGGGGTCAAGCAAAACGTCAGTGGTCCCACTCATCGTCTAAATCATACACTAGACTTAATTATATCATATGGAACCGATCCAACCGATATAGATATTATACCGCAAAGTGACGATCTCACCGATCATCACATGGTAACTTGTATAATACGTACTGCTGAAATTTGTCATGTTGCGCCGCGTTATCGACCAGGCAGAACAATCCTTCCAATCACTATAGATAGATTCTCAAATAGCTTACCTGATCTATCTCAGCTGCTCAGTGAACCCAAACAAACAGATGAACTAGAGGAAATGACCAGCAGTTTGAGCACCATTTTCTCTAGTACATTAGATATTGTTGCACCAATTAGATTGAAAAAGGTTAGAGAGAAAACTAAAGCACCATGGTACAATAGTACTACACATGCTATCAAGAGAGAAACTCGTAACTTAGAGCGTAAATGGAAACAAACTAATTTAGAGGTCTTTAGAATCGCGTGGAAAGACAGTGTGTCACGTTATAAAAAGGCTCTAAAAGCAGCCAGGGCAGAGCATCTCCGCAAACTAATAGAAAATAACCAAAATAATCCAAGGTTTTTATTTAACACCGTGGCTAGACTAACAAATAAACAGACATCACCAGAGCAAAATATTCCGTTACAGTATAGTTGTAATGATTTGATGAATTACTTCAATGAGAAAATAGAAAGCATCCGAAATACAATTGTAAATGTACAATCCTCTATGGTGTCTTGTGATTCAGCCTCAATTATCGTCCCTCAAGAACAACTACACCGCTTTACAACTGTAGGACAGGAAGAGCTAAATAAACTTATCATTGCATCTAAACCAACAACATGTTTATTAGATCCAATACCCACTAAACTACTGAAAGAAGTGTTACCTGTAGTGGAAGAGCCTCTTCTCAATATTATTAACTCGTCTTTATCTTTAGGTCATGTTCCAAAAATATTCAAGCTGGCAGTAATAAAACCTCTTATTAAGAAACCGCAATTAGATCAAAATAACTTAGCAAATTACAGACCCATTTCAAATCTTCCATTTATGTCTAAAATACTAGAAAAAATTGTGTCCGCTCAATTGTGTTCTTTCTTGCAAGAAAATGAGATATATGAAAAATTTCAGTCAGGATTCAGACCGCATCATAGCACAGAAACTGCGCTAGTTAAAATTACAAATGATTTACTTTTAGCTTCTGACCAAGGCTGTATCTCAATACTAGTTCTACTCGATCTTAGCGCTGCGTTCGACACTATAGATCATAAAATACTCCTGGATCGACTACAAAACTACACTGGTGTTCAGGGACAGGCATTAAGCTGGTTCAGATCGTACTTATCGGACCGTTACCATTTTGTCTGTTTAAATGGGGAAAAATCGAAGATAACGTCAGTAGACTATGGAGTGCCGCAAGGATCGGTGTTAGGCCCTCTGCTATTCTCAATATATATGCTGCCACTTGGTAATATTATAAGAAAACATGGAATTAATTTCCACTGCTATGCTGATGACACTCAATTATATATTTCATCACGACCAGATGAATACACTAACTTATCTAAATTGACAGAATGTCTTAAAGATATAAAATGCTGGATGACGTGTAATTTCCTGCTACTAAATCCAGATAAAACTGAGGTATTACTTATTGGTCCAAAAAACTACCCACAAAATCTCTTACAATACAACTTTAATTTAGAAGGATGTCCTGTTACCTTATCGACTACAGTAAAAGACCTGGGTGTTATACTAGACCGCAACTTGTCTTTCGAAAATCATATTTCGTATGTTACAAGAACAGCCTTTTTCCACCTTAGAAACATTGCTAAATTACGTAACATGCTATCTGTTTCTGATGCAGAAAAGTTAGTTCATGCATTCATGACCTCGAGACTAGATTACTGTAATGCTTTATTAGCTGGTTGTCCTGCATCTTCAATAAACAAGCTACAGTTAGTCCAAAATGCAGCCGCTAGAGTTCTTACTAGGTCAAGAAAATATGATAATATAACACCGATTCTATCATCTCTGCACTGGTTACCTATTAAGTTCCGTATCAATTACAAAGTACTACTACTGACCTATAAAGCCCTAAATGGTTTAGCTCCTGTGTATTTAATGGACCTTCTATCGCCCTACAATCCATCGCGTTCTTTAAGATCCCGAAATTCGAGGCTTCTGGTCATTCCTAGGATATCTAAGTCCACTAAAGGAGGGAGGGCGTTCTCACATTTAGCTCCTAAACTCTGGAATAGCCTTCCTGATACTGTTCGTGGCTCAGACTCGCTCTCCCAGTTCAAAACTAGATTAAAGACGCATCTCTTCAGCCAAGCATTCACATAATGCTTACCTTTTATACCACTGTTGAATCAGATCGACTGCATTAATATTATGAACAGCAGCTACGCTAATTATTTCCCATCTGCTTTTCTGCTGTTATCTCGGGACGCTAGTCCCGAGGTAAATAGCGTTCGTCAGCTCCAGTTTGTATCCAGCCTCTCACGGAGACTTCAGATGCTCCAACACCTGCGATGAGACGACTCGACGCCTGTGAAGAGGCGACTCGACGCCTGTGAAGAGACGACTCAACGCCGGCGATATGTTATGCCCTAAATTAATACATGATGACTAACTAACTATATTCTTCTATGTACATTTCTGAAATGCACTTTCTGTAAAGCTGCTTTGAAACAATATGTATTGTGAAAAGCGCTATACAAATAAATTTGAATTGAATTGAATTTGAACTTCGCGTATACAGGCAGAAGCCATCTTTGAAATACAGCCTTTACCAGTCGATCTACGAACGCCGATCCAAGTGCGCTGGTGAGATGTGAACGAGCTATAAGTTGTGATAAGGTGAGCGCGAACAGCAGGCTTGGATCGGCGTTCGTAGATCGACTGGTAAAGGCTGTATTTCAAAGATGGCTCCTGCCTGTATACGCGAAGTTGACTGTATGTTTAAAATATCTTCTTATTAAACTGTCTGGACACTGACAAAGTTCTCAATGCTTCGGTTTGAAGGTAGGGACCCTCATTATGCTACCGTGTTAGTGTGGGGCTATTTTGAGCCTTGTTAGTGGTATTAACAAGCGATTTTTATTTGTCATTGATCTATGCCCAATATACTAGCGTTATACTAGCTTTATAGGCTAAACTGTTTTTAGAGATAAAACTATTTACATTCGATAATCATGAAAACAAATCTCAGATAACGGTTGACTAGGTAACAATGTGTAATTAGACCAAAGGTTCATTTTGCGCCGGAGTTCTCCTTTAATTAGGACGCGTTTGAGAAACTGTAAATGTCGCTGCTTTCATACGGATAACTTAAACATAGAATATTTGTTTTTGATATCATTTACATCATTTAAAAATAGAGACTCCAAGCGTTGTAAAGACATCCGTTTCAAGTCTGTGTGACAAACATTCGTTGAGTTACAGATTATCTTCTGTCGCGTTTCAGAATGAACTTCACATTGAGAGAGACGGCAGAGCACGCATCATGTTTATTTTCTTTATTTTACGAAAAACACAACATTTTGTTTTTATTATGAGTGTACATAAATAAAAGAAGACATTTAACAGTTTTGAATGATGTATAACACTTATATGTAAGATCAAAATCAACCTTTGTCTAAATGGAGTATTTTGAGTCTATTTTGCACTGATAAGAAAAAAAGCGAGCTGGTATCGCCGGCGCGACCGCCGACCCCAGAGGGTTAATCAAGTTAGCTGGTCAAGGCGCTTGGTTAGCTAAAGCTGACATAACAGATGCTTTCAAAACTATGCCAATTCATCCCTCCGATTGGCCGCTCTTCGGAGTCAAATGGAATTCTAAATTCTATTTCGCTGTAAGGCTCACATTCGGATGTAGAAGTAGTCCACATATCTTCAACAGACTCTCCGAAGCTTTGTGTTGGATCCTTCTGAATGTCTGCAAGCTTCCCTTTGTCTTGCACTTACTTGACGATTTTTTGTTGATCGATATTCCTTCTTCCCAATCTACCGTTCTTGACATACTTAAACAGGTTTTTAGCGACGTTGGCGTTCCCCTCTCCGCTGAAAAAACGCTGGGCCCCTCTACTTCGTTAGAAATTCTAGGCATATCTCTCGATACCATCAAAATGCAAGCTTCTCTCCCTCACGAAAAGTTTCTAAGGATCAGATCTTTCCTGCAATCTTTTTCCTCCCTACGCGTCGTTTCGAAACGCGATATGCTTTCTTTGCTTGGTCACCTAAATTTTGCCATGAGTATCATCCCACAAGGCAGGGCTTTTATTTCTCGTCTGCTTACATTGGCTCATTCTGTGCAAGATTTAAGCGAATCGCTCCATTTAGACGAAGGATGTCTGTCTGACATTACATTTTGGACTCGGTTGCTAAACGATTGGAACGGCATTTCCTTTTTCTACAATGATGCTTTCGAATCATCCGCAGAACTTCATCTGTTTACCGACGCCGCTCCATCTATCGGTTTCGGGGTTTTTTTTCCAAGGGCAATGGTTTGCAGAGAAATGGCCAATCGATTTTCCTGAGGTTACTCAAGGTCACGTTTATTCCGCGCTCTACGAGATTTTTCCTTTAGTCGTGGCCAGCATAATTTGGGGCTCAGCGTGGTCGAGGAAACGCATTATAATGTTTTGTGATAATGAAGCCACCGTTGCCATCATTAATAAAGGTAGATCATCTTGCCTCTTGATCATGCCTTTCGTGAGACGCTTAATCTATCAATCAGTAACGTACAACTTCATTATAAAGACTGCTCACATACCCGGGCATTCCAATGTCATTGCTGACGCGCTCTCTCGCTTTGCTTTTCAGACTTTCAGACGGCTTTGCCCCTCAGCCAACTTGGATCCAACACCATGCCCTTCCTTATCAGCAACAATGTTAAATTAGATGATTTGCTTAAATCAGCCAGACCTTATATGTCTAAAGGAATAGCTCCTTCCACTTTTAAAGCTTACACTTCCGCTTGGTCTTCGTTTTTAATGTTTTGTTTTTCCTTTCAGATTCCTCTATTTCCCATCTTGATTACCACCGTCTGCTCCTTTCTTGTTTTCAAATTCTAAAATTGCAATTTAAAAATTTCATCCATCCGTAGATTACTCGCAGGCGTTCAATTTTACGCAAAAATACTTCAATCCCGATTTTCCAAGTCTTTTCACTGCTACTTCCATTCGCTTATTGCTCAAAGGCATGAGTAAATCTTCTAGCCATTTTCCAGATAAACGGTTGCCTCTTTCTTTGCCTCTTCTGCAAAGATTAATCAATTCTCTCCGTAATGGGCTTTTTTCCATGTACATTAACGTAATGCTGTGTTTTTAATCACCTTTTATGGTTTTATGCGTTCAGGGGAATTCACTTCATCAACCAACCATTTCGATCCTGCGCGCGATCTTTCTTTCTCTGATTTGCACTTTTCACCTAAATTCTTTACACTCTTTCTTAAGCACTCTAAGAATGATTCTCAAGGTTCAGGCGTCACATTAACCATCTCTAAAATCCACAATAAATTCTGTCCCTTCTCATCTATGCTCAAATTTCTCAAAATCCGTTCTCGATCCTCAGATCACTCTCTCTAAAGCCTGGTTCAGGTCTCATCTAGTTTCTGTTCTTATAAGCTGCAGTCTATCTCCCTCCCTGTATACTGGCCATTCCTTCAGGATTGGGGCCGCCAGGACAGCAGCCGAACGTGGTATTTCTACTGCAGCCATCAAAATCCTTGGCAGATGGTCTTCCTCTGCATTCGAGTCATACATAAGACCTGATCCAAAAATCATCCTCGAAGCTCAGCAAGCTCTTCAATAAAACGGTTCAGGTAAATAACATTTGCAACTACTGGTGGTGCTGCTATTATATTCCATTCTCATAATTGGTCTTAAATTCAGCTTGCATTTACAATGGTCAATGAGTCATCGTCTATATGTGGCCTAGTGGCCTTGTCTTAATGCGGCCTTGTCTCTATGTGGCAGTAGTAGCCGTTGTGGTCTTGTCCCATGTGGCCTTTACGGTCTCCAAAAAAAAAAAAGAAAAAAAAAAAGAAAAGAAATCATGCAAGAGCATGATATATATGTTCAGTGTGGTCTACTGTGACCGTGTAGCCTAATGTGGCCTTGTCCCGTGGTCTTGTGCCCAGTTATGGCATGGTTCTGTGTGGCCTAGTGGCTGTGTCTTGTTGGCCTTGTATCCGTGTGGTATTAGCAGCCTTGTGGCCCAGTGGGCCTTGTCTCTGTGCGGGTCTCAAGGCCTTGTGGCATAATGTTGCCTTGTCCTACGTGTGGCCTACATGGTCTTGTGGCCCTTATGGCCTTGGTTCTGTGTGGCCTAGCGGCCGGTGTCCCTGTGTGACCTCGTCTCAGTGTGGGATTACGATATCGCGGCCCTTGCGGCCTCATTCTATGTTCAGTGTGGTCTACTGTGACCGTGTAGCCTAATGTGGCCTTGTCCTGTGGTCTTGTGGCCAGTTATGGCAATGATTCTATGTGGCCTAAGGCCTTGTCTATGAGTGGTTCTGTCTCTGTGTGGCTTTAGCAGCCTCGTGGCCCAGCGGGCCTCGTCTCTGTGTGGGTCTAAAGGCCTTGTGGCACAAGTTGCCTTGTCCTGTATGTAAAAAATGGCCAGTGGTCTGTGGCCCTTAGTGGCGCGGTTCAATGTGGCCTAGTGGCCGTTGTCCGTGTGGCTTGTTCCGTGTGGTCTATAGTGGCCTTGTGGCACAAGTTGCCTTGTCCTATATGTAAAAAATGACCAGTGGTCTGTGGCCCTTAGTGGCGCGGTTCAATGTGGCCAAGTGGCCGTTGTCTGTGTGGCCAAGCGGCCTTGAGGCATTGTTGCCTCGCTAAAAAATTGCCATGTGGTCTCGTGGTCCTTGTGGCCTAGTTTTGTGTGGCCTTGCGGCCTTGTCCAGTCTACCTCGTTCTATGTGTGGCATTAGAGGCCTAGCAAGGCCGTGTGGCCATGCGGCCTTTTCTCTGTGGTCCATCATGGCCGTGTGGTCCAATGTGGCCAGTTTGCGGTCTAAGGAGGCCTGCTCTGTGTATGGCACTAGGTGACCTGCTCTGTTTGGTCCAATGAGGCTGGCCCAATGTGGCATTGTCTGTGTGGTCCATCGAGGCCTGGTCTCTATGTGGCCAAGGTGGCCTGGCCCAACGTGGCTCTGTTCTGTGTGGTTCATCGCGGCCTTGTCTCTGTGTGGCCAAGGTGTCCTTGTCTTTTGGTCCTATAACGGCTTGTGTTCCAATGACATGTCCCTATGTACTAAGTTAGCCTCATTCTCAGTTCATGTCATTATTCTGCAAGGCTTGCTTCCCTCCAACTCACTCATAGGGAAACTGACTTCAATCAGACGGAAGTGCGTCTCGAAACGTAACAAGTCGCTTTGGATGAAAGCGTCAGTATGGATAAATGCTTAATGTACATACAGCAGCAGAACCTAAATACATAAATGCTTTATTCACGTTTTCTCATAGTACCTTTCAGGCTCACTATGACGAAGTCGTTAGTTATTGGCTACGTGGCTCTCCACATTCCATGTTCATGCTCTTTATTAACGCTCTTTTCTTTCTATTTTAGGCTCTACAGGATACACGACTGGTGGGTATACTTCTCTTTACCGTTCTTTGGGGGAGGGCTCCGTCCTGGTGAAATTATCTTCCACCCATTTTTGGGGGTCGGCTGCGCCCCTGCCTTCGTCTTCAGGCAGGAAATGCAGATTCCGGACCCTCGGATTGTGAGCTATGGACGGGACCTACGCCAAAGAACTTTATTGCTTGCTGGGCTATCAATAAATGTATTTATTGTTACAGTATTTATTCTCCCGAGTCTTTCTGGTAGAACTTCCAGCAGACTCGGCTTGCGATTAATTTTGCTTGGCTGTCGCCCTGGCTCAGTGATATTCATCATACCTAGGTGTTGAGCTGAGATGCTCCAAAGATTAGTGATATTTATCACATCCACGTTGCGTTGCTCCCGTCCTGCATGCGCACGTCGCAGTCCTACTGGCGATGGACGCGATGTAGCCTCTTCCTCCAGCCGATATGAAGACCGGTTTCTTTAAACCCGTACTTCATTGTACCCTAGATATATGGTGGGTTATGGCCTTCTTGGACCTGTGTCAATTGAAACGGGCCCTTTTTCGAAAGCCTCCGTTCAATTACTAACAAAGATGCATTTTCAAATGCTCCGTCCCCATGGTTGGCCTGCAGCGTTCGACCTGAAGGACAGTACTTCAGATCTCTATCCTTCCGCTCCACAGATCATTCTGTGTTCTTGCGTTCGAAGGTGCGAAGTATCAGTACAAGTCCTACCCTACGAGTGCTCCATAGCCAGTTGGGTCTTCAGGTCAACTGGGAGAGAATAATCTCGCCCACGGGCTGAGTATCTCTTTTTCAGTTCAGGAGAAGGACTCGGTCCAACACGTCTCTTCAAGAAGGGTGTGTTCGGCTGGTGCTTGAAGTGAGAAAGGGTCCCACTGAAAGATTTTTCAGAGGCTCCTGGGGCATATGGCAGACGCAGCCACTTTGGCTTCCTCCATGTGAAGACCGCTTCAGCACTAGCTTTATGATCGAGTCCCGAGGTGACCGTGGCAGAGCGGCACGCCCGATGTGACAAAGAGATCACCCCGGCCTGCTGCCAAACCCTCAGCCCGTGCTCAGTCCCTTCGTTTCTGCGGGCCAAACCGCACCTAGAACGAGGTTCACTAACACCGACTGATGGGCCATGTACAAAGGGCATGCTTTAACGGAGGCGTGGGCGACCTCCGACTGCATTGGTATTCATTACCTCGAGTTGGCAGTTCACCTCGCTTTGAGCCACCGCTGCTCAGCGAGCTGGTACTGTTCTGAAAAGACAACATCGCGACTGCTGCGCTAAGCTTCCCTCGCATGTCACAACTCGCCCGTCAACTCCTCCTTGGAGTTAGAAGCTTCTGAGGTCGCTTCATTCCACTATAAATTTCTTCTGGCCTGCTCAATCGTGCCGCCATCGAGCCTCACGACAGCTATGGCCAGGGAGAGTGGAGACTCAATCCCCTGGCAGTCCAGCTGGGCAGGGACCACTTCGGGGCCGCATAGTTACATCTGTTGCCTCTCCGGACTCGTCCCTCTGCCAGTTGTCTTCTGTCTGAGCGGACATCCCTTGGACTCTCAGCTGACCCCGGGGCCCCGCAGAAATGCGTTCCCCAGTGAGCCTTCTAAGAAGCGGCTATGTGATTAATTATCGCTTGGTGCTGCTCAAGTTCAGTGATTTTCATCACACTCAGGTGTTGAGCAGAAATGGTC